>NC_137248.1:2092636-2780181 GCF_051294905.1 Botryllus schlosseri | reverse complement strand
AGTAGAAGTAGACAAAATCAGATCTACTTGAGTAAGTACCAGAAGAAGTAGAGGAAAACTACTTGAGTACTTCCAAAAAGTAGAAGTACTTCGTTACTGACCACCTCTGTTAATACACAGTTGGGTTAGTAATTTCGTTCTCGAAGACGAGTATGTAATTGCACACTGAATGAAAAGTAGTAGTACTTAGATAGTATAGAAAAAAGCATGCGACAAAAACGGGGTGGCATCTCATGGAAGGCGAGATCGATAGGTCAGGTTATAGTCCGGTAATCTTGCGGACGGACTATATAGCAGAGATGAGCATGGATTAGGACTAGGATTCGAAAAAAAAAACGGATTTGTGAGATTTTATCGGATGTGGATTGGATTAGGATTAGAGATATTTTTCTGAACGGATTAGGATTTGGATTGGATTCACCGATTTACTGGGAGCTTGATATGTCGTGTGGCGAATGGCGACAAACTGTACTCAGATCAGTTTTTAATGTACTTACGGTACACTACACTATGCTAAAGTTATCTTAATTCAAGAGAATTATCGGTTATGAAAGAATTTCCAATTCCTCTCTTGTATAAATTAGCATTTTTTCTGAACTTCAAGTTAAAACCGGATTAGGATTGGATGCGGATTTGAATATACAAAAATTACGCGTTAGGATTTGAAGCTTCGGATTTGGATTGGATTAGGACATAGAAATTCCAAATCCGCTCATCTCTGCTATGGATTAGGATTAGAATTTGAAAAAACCGGATTTGTGAGATTTTGTCGGATTTGGATTAGAGATTTTTTTCTGGACGGATTAGGATTTGGATTGGATTTACAGATTTTTTTGGAGATTGATATGTCGTGTGGCGAATGCCGATAAACTTTATTCAGATCAGTTATTAATATACTTTTGGTATGGTAACTTTATGTTGGTTGTGAAAAATATTCCAATTCTTCACTTGCATAAATTAAAATTTGTTCTGAATTTCAACACTCTATTAATTCCTATCAAAGTTACAATACGGAATTCTTTGTTGGGGTGCTGCCTGCAAGAATACAATTGACCCACTGCAAAAACTTCAAAATCGGATCATCCGTATCATTGCCAAAGCCCCACAGGGGCCTGGATGTGCAACTGAAAATCGCTTCTCAAAATATTTGGTGTTCTAAACTTAGAAGATATGAGAAAGCTAGAAATCGCCAAGTTTATGTATCAGTTCCATTGCGGTCAATGTCCCTCAAATTTCAACGACTACTTCACCTCGGAGACAAAAGCGCACAAGTAGGCTACAGCACACGCGCGTCATCGAAGAACAACTACCATATGATCAGGACTTAATACAAGAAAACGCATTGCTCTATCAAGTATGCCGGACCCCATGCAATTGTGGAACAGCATCTCGCCGGCTATCCGACAGTCGTCGAGCATGTCCGCATTCAAGTCGAAATACAAGCAATTTCTTCTAAATCAATGCTATAGCCAGCAGTCTTCAGGATTACCGGACCACGACCTAACATCGACCTCGCCCTCCGCCACATGCCACCTCATTTTGTCGCTTGCGTCTTATATTCTCTGCATTACTTTTCATTCAGTGTGCATGCCTCTTATTTACTTCGCCTAGGCTAAGGTGGGTGTCTGATCTTAATGGCTACTCCAAGTTGTTTTGACACCTTCCTATCTTTTCATTGTATCGCAATCTTGTGATGTTTTGAAACGATGAAAATATTAATAAACCTGATTGATTGATTTCAAGTTAGAATCGGATTAGGATTAGATGAGGATTTGAAGCTTCGGATTTGGATTGGATTAGGACAGGGGTGGGCAAACATTTTAAGCTCGCGGGCCGCATTGGACGTCTGAATCCATTCGCGGGCCGCACTATATAAAACGGGGATTATAAACCAAAACGCAATTTTGGTATTTGATTATATAGTGACTACATGGGGATAATATAGATAGGCTGTATGTGTATATGCTTAGGCTGGTCGAACTCAATAAACAATTTGTCAAAACTATAGAGATGAAAGTCGGTTGTCCCAATTCTTGGAACAGTGGTTCTCAAACTTTTTAAGACAGCCCCCCCCCCCCTTATGATGGTGAAATATCGAAAAAAAGTCAGTAGGGGTCAGCTTCGCGCCCCCCTCCTACTAGATGCTTTCACGTCCCCAAGGGGGCGTGCCCCCCAGTTTGAAAACCACTGTGTTAGAATTACCATGGTGAAATATACTAAGAAAAAGTTTAATCATTAAATCGTTTTTTACTACGCAATTTAGCAATATTTTCAATAAGTTTCTTTAGACTCTCGCGGGCCGCACAGAACGGTGTTGCGGGCCGTAGTTTGCCCATCTCTGAATTTTAGGACATAGAAATTCCAAATCCGCTCATCTCTGCTAACTAGGATGTTTCATCTCAGACGTCCATGCTGTTGATGTGAGTCTTGAAGTTTTAGCAGATATGAAACAAAACTGCATCGGGATTTCCCTATAATTGAAAAATACAAATTAGGTTATCAATTATTTTTCAAATTTAGAGGCTTCGCAGACCCCTGAAATTTCTTCGCGGACACCCCACTGCCTTAATCGGAACGACACCAACATCAGGACATTCTCGAAGGCAGCGCTTTAAACGGGAAATCCAATTTATAATTGAAATCATCGATGCTCTCTTTTTCGATGGACCCAGCCTACGGTTACCATATTTTGGAATCGGGAAAGGAGGACACTTTGTCAAAATTTTTAGACTTAGAGGAATGTGGGGTGAAAATCGGAAAAATGATAAATTTTTCCCGACTTTGCGGTTGGTTGACTAAAAAAAGTCAACTTTCCTGGTCAACTCCAGAAATACAGTTTTTCTTTCTCTATTCAAGTTGGTTGACTAAAAAAAAGGTCGTCACTTTCGTTCGAACCACGAATTTCCTATTTAGCGTTATTTATGCCCTTTCTCACTACAATCTTTCCCTTATATTAGCTCTAAAAGCTGTATAGGAGAACGAATTGTCAAAAAGGAGGACATTTAGGCGTCCTTGGAGGATATTTTCAAAAACACAACTGTGCGAAGCACTGAGCTTTCAAGTGCGCCATATACATTTAATGGGTCCGTTGACCAAAAGCCAAGTGCAGATATTACGATGCAAGCAGGATCTGCATCGGGATTATGCGGCACACGAATTTTCTATCTGTTTTAAATTCAAGCCTACTTATTTCATCCAAATAGCTTTGAATAATAACAATCGTAATATTGTTCAGTTTTACGATTTAGTGCATTTTCCTGACCATAACCCTACTCATCTGCACGGCCCGGTTGCACTGAGCAAAGTGAGCATAGCTGTACTACCAGCATTTCATGGATATACTGCATGCCTTTAAACCCTATTGGCTTGTTGACGACTGAAAATGCGTAGCGCAACTCAGCATTTGTTACATCGCACTCTGAAAAATATAACGTGCAACGATTCCGAAGGCCATGAAGTATTATACGGACGAGATAGCATGGTAGCGCCTGTCTCATCTCTCGTCAATCGGTAGATTGTTTTGCTAACTAGGATCACTTTTGATGCTCCATATTCTAAACAACTTGGTATTCTACAATTTCAATATCTGTAGGCTACAAGTAAATTGCGAAATTAGATACAGCTATTGATATACGATGTCCTTCCAATTTACTACTAGTAGCTGAGAATTACCCCTCCTGACGAATGTCTGCCGAAAATATACGAGTATATTTCAATATAAGTATTTCTGTAGCTTCAAGAGTTTCTTAAAGCTAGACTGCTAGATGAAAAGAATACTTCAGTAGATCAATACTTTGATTCCGCATCTTATAACTTTTTAACATCTTAATTTACCTCATACAGAGATCAATTATGTTATCTCTACCACAGATATATTAATCATGGACAGCCGAATACCATCGAATACTAGCAAGTCGACTGGCAGTGCGAGAAAAATTACCATAAAAAGGGTCACCAGCTTACCAAAAGACAAAAAGAATGAACTGTATAACCCATTCTCCGACATAGCAGGCGATGTGTCTCCTACAAAACCTCAAAATGACCAAGAAGATACAAAAATCTACGATCCTTTTGAACCGACTTGGTCTGAGGAGGAGAGGAATTCACCTGAAAGTGATGACTGGAATCCAGAATGCCCTGAAAAGGAACCTACAGACGTTCAAAACAAAGTGAAGAATTCAGAAAATGAAATTTCTGAATTTGAGGAACTTGCGACAGAAGGAAATATGAAAAAAGGTAAAGATGACCCAGTAAAAGAAACTACAAAACTTCAAATCAAAGAGAAGAATTCAGTAAATAAAATCACTGAACCTGAAATTGCAACACAGGAAAATCGGGAAAAGGGGAAAGGTAAAATCTCACAAAAATCCGTATCTGCCAAAATTGATTTTGACGTACAGTCTGATAAACGTGAAAAACATGTCGACAATATTTGGTCTCCCGAAGACATGGAAAATTCGGAAATAACAACTGAGAAATTAGTCGGCGAAAAACAAAGCAAGTCTCCCACTTTTACACCAAAAGACAATGAGTCTTGCGAGTTTGACGATATAGTCGACATGTATTTGGACGACCAGCTCGAAAATGATACCAAAGGAAATATCAAGAAAGTCCGCGCGGAACCTCGGAAAGATGATGATAAATCATCAAAATCTGGTGCTTCTCCAGAAAAATATCGCAGCCATATCAAGACTCCTTCCAAAAAGCATAAAGTCGATGAAGAGAACGAATCTGTGAGCTTAAAAAGTGAGAAACATCACAAAAACAATGATAACTCATCAAAATCTGGAGCTTCTGCAGAAAAAGATCGTAGCCCTATCAAAAATGTTCCCCAAAAGTATGAAGACGATAACGATAATGGATCTGTGAGCTTAAAAGGCAAGAAACACCGCAAAAACGATTCGAAACAGAATTTTTCCAGTGACGATGATGCCAAAGTGACTATCGCTACTGAAAAAGGCAACAAATCTCCTGCAAGCTTCAAAAACAAGAAACGTGATAAAAGAAATGATTCGAAAAGTAAATTTTCAAGTGACGACAATCTTGAAATAAGCATCACTACTGAAAAAGATGGCCAATCACTACATGGGGACAAGAAAAATAAACGCTCAAAACGTAAAAGCAGTGACACAGAACCAGAAAATAGCAAAAATTCAGACTTCAATGAATCGATTGACGCGAAGCAATATTCAGATAAAGTAAACGCTGATTTGGAGGACGGTGAAATTTTCGATGCAAAACGTGAAAAGATTTCAAAATCGCGAAATGATGAAAAATGTAAAAATGCTGAAAAAAAAATTGATGAAACTATTAGCGAGTCTCGTGAAAGCGCGTCAAAATCTCATAAACATAAACGAAAAAAGAGCCACGACGATTTTGATGAGGAGAGAGAAAAATCGCGTCACAAGAAGAGCAAAAGAAGGAGCCGCGAAAGAGTAGACTCTGATAAAGAGGAGAGACGTGAAAAAAAGAGAAAAAGCTCCAGTCTTGACGATAGCTCAAAGAGAAAAGAGAGAGATCGCCGAGACTCGAATCGAGATAAGAGGAAAAAACGTGATCGTTCTGACCGAGACGAAAGCCGGGACTATAAAGATGAAAAGAGGTCCAGTCGTGAGCGGGACAGGAGGAAGAGAAGCCATGGCGGTTCAGATCGCGAGAAGTCTGAAAGTCGGGGACGTAAGGCTGAAAAAAGGTCTAGTAGGGGTCGGGACAGGAGAAAAAGTAGTCGTGGCGATTCTGACCAGGACAAGTCAGAAAATAGATCAAGTCGCGACCAGCACAGGAGAAAGAAAAGCCGCGGCGATTCGGACAGGGACAGGTCCTCAAGCCGGGGCCGTATAGCCGAAAAACGAGATAAGCGTAGCGATGATCGCGACTCGCACAGGGATAAGGAGCACTCAAAATCAAGTCGCGATAAAAGCCGGAACTCATCGGAAAGAGGTCGTTCGCATCGACGTAAAAGCCACAGGGAGCTAAGTCCCGAGTCTGAGACCAAAATTAAGTCTGAAAAATCAAAATCTTCCAAAGATTCAAACCGTCGAAGTAGTAAATCTAAAGGTACTGAAATTTTGCATGAAACTACGAAAGTAAAATCAGTACAGCGACAAAGAATGTCGTTTGGATCGTGGGACGGTAGCGATGATGCTGACGATAATTTTCTTGACGATGATGATCAAAACAACCATCAATCTTTACACGATCCTGAAATGGAATCGTTCCAAACGCAAAGGATCGAATCGAATAAAAAATCACGTAGCCCCAATCGCGACACCCCCGTTGACCACGCGGAAGTAAAACACTCGAAAAAATCAAAACATAAACACAAGCGTTCGAAACGATCGGCCTCACCGGGTTCTACAGACGACCAAAGTACTAAAAAGCATAAAAAAAGGCAAAAAAAAAAACGGCATGATTCCGTCAGCAGTGAAGACCAGACTAATGCTAATCGTCGTAGCAGTGATGAGTCTCATGTCATCGAAGACAGTTTCTCTATCAAACCTGATGATGAATCCACGAATCCAGCTAATGTAGCTGAAAACAAAATTTCTGACAGCCCCATACAAGACTTAGGTCAAGGTATTCTAGGAGATGACGTCAAGACGGGAGATGACGTCAAGACGGGTTCTGATCAAGAACTGGCTCACGAGCAAAATGCGGAAACAGCACAACAAAGGTCTTCTCCCACTTTGTCGCCTTCAAAGAGTGCTATGGATGAACAGGATGAAGAGTCTATCAAGACGGAGAAATCGCCTTTAAAACAAGGTAGACTGCTGGGCTGATTATATTATCTTGAAACTCAATCTCGTTTGCTTGGTGTCATTGTGATTCCTGAAATAGGCTTTGTTAATCTCTTGGTGGCGGCACCCGCTTTTAAGCCGGATTTTTACTTTGCCACTCGATAGTTATCGTTCTAGTGAGCGTCGCGAAATTATCAGTGTTGAATTGAGTGAGGTGTGTTTACGTAACAAATACACAATAATTCCGCAAAATATGCCCCACAGTATTCACCCAAGTTTTTACGTAATAACTCGCGAACGCAGCTAGCTAATTCTTCCAGTGATGGCTTGATGGAAAGCTGAGATTCGTCAGTTGCCACAGCGACAGTAGCATTGACCTTCGACACCGCCTAGTGGAACCACAGCCTCGAGAGTGAGAGAAATTCATTTTACCAAAAAATGAAGTTGTTTTGCGGTGTAATTACGGAAAGTAAAACGAGATATTTCAGCTGACGTAGTTGGTATGTGCTGTATTCCTGCTATCGTAAGGTACTTCAGATAGCTGGTTTTGTACCCCATTAAGTAGCCTTTTTCAGCGTTAAAGTTTGAGAGTTTTTTTCATATCCTTTGCCGCCACCAAGAGGTTAAGTATTGCTTGAAGGGCCTTTCCGTGTGAACTCATTTCGGGCTATTGTCCTGCGATTTGTAAAGGCTAAGGCTGTGCAAAAATTCATCAAAAAATCAAATCAAATTTTGGAGTTGTAATACGGTAACAGTATCAACGGTGGGCAGTTCTGTAATAAATATTTAAAGACACTACTTTTGAAATTCCAAAAATTTTGTACTCCAATTACCTTGGAATTCAGCCAAATTTGCTACCTGTATGCATCTTTTTCAGACAACATACCGATTTCATGGGGTTGCCATTAAAATTTGAAAAAATTAATGAATTATGAATTCTCAAACTTCAATGGCGTCTGCAGGTTGGAATTGAGCGAAATTTGATGTGCAGCTGGTGAAATTTGAAGAAAAAAAGTTATTTTTGAACAACCCTAATGTGCATTGTCCATTGTAAAATATACGCTGGATTTTCATTTTTGGGTTTAGAAACGCCGACAACCGCACCGGATGTATCTCCGCCGTCGGAGTTGAACGAGGCTAGCACAGCTCATCAGAGCATTAAAGAGAGCTTGAGTTTTGCGGAAGAATTTGTGGAAAGGTCTCGAATGCGGTGGAAGGAAAAAAAGTCGAGTGTCGCGTCTTCTAATGAATCGCCCCAAGTAAGGCGTAGTGGTCTGTACCAGTGATCCTTAACCGCCAAACTCATTACAATATCGTATGTGGATTGTTGCAAAATGCAAGAATTTGGAAGCTTGTCAGTTAATTTAGAGAAATGAAACATTAGATTTTGGAATTTCAAACATAATTTTATGCCTAGTGTCATAATATAGAGTTTATGGTATACTTGGGAGGTAGTCGACATGACAATGCTCCAGGTTTTTTTCAAAAGTCTAGCCATGAAACCAACTTGATGGTTTTTAAGGGGGCTAACACTTAACAAAGCTAACTCGTAAACGACTACCCTCGTCACCATGAAATTTTCACATCTATGCTATAAACAAAATATCACAAATTTGAATTTGAAAGGAAAAATAGCGCTTTGACACCCCTAACACCATATCTCCAAAGGTCAAAATTGCGATGCCCCTTATGTGTTCTGACACCTGTTTTAAGAAGTAGTAGGACAGTCCGACATTTTGCTATGTTTGAAGGATTATGTGAATCTCATCTTGGAGAAATTTCGTTATGGAATTTCATAATTCGATTTTATTGACGTTTATTATGAAGTTCTGTAGCTCGAACCATGTGGTACCTAGGTCAAACAAAAATTAGCAAAATGTAGATCTGGATGTTGACTTTTCAAAAAACCATGTGTGTTTCATTTACGACAAAAATTTTGTACAAATTTTAGGTTTATGATAAACCAATATAACGAAATTTCACAATGTATGAAAACACTACAGTATTGAACATTTTCACAGTGACTGAAAATACTACTTGGTATTGAAATTTTGAGATAAGGTCAGTACGTAAGAGCGGAAGTAGCATACCGTGTTAATATTTCCAACCAAAAAATACATTGAAAATTTTAATAATTTTTCAAATTTTAGAGGTACTAGTCCCCTCGTCTTCAACTTGCAGAAACTTTAACAGAACCACGTGTGACATGTGTTTTATCAAATGAGAAGCAGTAAATTTCACATTCAATTCAAGTTTGTAGTATTTGGTTTTAAGTTGGGCGTACTTTGTCTACTACTCAAGTTAATTTTGATTTTTGTAGATTGACGGATTCAGAAATTTTGTTTGGAAATTTTACTAAACACCAGCTAGTCTACATCGATGATATCATAGACACGGTATTCCCAGACTTGAGTCGACACAATGGACTTCCTGCTTCCACCAAGCTAACTCTGTTGAACTAATTTTGCTGAAAAACGCATGGAAGTCGAGCACAATGTTAAGAGTCGAGGTATCTGTATCCTGCGGATGTTGAAAACATGGTAAAAGCTATGTTGTACTCGGGAAAGATGGTGCTTATCTGTGTGAAGAAGTAGTGATTGTGCTGTGGGTATGAACATTATGGTGTACGAATAATCGTCAGTGTTCTACATTAGATATCGATTATTGTAATGTAATATTGTCAATATTAAACAAGGTCTAGTTGCCCCTTTCTGCTGCCAGCTTAAAGCTGTGTAGTGTTTATTTTAGCCAACCTATGTCTTCATAGCTGACCACACCATATCCAACAAATATTCGTGCAGGGAAAACTTATCGACCATATATATCTTATGCTTCTTTATGGGCGTATAATTGTTTTGTTCTCCAAGATTGAAGCTCGGCAAAATCGTTGAAGAAAATTTTGTATTTTGTCGACCATACCTATTTCATTTCACTTTGTGACAATGCAGTGTGTTATACACTTGACAGCTATGTCATTTCCACTAACGTGCACAGCTTTGTGCTACGTGTTTCCTGTACTGTGACCAAACCAGTCGAGGTCTCGAGCCTTCAACTGTGGAAAATAGTATCGGAACTATAATTGTCGTTGATATATCTTGGTTCAACTCTTACCGGGTGGAACATATAATTTCGGTACTCAGAAAAAGGATCTCTTACTACCCGACTCGAAATATTAGAATTAATATTCGATTCAGGATTAATTATTGAGTGTTATAACGTCGCTTATGTCTACTGTAACAATTTTCAGCTATGCGTGTTGTCCGATTCGGAATCGAAGACGAATCATCGCAATTTTACGGACGCCGATCATGATTCGGGTAAAAACGCGCAAACCTATTGGAACGGAAAGTCGAATACGAGGATTCCGGGACTCGATATCGCCGAATCTCCGGTTAACGATACTGATTTCAGGTGTGTTATTTTGGTTCATTTCCCATTCCGAAGCAAAGTTTACCGGCACTGTAAATGAGGGAAATCCGATATGCGAGGAAAACTAACGCTGTAGCAAAAGTCCTGAACAATTTTCATCACCTTAGTAAATATATACTTATTTTCGTGGCCAATTAGTTGGCCAGAATTAGTTAAGTTCTACTCTGCGCTAAAACTGACATGTTTCTATTGCTGAAAAATTTATTTGGGCTACGAGTAGTATCGGTTAAAACAGTGGTTCTTGAACTTCACTAACCTGGGGAACCGTTAGCTAATCTGCAAGTCTTCGACGAACCCCAAATTTTCGCTAAGTCTACCCTGTTCCACAATTCTATATGTGCTCCAGCAACAGCGTTGAAAGAACAAAAAAGATTGAAACATGATTTTCTAGCAAAATCAAGAGATTGGAATGAATATTTACTGCTGTGAGTAGGGTGTGTGTTTTGGCCTCCAGCAGAACCCCTGGGGCCTTGAGTTATTTTGTGAGGAATTTGGCATCTCATAATGCAATTGAATGCATGTCCAATACTAAGGAATAGTATATTCATATTGAAATTATCCCGAATATTTTCGGCTGACTCTCGTCAGGAATAATAGTGGGCAACTAGTACAGAATTGGAAAGAACATTGTGATATGATTATTGATTATCTACTAGCTGCTGACGATTAGCCTATAAGCCTAATCCTGACGAGTGTCAGCCGAAAATATTCAGGCTCATTTCAATATGAATATACTACCGTACTCAATTGTATATCGAAGCTCTGTACGGTATCTGAAAGAAACTCTTCAAATGTCTAATACTGATTGTCAATGTTTAAAGGCAAGGTACATGATTTTAATGATTTTCGTGAAATTGTCAATTTCACCATCACTTATTTCATTAATACAAAAGAGAACACTTTTGCTGCATAGGTATTGAACCAGTCACGGCAGTAGAATGAAATTAGTCGATATCAACCTAGAACTTTCTCAAGTTGATTAATCACTACACCTGTGAATAACACTATCGCTGCACTCTGGTTATTATTTTTATACACTTTTCAGAACTTGCGATTTTGGTACTCCATCAAAACCGACTGTCGTAGATATATTTGAAGGTAAGTGTGTGTCTGACGTAAAGTTGTGTCCATTGTGGCCTATGTGTTAAAATATGACGTTGTTCTGTGTAGATTCTCGAAGTGTCGGCACTCCGCATTCACAGAGCAATAAGAAGGGCGTGCCCAACGATAAAAAGTGTTCTGCAACAAAAGAATCACTGTAAGTATATTGGACGCATGCGATATTGTGAGTTTTAAACGCTTTGTTTATTGATATTGTGTTTCAGCGTGGAATACTCTCCGAGTGACATGATTTTGGACTCCGAGAATTCTGATAGCGTGAAAATGGGGGACTTTGATGTAAGTTCAACGATATTACTGCAAATGCTTTAGTTCTAGTTGCGTATTTATAAAGAATTTCATTGCCAAACTAGAAAACATGAGTTGGTGTGATCCGTGATACCGGTATTCTGTTGTGTCATCAAAGTCATCACTACTCACAGTGGCGTAGCCTGGGGTAGCCCCCCCCCCCCCCATTTCAAACTTGGAATCACGTCCTTTTGAAAGGCCGATTATATCTCCAATATATCTAACTCATTGAAAGCTTCAGAGTTGAATTTAGTTAATTGCGGGTTTTTAGAAGTTCTAGTTCTTGTGAGTTTTGACAAGGAAGCAGTTCCAGTTCTAGTTTCGCATTTCGAAAAGTCTGGTGGTGATCGCACTGCTAAATACTCAACTATGAGTTCTTGTAATTAACATAATGACACATATTTCAGGCCGACGCTGAAACCATTGCCAAGGAAAATGAGGCGAATACGAAAAAAGATCAAGTTGAAGGTATCCATCTTTAAATACGACTAGGACTGAGCACAGGGATTTCATGAGTGCTGAAATCATACGGTCTTTACCACTGAAAGTGAATTTATTTTGTCTATAATCTGTATATTATATGACCACAAAATTTTTACCTCAAATGGGCCGTAACACCAATTTATTCATGGCCAACAGGTTACAATCTCGCCATAAAAACAGCCACATGTCAACCTTGGTACTACCAGTATTTGAGTGCTCATCAAGCCATTGTGCCCAGCTCACATTTGGACAAATAGAATTATAACAGATTTACAGTTTTTTCCAAATTAGATTTGAATCATAATTACTGATTTTGTAAAAACTATAAATTTCGAATTAGGAAGAAATGCAACAAAATTTTGGCTCATTCTCAAAAGCACGAGGTTGGCAAATGCCTGTACGCCAAGCTGCTCGTTTCGCACTATACAGGAGGTTTACTTCTGTAGCAGTTTCAGTAAAACTAGAACTTAAAGTATAGAAATATTTCATAAATTTGAGTAGAATTACACTACTGGTATTTGCTGTAATTAGTATAATTATACGACTTGAATCAATTGTTGTCCAAGTCTGCCATGGTTGCATATCGTGACTAATTTTGTAATTTTGCTGTTTTCAGACGCAACAACTATGCAACAGACCATGCTGAACCCGACTCAGATACTGAACAGCATTGGTTTGAACCCGCAACAGCACTCGGCTGCGCAGAATGCGATTTTGAGCATTGCGGAGCTGTCAAAGCATCTCAGTCTAGATAAGGTTATTTTTGCTATCTTGCGCACTACGTAGACACCTCGCTACTGTGACATCTCACACTGTTCTCGTGTCAGCCTTGTATATTTTGAAGGCAATGTCAGTCTCTGCAATATTGTTATTCTGTGGTGGAAATTCTGCATTTTGCAGGGACTGCTGGGTTAGATATAAGTTATTAGGCCTATGAAAGTGTGTGTTCGCCCGTCAGTAATCTTACATTGCGAGTGTCAAGTTGAGGTCTATTCCATGCAGGGATGTAACCAAGTCGTAAGGTCACAAGTCAATTCTGCTATTATGGTTTTGACTCGAGTCATTTGCAATTCACAACCGAGTCCAAGTCATTGTGCTAGCTGTTCATTTTCAAGTTCAACACACTTTTTTACAACTCTGGCCGTGTGTTATCGAATGCCTCGCATTCATAATAATTATACTAATTTTCCGCACTTTACACGTTTCAGGCCCTATTTTATAAACGCCGGTACCGATAGACGAAATACCAATAATGTGTCAGCTTACTATTGTACGAAGTTAGTCAAGTTACAACGAAATGCCCGTTTTGGCCGGCCGAGTCTCGAGTGATGCGCAATTGGGTTGTTAAAAAATAACTCTTCTTCCAGATTCTAGGGTTTCAGTGAATAGACTACCTAAAAAACACTGCACACCAAATTTGGCTCGATTCCAGCTAGTAGATGTGAATTTTGAATTTGTTAAACAAATTTTTTTAAATTTTACGGTCAACACCATGAAATTGTTAAATTGTTCAAAAGAACGATGGTTAACAATTTTTGCTCACTTCCAGCCGGTAGAAGCGAAGTTTTTGCGGTTCGCAATTTTGGAAATGCAAAAATAGCCTTGACGGTGGGTAATCTCAGTAATAATAATGAAAAACTCAGTTATCTTTGCTTCTGCGGGTTGGAATTGCGTCAAAATTGTTTTACTTAGTTTTTTGGTAATATATCCAAAAATTTCAATTGGCCCTGCATCAGCTTCTACTGGTTGGAATTGAGCCAAATTTACTGTGCAACTTAACATATTAATCGGTGAATCCCCGGAATCTGGAAAAAAGGTATATTTGAACAACCCTGTAGCGGAGTGACCCGAGTACAAGTTGAGTCAATACAAATTACCTCGAGCCGAGTCGTGTCATTTTCCATATTTAAGTCAAACTCAACTCATTGCAATTTGCAACCCTCTGCATCCTTGCTACGTATTGATATCAAAATTTTTGGCCTTCCTTTGGGGGGATAATTGTTAAGTCTCTCACTGGTGATTATACCTTTCACTTTTTGTGTCGATTTCAATCCATCTACGTTAGTGTTTTGTCACTGCTTTTTATATATGCGTGTAAGTTGTACGGATGGTAACATCTTAATACAATTTGTCTTAGTTTTCACAGCACTTGAACGAAAAGACCAACACCACATCCGACGATACACCCCTCGACGGCATAGAATCTTCGGCTGTTGAACTTTACAATAAGGATAAAAAACGTGGGGTAAGTCATTATGACTAACTCGTGGATCTATGATCCTGCATAACATGACTCGCCAGGCTCGATGCATCTGCTCCTGAAAAATGTTTATATGCCTCCGCTGACCGCAGATTTTTTACTCAATAGCACCTGAAGAGGCTGAAATTTCGTGAAAAAGTCATCGAAGAAGCAAAGTCCGCCATTAAACCTTATTACGAACGGAGGCAAATCACCAAGACGGAATATAAAGATATACTGAAGAAAGCCGTGAACAAGGTACGGAATAAGACTTGTTCGGGAATATCGATTGCAATTTGAGTCGTCGCCAGGGTTGTAACTAAGTCACAAGGTTCCGAGCAATGTTCCTTTTATAGTTTTGACTTGAGTCATCTTCAATTCACCACCAAGTCAGTGAGTAAAGGGCCGAATTCGAGTCATGGTGTTGTGACTTGAGTCCGAGTCCAAGTCGTTGCGTTCCCTGTTCGGTTTTGAGCTCAACCAACTTTTTTAAACTCTACTCGAGTGATATAGAATGGCTCACATTCATAACTCATCCGCTTAAAAATGATGCTGATCGATCAAAGACCATCAATTCTGCCATCGGCAAACATCTGTTGGATAATCCGATTTGTGCGAATAATTATCGAGACGACCGATTTCGAATCGTTGGGCGAGGCCGTTCACAATTCCATTTGTGTGCCTTGGAGTCGACTTTTATCAAAATACACCAACCAAAACTCTGTCAACAAAAGGAGTTCGTGTACCACCTAAAAATAGTACATTGAACGCTCTATCATTCGAAATTTCCATGCTGGTGACGTCATATTTTGTGATACGATTGTTGATATACAATGTTCTTTCCAATTCTCTACTAGTTGCTGACGGTTACCCCTGACGAGTTTCAACCGAAAATAGTCGGGTCCATTTCAATATGAATATACTATTCAATTCATAAAACCGTAATTTTCCTCAGTCCCAACAGTTTTTGACCCTTATTTTCCAAGCATCAGGACTGATAGACGAAATACCAATCATGTGGTGACTTTACTATTCTTCAAGTTACAATGAAATGTTTGTCTTGGCCGTCTTAGTGCCGAGTCATTTCACGCATTTGAAAAAACGACTCGAGTCAAGTCGAGTCACAAATAATCGTGACTCGGGTCGAGTCATTACAACCCTCATGTTAGCATGTTTATTTAACCAAATAAAATAGGGTTTATTGGCCTATTCTTCCAGTATCTGCCCTGATACACCAGAATTGAATCAAGTATGTAGAATGTCTCGAATCTTGAACAAGGAATCAAACACAAGTCAAGTCAACATAACAAATTTACTCGAGTCGACTCATTCTTCATTTGTTTTCCGCAGATCTATAACACCGAGCTGACGTACGAGGTGAACACCGTCAAAATCCGCCGTCTCATCAGGAGATATATCGAAAAATATCAGGGGAAACACTCGAAGAAGAAGGACAAGTCGTCAGCAAAAGATCAGGTGAGACTGTTGCGAGTGAAAGTGTTTTTATGAGTGCTTGAGGCTAAACTGATCATTTTTCATACTTCTGTGATTTGGAAAGTGAGTCACGTTATTACGGTAACTTGCGGTAATGTATTTTTGAAATTGGTGTCTATTTGCAGTGTGTTAGTGATTTGGTGTTAGTCGCGAAGATGCGTCTTGCAATTTCAAAGTAGCCTCATCCGATCAACCGCCAAACGTGTGCGACCCTTCGGCCTAAACTACTTTGAAACAAATTACTTAAAGTAGTTGCGATAGAAATTGTTACTTCTACTTCTAAACAGACTCATGGAGGTGCGGAACGTCTGTACAGCTGAACGTGGTATTCGTCTTGAAATAAACCCGAATATTTTCGGCTGACACTCTTCAGGGGTAATCGACAGAAACTAGTAGAGAATTGGAAAGAACATTGTACGTCAAAAATTGTGTTACCGGCATGAAATTTTGAGTAATCGGGGTAACGAGAGAGATTAAGGCTCAATGTACTATTTTTAGAGGGTACACAAACTCCTGTTGGCACGAATGCTGATATAAAATGTTAGAGAATTGAAAAGAAAACTGTACTTATGCTTGTATAAGGTATAGCAACTCTGTCTACTGTGACCAGTTTTAATCGCAGCACCGTCTTTTTCCAGGCGTCGAAATCGCCGCCAGCGCCGCAGTACCAACCGCTCACCTCTGGCGCCGACAGCAAATCAGGCGTCTCGTCTCTGTTGCCTTTCTCGAAGCGGGAAACAAGAAAACTGTACACTCTGCCAGATTTGCAGTTGCCACCGCCACCGCCGCCTCCTAAACGTTGACCGGGTGAATTTGCGATGCCTGTGTAGCGTAGCGTGCGTATTGATCATCAGTTCCGTTGGGTTATAACACTTATAACGGTCAGGAATTGCTTAGTATGCCTGCTGTCCAAGAAAAATAACTCTTGAAATAGAAGTAGTCTGTCAACTTGAGCACTTATCAGTAGGAGAAACCTACTTACGAACTAGCAGTATGTCGCCACTGGCCAGAGTGATGCAACCAGATTGTGCTGAGCTTTTCAGAAATATATTACAATCACTGAATTTGAGAAAACTTTTAAATTGAATTAAAAAGAGATACAACAAAAACAAAGCTCAGTTCATATGAAATCAGAGTTCGTTGTCATAAGTATGAGAATTAGGATTACCGTATGTCCTCTTTTATGACATTTTTGAAAGTGTCCAGTCCACGGAAGACGCCAAAATGTCCTCTCTTTCGAATTTTTTTGTTAAATGCATGTTAAAATATAGGGAATCAGTACTGAAGTAACAGGGTGTGTCAAAAAGTTGTCTTTTCTTTAGTCAACCAACAGAAAATTCGATGAAATTGTGTAATTGTGGAGTCGGGTGAGATAGATGACCTTATTTTTGTCAACCAACTACGAACTCGCAATAAATTTACCAATTTTTCCGGATTTGACTCCATTACAGTAAGTTTGGAATTTTTTAAAAAGTGTCCTCTTTTCAGATTCCCAAAATATGGTAACCCTAATGAGAACGGCAAATGTCTGTACAGCAAGCTTGGCTCGTTTCGCGCTATACAGTTTTGCTGTCGCATTTACAGGAAAGCAGAAATAAATTAGAAGCATTTCACAAATTAGACTACAATTGGATGACCGACATCTCGCTCCAAGTAGTTGAAATTGACAACTATAATCATCTATTTGTTGACATTAAGCAATTGTAAACGAAACAGTCGATCAATATGAACGCGCGACAATCGAGGCATCGCAACCGACCTGAGCAGATCAGCAGAGTGTGCCTGACGGAAATCGCGCCCCGTACTCGTGGACGCCGTGCTTTATCGGGGTGGTTCGCGCCCAGCTTGATTTGAGGACTATCAAAATGAAAGACGCTATCTTTGAACGTTTCACAGTTTTACTTTTAACAACGTTACGGTAATCAAGCCTCGGTTCGGTGTGAGAATAGATAGAATATTTTAGTTCTGTGGCTCCGTTACGACAAAGCAATCATGCCGGTTGAAACGAGTTATTTTCTTACTTTGGTATACGTGATTGATATTTTGCCACTGTTTGTGTGTGACCGCGATTTTTGTGATGCGTTAGCCCGCGAATGATGATTGGCTACCGTAGCGATGACTCGCGTCTAGGACCGTTATCTGTTATATTACGAAATCTGCGTCAAATGATATTTTTTTCGAGATTTTGATACCCTCATTTGTGGCGTGTTGCGTGTGGAGCTTGTTATGGGATTGGGATTGTTAGGGCTGTGAAGGGTCGTGTCTGACTACCTTTAACAAAGTCGGACAGCTAGAAAAGAAAATAGTCAGGTTTTCTGCAATATTGGAATTTTTTGCAACAAAAATCAAGTTCATATCTAATCAGAGTCCGCTTTCGTAGGCATGAGAAAAGCAAATGTCTGTACACCAAGTTTGGTTCGTTTCGCGCGATACAGTTCTGATCTTGCATTTTAGGAATATCAGATTAAAATTCCAACACAGAAACATTTCAAGAGACTCGTGGATACAGAACTTGAATTGGATAAGATATTTCAAGAATAGATTGCCGACGTTTCGCTCTGGAATTGAGTGCTTGTCCTAGCCTGCCTTCAGATTGCGGCCGAGTCTGCTCTGCTTGCGTTTGAAGATGTAGGCTAATCAATGGCAAGCTGCTTTTCCACAGTCAGCTGTGTGGTTACCGCTTAGTTAGCACGCAACATTTTCTTTGGACTTTCAAGTCATGAAGGGCCGAGTGTGTTAATGAGCCGAAATTAACGAAAGATTTCCTATATGTACAGAACAGAAGAGTTTACATCCAGTAGACCGACCCATAGGGTGAAAATCATTTACAACATATATCAATGTTGATAACTATTAATCAAGTTAGACTCGTTACTAGCCTACTAAACGATGGACTGTGAGCATTGAGCAATGGAGGTATGTTAGTAGCTGGACAGCGCCGATTCCTAACCAACATATTCGCTATACTCATGTTTTTACAGAATGGGACGCCGCATCTTTTTGTTCAGCGTCCCTGCAACCAATTTCAGACTTGCCCGTTGTAAGGCAGGGGTGGCCAACCTTTTTGCTATTCACAACCGCATTTCGATTACTTATGTAGCCTACGGCCGCTTTCCAGGATCTAGTCGCAATGAACTAACTGAACACCAAATACCCATGTTACACTATCCATGCGCAATTGCCCATTTCCGGTGAACTCCGGACTGGCCTACTTTTTCACATTGTCTTACGATAGCTTACGCATCGAAATCGCTATAGTAAGTAGGGTTACCATACGTCCTCTTTTTGACTTTTTTGAAAGTGTCCTCGGAGGACGGCCAAATTAATGTCCTCGTTTTTGATATTTTGTCCTCTTTTTTGAGAATTTTATTTAAATACACGGTAAAATTCGAGCGAGATACAGAAGTAACGCTCCGGCGGCTATTTCGGGAGTTGAACGTAAAGTTGACCTTATTTTTTTAGTCAACCGACCACGAAGTGGGAAAAATTTACCATTTCTTCAGGATTTTCCTCCGGCATTGCAAGTATGAAAATTTTGAAAAGTGTCCACTTTTCAGATTTCCAAAATATGGTAATAACCCTACTAGTAGTCATGTAATGAATAGTTGGGGCTGGTTATATGGTCATAATCACGCATGAATTTCGTCAATAATATTAGTTGTTTCACACATTACTATCAAATTGTTATCCTTTCTCGGCCCACTGTGATCAGATTCACCAGTAGAGTTGATGAGAGAAGTGTTTTCGAAAAGTCAAGGCAGTTATAAATGATGATGCATATTCGGGTGGGCCAATTGTTATCAGTCACTTAGTCGCATGCTGTTATTTCTTGGCCTCTAATTAGGATTGTTGGTATAGTGGTAAGATATTGGAATCTCCCAAACATATACCAGAAATATTTTTTTCCGTTAGGAGCACACGATTCCAAGTTGGTATTTCTGTATGCAGCACCGTAACTGCCGCACCCCAAACCCCCCAATTGGGGGGGGCTGCGCTCGAAGGGGGCCCAAAATTATTTCGTGAATTAGCATAAATCATAGAGTATTTTTTAAATTGATGCAACTTTCTCAAATATTTTTCGCGCTATGCGCGATTTGAGGTTGCCAGACGACTTGATTTTTGGGTAATCTTCCCCCCAAGAAAAAATACGCAGAGATTTATAGACATGGGCATGTCGGCATTCGCCATTACCGTGCCACGATTTACCAAGACATATAAAGTTTTAGGCCATGTAACATGCGACTCCAAGAAGTGTGCCAGAACTATCGGCAGCGAGAAAACCTTGGCCGAAAAGGATTGCGCTTATGCTGACCGAAAACTTCGTTATATATACAAAATACATAGAGGTTTATTTGGCCATAGGCGCCTAAATGACTGGCGCTGAATGTTCCTGTCCAGGCAATCTGAACCTTACAAGACAAATACCATCCCGCAGGGAAAAATTATATGCCAGTGAAGAAATAGCCTACCAATTTGAAATCGTGTGCGTCAGGAGGTCACAACTCACGAAATACCGTCATGTTACGGATTCATACCAACAGGCCATACAGTTTCCAAGACACCTCACTCAGCTCTACCGGTAAATCTGATTACGTGAGCAGAGAGGACAAGAAATTGAAAGCAATATATATGCAATTCCGTATCTTATTGATCGATTTTATCATGAATTATCGAAAATTTTCGCGCTTCGTGCTGGCTCCCTGGACAGGACGGCTAATTTCGTGACAAAAGCGAACAGCGTGATTGGGGGTAGGTTTATAATCCTATGGTAGCCCAAGACCCCAGTTTTTTGGGGGGACGGGGCCTGACGAAGTGCTGTTTCGTTCCTGCCAAGGGGTATGGTATACGCCAGAAGGTGTTTAATTATTATTGAGGGATCCGACGATTTCCAACACCCCTCACCTGCAAATCTGATTACGTGAGCAGTGAGAGGATAAAAATTGATAGCAATATATATGCAATTCCCGATCATATTGACCGATTCAATCATGCATTGCACAAATAATTTTTCGCGCTTCGCGCGTATAAGCGAGAAAAGCCGGCTCAGCAAACGGCCTCAATCCAGATGACAAGTTGCGCTAAACAGTGGAGAGCCGTAGGGGGTCTGGGGGGCGAAGCCCCCCAGAGGTTTGGTTTATCATTATGTGGGGGGCCCGAGACCAACGTTTTGGGGGGGCCCGACGAAGTGCTGTTACGGCCCTGTGTATGGGGTGCATCATTTTCCTCCGCTGTTCGCATCTACTCTTCGGGAGTCAATTCGTAATTCAATCTTGATGTTGACGGCTGCCAACACGTACAAATTGAATTACGTTTCCACGGCCGCACAAATTTCCTTCTACGGCCTAGAGATTGCACCCCTCTAGTAAGGTCACATGTAAGCTGATAAATGATATTGTACAACATAATGCACTAACTTACAGCTCTATAGCCTACATTGTACACCGCATTGCAGTTCACGCCACGTGCCGAATGGAATTTTTCTGCAAAAAGCAATCGAGTGGCTATTACCCACGAAAACAGTCAGGGATATCTAGATATCCCTGAAAACAGTAAGTAGTTAAGTGCGTTGAGTATGCATTTTAACAGAAGTCGGAGTCAACAATTTGAATGACCATAAACTAAAGATTCATAAGGAGCACTGTATGAATCAAAGTCATTTCATGTATATTCAGCTGTGCTATGCTAAAAGCGTTTGCAAGATTGTGATGCGAGCCTTATGAAAAAGCATCCTGTCCGCCGTTTGGAAGTTTGCCCTCTGCACTAGGCCTAGTCCCGGTCCGATTTCTTTACGCATGAATTATTTTCATAATTGGATCGAGAGGTGTGCGATAACTTGTTATTCAATTATTCAATCCATCATCGAAGCCAACTTGTGGCATCCGTTCCATGTTAAAAGCACACCACTTGAGCCCATCGAACTCATTCTACTCATCGTTGCATTGTTTGCTTGACAGAGAGCGATCTATGAAATCGAGAATGAAGAGCTGTTATCGCGCTTGTCTATTTTTGTTTTCCTAATCCAGATGAGAGCTCTATTGGTAGCGCAGAGTATGTAGAATCTGATTGCCAAGGCATGCATTCCCTCGTATTGAGTAAGCTATAGTTTGGTATATAGTAGACTTGAATAATAATCGAACTGAAGATAATTCTAGTTGTCTATTAATACAAACTACAGGAAAATGACGTTAATATAATTTGCGAGATGTTTCTGTGCTCTAGTTTTTCATTCTAATCTTTTCCTGAAAATGCTACTGGAGAACTGTATAGTACGAAACGTGCCAATCTTGGTGCGCAGATATTCTCCATGCTTGTGCTTACGAGAATGAACTCTGATTGGATATGAACTGGACTTGATTTTCGTTGTATTTCTTTAGAATTCGGAATTTAATTCATTTTCCAAGTTTTTTTCGAAATCAGAATTTCTAATCTAATTTGGATAAAACTGTGTAGCTATAATTCTAATTATAATCCACTTAGAAAAATATGAGAACTTTGTAGTTCTCCAACTCTGGCCTATATGGCTATATATCTGACTCAAGACGCGCATTAACTTATCCAATAGGGCAGGGGTCTCCAATTCAGAACGGGTCGCTGGCCACTTTTCTAATTTCGGAGAGGCCGCTGGCCACATGAATACAATCTCGCGACAGGCCACATAGCATAGCAGCCAGGTTTGTAGAACTTTAGGTGAGCAAAACGTTGTGCTGCCTAACATGGTCGACGGTCATAGTTACCGCAAAAGAAGTCATGTTTTGCTAAAGAAATACACATACAACAAAACTATCATGATCATCACTTTCATTTTATTTTGAACTATGTAGGCTACTGAGCAGCGCTTTTTAGCGAGACACGGTACTATATCTGAAAGACAATCTTCCCGTAAAGCTTGATATCATTGGGAAGCTCTCCACCGATTTCTAAGCGTATCGGTCTTGGCAGTAACTGGGCCATACCAAACAGGGTTACCATATTTTGGATATCTGAAAAGAGGACACTTTTGCAGAATTATCAGACTTGCAAAACCGATGGAGAATTCTCAAAAAATGGTAATTTTTTCCCACTTTGTGGTCGGTTGACTAAAAAAAAGGTCAACTTTCCCGCTTGGTGCCCAAAATACAGTTTTTCCTTCACATTGTCGGGTGGTTGACTAAAAAAAAGACAAAAGGGCGTCCTCTGAGGACACTTCCAAAAAGGTCAAAAAAGAGGACAAATCCTCTTAAGAGAGGACGTATATGGTAACCCTAATATCACATCAAGGCAATATGCAGAGGTGGTCAAAGTAGTCAAGAAAGCTCAAGTAGAAGTAGAAGTAGCGACGAAATAATCTACTTAAGTACGAGTAGAAGTACTTCTTCCATAAGCAACCTAAAACGACTTGAAGTAGAAGTAGAATTGACTGACTTTAAATCTACTCAAGTAAGTAAGTAGTTTTGAAAACAGTCTTAATTCGTTCGCATGGAGTGTCAAAAGCTGCAAATTGAGCTATATGCGGGAGGTGCAGAGATCTTGATTCGTATTGATGCATCGCAGGAGGCATCAATTTTTGACAAAATAAGCATTCTTTCGCATCATCGGATGCAAATTATAGTATTGATATGAAAATGCGATACTAACCATTTGTCTACTAGAAGACCCCGTTTTAGAGAATATCATGGCATGGCGCCATACTCCATATTATAAGGCCCCAAGTTTAGGCGAAGAGCAATACTGAGAAATTGTATCTGATACGGTTTCAACACCGTGCGCGATTAGTATACGTTAACAATAAACATTGTGGATCGTAAAATCTATATTTAGGGTAGCTTTATTTTCGGAAAATAGAGGCATTACTATGCTTGTTTTTATACTTCAACATGTATGTTCTGCAGACAAAAGAACTGCAAGTAATTAGAACTCAAAGTATGATACTCGGAATTGAAAGTGAAATACAAATACCACTTCCAAAAAGCTGAAAATATATTTCATGTCTTTTGTCGATAAAGGTGATTCGCTAAAACAGGTGTAACGTTCAAAAAGCCGGATTTTCCAGATTAGCAGGCCACGTCTTGGGCTGCTAGATTACGAAATGATAGGTAATTGCTAGACTGCGAAACGGTAGTTTCAGACGTTATGGTGGGCCATTTTTACTGTCATGAAACTTTGATATGGGCGACAATGCGGTGTGAGCGCAACCACGCAATCCAGAACCTAAATTATATTCACTGATACTTTCGTGAAAACATATTTGTCACTCCATAACTACTGTGCACGAAGCGCAACAAAAGTTCTGGGCTTTAATTGACTTTTATTTTAATAAATGTTGGTACTCCGTGAAACCAGCCCCGAAATTCCTCAGGCTATCTTTCGTATTGGGGGATTAAACTACTTCTACTTGACAAACTGAAAATAGCGAAAAGTAAGCAAGTAGATAAAAAAAATATTACGAAGTAGAAGTAGAAGTAGAGAAAATCAGATCTACTTGAGTAAGTACCAGAAGTAGAGGAAAACTACTTTAGTACTTCAAAAAAGTAGAAGTACTTCGTTACTGACCAGTGACCACCTCTGGCAATATGTCCATGTCCATTCATATCGGCTGATTCTCCCTCGATGGAATACTGTTGCCAATCAATTTCAGCATTTCAAAATGCTTTATTTAGCGTCGTTCTGAAATCTATAACTATATCTCGGGCCGTGTTGGTGGCCCCGTAATAGCGTTAGATTTGGTTTGCTCGCGCGACAAGTGTGGAGTTCGTGATTGATACCTTCCTTTATTATGGTGCAGGGACTGTTGCTAACTGATGTCTCAAGATGATTTTGTGATTGCTATGAACACTAGTGTACTTCTTCTGCTGTTGTTGATCTCGCTTGTTGGGAATTCCTTGCTCATCGTCGTATCAGCGACTTCTCCAGTACGAAGTGCTTTCAATACCTATATCACTAGTATGGCTGCGTTTGGATTGTTCGAGTGCACGTTCACGATGTCTCTGGCAACAGGTGAATCTTGTGTGCTTAAAATTAGAATATATCGAATGTAGATGCCAAATCAAGAATGTGCGTTGAGATCAAGAATGTACCGTCGTACCAGTACGTAAAACTGCTGTCAATCATCGTCTCCCGTTGACACCAGACTCAGCGTAATCATGTTGAACATGATCAACATGAACTACAGCTTGTATTATTGCCCATGCTCAATTGCTCATCTTAGCGTAGTGCAGTGGTGTAGCGCAGTGCTCTTCAACCTTTTTCATAATGGTACACCCGTTTAACGTTTACTTAAAACTCATATACAACCCTGACCAGTGACCACATAACACACTGATTCCGTATCGTAAGCCTTATCCAGGGGTGTTCAACCTCGTTTCTGTTCACGGCCGTACTTCAATTCCATATATAGCCTACTATAGCATACGGTCACATTACGGCGGAGAGTCGTCATGACCCATCTGGACGTCATATACTCAAGTTAAATTGGATACTGGTAGAGCCCTTGTGGTGTTCTTTGCCATCACTGATTTCTTGAGATATACCGCGCGTCTAAAAGTTTTTAATTGTAGCAGCAGAACACCACCGCTGGCGTACTATCTATGCACCAAAATCGCGAGTATATAACTGAGGAAAACTTAAATGGAACGTAAGATTTATAGAAATGGGCATATCGGCGTTGGCCATGACCGCGCCACGACGCAGTAAGACATATAAAGTTTTAGGCCATGTAACTTGCGACTCCAAGAAGTGTGCCAGAACGATCGGCGTCGAGAAAACCTTGGCCGAAAAGAACTGCCCTTATGCTGACCGAAAACTTCGTTATATATACAAAATACATTGTCCATATGTCCATAGGCGCCTAAATGACTGGCGCCGAATGTTCCTGTCTCGGCAATCGGAACCCCACAAGACAAATACCATCCCGCAGGTAAAATTGGTAGGGGGCTGACGAAGTGCTGTTTCGTTCCTGCCAACGGGTATACATCCGGAAATGTTTAATTAATATTGAGGGTGCCCATACCTTTTCAAACACACTTCACTCAGCTCTACCGGTACATCAGATTACGTGAGCAGAGAGAGGATAAAAATTGGTAGCAATATATATGCAATTCCCGATCACATTGACCGATTCAGGCATGAATAATAGAAAGTTCTCGCGCTTCGCTCAGTAAACGGACACCTAATGTTATTGATAAGTAGGGGTAAACAGCGTATAGCCTTAGGAGGGTCTGGGGAGGTTTATCACCCTTTGGGAGGCCCAAATCCATCGTTTGACTGACGCTGACGAAGTGCTGTTACGGCCCTGTCTACAAGGAACCAGTGTTGCCACTCCAGGTTCCTGGAAAAACACAAGATTATGTCGTGAAAAAACACTAGATTGGCGGAAAAAACACTAGATTAGTAAATTGCAGGAAAAATTTACCGTTGCCAAGTAATAATGATGACCAAGGTACAAATCCATAGATATGAAGTGTTCCACACATCAATTCGATGCATATGTATGATATACTGCATGATTGTTCAATGAAAATAAATGAAACGAATTCAACAGAGTAAGAAAAAATCAAATATTGTCGCTTTCGAATTGTACGGCTTCATAAAAATTATCTTTCGATGGTACACATCAAACATAAGTATCTTTTGTGTGGAATCTTGCTCACTACCGTACATCTTCAACCGAACAATGGGGAGGTGTCCATAGGCAGCATACTTATTCATTTCCACGCATGCAGTGGAATGTGGCAATGCCAGGAGATTCGTCATGAGCTTCCCCAGTAAAGGGAATTTTGATTCAGCGAATCCATTGTGCACGGATTTCAATTTTTGCCAAAATTCTGTTGGAGGGCATTGACCGGTAACCTGCAGCTCATTTTGCGAATTTGCCAAAGCAGCCCATTCTTACGACAAATCATCAAGTTTATCAAATAATATCACATAGGGAAATTGCAGCTAGAGGAATGATTGATTTCACTTTTCTGTGTGTAAATTAGGCTGGTAACGGATTCAATACACTCAAGTGCGAAAGTATGCAGCTGCTGTCCTAGGCAAATGAAAATCTTGCCCGAATCTGCAGAGTGAATTCAACAAGAAACGACAAGAGCATCAGAGCGAAATCGCTCTTCATTTTTGCCGAGATTTTCGCTCATAAGTACGGATTCGCAGCGCACCCTGTTACGTGATAATTTCTTGTTCCTGCACCACCACATAGAATTGTTGAAAACAAACACAGCCAGAGACACCAAATCGCCTTATTATCGATAAATTTAGCGTATAATTTAGTAGTCTTATGTTAGAATATTCATTGTTCGCACAATTGCAGAAAAACACTATATTGGCAAAATTGTGCGAAAAAAAACACTAGAACACTAGGACAACCGAAAAAACACTAGATCTAGTGTTAAAACACTAGGAGTGGCACCACTGCAAGGAACCAATAAGTCCATTAACAACGGTTTTAAATGACGAGACGCATTTGCTTATGACATCACAAAATGATTGTAATTTGCAAGCTGCGTACAGCTGGTATGAACATTGTACGATATTGCACACCCCGTCAACATGTTCTGAAGCATAAACTTGCCTATTTATTGTCATAACTGTAATCGTTGGTTCATTTTACTGCGAATCTGGTACACCCCAGTACACCCCATCTGAGTGGTACACCCTTTTAAAATTTTGGTACACCCTGTGGGGTGTACGATACACCCGGTTGAAGAGCCCTGGTGTAGCCTATATGCCGCGAAAAGCAACAAGGACCAAAGTATATAACGTCTTAGTCGAGCTGGCTGCGACCACTCAAACTTAGTACAGCCGTTCATAGACAATAGGCATGCTAAACTCAATTTGGGTGGCGGACTAGATTCAGAATTTTTTCATACTTACTAGGATTTTCGATCGAAAGGAGCTGGATATACGGAGAGTTTTTGAAAGGGTTTAATTGCTGTTGCACACAGCTGCAAAACATCGGGATGCTGCTAACCGTGACTATGATGGCTGCAGACAGGTTGGTTGGTGGATAAGCTTAACAGACTGTCCTCTCGATTAAAATGTATCCTATATATTTTCTGCAACGAAATTAGATAAATAAGGACTGGACGCGACTGATTAGAGTTGAGCGTCAATATAAAGGGATATCAGTTGAAAAGTGGCAGTCAATAATTTGTATTTTGTATTGTGTTTGAGTTACAATATTATATGTTTTTCTGTAGTACAAATTATTGCAGCAGCGAAATCTTGGCGCTTCTTCGATATACGCCCCAGATCGAAACTGTGTTCCCTATGACACCAACAAATGTTTCACATGAACACAATAAAATTTATAAACGTCAAAATAAATTGTTTTTTGCCATTGTTGTGGAAGGGGGATATTATGGTTGGAGGAGAGGGGGATATTAGGACTGGGGAGGGAGGATTTTAGGGTTGAGTAGAGGGGGATATTAGAGTTGGAGAGGGGGGATATTAGCGTTCGATGAATGATGGATATTAGGGATCGAGGAGAGGGGATATTAGGGTTGGGGAGGGGGGATATTAGGGTTAAGGGATGGGTTTAGAGTTAGGGTTACAGCTGTGTTAGGTTTAGAGCTGTGTTAGGGTTAGGAAATGGGGATATTAGGGTTGGAGGAGAGGGGGATATTAGGGTTGGGGAGGGGGGATATTAGGGTTAGGGGATGGGTTTAGAGTTAGGGTTAGAGCTGGGTCAGAGTTAGAGCTGTGTTAGGGTTAGGAAATGGGGATATTAGGGTTGGAGGAGAGGGGATATTAGGGTTGGGGGATATTAGGGTTAAGGGATGGGTTTAGAGTTAGGGTTAGAGCTGGGTTGGGTTAGAGCTGTGTTAGGGTTAGGGTAACCCAAGAATAGGTTTGGAGTGCGGGACACGATATTCCACACTCTCCCGACCATAATATCCCCAACCCTAATCTTGGGATACCTTAACACCAATTTTGACCCTAACCCACCCCAACCCTAATATCCCCCTTCCCCAGCTCTAATCCTGGAATACCCTAACACAACCCTAATATCCACCTACCCCTAACCCCTACTTTGATCACATCCAACCCTAATATCCGTCTCTCCACAGGGAAAAAAACAATTTATTTTGACGTTTATAAAATTTGATCGTGTTCATGGGAAACACTTGCTGGTTACATGTGAAACACTGCTTTGATCTGGGGCGTATATCGAAGAAGCGCCGAAATCTTTACATACATCACTCTCTATTTGTTAAATTTTAACAGCTGTTAAAGTGATGCTTTACATACAATTAAATTGTTTACCTATTTATGCGCATCCATAGACTTACATATGTCACTTAATGTGACATGCTATTCTGTTGCGCCCTTTTTGCTGTTGGTTCTCGTTACCAATATCGTAATGAACCGATTTTACTACACTAGAAAAGTGAAACATCGCAGATCGGTCACTGGCATTTATTGCACATAAATAAAAATGGTACCTAACGTGAGACTTGGAATATCGGTATATATATCATTAAAGTAAAAAAAACTATGGAACATTTTTGAAAAACTATCGAGCTCATTAGGATAATCATTTTCGTAACTTTCATCTTTCTTTAGTGTCAGTGTATTAATAAATGTAACCTTTCAAAAACACCACGATACAATGAAAAGATAGGAAGTTGTCGAAACGACATTGAGTAGTCTTTGAAGTCAGGCACGCACCTGGCCTGGGCGATGTAAAGAAGAGACATGCACATTGGATGGAACGAAATAAGGGATAACATAAAACTAGTGATGAAAATGAATGACGCATGTGTCGATGGAAGAGGCTGATATGTCAGATCGAGATCCGGAAATCTTGAGGGCTGACTGGTATTCATTCATTACAATGTACCCGTACGAATATGCAGCATAATATTCTATGTCTAATAGGGTTGTGTTTGAAATGGCAATGCGTTAAGGTTAAACCTGAGATGATTACAACAAGACGCTAGTTTGATGCTTCAATTTTACATTCTTCAGATATTTCGTGATCTGCCGGTATTACGGCCGTCGCCAAGTGTCAATGAAGTACACAAAATGCGCGGTGTTCTACGCGTGGATCCACGCGTTCGCCATATCCAGCCCGTTACTATTCCCAAAACCAGCAAGCGGTATTCGAATTGCACCGTACGTGCAACGTAGCTTATGTGGTTTATCGCACGGGACAACACCACTGTATATGTAAGAATTTTTGATGAATATTTCTATTCCACGATAGCTCTGGAACTAATAATAAGCTGAATAGACTGTGGAAGGTAGGCCTACATAACTCCAATATTCATATAGAAGTAAACCCGAATATTTTCGACTGACAATCGTCAGGGGTCATCGTTAGCAACTAGTCTAGAATTGCAAAGAATATTATTTATCAACAATCGTATCACCATAGTGTCCTATACAGAGGTGGTCAAAGAAGTCAAAAAATCTACTCAAGTAGAAGTAGAAGTAGCGACGAAAAAATCTACTCAATTACGAGTAGAAGTACTTCTTCCATAAGCTTCGTAAAACTACTTGAAGTAGAAGTAGAATTGACTGACTTTAAAAGTACTCAAGTAAGTAAGTAGTTGTGAAAACGATCCTAATTCGTTCACATGGATTGTAAAAAGGTGCAAATTGAGCTATGCGAAAGGTGACGAGCTTGATTCATATTGATGCATACCAACAGGCATCCAATTTTCGATAGCATAAGCATTCATCCACATCATGATAGTATTGATATGGAAATGCGATACTAATCCTCTGTTTTCTCGAACAGCACGTTTTAGAAAATAGCATGGTACGGCGCCATCCCCCATATTATAAAGCCCGTATTTAAGTCGAAGAGCAATGCGATTTAAGTCGAAGAGCAATGCGGAGAAGTTGTAAAGGATACGGTGTAAACACTTGGCGCGAATAGTAAACATTAATAAAAAATATGGTGGACCGTAAAAATGTCATATTGTGTAGCTTTATTTCCGGAAATTGAAGGCATTACAACACTTGCTTTTATACTTCAACATGTATGTTATCCAGACAAAAGAACTGATATTAATTATAACTCAAAGTATATGATACTGGGAATAAAAATAAAAGTATAAATACTACTTCTAAAAGTGGAACATGTATTTCATGCCTTTAGTCCAAAAAGTTTCAAAGGTGGCATGCTAAAACAGCTCTAAAACTAAAAAAAAGTCAAAGTCCACTTTTCCAGATTAGGTCACGCCAGGGACATGCTTGATTACGATATGACAAGTAAATGCTAGATTGCAAAACATGAGTTTCAAACGTTATGATGAGCCATATATACCGTGATGAGTTAATTCATATAGGCGGATGGCGACAATGTGGTGTAAACGGAGCCACGTCAACCCGCGAGCTAAATTATAATCACCGATACTTTCGTGAAATCATACTGGTCGCTCCGCATCCACTGCGCGCGAAGCGCGACGGAAATTCTTTGCTTCACTCAACTTTTATGAATATTAAACGTTGATACTCCGTGAAAACAGCCCCGAAATTTCTCAGGCTATCTTCCTGATTGGAAGATTGAGCTACTTCTACTTGACAAACTGAAAATAGCGAAAAGTAAGTAAGTAGATCACAAAATATTACGAAGTAGAAGTAGAAGTAGCGAAAATCAGATCTACTTGAGTAAGTACCAGAAGTAGAGGAAAACTACTTGAGTACTTCGAAAAAGAAGAAGTACTTCGTTACTGACCACCTCTGGTCCTATATGGTGTGGAGACAGCATTTGGGTTACGTCATACTTTCCATTTGCCCAAAGGCAACTTTACGACCCTTTTTGACCGGCTTGCCGAGCGCCGAATTCAATAAAACGCGTATCAATGGAAAGCTGCTGCCGTACTGATTACGAAATGTAAATTTGATTCTATTCATGGCCCAACTCTATATGTCGTCTCGTTAACTTTCCAATAATTATTCGATATTAGTAGGCTAAGTGGGATATATATGTTAATTCGCAGTATTTTTCATACCAGAATTTCCCTCGTTATTACAAGTATTGGATTACCCATTGCAGCAGCGTTGTTTTGCTTCGTCTCGCTGTGTTTTACAACTTATAAATTGAAGATCAATCGAAATCACCGCGAAGGAAACGGTAGCGTCGACAAACTTTTCCAGGTTTGGAAAGTCAATATTTTTGTTGTAATATGCTTCTGGGTATACGACAATTGTTATCATTGCTACGCCGCAGAGTGCGCGTTATGATGTGTAATGAAACTTACGTACAGGTACAACGAAGTACGATTGCATTGTAGCAGCTCAACAGTACGAGTTAACAAAACTAGAGATGGTCAGTAAAGAAGTACTCAGACTTAGACAACTAGACAATTCTATACAGTTTAGACTGATTAGAGCGAAATGCCGGTGACCTAATTATAATTTAATTTGTAAAATGTTTTGTCACTTATTCTAATTCTAATCTAATATGTGACATGTTTATACTCTCTCATTTTAATTCGAATCAAACTACAGGTTTTACTCAGAATGCTACATGGGAACTTTGTATAGTCACATAGGCTGCTACGAAACGAGTCAAGCGATTCGTTTTCGCGAATTCAGTAATTTTAATTCTAATCTAAATTGGGAAAATGTGTAGCTTTAATTCTAATCTAATTTAGATTAAAGTCTCTAGTTGTAATTCTAATTCTAACCTAATTTGCAGGCATTAATCCAAACACCACTTTCGACAGATGCAGTCAGTGCGTGCATATTACGTGGCGGCTCTATTTCTCATCTTCCTGCTGTTGAAGCTTCCATACATTTTGGTGGATTTATCGAGCAAGTTCTCGGGAACCGCACAAGCCAAATCTTCGTCCTGGCCACATTTCCAAACGGTCCTGGTTTGGATCATGTTTGGATTCTCGGCTCTCTTCCCTGTTATTACGTTTGCTTGGCTTCCCGAGATGAAAGACAGGCTGGATTGGTGCTTTGCTTGCAAGAAAAAGAAGCAGATTAGCACAGCAGCTTCAGAAATGCGCGGTAAGACTTCCTAATAACTTTTATTCCCCTTTTGCATATATGTTTGTGTTTTATCTTGTATTAGCGTGTCTGATTCCAAAGACTACTCCAAGTCGTTTCGACACCTTCCTATAGCTTTTCATTATATCGAAATCTTGTCGTATTTTTGAACTGACAACATTATTAACAATATACTCAACTCAACAACTGAACCAGGATGATAATTTGATGTGACCTTCAAGTGCGAATACTTGTGTTTGATCTTGATAGGTGAGAGGAATACGGCCTACGTTTTTCAGGTTGAAATCATAATCATCAATGCTCCCCCTTTTCCCGATTTTTTGGAAGTATTGTTGTTTTAATTTAAAAACTGTTTTATACAGTACTGTTAATTTAGAGTGATAAACCGTCATTCCACCATACTTTTTTCTAGCATTATGAAAATATTAGGAAACGTTTATTTTAATTGAGAACGGTATATATACACTAATCGGTATAGTTTGGATGATAAATGATATAAATGCAACAGAAAATAATCATGATAGTACATTAATAAAGTTAACGCGATCGTTGAGCTTGTATTTTCCTTGCCAATGTCTTAAGTCCTGGTTTGGTGGTGGAGGGAAGAATGTAAACTCGAGATCAAGAAGTAAAATATTGCTGTACTATAGAATTTTTATTAAATTTTGAGGTTATTTTGTTATAGAAGATGATAAAAAAAAATTCAAATCTTTCTAGTTCACCTGAAAAGGGCTTATGTCCCGGAAGGTTGGGAAGCCCTTCTGCTATACACCAATATGATGTCGCAATAGAGACTATTATAACTGTACAAGTTCAAGTTGATTCATAAAATTTCATCACTTCAAAACATCACAAGACTGCAATACAATGAATGATAGAAAGATGCCGAAACGACTGGGAGTAGTCAGACACCCACCTGGGCCTAGGCGATGTAAAGAGGAGGCATGCACACTAGGGCTCTTCAAAAATGACTATCTTTCTCAAATCGTACTGGCTACTTGATAAAATTGTTAGGTTACCTAATTTAAGCCTACACACAAAATTTGGTTCAATTCCAGCCAGTAACCGCTTTGCTACAGGGGAAGAAAGTTTCTATTTATTATATAAAAATAAATGATAAAAAATTTGAAAATTTTCTGTTCACCTCATGAAAGTGTTAGGCTTTCTATAGAAACGATGCTCACCAAATTTGGTTCAATTTAAATAAAATAGTATTTACGGTGACCGATTCTTTGTTTATTTATTATAGTTGTGCTCACCGTAAATACTATTTTATTCAAATCAAAATTTTTCGATAGGAAGAAGGATTTAAAGAGTATCAGAAGGACCTAGACTGGCATGTAGTCTCTAAGGCTGTAGTACAGACCACACTGTTGTATCATATCGCTGATTATGACGGCTGAGTGTCAGACTTTTTGTTTGCCCACTTGATATTTTAATAGTACTTAACGATATTATATCTTGGAACTTTGGACTAAGGTGTGTGTTTTATCAGAATACGAATCGAACAGCGGCTCAACCACGAACTCAATTGCGAACCAAGACATCCAACAAAGCGACACAGCGACTTGTTCAGCGGACAGGGATTTCGACCGACCCATACAGCGCCATCATCACAACGTGCCAGTTCTGTTCGCTACTATCAACGGACTGCATCTCATGCAACCTGGGTGAGTATTGAACTTTGAGTCCGGAAATCACGATGCAGCTGCGTATATAGACGTTCAAGTGATGTACGATTGTGCATTTATAGGAGTATTTGGTTGTATTAAACGAGGGTGTTCCCAACCTTTTTAAGGTCGCAACCCCAAATTTAGATTTGAAGATGTCCCGCGACCCAACCTCTGAATTTGAAGTGTCGATTACTTAAAAATAATGTCAGAACCTTCCCCTAAACCTACTCACGGCCTATGGGGGAAACTGGCGACTTTAAATGTGCGCAATTATACCATGCAAATATTAGGGTTGCCATATTCTGGAATCGGGAAAAGGGGCCACTTTTTCAAAATTTTCAGACTTAGAATTGTGGAGTAAAATTGGGAAAAAAGTGGTAAGTTTTTGCCACTTCTTGATCGGTTGACTAAAAAAAAGGTCGTCACTTTCGTTCGAACCACGAATTTCCTATTTAGCGTTATTTATGCCCGTTTTCACTCGAATCCATCCACTATCTTAACTCTAATTACTGTAAAGGAGGACGAATTCCCAAAACGGAGGAGAAGTAGGCGTCCTCGGAGGACATTTTCAAAAACCTGAAAAAGGAGAACGAATCCTCCTAAAGGAGGACGTATGGTAACCCTAGCAAATATGAACTCGTCAACCTCCCTAAATCAAGACTGTAGCAACGCGTATAGGTCTTTTGGAACGATTTCAATCTATCTCGAAGTAATCAAGGACTGTTACGTTAAATTCTGGGTCACGCGAAATACAGATAACGATCTATATTCTAGTTATTCGGTCGCGCCGAGCACGTGCATTGTGTATAATTGTTAACACATACCACTACCGGTCCGTTGTAGTTTTCATGGAAGGAAGAATAGTGATGGCTAGGAACCAGCCTCACGTTATAGTATAGGTGTCACTTTAAAATGATGCTTCGACTGATAACCTGTTTGCCGGTGACCCCTCAGTTGGGAACGCCTGTATTAAACTTGATCGTGCGCTGTGTCATTATGCGTATATTTCTAAGGATTCATTCAAACAAACAAGTGATTAAGCTGAAAAGGAGGGAAACAAGAAAACGTTACCTAAACATACACATAGTTGGCACTACATGCTACTCATAACGAATTGATACAACAAAATCTGATGAGCTCAGTCATGCGTGGCGATATGAGCTATTGTGGTACGCTGAATGGTTAAGTTTTAGTATATCTAGGTTCTTAACCGTTAGTAACCTGGGGAACCCTTACGCGAGTCAGCAAGCCTTCCTGGAGCCCGTTGAGTCGCAAAACAATAATCGACCACATTACATATATAACTGACTACACATCTCCGCTGGTGTAGTCTTCAGATAGACCTAACTTTCTTTAACCTATGATGTTTACAGGAGGAAGATCCATTTGAGAGAACCAGTCCCGCAGACGCAGGAAGGCGCGACGCGGAATTGCAATCAAAGAAATCACGCGCACGAGACGCTGTCATCAGCCGACGAAATCAGTTTTCCCAACCTTCGCAGCCTGGACAGTTACACTCCGTTTTCGCAGGCTAGCGGATACTCGCGGACGTTGGATTACTTCAAAGTCCCCTGAATGTTATCGGCAAAGCCACATAACCGGCCGTGTTGACGCAATCCACTAGTATAATGTCAGCAACATCATGATGGAGGATGATACTCATGATGGAGGATGATACTCGGACTCATCAATAACGAGAAAATATCTGTGTAGGTCTGCTAATATTGCAGGTTGGCATTGTGGAATACAGCTTAAAAGAGCGGTCCTACGTCGGGATATTGGGAGCAACCTCCAATGAACACTGCATCGCACCAAATTCTTGGTATACTATACTTCTGTCTTTCTTTATTTCACTATATAGAAACTTGTCACTTTCTCAGTAAAAGGGATGTTGGTCGCTACTCATGCGTATATATTTTGTAATAAAAGGCAGTCGATTGAAAAAATCGTATATAGTGTGGATATAACGCATCAAAAGAATGAATTCCTAGTCGGCAGGCAGTGACGTCTACAGTAAGTTACGTAGACTCGATCTTCTTTCACGTATCAATATATAGGCCGTGCTGGGTGGAATCGCGCCACGACATTGATTCGTTCAGCAAGTAATAATTCGTTGTTTGCCCCGGCGCTGATTGCTCTCTACCGAATCGCTTGGCGCTCTCGATTCGCGTTATTTACGAATTGGAAGTACCAAAATATCACGTTTTCCGTAACACCTTGCTATTATCGCGTTGTAAATCACTGTTAATTTTCGATGAGATTAGCCGTTCATGTATCGGTGGGCTGCTGCTTGATAAACCCCGTTTAAGTGACCAATGATTTTCGTCTGAAATGTACTCCGTGTTCGCTGCGCGAGGAGACATGTCGCTGTTGTTAGACATTTTTCTCTGAGTTCTGGGCGTAAAATTGGATGCGATCGCGTCGGTGTTGAATTTGTCTTCTTTCAAAGCTCTATCCGGTTCCGGCGACTTCCTGGGTCTTCCTTTCGGTTTTAATTGAGATTCGTTTTCATCGTTGCCGTTGAGTTGATTCTAAAATGAAGGTATGTAGTCACAATAAGAATCCGTGTAACGTGTAACGAATATGGATAAGAAAAAATGTGTAGTTTTAATTCTAATTCTAATTTAAAGAATCAAAACCTAGCTGTAATTATAATTATAATATACTTTGACAAAGATGAAATATTCTGAATGTCTAACTGTGCGTACATCCCAAAATTTCAGCATAGATATGATGCTTCATTAAACGTCTCTTACTCGTGTGTAATCTGTTTAAGTTGGAATATAATACAGACTAATATCTGGTTGAAACAATCTTCTCTGTGTGATTGAAGGACACTTTTCTCATAAGTGTGCCCTATGTATACAGTACGCTATTGACTGTACATGAAGAAGGGTATTACGCACCTGGTATTACAATAATGCACCGCGATTAGTCTAAAAAGCTGTGACTCAAAGGAGATCAAGCCTGTTTGGCGTCTATTAAATGGCCGAAGCCAGTAAGTATTTTGGGAGATAATTGCGCCTCTGCTCTCTGGCACGTGCCTGTTTAATTCCCAATTAGCGCATTAGATGCATTAACAAGAAGCATACATCATTATTATCCTGTCGGTTATGAATTATTACTTTGAAGAAAAAAGGACGGGCCGCGGCACTCGGTACGCGCGAAAGTACTTAGTCATAATTTTTGCCGCTAAGCGCGTGTCGGCGGCGCTTATGGTCAGTGTTAACACCTCCCGCTTCATGTTATGGATTAGCATTGACTTTTACAAACACAGTACCATGTCAGTACATCAAATATTTGTAATGTCGCTGAAGATTGGCACCTTACATTTTCCTTACATGAAGATGAAATGTCTGATTGTCGTTCGTGACCACGGCATAAGGCGTATAAGCGATACGTTCAATTCAATTGAATCGCGGCTTAACCGACTCGAATCGATCGTTCAACTTTACTCTCTTTCGATAGTTAGTAACTCAAGGATAGTTAGATTTTTTAAGCCTACCAAATGTCGTCTTTTAAGAGGATTTGTCCTCTTTCTCAAGAAAAGTGTATGGTCCTCCAAGGACGATCAAAAATGTCCTAATGTCCTTTTTGGCGTATTTCGAGTTAGTTACTTACACTTTCGACAAGACTTTTAGGCGAGACATTGCATGAATTTATTTACAAAACAAGAAGCTAGCCACGGGAAATACAGAATTGCTGGTTCAAAAATGATCGTCAAGCAAATTGCTCTACCAGCAGCCCTATAGGCCTACCTTCTTGATTGTTATTGGAAACATTGTTTGATGTTACCTGTAACATCTAGGACTTTTTACATGCGAGGATCTGTCGCAATTTGTAATATTTCAGTTCATTATATGTAATGCGCCTTGCAAGTTGGGTTAGATAAAAGATAGCTGTTGAATGTAATAGGGTAGATCGATGGTATCAATATTCAAAGGGTAAACGTGTTGTCCAAACGCCGCTTTGAGTTTATCATAGTTCATGACCAATCAACAGTTTGATGGATATCTCAATCATTGAGACGTCACCCGATATCAACGAGTATTTGGCGCATTACCCGTATAAGGTCACAGGCGTAAACTGTTGTTAAGTTGTTGTTATGTAGCCTAGCCTATCTTGAACAAGACCCTTATTATTATCAACTACAATCCTCACGGCGGTATTCGATTATATAACACAAGGTTATCGTGACCGGAAGCGGATAAACACGGGAAAATCGTTAGCCCGAAACAATTTACCGCAATAGCGTGCAGGCCACTACGATATTATATCGGCGCAATAAGGGTTGCATCAACTACAAAATTACCCTATGATACCGCGAGATGTATTCTGTAAAAGGATTGTAATTTTAAATGGCCGCTTAAATCGCTCATAATTTTGGTTACACCTTACATTTCAATGGTGCATTGCTTTACTAAACACAATACACATTTCACATACAACTATGTACGGAGTAAAAATAAGTATCGAATTTTGATGACTCTTACATTGGAGAAGGAAAATACATTGCATGATGGATGGTAACTGGAACATGAAAACGAGCGTTTTCTAAATATTTACCTGTTTCTTCCATTTCATCCTCCTGTTCTGATACCACGTCTTGACTTGCAGCTGAGAAAGTCCCAGGCTCTTGGCGAGTTCCAGCCGGTCCGGAGTCGAGAGGTATTTTTTGTGTTCGAATTTTCTTTCTAGTCCCATCAGTTGCAGCTCCGTGAATACCGTTCGGCTTCTGCGGCACCGTTTTGCTTTCAGGCTGTCTTGTTGTCCCTGGAATGAACGACAAGTTTATAATATATCTAATCTCTTATTTTAGATATTGCATTATTATGACCTTTCAAATGGACGTTAAATTTAAATCGATAAGACACGATACATGATCGTTTGATTAGGTTTGTGTGCGGATATGCTGAGGTAAAAAGTTGGTATATTGGCTCCATCAGAGTTTACGTATTAGGTAAGCCCCGAACAGTGTCAAAGAACCGTTTTACAGCTGCTTCTTCATTCTGAACAACTTGACTGATTATATTTATATTTAGTATACTATGCCATTATATACCAATGTAGCCATAGCGTTTAGTATAATAGTTAATGCATCAGGTCCTAAACCTAAATTTATGTGAAGTAAATGCGATGCATTTTCACACATTGACTGTGCCCGTTCTGGGTGTTCAATATACTAACTATACGTATGGTATAGTCGCCCACATTGAGAATGGTATTGAATATTCATCCATGGTCACATAGGTGTCCTTAGCGAAAATCTGTATGCATCCGGCATAGAACTGTTACCTCAGATTTATTAGCTCCATTAGAATCGAATATACTATTCAATTGTATATTGGAGTTCCGTACCTCCAAGAAGCTTGATTAGAATCGTGTATCCCGAAACGAGTAGGAATGTGTCAGGAATCCGCTTATTCAAACTATCATTGTCCCTGTTCAAGGCGGAGGACTGCGAAACGCGCTTGCGAATTTTGATCTAATCGTTTTCAGATATAATCACATCTACACGGTTTTAGTTTTGTTTTATACTGTACTAATAATGCGAATTCGACGATGTTCCTGACATTTTCGAACCTACATCACGATCCGATTCGGTCCCTATCATTTAGATCTATAAAGATTTACAGAAAATGTTTCGGAATACGTGATATATTTGTCTGGTCGTATTGCCTGTTTCGCTCAAGAAATCAATCCGGTTATTCAAGGAATATTCAAGTATAGAAAGATATACATTCAGCTTATTTCCTATATATTCCGGTTTTAATCCAACACAATGTAAAATAACATTCACCAGGCAGACTTGGACAACTAAATAATTCCTGTTGTCCAATGAGACTATATAATTAGAGCGAATACCGGTAATCTATAATTCTAATCTGATTACAAAAATCTTTAATTCTAATTTAGTGTCTGATTTTCGTGAAAATGCTACGGGAGCACTGTAAAAACGTATAGTGCGAAACGAACCACACTTATAGTGCACAGACATATGCCATTCTCATGCATACGAGAACGAATTCTGATTTCATATGATGTAATTCGGAATTTAACTGTATTTTCAAGTTTTTCGCGAATTCAGTAGTTTTAATTCTAATCGAATTTGGAAAAAATGTGCAGATATAATTGTAATTTGGAAAGCTGAAAGATTCCTAGTTCACAAAAACTCCGCCGCCATCAGGCAACTCTTACCGCGTCTAATCCGAGATACGACCCTGCGTGATGACTTTCCAGCGCAATCCTGCTGCCGTAAAAGTCCGGCATTCTTCCGAGATTCGACGAATTGCTCATCAAACGTTCGTGATCCCTTTCCATATTCTCGACGGCCACGCGCGCTGCCAAACCGGCCCCGTATTTATCGGGAAATAAATCGTACAGTGTCCTTGACGGCAGGCAGTACAAAGGCGATGTATCAATAGTCGAAGTCTTCGGTATCTGACAAGAGTTTATCGCTGAGTTTTCGATGTGGCTTTGAAACATTTTCAAGTCGAAAGGCGATATTTTCGAGACGTCGCTCTGCGCCAAAATGTTTCTTGACATCAGCGCGGTGCGCAGCTCCATTGGCAGTAGATTTATATTTGGTATGAAAGGACTTGTCGTGTGTTGTGCAATACCTGCAAATAAACAATTGAAATAGTATTTTGAAGAGATTCTTGAAGGTACAGAACTTCAATATACAATTGAATAATATTCGTATTGAAATAAACCCGAATATTTTCGGCTGAAACTCGTCAGGGGTAATCGTCAGCAACTAGTAGAGAATTCAAAATAACTTATATCAACGTATCACCAAAAATTATGTCACCAGGATCAAATTGTATGTAATTGGACAAATAAGTTATAGGCTGTAATTTACTTTACCTGTGAACGGGGGCGCCGTAATCGAATTTGAAAATAACGAGGCGGCGTCTTGTCCCAATCTTTGCGCGGCAGATAGGTAGCCGGGATACTGAAATATAACATGAATATTCAATATTCAGACGATATTATTTAAAGGCAAAGTCATAATGCACGCCAGAAACGTGAAAAATATCATAGTATATCTCAAGCCCGCCATGTTCGCGATGCCAAAATGGCGATTGAACAGTATGATACTGATATTTTTCAAAGTATTTTGGACCGCAATAATTACCGAAGTTGAATCGAAAAAATACATAGATATCCATCTTATATCAACCAAGAAGGTAGCACTATCTTAACCGATTACAAATTCGGTCAACTACATGTACATTGTGCATATGGGGTCTTCATCAAAAGCCCGGCGTAATAATAATATACACTATTAAACGACGGAACCACGGAATCAAATATATGGAATCGGCCTGGTGTAAATGACCATTGTAGTCGACAAACACCATGAATATCACAAATAACAACGATGGCACTTAAGTTGCTGAAACATTGTTTGTCGGTACCAAATTTCCTTTCTGCGTTTACGCCCGGCGTGTAGCAAAGTTGGACAATGCTGGTGACGTCATATTTTGTGATGCGATTGTTGATATACAATGTTCTTTCCATTTCTCTACTAGTTGCTGACGATTACCCCTGACGAGTGTCAGCCGAAAATATTCGGGTTAATTTCAATATGAATATACTATTCAATTGTATATTGAAGTGCTGTACCTCCAAGAAGCTCTTCAAAGTTGGACAATAGATTTTTTTTTCATCTTTTCGAAATTTCATTAGAATCAGATAAATAGCTACACATTTTTTTGAATTAGATTAGAATTAGAACTACTAAATTTTCAAAAACTTGGAAATTTAATTATATTCCCTATTACAAAGAAATGCAACAAAAACTAAGCTCAGAGCTCATTTTCATTGGTGTGGGAATGGCACCAAGCTCGACTCGCTACGAACGATAAAGTTATCCTGTAGCATTTTCAGGAAAACCAGAGATTAGATTAGAATTAAACTTAAAGCATAGAAACATTTCACGCATTAGATTAGAATTAGAATACCGGTATTTCGCTCGAATTACTATTAACTACACTGTTAGAATTATCAAGTTGTCCAAGTGTGGCGCGTAAAATTGCACGCATATAGCCTACAATTTATACATAATTTCCAGATATAGGGCTATTCTCGCGAAATTCTTACTTGGTGGATCATATTGAGTCCTCGCGGGCTGAAAGCCGAGTTCAGCAAAACTCCTGAATCTATTTGAGACTGTGCGAATTCGGCCGTAGAATCCACGAACGTATTCGATGCTTCCTTCGATTCGTGCTTGGAGGCTGCTAAATGGCGAATTTTCGCATCACCATTCGACTTTATAGTTTCAATCGCTCATATAGCACAACGTCGGCATAATTTCAGTAATGATGGCGCTGTATTGTATCCAAGTTACCTTTATCTGCAGTAATATCTTCCGAGTCGACTCTCTCGCGTTTCCTTCGCGACTGTTTCAAGTCGCGGTACGATTCGGAACTAGACGGCCTGCGAGAATCGGTGTGCGAAGAAGTCGACGAGACAGATAACGGTGATGCGTCGATTTGACTTGTCGCCTTCTCTTCGTTTCTGGAACTGCCTATGATTAAAAGTAGAAGTGATGTGATCTTGTCACTAAGCTTTCAGAGCACAATGATTCGAGTAGCCTACTCGAACATGAAACGAGTAGCCTATAAATTCTAATGTTTTGAGTCGTGTATTAAAGAGATGATTTTGGGGTAATGAAATTATACGCTCCTTGTCACCAAGATATATTTTATTAACTACGGAAGCCTTGAAACCTCCACAGGTGGTGAATCAGCATACGAACACGCAGTGCAAGGTTGCGTACGTTAGTCAAAATGAGACATGTGAAGTCGTGATCTGGATCAATCAACAGCACTCTTTTAACAACTCACAAAAGATATAATGGCGGACGACGAAACGGGTCATTTTAAAATTTGCACGGAAAATATTATTGCATGTGGTAATTTGTATGTTAAAATAATACGATGTATAATTGTATATTGACTGCGATCAATGCCTGCGTTCTTGCTTCAACTCTGAATTGATCTGCTGCACTATACAATCTATTTTGAGACGGTAAACTCACAGCTGAATCTGAGAGCATTTCGCTATATGCTATGACCTTATGCCAGGGGTCGGCAACCTTTTGCTAGTCGCGGGCCAAATTTCGGGTGTACAACCTTTTGGCGGGCCGGATTTTTTCTTAGTACTATATTTTACGCTCACTTCGGTATATTATCCTACATTGCTGCAATCTTAATCATACCAATCCGAAGACACGTGTATTTACACTTCAACGACACAGAATAATTGTGACAATTGACGCAGCTTGCTTTGTGAAAGGTTTTAAACTTCTGGTAACAAGTCAGATGAAACAAGAATCAGACCCTATTCAAAATGGACGTCCAAAATACGTGATCTTAGCTTGCTCTTCGTGAATTTCATTGTTTAAAACTATTGTTCACATGCGTACGTGCTTCCAAAAATCGATGCAATTTCTTTTGCATTGCCGGTCAAGCTGGGATAAAGACCAATCTCAAGAACGTACTCTTTGTCAAAGTCATGCAGCGATATGCTTTTTGTATGAAATTTGTCATTCAATTCAACTGCATCCCATTTCAGAAAGGCCCATTTGAAATTTTCAGGCAATGGTATTGGCGTCCACATTGAATAGTCAGAATTCATTTTGTAGAGAAGGAATGTCGGAAAAGCGGGTGAATATTCAGTAGTTAAATTTCGTATCACAGTTACAAATGTAGTGTTGGTACTACACTGAAAAAAAAATTTACCTCGATTTACCGCGAAATGTCTGGAAGCAGGGTGGCCAGCCACTTGGCAGTAATATAACATTACCGTCACTCAATGTAAATTCAACTTACAACCGTCCGGTATTCTAACTTTACATGCCAGACTGTAATGTTACAGTCACCTCTGGCATATTCAATCTACATTTTCTTCTGTACATTTACCACCGAGACTGTAATTTTACCGCCTTACCTACCTACCTACCTACAACCCTACATGCTGTCCTTGTAAATCAGATTACATGCCAGCTTGTAAATTCACGTCTCTGCCTACATCCATACCTATCCCAAAGCAACGCGATGCCAAAATACCGCAAAAGTTTCTTCACGCTCTCAAGACGACATTAGGACAACTGTATATTCATTCATGATTCACGATGAAAAAGTATTGCTGCTGGAAGTATAATTCTTGTTTAGGAGGCATGCAAATATAGCACGAGTGGTCCCAAGAAAAGGTGAATTAATTCCAACGCCGGATAAACTTCCAATTGTTTCTTTTTCTCGTTTTCATTCCTTCTGTGTGACTAGTATCTTGCAGTTCCACTAAAAATATTTCATGCGTAAGTCGCTATACTAAGACAAGTTGCTAACCTAGACATGACTTATAAAGACTAAGACAAAAAGGCTAACAAAAATATAACAAGTTTTGAAGTACCGGTACTGGTACATTGTGAGTTGACGACTCCTCATTTGACATGATATAGCAGATTTTCCTGACTTCAATGATCAATGTATTAAAAGAAAAGGTGCCTCATTTGATGCGGCATGTGAGCCAAACATATCGAGCAGTGGATGAAAACATATCTAAGCTATGACCCGATAAATGTCAATAACAAGCTAACAGTTTCAACTACTCCGCGGCAGAGTATGTGGTGTCGCAGGTCATTATACAAGTCGACTAATATCCCAAAATAGAACTGAGAATGGGGCGACTGAAATATTTAAATCATGAAACCAAAGTCATCCGGGTGGTGTGCACAGTCGTAGATATTCACGGTAACTAATACTATACAGTAGGCTACTGTACCTTTTACGATGCGCATCCCATTCATCAGTCCTGAGAATCTTCAACGAAAGTCTCTACTTTCTTCAATCACAAGTCACAAGCTTCGCACCGTCAGCCTTTGCTTGCCCAAAGCTCAATATTAATGGCCGACCAGTCGGCTACTCGGCTCGACACGCAGACGACTTTGAAATAAGTGATATTCATCCGCTCACATATGCCACCAATAATATTTACTGTCCACGTTATAATGTTCAATCCAGGTTGGTTTTTCATACAGAAACATCTATCAACACCTATAGTCCCTTTCTTTTGCATCTAATTTCGTATATATTGATATTTATTGCTCCACGTGTGGTTCCCTACTTACTTACCTAACCGGACGCTATTTGTGATGTCACAGTTGATTTTGGTTGTTTACTACGAATCTCAGAAAAACCCGCAACGCGCAACCTAAGGTAACCTATTATAGGTCGCCGTGTCCGCCATTAAGAAATGGTCAACTGAGCCTGCTGCTGTGCTGATATTTCTAGTTTCAGGAATAAGATTATATATCCTAAACTGATTTTTGTAACTCATTAGCCCTATCTGTTACAACAAATATAACCGCCGAGACCGACCGTATAGCCATAGCCTTATAATATAATGTCTATGGTGTAACTACATTGTCAGCTGCTTCTTGCACCCAACTATGCACTATACCGAAATTGGTACTAGGGTCAACCAGTTCCGTGTGACCTAATCCTGTCTCGCGAACGAGGTTGAATCAGGTCAAATCGCAACGAGAATGATATCACAGTGACATGCACTTCCACGTATCCACTGGTTGCTGGGGCTTGGAAGCTAATCAATTTTGCCAATAGCTTGGTAAAATGCCGTAGCGAGTAACTGTCTGTAACCTTGCGAATAAATTCTGGTAACTTGACTTAGCAGCTAAATTAATGTAATATTACATATCAAAATGTAAAATGACAAGCTACACGCTGCTGTTGGCTGCGACCGGTAATTCGTTGTAAAATTTACAGAAATTTCTTTGTAAATCTACCAGATTTTTTTGTGTGTAGGTTTTCTCTCCTCCAGTATAGGAAAGTGAGCATAATTTTCTTTGTACTGTTGACATTTTCAGAGTCACAGATTTGTTTTGAATGCGCCTCAACATCTCATGTAGGCCTATGTAGTTGTTTTCCCCCTGAAGTTGCAAGTTCAATTTGTTGAAATGGTGACGTTAAATGTACCAGGAAAGCAAGATGAGATACCCATTTTCGATTACAAGATTATGAGTCGGCGATATTTGTATTTTCGAGGAAAGTTGCTATTTCATTTCTCAGTTCATACACTCGTGTAAGCATAGCTGCTCGACTCAATGAGCGAACATGACAGATATAGGCCTACATGACATCGCCATATTGATTCTCTGCTTCTAGTAATATCTGGCGTAACTGATTCAGTTGATGAGACAAAAATCATATTAACAGTTTTCACCATTGTGGCCAAAACACTATTCAGGTTTTTTGTCTTGGCACACAATGCCTTATGGAAAATCAAACTGTAGACAGGCTAACTAACATACGGAGGCTAGTTATCTATAATTGAATAGTTTGAGATTCCGTCATTGCGTCTGAGATGCTCCAAGCGTTTTCGAAGCAAAGGAAGAACACCTTTCTTGTCACACCCCGTCAGAGTGATTAACCCTTTAAAAAAAGCATGGAACACCTTCGGTTGCGAGATACACCCGATTGATAAGCACTGATCCAGTCTAGTCTATCTCCATCTTCTACTTCAACCACCTTCGTTTTAAGGCGTAACAATAGACTAATACGATGTAGGCTACTATTATATCGTAGCAATGCCGCATTTTTTCATGCAGCGCTGCACTGCAGATTGAAACTCATTATGAAGTGGCGGGCCGTATTCTTGTGATAACTAATTATTATGTCGCGGGCCGGACGATTTCGCTTGGCGGGCCGGATCCGGCCCGCGGGCCGTAGGTTGCCGACCCTTGCCTTATGCTATGGTATATGCTATGACCATACCTCGCCGAACCCCCTTGCTACGTTGCAAAGGATGATTTGAACGGATTGTACTTTATAGGCATTTACGAAAGCAACAGGATATCTGTTAATGAATACACTCGACACGGCGTGATATAAATATGCGTATTTAGCGTGTATATGACCTTAATCGGAAGCGGAAGTAAGTTGGTGTATCTCAAGCGCCATTGGAAGAATTTGCTATACTTATGCCTCGGTGATTCTGATGGTTGGAGAAACTAAGTTTCTAATCAACATACATACTGCTGCAATTTATTCCTTGTTTCCAATGCAGCTGAGCAGTGAACATGAGACCTCCACGCCTTAACGGTTCTTAAAGGAGGATGAAACGGCAAATAAGACGGAATAGGCATTGTACGATCGTATGCCAGATATCAGAAATCCAACGTAACGGAGGGAAAGAGTCGTGTAAAATATCTGTCGCTATCTGTCTATACATAGTATCTATAGTGATATCGCATGGATTAATCGCATTGGAAAGGTTTATAGGAGGCTGCATTTTACACCATCTCATAAACCTATCAAGGCTCCGATGAAGCAACCGTATAGGCTACTTCTGCGCTCAATTAACGAATTTATCAGCCTTGATCGTCAACATAAATGTAATTGAGTACATGACCACAATTAGCGTAAAATTGGTAAATTTGTTCAAGAAACTATATCTCATTTACATTTTGAATTTTAGAGTTAAAATGTAAATCAAACATAGTTTTCTCAGGTATCATGCACAGCTTCAAATTACGTTCACCTGTGAAGGTTATAGAGCTGGAGCAGGATTGTGACCTAGTCACAAGGTTCTGAGTCACAAGTCAGCCGTACTTTTATAGTTTTGACTCGAGTCAAGCCAGGTCATTTTCAATTCAACCGCGAGTCAGTAGTATCGACTTCCAGTCTGGTTCAACTCGCTTCTGTACAACTCCTGGGTGATATATAAGGACTCGGATTCATAATATACTCATTTTTCTCACTCCAAACATGTTTATTCTAACAACAGATAAAACACAGTTTCGTGGCCTATATTTTTCAATTATCGGCCCTGATATACTAGGCTTGGAATAAGTCATTTAGAATGTGTCGAGTCATATGACGTGGTAGAGTCATGCGCAATGACTCTGGTACAAGTCGAGCCATTATACAAATCTCTGGTTCGTCGGATTCGACACTATACTTCAATTCTGACAAACGATACAGCATGGAAATCGAATACATTAAATTCCTTGGTATTGTTCACTATCGATGCGTAGTTCATGCACCATCGTACCTGTACAACAGTGTATACACGAAACTGGGATCGAAAGAGAGATAAATATGTGGTATCTGTGATCTCAAACATTTTAAGCGAGTTAATTTTCATGATTTTAATCTATACGGACCCGAAGGAATATCTAATAATAATAATTGCTACAGCATTGAAAATATATACTTGGGATGTAAATCACCCCGTTCAACCTATAATGTACTGCATAATCGGTTCGATAAAACTACCGAGGAAATGCGATCATTGGAACTGTGAAATTTCAATTGGCATTTACGTATTCGCCGTGAAACGAATGCGACACTTCGGTTTGTAAATAAGCGATAAAAAGCCCATTACCGCGCCGCGCCTATTGTACAAGGTGACAGTGTGTGAAAAGGTGAAACGCATTATGACCGCGCCAAAATAACTCTGCAATTACGTAATGGTTAATTTCCATTCGTTAACGGGCTTTGAAGTTTTTTAACTGCTGCAAAGTCGTTTCTATGATCCACCTGTTTCAATTTTAGAGTTTGAAAGTGAAGGAAGAAATTATAGCCGAATGTGAGCCATGATTTAGCTGTAAACATATATACGAAGAGTTGAGAAGGAATACGCCTTATAGATAAGTAATAAAATGTGATATCCATTATAGATGTGTCAACCGACATGGTGTGTCACAGAAAAGTCTTTACGATGATATTGGGTGTTGTGTATTGCCTAGCGCAGTGGTTCTCAACCTTTTTTTCTTCGCGGACCCCTTCGTACCGTCACGGACCCCGCGGACCCCCACAAAGTTTTAGTTAAAATTTAGCTCAATTATCGTGCAAACGTCATCTGTCTTGGGCAAATGATAACTATAGTCAACTCAATTTCTATATGGATAGTATGGTCTTATTATCAAAAATAGTCATTTTGTTGCTGTTTATCACTAAGATCATACTATCTATGTAGAAATTGCGTTGACTTCTATAATTTCAAAGCAAATTCTGCAATTGCATTTCTTGAAATACGTGATCGTGTCTTGAAAATCCGCGCCTTCGATAGGATATTAACTAGGGCTGGGCAAAATCGAGTACCTGAGTGATTCGATTCTGAATCACGTATTATGCTTCGAGTCGAGTATTCGAGTATCACACATTATGACGTCATAATAGAATGTAATATGTCAAAGTTCAAATATGTACCTTTTATGCCACAGCAAAGAATATAATGCCTGTTATCCACCACATTAAAGATGCTTTGATATTTTTTCGACCATACCGATTTCATTGCTCTTCGTGACAAGGTTATGGGATGACTATGACTTCGAAAATGTATTATTTCACGTACGCTTTGTAGCTTTGTACTATGTTTCGTATGCTTCAATGCAGCCAATCAGTGTTTCAGCCTTCCACATTGGAAACTAGCATCAAAACTATAATTCTCGTTGATAAATTAACTTTCAGTGGCGAGGAGCTTGTAATTTCAGTACTCGAAAATATCGTCTTTTACTACTCGACTCGAATCATTAAAATTAATACTCGATTCAGATTCGAGTACTCGAATCATTGTGCCCAGCCCTAATATTAACGAGTGCCGAAAATCCATTTCAACAAGTACAGGTGTTGGCGAATGTAATAATAAAGCGTAACGCTTCCGGCGACACATTTGGGTATGATCGCAACAAATATGGCACCAAAATTGACAAAATTATTTAATGAACATATAACGCAGAACCGGGCAACATACGGCCCGCGATTTTGAGTGGCCCGCAGACAGTCACCGGTCTTCCATGATAATGTGACCCGCGGGTCTACATACATTTGCGAGCAAAAATTTTTGACCATAAACATTGACAATCTAGCTGTGACGTTCACTTGCATTCTTTCCCAAGGATTTCTACGGCTGACATGCAGCCAGAGTTTAAGAAACTTGTTGACAACTTTGATTACCACATGTCTCATTGACTTTAACAGCTATTGAATTACAGTATGAGTAATCCAATGGTGTAAATACTGTTTTTGGTCTCTACTTTAAACTTAAAGGTTACAATAGATACGATTTATTCGTTGTATAGGTGGATAAATACGCGATTTTCAGGAATCTGGCCCGCCAAGTACCTAATTTTCTCATGTCCGGCCAGCCGACTGGAGAAGTTGCCCGCCCTTGATATTACGTCAATCCTGGTCATTTCAGCAGCTTATCTTGAAGTTATAATAGAAAATGGTTGTATATATCACACGGGAAAATGGATTTCGAAGCCACCGTGCTTGACCTTACTCATCCAACTTTTTTCCCGCATTGTCCCTAACAAGACACCTCCAAAAAGGAAAATGTTTGTATCCGTAAGCTATCGGCGATTTAGCAATAAAAATGAGTCTGCTCAGAAGGATATTTCACCTTGGACTGCCATTCTGTTGATCTGAGATCTGGAGTTTTACTAGTAATGAAGTGAAACTGCCTCGTGATTTTCCGAATTAAAAAAAACACAAATTAGCTTATCAACTATTTTCAGGCTTCACGGACCCCCTGAAAATGTTTCGCGGACCTCCGGTTGAGAACCGCTGGCCTAGCGAGAACTAGAATCTTACAAAGTAGCAACCTGGTTCCTAACTGTTCATGATTGCTCCATCGCGATCGCGACACTATCATAAATTCCATGTCGCCTTTGCTTGACCTTATCGTACTCCTACTCGGAAATGTTACTTCGGCAAGCAGTCAAGGTATTCTTCTTTGGATAAGTTTGCATTTACCACGGATGTCTTTGGATTTCGCAATACCACGATGACTGCTCGATTTACAGACTACTTCGTGCCTCCTTTGGTCCCAACGCACAGGACTACGATCAGACATACACGATACTATATCTAATCGGATTGTTAGAAGTCCACGCGTGGATGCATATTCCATTCGTAACTAATTACAAACAGACAAGAATTGGTCGCTAGCATTTGGTTTCGCGAAGTCAGCACAGAATATGATATCAGTATCAGTAATTTTATCATAATTTCAAAACACCACAAAGCTGCGATACAATGAAAAGATAGGAATATGTCGAAATGACTTCGGATGGTCTTTGAGATCAGGCACCCACCTGGGCCTAGGCGATGTAAACAAGAAGCATGTACACTGTACAGTACAATATGTACACTGGATGGAAAGAAATAAGGGAAAACATAAAACGACTGTTGATGAAAACGAATTACGCATGGGCCGATAGGCTGGGTTGATATGTCAGATCGAGGGCCGGTAATCATGAGGGCTGACTATAGTATTCATTCTCGGAGAATAATGGCCGCATGAGTCAAGTGTTACAATGCGAAGGTTTATGACATGATATGTCAATTTATGATAGTATAATTCAACCTATCCCGTTTCTGGATTTACCTATTTTATGCATCTGTCCAAAGGTGTCAAAAATAATAGATTGATCGATGGCAGAACACCACAAATTTTGCCTATTATCGTTCTCTATGTATGGAGGCACGTTGTCTTTGATACGAAGTGTGAACAATAACTGTCATTACCCGTGTCTTATCGTTTCACGACTGAAGGTATGTGTCGCAGAACAAATGCGATTTACCTTACCAAAACTTATTGATGTTACCAAAATGATACTATTTCATGTACCAGCGTCGATGATGGCGATATAATTGTGCAGTTACTTTGTCAATGATATAAACACGGGTTCGGATACACTTGGAACGTGACCAGAAAATGTGAAGGCGTATCTCTTTTGAACTTCAACAGATTGCCTTGAGATAAGCCGGGTCGGAAGCGCTAAAGAAATTTCCGTGACTTGTCGAAAGTTACCGGTCGAGATCGTCTTGATGCGTTCACCGCAAATGTCCGTAACGATCTAAACTGGGAATTCTTTGCGCCACGAAATTGATCGTCCCGATAACGCAGCTAATGGCTGGCAAAATCGCGATCATTAGCATGAGATGATTTCTGAGATAAAGGAGGCCGACGCAATTACCGCGTGAAATAGTGATACAATTTCCAAAACGGTGGATAGCCTACACGATTGTTTGTCTGTCGATGTTATCTGCTATTTATAGTATGAACTCAATAATGTAATTTTCGCCACCGCAAAATATTTTACCCTTCACTCTTGCATATAGATAATATCGCTTAAGCGGCATTAACGCCACTGTCAGAAATGATGTTTATTTAGATCAGGGGTCTCCAACACGCGGATGCGGCCCGCGAGGTCCTATTTTGCGGCCCGCGACCTGATTTGAAAAATATTCAGAAAAACGCTTAGTAAATCATGTTGAAACGCTAAAATTGATTTCAGTTGAAACATAATGTTGTTGTTTTTCAAAGTGAGCCATTCTATGTGCCCACTATCACTATTACTCACTAGTTGATACGGCTTCGGCATGGTAATATCATTCCATGGATGAAGAATTTGCTGGTACGAATGGGCATATTGCCTTGACGTGCAATGGCCCACTACTGCCAAGACCGAGACGCCTGCAAAACGACTTCGGGCGCTACAAAAGACCATGCTTTACGAGGAGATAGTTGTCTAGCAAGTAGGCCTACCGTGTATAGCTAACCCCAATATTGATTCTTCAATCCATGGGTGGCCAATCTGCAGCAGTAGAAGGAAAATTATGCGGCTGTCGACACTTGTAATAACAACCCTAAGTTTTCACAGATACCCCCTGCATCAGCTGTATCTGGGAATCTGATCACATTGGCCGAGAAAGGATAAATATTTTATAGTAATATGTGAAACTATACTAATATTTATTGACGAAATTCACTCATGAACATGAAAAATTTTTCGCGCTTCGCGCGACTACAGATTGGTTCTCTGTGGCTCTTTACAACATAACTACTAACGATTTGGTGCGCATAGTAAGCCGATATGTGCATATAGATTAGTTCGGAGTGTACCGGCAATGGACATGGACATGATAACGTGGGTATTTGGCCCCAGCTAGTTTATCACGACTAACCACCGGTATGCGGCCGCAGGCTACATGAGTACGCGAAATGCGGCCGTGAATTACAAAAATGTTGGCCACCCCTGTTTTAGCGGCTAAAGAGTGTTGTCATTGTCAGGTATCGTGTACAGCTCATAGTCCAAAATATAATGACATTGATGATCATGATACTTTTTGTTGTATTTGTGTTTGTTCAATAAAATATTAGTTCTTTTGTGGTGACTATAACCGTCGCCTATGTTAGAAAGCACAGCGTTGTAATAACGTAGAGTTATCAGACGTGGTTGTTGAACTGCGTTGCCTACTTCTATATCGATATTGATGTCATGCGGCCCGCGGCCTCCAGGAATTTGGAAAAGTGGCCCGCGACCTATTTTGAGTTGGCGACCCCTGATTTAGATTGTGGTGAATACCGGGCGATTAAACGAATTGAAGTCGTTCGGTAGTGACTATTCGTGAATAGGCAGGCCTTATCACTTCATATTTGCACTACATTCGTACTACATTCTAGCGAAGATGCCTTATATGTAGCAGACTTGGACTATACTAGATAATTCAAGTTCTCTGATTAGATTAATTACGGCGAAATGTCGGTAATTCATCTCTAATCTAATATGTGAAATGTTTCTATACACTAATTTTAATTCTAATCTAATTTCTGGTTTTCCAGAAAATGCTACAGTACTGCACGAAGTGAAACGAGCCAAGCTTGCTGTACAGACATTTGCTATTCTCATGCTTATGAGAATGAGCTCTAATATGATATGAAGTTTACGTCGTCCAATGGACAAGTTTTCGCGAATTGAGTAATTCTAATGTCATTTGTAAAAAATGTGTTGCTATAATTCTGATTCTAATCCAATTTGAAAAGCCGAAAATTTTATAGTTGTCCAAGCATGATATAGAGGCGTTGGTGTTGGCTATGACGATTTACCTCCAATTCATAGTTCTTGCTCTGTTTATAGTCCCAATTTCAAATTTGAGAATTCTCTCATCAACGGTCATAACCTTCCGTGCAGGGATATCTAGTTCCAGATATCCCTGCTTCCATGCCATCAAACTATCCGTTAGGATTGCTAGCATTCTGGTTCCATTTTGTGACATGACAATCAGGGGGCGCGAAATTTTTCACTATTATAAGTTAAGACTGGTGTCAGGGAGAAAATTAAGTAATCTGCTGCTAATTCAAGCCCTCAGACCTGAACCATCATCGTAACCTGCTCGAGAAAGTTAATACTGGCTGTCCTACACATGGATTGGGTTCTTAATTGGCGATCAAGAGATCGTTCGATTTCTGACGCCATCTCTTCGATGAAATTCTTTCCAGACCCATCCCTGTATACAGGGATATAAATTTGTTGACTTGGTGATTTGATATACGAGATGATTTTGTATTCGAAAGGCGAAATGAAGTCGACGCACTTTATAGGATTTTGTACGTCTATAGCCGTATACTTCAAGTTACGTTTGGCATTTATTGTTAAAATAGTGACCAGAAATGCGATGAACTTCCAACCCCAGTGCAATTCATTAAATCTTCAACAACATAATCACTAACACAGTTACACAGGGGAGCACGATAGTTTACGTATTGAAAGGGCAGATAAGAGATGAGTCGGGGCAGATTACGGTATAAATACTAAAGCCGGACACACGAAGAATATTAATTGGCACTAATTACCATATACGAATCAGAACAACAGAATGCCAACGTGAATGCACGGGCAGATCACTTGGTTCACAAATAGTACACAGCTTAGAAAGTAGAATGTTATGTAACAATTGAGAGAAGTCAACTCAAACAATAGTCAATGCGCGTAAATGCATGACAGCAGGGTAGCCAGCCACTTGCACGCAAATTAACCTTTACCACAATGCTACGTCATAGCGATGAAATTCACGAAAACATTAGGATAACTTAACCTGATAACTTAACAACAGCACTTACCGATAAGGCGTTAACAGGGATCTCGCAGTTTCATCAATCGTATAATGCTGCTAAACTCAGGCCTCTACCATATGGGCAATACGCTTCAGATCGCCATGAATATTAGTATGGCTTGTGTCAGTTCGCAATAAACGAGCAATTCTATCTCATAAACCTATGATTTCGTCAGATCTCGCCTCAAAGGAAAATCGACATACTGTCATTGAAAATACGTATGTTTTAGCTGCGTCTATAAACGTCGTCTGCCAACCTATATTGCACCAGTTTTCGAAATAACAAATTTGCCTCGCGTAAATGACCAAATGACCATAGTAGTCGACAAACACCATGAATACCACCCTTATGCGGTTTACTGCATATATTGTTACACATTATTGTGAAACCAGTGATAAATCGTTACTATAGTGTCAGGTTAGGTCACAACAAAAACGACGAATCGAGTCTGACTCTAGCTATAGGAGATAGGCTATTCAACGTCTGTTATGTGCGGAATATTGTGTCATCACTATCCTTAACTATCCATGAATTTGTGTCACAAAATCGGTCGTCAGTGAATAAAACTGAAAGATACACGATATCTATCTATATATTTATTTATGGAAAGAGAATAGTTGGACAATGATTAGTCCGAAAGCTCAAATTTCGTGATGAAACGAACATACTTTTACAACTGATATTTTTGTCCTTGCCTCCGTTGGTCCGCCATCCGAGTATAGCGTTCACTCCGAATCGAAGAGAGTTCGACATTATCGCAAGTCTTTATTACCAAAGAGTCTTCACAGGTTACCTTACTAATGCAAAGCTAAAATACTGTAACAAAATGGCGCCGCGTCGAGCAATGTGTTTAAGGTCGAAAGCACAATTTCACGATATATATTTGAAGATACTGTCTTATCGCTATACCCAATATATTCCGAGTCTATCAAAATCAATTAAAATAATTTGATACATATTGCTTGAAATCTGCGTACTGTAAATGAATAGTTGTCATTACAGCAACGTGATAATAATCTGACAACTCTATATAACATACACGATAAAAACTCTGCGTGCTGATAACATTCCAACCACATATAGGAGCGTACATCAGTCGTTAGCGCATTAGCGGTCGTTGTTTAGGAATTTATGCAGCAAATCGATGGATTTATGCAGTCTGTAATATTTAGTCGTTCAAGATAGCATTGTCGTAACAGACATGTCGATTTTAGCATCGATGGTAATGTTCATACAACACTGAGATTTAGACATCTCGCAGATCGTATGTACAGATACGCTATTTTGCAGATACACCATGTCAAGATGTCTTTCTGCATAAATAGTCTACCAACGCATAACAACAAAACAGCATGCGCTCGAAATATTTCTAGTTGATGTCAGGACGATAGCGTTGCAATATTTCGAAGCAGGCAACTTTATATATGACATGTATTCCAAGAATTTTTAAATGCAACCCGTAAACTCATTATCGTTTACATTATACCCAAATTACGCCCCATTTATAAATTATTGCTGCTCGTCGTAATAAGTAACCTTTTCTGTTTAATCCAAAGCTTTGTAGTTTTTACTGTCCACCCTTTTAACGAGCCCGACACGCGACATCAATGGAGATGTTCCTGCGATTTGTGGTTTAGACAAGCTACGAACAACATTAGTAACGCTTCATATCACTGATGTACCAAATGGCGGTGCGTTTACGAAATTACTTATGCCCCTAACCAAAAATAAGGATAGTGTAATGAATATAATCATCGAAAATGCATCATAATGAGTCTGTATATAATGCGGGGGTCAGTAATTCCTTAAGAAAATGCGTTAGCACGCGGTAATCGCCTGAAACAAAGCAAAATGGCTCCTCCATCACTGTCAGGCGAGACGGGCTACGGTCACGCACAGTATTGGTAAACCAAACCCGCTACGTTTGAGGCCATATATATTAAAATACCTAACGGGATTTCCTTGACTGATGGCACATACGATTACAGTGTAACCGCAAGCGATATTTTGCTTATACGGCACGTTTTCACCCTCAACAGGAAAGCGGATATGATAGATATGCTCAAGTGTGAATAACGGGGCACGGTAAATCACAGGAAACATTGTTAGTGTTACCACAACAAAAGTTCCGAAACAAAATTGGTGTCGCAAAAGTGTTGCGTTGTTGCATTTGCAACAAAACACAACCAGTGGTAGGATTCACATTGTATGTCATTTTGTGTATCACAAATGTCATATTTTTCAATCAGATCTGTTACAAAAATGTCATCCATAGTATAGCCAACTTCGTGGGGTGGTCATATAAAACCAGATCACAGAATATAACCAACATGCATATAGTCAGTATTATATACAATATATGTACTTGTACGTTCTTCAACTCTCTAACTTAATCACGTCATTTGGAGCCATCTATATATTTGTTAACACATACACCGACTTTCTGACTATAGTTAACCGGTTGTTGAAAAATACTATGGTTCCAGGTTACCTAAAAAGGTATCATGTTATATTCGAAGGTATTCCTGATAGAATTCGCCCGAATTTGAGACCCGCAGAACATGAACGATCATTTGTACAATAGAGAGTTTTGAAAATGTTTCTGCTTTGTGCTTTCACGACATCTATAATAACAACCCGGTTAATATCATATTAATTATAATATATTAATAACATATTTTTAGTAATTTATGGTGTTTGAACTTAGTAGTGATTACAGTGCCAAATACATAGAAATACACGAAAGTGCGAGTCACCACGGACCTGACCTGCTGACTACAAAGGTCCCTAGCCCTCGTAATCGCCAGAATACCTAAAACAGAAAATTTACCACATTTACTATTTTGATGTTTTTAGTTATTGTGTACAGCCAATGTCACTGTCAGGTTTTGAAAGACGAATGGTCATTTTCAGAACTTCCTAGGAAATTAACTCAGACCGCGGAAAGTAATTTGGACACCACTGCTTTGACGAGTTCTGAACTCCATGATAATTCTTCTGTCTCGCACCTTATCCTCGTATCATTTCATATGAAGCTACTAATATACCCTACATCTTATTAACACCATAAACGGATTGAGGGACAAAAGGATACATCAGTATCGACTTAGTTGTAACAAGTCAAAAGACATGAGTAACTTTGTACCTAACAGATTGTTACAATATCTTACTGTCGTCGCGACACCTTTGTATGATACTGTTTTGTAATTCTTTTGAGAACACTGATTACTGGGTAGGATTTCTTTGATAACGGATCACTCGGATCAAGTCTTCAAAACTTATTATATGCTTCCGCTTTGACACGGCTCAAAGGCCGTTTGGTTTGTTTCGTTAGCTGCACCTGCTAACGTGAAAATAATGGGGATAATGCACCCGAATTATATGGCGAGGATACATTTATTCCACTGGGTATATGTGCCCTCAACGATCAGCTGGTGAACCGGAAACATGCCTTAACATTCACCTTAAATCGTATAGAGGCCCGGAATAAATGAAACCTATAGCGGACAGATCAACAAAACAAAGTATCAAATCGCAATTAAGCGCTTCAACAACAAAACTTTGCAATCAATAAAATTAAATGTGAATTATCTGGATTCTGAATAAAACCGGTAGTAAATATCCTCACCGATATTATATATGGTATTAAAAGTATGTAATTTTATGTTGTAAAATAAATTTGAGTTCGCGGTGAATCGCTCTTAGCCTCATTCATCCACCATGCAGAGTTTATTGCATCTGTGAGACTATACATATAGGCCTAGATGAGCTGTTACTGTTACCGTGCCCTAAATCAGATAACGTTCTGGGTCTTGATGCACTTATAATTGTGCTAAGCAAGATCAACAGTCCTGATCTTGTAACTGCAGAATTTCGACATGCAGCAAATAGCTAACTGTGACATATCCCACTCTAAAGCAACGCACCATCATTCTGACAGATGTAGGCTATATTTCGTTGTAAATCGACATCATAATTTGATACGAAACGGATCCACGGCACATTTCTTTATATGAGATTATGCTAGATTATAATTTATTCCGCCTTCACTGAATGTCAAGGGTATTAGATTAAAGTGATTCGATTACGCATATGGAGGAATAACTTTCTGATACAAGGGAGTAAGCCTAATCAGCGGGTTGTCCCATTAAGATTAGTTCTGTTGTCTAAGAACACAATCGTAATCTCACGACTTAGGGGGTAATCGAAGGACAGTAAAAAAGATATGGTTACAAGCCCTGTGTTTATCGCTTTCCGTAAAGAAGAATTCACATTGTGCGACCCGTAAATATGCAATGATAATAGGCTGTTTGCGATAATTACAATCCTTGAAGACTTTCAGAAAGCAACTGTATCCATTCCAGCAATTTGATACAAGAATACCATTCCGCTCACTTGAAAGATTTAATATTCTGTATTTAATGTTAATTAGTCATTAATTAACCTAATAGTGAAAGAATGGATCGGATATCATAGTTTTGTAAACTTAAGATCAGCTGAAAGCCCAACCTCTGATGTCCGGAATGTCCTTGTGTGTTCTGCTGATGTTTAAGGGTGGGCGGGAATGGGATCCGTATCAATACGATAAGTACAAAATATCAGTATAATGTATTTAATGAATTGTTAAAGACAAAGGGTCTGCTGAAATACTGTGAAATGACAATTTACCGCATAGCCTACGCATATGTCAGATGTCGCATACACCGTAGGGAATGGTGGTGCACTGGGGCATGCATACAGGGGCACAGTGGTAGCCCTACATCGTGAATATTAAAAAAAACGCGTGAAGAATAAACATCCTTTCGATGATTTAGTAGTGTCATATCAGTCGTAATCATGACGCTACTTGTTTTTGCCTGGGTCGGCGTCTTTGTGAGACAATGACCAGTTCTTCAGTTTTGTAACCTGTGTAAATTTACATCGGTATACCTTTCGATCGCGTTATCGGTGTGTAGGCCGCCGTATTGTGTATTGTACTTAAAATTAGTTCACACAACTTAGTAATGAGAGCAGTTACTATAGTCGCCCTCTAGACTACTTTAGGCACATAATTGCCATTTTAAATGTTATTGGTGGTTTTGTTCCGAATAAGTGAGTTGGGCACATCGGGACACTTTAGTTTAGGGGCAAAATGGATCCATTGATATCAGAAGGAAAATTTTGGTTTTTTATATAAAAATCAACAGAAGAAACCACAGAAGCAAGATCGTCACCGGTGCCCCCTTAAAAGCATCCCTTGAAATGTCACGCAATAAGTGGAGGGCTATTTTTACCACCCTCTAATAAATGTGGATCGACAAGCCGGTTTCGATCTTCATTCAGGTTTTGTTACAACTCAAAACAATTCGGAATATTATAATCGTCAAATTATGGTATGTACATTGTACCATGCGATAAGACATATATGCACACAAAGCTGTACACAAAGCTGGGGATAGAACTAATGTCACCAACTACCGTCCGATATCCGTTCTCCCATGCATCGGGATTGTATTCGAAAAGTTGCTCCTCTCCCGCCTGTCCTCATTCCTCGCCAAAATGTCTGTCATTTCCCCTCAACAATTTGGCTTCCGAAACAAACACCAAACCGCTCATGCCCTCCTAACAGTGGCCGAACAGTACTATGATATCTCAGAGAAGCGAAATGTGGGATGTAGCATTTTTCTCGACCTAAAAAAAGCGTTTGACTGCGTAGATCATAAAATTCTCATCTCGAAATTGGCGCGTTACGGACTTCGGGGCCCACAACTTGAGCTCATGAAAAGTTACCTCACTGGACGCCAACAAATGGTTGCGATCTCAGACACCTTGTCCTCTCCTTACCCGGTGACCTGTGGTGTGCCCCAGGGCTCAGTACTTGGACCGGTCCTTTTCACCTTATATGTCAACGACATTTTTGAAACCTCCTCATTGAACACCACACTGTTCGCTGATGATACTCACCTCCTCTCTTCCGCATCTTCGACGGCAGAGCTGGATGCCCTGACTGGTGACCAAATGCCCAAAGTCCATGAGTGGACGGCCCAGAACAACCTTTGCATAAACGCCTCGAAATCGCAATTGCTGACAGTAAATTCAAAAAATAACCTAACCGTAAATATCGCTGGTCAGCCCGTTTCCAACACAGATAATGCCAAATATCTCGGAGTTTTACTGGACTCGAACATGTCCTGGAAGAGTCATATTCAGTCCCTAAAAACTAAATTATCACCGAAGTGCGGCCTGTTCTACAGCCTTGGGCGCTTCATGCCAGCATGGGTTCTTCTGATACTCTTTAAATCCTTAATCCAATCGAAGTTACATTATGGCATCCTCTGTTGGGGGGCTGCCAGTAAAACTGCACTCAAGCCACTGCAGAAACTACAGCATAAAGTACTCCGAATCATAGCTAGGGCCCCAAAGGGGCCTGGCTGCCCATCCAATAAGTCGCTGCTGAAGAGATTCGGCGTCCTAAACATAGAAGATATGCGGAAACTAGAAATCGCCAAGTTTATGTATCAGTTTCACTGCGGTCGTTGCCCCGAATATTTCAATGACTTCTTTACCTCTGAATCAAAAGCACACAAGTACAACACACGCGCGTCCACGTCGTCCAAATATCATATGATCGACCGAAAAGATCATCGCTCCATCAAATATGCCGGACCTGATGTGTGGAACAGTATCCCGCCGGCCATCCGACAGTCGACGAGCATGTCCACATTCAAGTCGAAATACAAGCAATTACTACTAAATAAATACAGTCCATCCTCAAGATTACCGGACCACGACTGACCTATCGATCTCGCTTCCCATGACATGCCGCCCTATTTCTTGTCGCATTCTTTTTCTATACTATCTTCTTTACTTTCATTCAGTGTGCATGGCCTCCTCTTTACATCGCCTAGGCCAAGGTGGGTGTCAGATTCCATAGACTACTCCTTGTCGCTTCGACATCTTCCTGTCTTTTCATTGTATCGCATTTTTGTGGTGTATTGAACTGATAAAATTGCTAATAAACCAATGATGATGATGATGATGATGATGTGATGATCCCATAGCAGGATGCCGAACGACCATTTGTGGTTGCAGTTGCGGCCTCTTGAACTGGCATCCGTCTTGACCTCGCACCCGATGTCACAGTTCCTTTTTCGATATTAGTCTCTATTCCGCGGCTCTTTCTGGCTCCTTCCATTCTTGCGGGTGCGCTCTTTCATCGGGTCTTTTTCTGGGCTTCTGTCACCGTAAGAATATCGACGCGGGGGAAGAGGAGCCCCAAATAATCTCGTCACCACTAAGTTACCTCTCTCGGCTTTGACAAGTACTCGTCAGTCTTTTTCTTCAAGAGTTCTCAGTTTCTTTCTGATTGGTGCGCTGTTATAATTTTAATACTGTCCCATTTTACCCACTGTTAGTCCCATCACGCCTATGGGGCACAATGGGACAAAAAGATCCGTTTTACAAGTGACTGTGCTGTGGTTATTTTTTAGTATTTTCGAATCATTTTTCATTGCAAATATGCGTTTAATGTTCGTACATCATCTCGCTAAAGTCCGTTTTGTATTTGTCAATTCGAAATAAATTTATGACGAAAAATACGTGTTTATATAGCTCAATGGTTTTAGAACATTTAGTTTAGTCAAAGAGCAATACGGAGAAGTTGTATAGGATACGGTGTAAACACTTTGCGCGATTAGTAAACGTTAATAAAAAATATGGTGGATCGTAAAAATGCCATATTGTGTAGCTTTATTTCCGGAAATTAAAGATATTACTACACTTATTGGTTTTATACTTCAACATGTATATTATCCAGAGAGAAGAACTGATATGAATTAGAACTCAAAGTATATATGATACCGGGAATTGAAAGTGAAGTATAAATACCACTTCTAAAAACGGGAAATGTATTTCGTGTCTTTAGTCCAGAAAGTTTCAAAGGTGGTATGCTAAAACAGCTCTAAAACTAAAAAAAGTCAGAGTCCATATTTTCCACGCCGTGGACTGCTTGATTACGATATGATAAGTAGATGCTAGATTGCGAAACATCAGTTTCAAACGTTTTGATGAGCCATATATACTGGGATTAAATATTTCATATGGGTGAAGGGCGACAATGCGGTGTGAACGGAACCACGCCGACGCGATACCTAAATTATATTCACCGATACTTTCGTGAAATCATAGTGGTTACTCCGTATCCACTGAGCGCGAAGCGCGACGAAAATTCTTGGCTTTACTCAACTTTTATGAAAATTAAATGTTGATACTCCGTGAAAACAGCCCCGAAATTCCTCAGGCTATCTTCCTGATTGGAGGATTAAACTACTTCTACTTGACAAACTGAAAATAGCGAAAAGTAAGTAGATCACAAAATATTACGAAGTAAAAGTATAAACAGCGAAAATCAGACATACTTGGGTAAGCATCAGAAGTAGAGGAAAACTACTTGAGTACTTCGAAAAAATAGAAGTACTTCGTTACTGACCACCTGCCTGTTACGCAGTCATCAAAAGTGCATTATGATTATTAATATGATTATCAATAGTGAATATCAGGTCATAGTAGATGTATAGCAATTTACAACGTAGCTACGTAGTAAATTGCTATGGTCGATGAATCAGGCATTTTTCTGCTGCAACCACAACTGCAACTGCACGAAAATTAAATCAAGCAGATCAGATCACGTGATGTAAACAATTGACCGGGGTATTCCCGGAGTACTCATTTTTGCTTACGTGTACCTCGGAAGATTATTTTTATTATTACCCGCTGTCGGGACTATTTTTGCACTTTATGAATGCAAATTCCAGTTGAGTTTGGGCACATAATTGCTAACATAGCTTTCTCTTTTTATCATTTGTCATTACGAACACCCATTTCGCCATTGCAATTTTTGCAATAAGGAAAAGACGTTATGTATTTTTGTCCTTGAGGTCTTTTGCGGCATATACACGAATACACCGACTCGTGATATACATATACACGATCTGTGCATATGCATACCGTGAGTGGATGATGTGCATATGCCGCTGAACAAGGAAGGTGCAGTTATAGCCTGCAGATATTGACTTTCTAAGTCTTGCACTGCCCCTCCACGCTATCCTGATGTACTGGTTGTGACTTGTGGTTGTGGTTGGTACTGCTGAGACTGAGCCCCAAGCGGCAAAATCGCTAATTGCCCATTCAGCTTGAGCGTTCCTATTGTTCGCAACAATGGAAATGTCGAACTTTGAGCGCGATTTTAGTGGGATTCCAGCGTCTGGACCACATTTTAATTAATATGTTCGGAATCAGTGAGAAAGTAGCGTTCGATTGAGTCCGGTTCAATTAAATTTTGCGCTCTGGTCACCAGCGCTAAGATTACCAGCAAATCTATCATACAGTGAGCATATTCATCACAGATATCAGATAATTTCATGGGATTACATTAACATTAAAATATGTGTCTTTTACATATTCAGAATGAAATTGATATCATGCGCATATATTGGAATATTGCTCTTATGTGTTACACGACCAATCGCGCCAGCTGCTGCAGGGAAACATGAAAATGACTTATCTGTACAAAATGATTCAGAGACAAGATTCAACGGGTAGGTATCCTGTTAATTAGTCCAATTATCGTTTCAACACCTATTTCTTTTCACTAGCCCATTCATAGTTGTGAGTACAATGGACGGTAAAGTCACAGCATTGGACAGACGTAGTGGTGCATTTGTATGGAGCTTTGATGCTGAAATTGGCCCGTTGTTATCATCAAGTCTTACCAAGTTACCGATTACTCAGGTAATATTCTATGACTAATTATTATTGCGTTGGTATGATTTTCTAATGGCATTAGGCAAGTCATACTGAGTAATATTGGGATTATTTGCTGTAGACGCTGAAAAGGTATTATTTCAATTTTAGCTAACTCATCCTTGCATTAACTGGGTCTGACCATTTGGGTATAGAGTGATGGGACCAGGGTTGTAATGACTCGAGTCATGATCTTTTGGTGACTCGACTTGACTTGAGCTATTTTCTAAAATATGGAAAATGACTCGACTCTAATTGACGCAATTTACTATCCGAGTCCACCAATTCACTGACTCAAGACTCGGACAGCCAAGATAGGCATTTTGTTGTAACTTCGAAGGATAGTAAGGTACCACATTATTGGTATTTCATCTATCAGTACTGGTGTTTGTAAAATAAGGCCAGAAACTGTGTAAAATGATGGAAATTACTATAATGATTGCGAGGCGTTCAATATCTCCCAGTGTTGTGACAACGCGAGTTGAACATGGACTCGAAAATGAACAGTAAACACAATGACTTGTACTCGGACTCGAGTCTCAACACTGTGACTTGGACTTCGCATGACTCGGCGGTGAATTAAAAATAACTCGACTTGACTCGAGTCAAAACTAGACTTCGATCTGTTGAATATATATATTCTGTTTCATATTTGTAGTTATAGTTAATGATGAAAATTGAAATTGAAAAAAATTGAATTCGAATAATGTGGGAGGACTCGCTCGTTTAATGGATGATATATGGTTGATGAATTTCACAGTGCAAATTTTATCTTGGTACCACCAGTTTTGAATTCATGCACTCCTTTGATAATAATTTAATCAAACATTTCATGCAAAGTTAGGGAAATAGTTGGTAGCCCCATTAGAGGACGTCTTCCTTTTGCCGACTTAAACTAGGTACCATGTGTTTCTAACTCAATTTCCTAATTTCAATGACTCATGGTTTGACTGAACCTTCTATGTTGTAATCAATAATCGTCAGATTATATTTTCATCCTATCAAGACACACACTATGTAAAATGTGATACATAAGACAGAAAGCGATGTAATGAACGGATCAGATGATGTCGAAACAAGCTGCGTTCTCTTAATCTGACATCCAGCTTTTGCGTAGTGTCCAATATCACAGTTTATTTGATATATATAACATGCATATTGGGGAATGGCCATAGTCTATATTTGACAAAAGGTGACAAGTTTGTTACTCATAAACGTGGGTAAGCAAAGGATATTATCATTAGCAACTTTATCATAATATCCTAATCTGTTTTATCAAGTTGAAACAAGATGATTTTGTCCCTCTTTTATGCTAATTAGACATAATTATTTACTAATTATCTAATTCTACTTCTACTCTGCAATCAGTAATGTAATTGTATGAATTTCAGAATGGGAAAACTGTCTGGCTAATTCCATCTCTGAAAGGTAGACTTTTCAAATTCGATGGAAATGCAGTTGAAGTAAGTGCGCTGATATAATGCATTTTGTACTTTCATCATATCAAAACTTGCTTGACTTAACTAAATTTATATTTATTACCAAATTTGACCAATCGCTTCCAGTGGCCTACACTCATTGTATTATGTTATATTGACTATTCACTGTTACATCTTCAACTATATAATAATCATAGGCTATATCCCTACTAATATTGATTTTATATCTTAATTCATAAACTGCATTTCATGTACTGCATCCATTGAATCATTTTGTGTCATGTAAAATGTGAATTCCATGTATTGCCATTTTATCTATAATAAATAAATTCTCTCATCATAGTCTTTATATGTTTGGTGTTTTTTTGTCTATAAAGTTCCTTCCTTTTTTGTCAGTCTCTGCCAATAACTGCAGACAGCCTTCTGTCATCTTCGTTTAAAGTTTCCGATGGCTCGCTCTTAGTTGGTGACCATGAAGTTACCACGTTTGGAGTGGACTCACAAAATGGAAGGTATGTTTGTTCTTGATAGTTTCAGGTTTATAATTTTATTGCGTGCGGGACATTTCATCTAGATCTAGGCTACTAGTATTGTGAAAACGCAAGCTTTATTTTATTGAATCCTTTGCTTAGGAATCAAATGTCTTAGGTGTGACCATTTCAATGCATTGCAACAATCACTCTGAAAGGAAAAAAAAACTCTTCAAGCTTAATATTTCATAAATATTGACATTCCTTAAAAGATTTAAAACCTCGTCACTAACCTTTTATTGTCACTTGCAGTTTGACGAGATAAATACACCTTGGCATGGTGTAGGAAAGGGGTGCTTATGCTTAACTATTTTTGAATAGTATATTCATATTGAAATGAACCCGAATATTTTAGGCTGACGCTCGTCAGGGGTAATCTTCAGCAACTAATAGATAATTGGAATGAAAATTGTATATCAACAATCGTATCACAAAATATAATATCGCCGGCATGAAATTTCAAGTAATTGGAGCGCTTGCTCAGCGTAGTATTATTAGATACACAAACTCCTTCTGTGGGCACACACTTGTGGCCTATTTTGATAAAACTATTTTAACTAATAACTATTTTTCAACATCGGCCCTACTCAGATATTTTCATTAACTGGTGCACCCCATATTATGAGATATGTAGCCTAAGACAGATGATGTATGGTGCTATTTGGGGATTGTTGATATACAATGTTCGTTTCAATTCTCTACTAGTTACTGACAATTACAACTGAAGAGTGCCAGCCGAAAATACTCGCGTTTATTTCAATAAGAATATACTATTCAACTAAATAATGATGTTTGATGGGGTTGAGTTGTATTTGGAATCTGCATTGTGGCACTGCTCAATAAGGAAATTATGTCCAGTACCTAATTCAGTGGCTCGATTATATGAGTTGAAGCTGTGTTGTGGTTGACTGTGAACTGTGCAGCCTGATAGTGTCCAAATTGTGTTCGTTAGACCGATAATTATAACATGATCTTGGCTATGCTGATGGACACAATTTTGATTTTAGAGTTTGGAATGTATATTGTGTATGGATAATGGATATGCAGTGTTAAAGGAAGTTTGATGTGATTCCAAATTTCATTCAGATTGGTGTATTTCTGCACGCCTGACGGCTGTAATACGCTGCACGAACCCGGAAAAGAATCTAATGTTATTATTCTGAAACGGCACCAGAAAACTGTTCGGTCGGTCAGTGAACGCAATGGATATGAAAAGTATGAAATTTCGTTAAGATATCTGACACTGTCTTTTGAAGTCTTGAAACATATAAAACGTGTATCTCTGTGTTAAGCATGTACTTCCTGCAACGATGTTTATTGTGTCATATTAGCATAATGACGCATTCACACTCTTCAGTTGATACTCACGAGTCATCATGACTCCACTCTAACCTATATTATCTGTATTTTGGTAAGCAAATCTTGTTCCGGATTTCTGTAGAGTTAGTCTGAATATTTTCTTCTTATTCCTTAACCACAATGTAATCAGTGTCCTTTTTTATGATGCCTGTTTTATATTAATATTATTATTTGTGTTGCCTGTACAGATGGAATTTCAGCGTGGGTGACTTCAATCTTGACATATCGGCCGGCATGTCAAAGGATCTCATTCCAACTCAGCAGTCTCCTGAACTATCTCATCAGGTGGTCTAATCTTGATTCATATGAATTATTTTCTCTCGAGATAATCTGTTTCGAAGCTACCTTAGTCACAAAGTGTGAAGTTTGATCTTCAAATATAGCATTAAATCTAGATAAGGATGATAGATAGACAAACGTAGGCCCTATCCATTGAATAATGTGTAATACACAGATGTCGTGAAAGTAGTCAAAAACTGTTAAAGTAAAATCGGAAGTAGTCTTAAACAGTGGTTCTCAACCTTTTTGTCTTCGCGGACCCCTTTTGGACCGTGACAGACCCCCGAGGACCCACTCAAGTTTTAGTTCAAATTTATCTCAACAGTCCTGCAACCGTCATCTGCATGTGCAGGAATTAACAGTGGGCTAGAGGTAAACAGCAACAAATTGACTTTTCCTGAAAATAATATCATTCAATATGTAGAAATTGGGCAGACTTTTACTATTTCAAGCGAATTCGGCAGCTGCATTTCTTGACATACGTGGTCCTGTATTGAAAATCCGCTCCATCGGCGAATGTAATATTACCACGCGGCGATACCTTTATGTAGGATCGCACCATTTACGACACCAAAATTGAGTAACAGACTTTTTTAATGAACGTCCAGTCGTCCAGCCTAGTCATTTCTATCAAGCAGGTCATCTTGAAGTTATTCTGGAATAGTGGATATGTATATCACAGAGGAAAATGGATCCCATGTCAAGGTTTCCATCCTTTTATTGGGGCAGATAAGGAAAACACTTTTTCCTATTTCAAACGACTGTTCACTATTTTGATGAGACTGACAACTTCAAATCCACAAGGTTTTGCAAACATTTCGAGGTCATCCTGATTGATTCCACTACTCCAACTTTATCCACAAACCCCGACGAAACATCTCTCTCGAAACAGCAATATGTTTGTATCAGAAGGCCACTATTGGCAATTTGACAATGACTTTTCACAGTGGGATATTTCACCTCCGACGGCCATTCCGTTGATGTGAGTCCGGAAATTTAAGCAGTTATGAATCGAAACTGCCTCGAGATTCTCCTAATTTAAAAAAAAATACTAATTAGGTTATCAATCATTTTTAATATTTGGATTTAAAATGCTTCACAGACCCCCGGTTTAGAACCACTGGTCTAAAACACTACCATGTTAGTAAGCAGCATAAGTATGCATATGTACTACTTAAATTCTCTGGAAAGTAGAAGTACTTCCTTATTGTCCACTTTTAGTGTTACATGAGATTTTAATTAATAAATGATTTTGAATTTGCAGGCTGATGACGAATTTCACCATAGGTCTGGACCACTTAAACACGAAAACGATCCTGACTTTGCCGGTGACGGCCCAGACTTCGTCAAGGGTAATACTGTGAGACTTGACAAAAAAAATTCGGAATTTGTTGACACGATTTGTTGCAGACCATTTCGGCAACGAAGACAATTGCGAGGTGCAAGTATCCATTCCGAACGGCTCTGTGTCATTGCTGACTTCTGATCACAAGAATATGTGGACGCGAAAGGTGAATAGTAGTCAACTACGAATTTTATTGACTGGATGTGTTCTTTGGCTCCATTATTATGGTGCATTTTGTAGGAAATGCATGCATTTTTACATCACCTAACTTGCAATCTTATAATGCATGCGTATCTAGTATAATTATCTTGAAATATACAAATTTGTGTATATGGTTGGTTTTATACCTAAAGCCGGGGTTGCAACCAAGTCACAAGTCAATCCCACTTTTATAGTTTTGACACGAGTCAAGTTGAGTCATTTTCAATTCACCACCGAGTCAAGTCCAAGTCATCGAGCAGAGGGTCGAGTCCAAGTCATTGTGTTGACATCTCATTTTCCAATTAAAGTCTTGTTGAACCCACTTTTTATAGTTCTGTTTGTGGATATCGAATGGTTCGCATTTATAATCTACTAATTTTCCTCACTTTTTGCAGTTTCTGGTCGCATTTTCAAGTACCAGTACCAATACACGAAATTCCAATAGTGTGGTGACTACTATTCTTCGCAATTACAATGAAATATCGGTTTTGGCCGTCTGAGTCTCGAGTCATGCGCAAGGACTCGAGTCTAAGTCGAGTCAATACACTATATTTTTCCGTATTTTGGGAAAATGACTCGAGTCAAGTCGAGTCATCAAAAAATCGTGACTCGAGTCGAGTCATTACAACCCTGCCTAAAGCCTTTTTCTGAAATTTTGAGAAAACCTGCCTACGTCCGACACGAATACCACAAGATATGGCGTCACCGGCTTGAATTTTCGAATAATCGGGGCGAGAGATTGTTGATGTACAATGTTCTCTCCAATTCGCTAATAGTTTCTGACGATTACCCCTGACGAGGATCAGTCGAAAATATTTGGGTTAATTTCAATTTGAATATAATATTCTAAACTACTTTTACTATAGTAGTTTTTCTTTAAGACTGTAGGGATGGGAGTATCTAAAAACACAACCCCTTGAGTAGAATTACTTCATTACATACCGCTGTGGAAGTAACTGGTAATTTTATCAATCTTTCATGTATATTTAACGTGCGATTCCTTTTAGTTTGGCAGTCCGATCGCTAGCATTTGGCAAATCGACGGCGCAGAATATAAAAAACTGGACCTGTTCGATCCGTCCACTGTACCAGCCTTGAGGGGGGACGAGAAATCCCCAAAACCGGACCCAACAATCTACCTCGGTAACATTCTCGCACATTTCAATGTTTTGAGATTTTTTTTCACCAGCGTTACTTCCAGGAATGTATAAAAAGAACGCATACATCCAGATGTCGAGCTCGATTCGAAGCGCCACCGCGAAATCGAACGCTGTCATGAGTCATTTTTCAAAATACAGGTCGGGCATTGTTTGTGTGCAGCGTTTGTAGTGGGACAACTAAAATTTTTCCAAATTAGATTAGAATTGAAATTATAGCTACACACTTGTTTTTCCATTACTTCAACTACTACTTCAGCAGCAAAACTTTGAACATCCCATTGAGTTGTATATTTACATATTCTCTCAATCTATTCAGCCCCACTGTGAGACTACCGTTTCGTCCGTACCTGGCTTCTGCGGACCATTTAACGGAAGCTGTGATGTCAGACGCGAAAGACAGCGAATTGTCTGTGTATGGCTCAGCCTCGGCAAACTGCGACAATAATTGGATGTCGTACGTAGACCAGTCGACCGAATCCAGAAAAGGTTGGGTTGGGCATACATTTTTCTCTAAGGTATAAATTGATTAGTTTATTCATATTGAAATGAATCGGGATATTTTCGGCTGACACTCGTCAGGGGTAATCGACAGTAACTAGTGGTGGACTGGAAAGAACACTCGTATATAAAATACTCGGGTTCATTTCAATATGAACATACTCTTTAATTGTATATTGAAGTTCTGTACCTCCAAGAAGCTCTTCAAAGTAATGAATGATAATATCGCAGTTATTCAACGTATATTTTTTGTATGTATGTCTGTAGATTGAAGTGTGTCAGTAGTTCTTAAAGTAAGGATTTAACTTGAAGTCACAACCAAACCAGAGTGACCAAACGTATGTAATATTTGCTGATTTTTCTTTGCAAAAAAAGAATTTAGCGCTTTGCTTGATCTTCTGTTGGTACTTTGGGTATTTCCAAGTTCACTCTGTTGCGCACCATCGCCAATAAATGACATGCACAGAGAAATTGTTATGACAGTATGAGTCAATCATAAAATCGTGGATGACTCGACCAAGCCATATGACTCCGAGTCTCGTGCGTCTGAACCAATACTTGCAAAATAGGCCCAGAAACTTGTCTTTTATCTGTTTCAATAAACATATTAAGATTGAGGAAAATGTGTTTTTATAAAAGCGAGGCCGTCGATATCACCCAAGAGTTTCACTGAAGTGAGTTCAAGCTGACTCAAACTCGATAATAGTCAGTGAAAACTATGACTCGGACTCGGCCATTTGCTAACTGACTTGGACTTGTTCTGGACTCTGTGATGAGTTGAAAATGACTTGACTTGTGACTCGGAACGTAATGACTTAGTTGGTTACAACGCTGATTTGGCAATATGAATATAATGTTTGTTGCTGTATCCAATCTTCGTTTCTTACATGCCAGAAGTTGGATTCTTCCTGAAAAGCCCTCTGCCTTTTTATGCGTTACCCGATCAATCAGAGCGCAAGGGTAGGATCACAGAAATCTACGTCGATGAGCATTCCGGGTGAGTGTCTGTTCTGTGTCGCTGTCGCTTGTCTCATTGTCGTTGTTTTTTAGAGAATCACCCATATACTTCGTCTTCATTTATGGCATGTCTGGGAATACGATTGCGCTTCTTTTTTTCACGTGGGTGCTCGCAGTTGTGGTGGCTTGGTTGTGCCACAGGCATTTGAAATCTAAGGTATCAAGTTTACTTTGTATCTAGGTAGAGCCTGACCGATTATTAGTGTGCCAATGCCATTGAGTAGATATCACACTTGAAAATAAATATCAGTATCAACTACTAGAGGTAAAATTTATCAGAAATTTTTGAGACGTCACAAGGTTGTAGGCGGTTAGAGAACTATAATTTGCATCTGTTAGACTAGGGATATTGATATATTGTTTATACGGTCTAAAATTTTATGAGTGCGCCTTGAGCGAGATCCATTTCTATTGAATATCGGCTGAATATAATGGGTTTATCAGTATCGGCTTAAAAATACGGTATCAATCGGGCTCAATGTTGAGATTTTGTGTGTTTCTTGTTTGGAATGGCTAAAAATTAAAGCATGCTGATCACCATCATGCCATAGTGATGAACGTAGTTGATATTGTTGTTTTAGTTGTTGAAATCAATGTATACTGGTTTCGTTTGGTAGTTTATTCCTCCATCAGATACATACTTGCCGGGTGCCATTTGGGAGTTTAGATTTGACTTGTCGGTATTAAGATTTCTTGTGTCGAACTCAAGCTCTCAAAAAGTGGATTTTGTGTATTAAAACAAATTTGAAAGAGAGTCTCAGCCACATATTGTCATGGATCGGTAGCTTGTGAAGCTTTGCAGAAATTAGATATGAAACGTCACTATATATGTTCTGTTCAGGAATCTAAGCAAGAATCCAAAGCACCCGAAACTCAGCCTGAAACGGCAGTGACAGATGTCACACCTAACAAAGACGATGTTGATACCACATGCACCTATAGCACTTACGAATCAAGATTTTTGCATGACTTTGAAGCTACCCATTGTCTTGGCAAGGTTGGTTTGTTAATTTTTTAATAATTATCCTTCATATGAACAAAACAGAAGTTTTTTGTCATGTTTTACCATTCTGACTTCATCAATCCTACATATCACACTCGAAAATTACTAAACAATAGAATTCTGTGCAAATCTAAAGCTAATGAAACATACTTGAGGAAGGATATCTTTATTACAATCAACAACATAAAACAGATCAGTCCGACTTGTAGCAGAAATTTAGTTCTTTTGTGCATGACGTTTCCTAAACTTTGGCAATTACACTATTGTACACTTTGCAGAGTAATTCAAGGCTCGAGTGTTCAATTTGAGTTGAGAATATCAGAAAGACATGCCGACAATTTGCGGCACCGAAATAATTTAAGAAACGGAAGGAATTTACAAAATTGACACCTCTTCTGTTTGTTTCTCCCGGCTTGTTGCGCAGTTACAGTTTTAACATAAGCAATTGTGCATTTGACTATTCTAGTGAGCCATTTTCTTTGTGTTGTTAATAATATTTGACCTAAAAACGATAATGTTAACGTAGAAATTGAAACTTTTGACATTTAAAAACTTTTTTCATGAATTTTGACGTATAAACGATTCAAGTAGTTAAATCATACATTATTGTGCAGAAAGTTGAAATTTATTGCCGTATTGAAGTTCTACATTTGCTTCGTTGATATTATATCGATAGTGTATGATATTACATCAATATTTGAAGATACTTGGAGGTACAGAACTTCAATATACAATTGCATAATATATTCATACTGAAATATACTTGAATATTTTCATCTGGCACTTGTCAGGGGCAATGTTCCCTCTAATTTTTGACGAGTCTGCGCACACTCACCAACTTACTGCGCAGACCCTTAGACAACAGTGCGTAACATCTAAAAAAAGGTCACGTCATCACTTCGGATTTTTTGTGCGCAAGTTAGATTTTCTGTTCGCAGAGACCGTGTTAGCACTGCGCCTTTGCGCACGTGCGTAGCTTAGAGGGAACATTGGTCAGGGGTTCGTTTTCTTATTTTAATATGAATATATTATTCAATTATACAGAATATTATAACTTCTAATGTCAGCGGAAACATGGAGAAGTGCATGCACACTGCACATATATTAGTATGATTTTTAATCGCGTTTAACCCACCCAACCGAATAAAGCCATCATTTTAATACTTTAGGGAGGCTTTGGAATTGTATGGGAATCACGGAACAAGGTAGATGATTGCAGCTACGCAGTCAAAAGAATCCGTTTACCAAACAAGTAACTTTTTCCTCTTCAATTATTATTCGGTTGGACTTGGAAATTATGATTATTTCATCGTTCAGGGAAACCGCGAGGGAAAAAATGCTCCGCGAAGTCCGCGCGTTGGCCAAACTCAATCATAACTGCATCGTGCGGTATTACAACGCTTGGATCGAAGAGCCACCTCCAGACTGGCAAGAGCAGACTGACATTGGCCTGACTGGCAGTGCTAAGTATGATCCTTCTTTTGTGTCTTACTGGGTCTAGTGTAGTTTTGTATCCACGGCGAAGAATTTTCCCCTTGACTATCGCATATCAGTGCTCCCAATGAACATGTCAAAAAACAAGATCGTCAACTGTGCTCTCCATGAAACTTATTATTTTCATGTCGGTTAGTAGTTTGGGTTAGTGTCAGAGGTGAACAGCAAGGAAGTATTTCTACCTGTTCAGAGTACTCAAGTAGTTCCTCGTGTCACTCGAGTCAAGTCGAGTCGCTAAAAAATCGCGCCTCGAGTTGGACTCATTACAACCCTTATAATTGGTCTAGTTAGATAACTAGAAGTATCTACCAAGGCTGACTGAGATATTTATTTTTTGCGCACTTTTAAACGAATACTTTCACTTGTAAATGTGTAGAAATTTATATCTCTACATCTACTGAATTTCTTTTCAGCAATCTACTGTCAACTTTTGCACGATCGCCGCATTCAGCGCAACATTCCGACACCAAAGCCAAGCATCAAGTCACCGATTCATATATAGTACAACGTAACCAATCGCCTTGTAAACGAAACGTCTCGTTTGAACCAACTGAACCTTTTGCAATACCGTCAATGCCCAGCGGCGGATTCCAACTATCTGAATATTCCGAATATCAACCTCAATCCACAGTGCCTGAGGAGTCGTCTTACAATGAAAGCATTCCGTTTGGTCGATACGACCGAAACAACAAGTCTTTAAGCGATTTGAGCATTGTGTTTGAAAACTCTGGCGTCGATCATTCGACTAGCTCGAGAGATTCAGCGTTTGAAGAGCCGAAACCAGCTCGAAGAACCAAAGACAGGTCGGGGTTCAACGATTCTTCGAAACAGAAGAAGAGATTGTCACAGGAATCGAAGATAATAGAGCCTGTGGCAGCACAGTTGCCAAATGTTTATCTGTACATTCAGGTGAGGACGCTCTGTCTAAGGTGCGGCCGGAGGCCCGGAGGGCTGTTAAAAAAAAACTCATTTTTATTGGACTACAAATTTTGGATTTGAGAAAAATAGTATTTACGGTGGCAAATTCTTTAATTATTTATTATAGATCTGATAATATATTTAGATGGAAATTAACCCGAATATGTCTGACTCAAAATCTACTAGTTGCCAGCCAAAAATATTCTGGGTTTATACCAATGTGAATATATTTTTCAATTATATCAACTGTGTTACAATAAATTTGATTTGATCTGCGTGTAAATTAACACATATCCTTGGGGAAAGGAATTCAATTTATTCACGTCGTCTGGTAACTTACATTGCAGATGGAGCTCTGTAAAAAGGAAACCCTGCAAAGTTGGCTCAACGGTAACAATGCTCGAGAAGAGCAGTATTGCTTGTGGATTTTGCAGCAAGTGTTGAGCGCTGTCGATTATATCCACGATTCCAATTTGATCCATCGGGACCTCAAGGTATGCGTTGATTTTTTCGGAATTTTACCATTGACACATTTCTCACGCAACGAACTTGAAATATACACGACAAAACACTGTACCGAATTTATGACTACCAAACATAGGGCTTTTGCTTAAGGAAATTTTTTAGTCTAGCCAAATGTGGTGTGCAGCGTTTTTTTAGGCAACCCAACGCAGGGTTGTAACCAAGTCACGAGGTTCCGAGTCACAAGTCACTCACTTGTATAGTTTTGACTCGAGTCAAGTCGAGTCATTTTCAATTCAACACCGAGTCCAAATCACGGAGTAGAGTGTCGAGTCCGAGTCATAGTGTTTTGACTCGAGTCCAAGTCATTGTATTGACTGTTCAGTTCCGAGTTATTGTCATGTGAAACCCACTCTGCTCGGCGATATCGAATGCTTCGCATTCATAATATACTAATTTTCTCGCTGTAACAGTTTCTGGTAGTACCAGTACTGATAGACGAAATAATAATAGTGTGATAACTTTACAATGAAATGTCTGTCTTGGTAGACTCAGTCTCGAGTCATATGACTGGGTCCGTCATATGCGCAATGACTCAAGTGCAAAAGTCAAGTCAATACACAAATTGACTCTAGTCGAGTCATTTTTCATTTTTAAGAAAAGGACTCGAGTCAAGTCGAGCCCCCAGAAAATCGTGACTCGAGTCATTACAACTATGACCTAACGATGTAATCAGTAAATACCCGGAATCCAAAAAAAAAAAGTTATTTTTTAGCAACCCTAAGTACATGCAACAAATAAAAAAACTTGAGGTATGCTCCCACAAAGGTTTAAAAATGAAAGCCAGTGGTCAGTTACTGTCTTATCGCATTGCAGCCTCACTAGATTCAACTTAACTCAAGACCTGAGGATTTTATCTTTTCATTCAGCCTTCCAATGTATTCTTCTCCCACGACGGCAAAATAAAAGTCGGAGACTTTGGTCTGGTCACCGAAATCGACGACTTTGAAAGCGACACGGCCGCCGACAGCAACACCGCATACGACTCTGAGGAGCTGCACACCGAAAGAGTCGGCACCAGACTGTATATGGCTCCCGAGCAAATGAACAGCCGCAACTACAGCAAGAAAGTGGACATTTTCGCTATCGGGATTATACTCATTGAACTTTTTACTACCTTCTCAACGCATATGGAAAGGGTGGACGTGCTCAAGAAAGCAAGAAAGGGAGTGTTGGCGAAAGATTTCTCGCGGTTATACACAAAAGAGGTAGGACTGATGGTCTTGACTTCCAAGTCTATTATTCTTCTGAAGTATCGATAAAACCAAATGAACTAAGCGGACGTGGTCAGTAGCAACGTACTTGTACTTTTTTGGAGTACTCCAAGCTCTGCAAACTTGTTCTGCCTACTCAAGTAGTTAGACTACTTTCCAGGGTTGTAACCAAGTCACAAGTCGATCTCACTTATAGTGTTGACTCGAGTCAAGTCGAGTCATTTTCAATTCACCATCGAGTCAAGTCCGAGTCCAAGTCCCTGTCTTCACTGTTCAGGTTTGAGTTCAATCCTTTTCAACGCTGTTTTTCCAACTCTGCTCAAGTGATATAGAATGGCTCGCATTCATAATATCGTAATTTTCCTCAGTCCTAACAGATTCTGGCCCTAATTTCCAAGTATCAGGACTGATAGGAGAAATACCAATCATGTGACTTTACTATTCTTCAAAGTTACTATGTCTGTCTTGGCCGTCCTCGTCTCGAGTCATGCACAATGTCTCGAGTACAATTCGAGTCAACACACAAATTGACTCGAGTTGAGTCATTTTACGCATTTGAAATAATAACTCCCGTCATTAGCTTATTACAACCCTGCTACAACAGCTTCCACTTCTACTCAGGTTTTTTAGACACAACTACCTACTTTTTTCACCTTGTATTCTGCAAAGTCGATAGTAGTTTGGGAAATGTTTGTCTCACATTTATGAGTGAAATTGTCAATAAATCCATGTGAAATTGCCTCTATATTACGGTTTTAACTGAATATAATGTCGAAAACCGCACTTGTTTGTAGCAGAGTTGGATCAATTACATTATATCAGTTAAATTACAATTACAATTACAATTACTTTCATGCATGTTTCAATTACATTACAATTACTCCATGCTAAAAATATCAAATTACAATTACAATTACAATTACTTCTTGCATGCTTCAATTACATTACAATTACAATTGCTGCTGTTGAAAATGTAATTGAATAATCATAAATTCAACCGTGCTCCTTGACAACCGTAGCGTCGTAATTAACAACAATTCAAGTCTAGTTCAGATTGTGTAGTAATAAATGCGTTTATGTGCGTACGTACATAGTATGCTATGTAAGATGTCATTGTGACGTAATATAAGCGTGTTTTGTATGCTCGGTAATTATGGCTCACGTAATTGGAAATGTAAAATGTTATTTACCTAATTTCCTATGGGTTAGGATTAAGGATAGGGTGCAGTATGTCGTTGAAAAAAGTAGTATAATATATGCACGTGTTGGATTTGCATATATAGTATATAATTAAAGAAATAATATTATTTTTATCGAGGGACGTAGGAATTAGGATGAGGAGTAAAAACAAAACCGTGCTTTGTCAGATAAGACGTTATATAATATCCAGTGGTCTGGTTAGTTAGCCAGACGAAATAGCGATGCAGCATCGTGATCTGAAATCGTATCGTAGATTGCCAACCCACCAGAGATGAGCGGATTTGAAATTTCTATGTCCTGATCAAATCCAAATTCGAACCTTCAAATCCATATCCGAATCTTAATTCCTACCTTTTTCATATTCAAGTCCATGTCCAATCCTAATCCGCTTCCAACTGGAAATTCAGAAAAAAAAACTAATTTATGCAATGGAGGGATTCGAAAATTTTCTTTCACAACCAACGATTCACTTGATTCAAGATAACTTAGTAACCATAAGTACAATAATAACTGATCTGAATAAATTTTGTCGCCATTCGCCACACGACATTTCAATCTCCTAGAAAATAGGTAAATCCAATCCAAATCCTAATCCGTTCCGAAAAAAATGTCTAAATCCAATCCAAATCCGACAAAATTTCACAAATCCTGTTTTTTCAAAACCTAATCCTAATCCATGCTCATCTCTGCAACCCACGGATAGATGCGCAAGATGTGAGTCACGGATGAATGCACCGACAAACGTACCTCAGAGCCGGCTAAAAGCAGCAAACTTTATAGTCTTAGAGCTGGCGATCCAAGCGTCCAAATTTGATGCATCTGGTCTTTATCGTAAGCTATTGATGCATTAATTCCGAAAATACAAATTAAAATCTCGTCAGGGCGATGTAACTGCTCCAAAATAGCCGTTTAAGGCCGACTGTTCTGAAAAGTGAGAGCGCCGCAGCAGCATGACCACAACAATGACCAATTACGCCCAGCGATTGTTCAGAACAATGCCGATTCCCAGACTTTCACGACTATTTTGGGATGGTACCATTGCCTGGAAATATACTTTTATTGCGGAATCAGTGCGACACTAGCTTTCGATTAGGACCATACATATCAAATTTCGACGCTTGGATCGCCAGCTAGGGACTATCAATTCTGCTGCTTTTAGCCGGCTCAGCAGTTCGCTTCTCGGCGTATTCAATCGTGAGTCAAGTGTTGCGAATCCATCCGTTGGTTAGTAATCTAATAATTGTATACAATGGCAGCCGAGCCCAGCATAGCGGTAAAAATAAAAAACTTCGCCCGCAAGGGCGCAGTCAAGGGCTTCCGCAAATGGATCCACCAAATTCCTTGTCGACATTTAAAGAGAATGCATTATAAGTCAATAATTTTATGATGTGCTTGTCAGGCTCAGTAGCAATTTAATGTAATTGAAATTGTAATTGAGCAAAATTTTTGTCAAATTACAATTACAATTAAATTACACAAAATAAAAATGCTTCAATTACAATTACATTACAATTACATTGAAAAATGTAATTACATTACATTACATTACAAATTACAATTGATCCAACTCTGGTTTGTAGTGTAATTAGCCATTTTGCATCACTCGCGAAAATATATCTTGCAATTTAAAAGTAGCCACCTTTAATTGACAGCTAAAAGTATGCTACCCCTTAACCAAATCTAGTTTTTGAAGCACTACTTGAGTACTTTTCAAACATGTATTCTACTTTCACTTGAAGTAGTTTAGGCACATCTTGAAATTGGCTACTTTTACTTGTAATTGAGTAGAGATATATGGATTTTGGGTTGAATTATCGTGGCGTATTGTATAACTAACATGGCCGTTCTGTTTTCAGTCAAAATTAGCGAAGCGAATGCTGTCAGACGAGCCCAACGACAGACCCACTGCCTCAGAAGCGATAAAGGATGAATTGTTTTCGAAATCATAGTGGTCGTATGGTGTTGGTTCATTTTTTGTTATTGGTACTTTTTCTCCTGAGATTTCTTGCTCTTAAATTTTTTACTCGTGAAAATGCTGAATAAAAATGACAAAATCCGATGTTTTGTTTCTGATTCCATGACTTTGACTACCGACTATAACACCGATTGCGAGATATTGGAAATTATATTTGAAGTGAGTTCCACTTGACATGCTAAACTGCTCAGACGAGCTTTATAATATAACCTACTTTATCTGAGAATTGAGATTATCACCTTTCGAACAGAAATATCTCGGTATTAGTACAGTATGCAGGTATTGATATGAGCCGGCGTGTCGCAAATGTTAACTATAATATCGATAAGCACTAAAACGTTGAAAACGACTGCTAAATTATGCGGAGAGAGAGAGAATCAGCAGGTTGTAATGTAATGAGTCTGGTCGCAATTTTTTTTTGTTTAAATTGTCTCGAGTCATTTTCAACATATATATATCGTCATTGCATATATCGATTATAACCGTGATTGAATTTTGCACAAGTAGGGCAGGGTGGTGTTGCACAGACAAGACAAGACGGACAAGCTAGAGGAAAATCTTGCTTGATGTCGGTGAGTATCCGAAAGTATGTGCAACAGATTATCAGATACCTGATGAAGGAGCAGAGCTCCGAAAACTCGTGTGATAAATAAAATTATTACTTTGCAAGTGGACGTTAAAGAAGGTGTGAAAGCAACCAAACCAAGATCTGTATCGCCTGCTCAACGAATTATTCAAATATTGCAGTTGATGTAGTGTAGGATATAGCGAAGACCAAATGAGGAGAGAGAGAGAGAGAGAGAGTCTTTATTTTCATCAAACCAAAATACATAACACATGGTAGTGGTGGTGGTACAGAAGATAGGCTATGCATGCACAGTATTCGCTATTAGATAGGAATGATCGATAAGACCGTGAAGGTCATCTAGTCTGATCACACCAGCATCAAACAGCTGGTACACTTGACTCTAAACAGTCTGGCTGTAAAAAACGTTACGGTAGTTAAACAAAATAAAATAAAAGAAAAATTAAACGATGGTAGCAAATGATCAATGAAGCAATGTCTGGGCGAGGTAGGGCAACAGTGTTAGTGTAACGACAAGAGGTGATCAAGTAGGGCTTTTTTGAATCTATTATAGGGCAATTCACGGATATGTGGTGGTAATGCATTCCAGATAATAGGTCCCGAGTAGTCGATGGACCTCTTAGTTAGGTTGCTATTGGGTGGGGGTAAGTAGATATTTCCTTTAGACGAGGATCTCGTGTAATGGGAGTGGACATTTTTAGCAGGCATGAAAAAGTCATCAAACACAGGAGGCAAAATGCGAACAACGTTTTAATGAAGTTGAAGCAATGATTTATTATATATGGTTTAATATACAATTTCAAGTGCGCGCTGCCCCGGAGCAGTTATTCAAGCTAAAAGCATAGCAATTTACAACACAATCCTCCCGCGAGTGGGAGATGAAACGCTAGCCATAATTACGTCACCATCGTTAGATCCAAAATCACTCAACCATAGCATGTAGCTATGCAAAATTTTAGATCCGCTTTGTTTGGGGCCAGGCCAGTGTTGGGATTAGCTATGCTGTGTTTATCTCATCCTGTATTATAGTTTTTTGTCACAATTTAGCACTATTATGTATATCGAGGGCTAAATACTACAAAGAATAATGTTGTGAATACGATTCTCGCAAATTACAGCAATCTCTAAGGATCAAAACATTCACTACCTAGTCGAGTTTCACTTTTCAGCAGTGTCCTTTCTGCTGTGGTTTATTATATGTTCGTATATTTCCTCCTAGTTGAAAATTTATTTATATAGTGGTATTAACGAAATGAACTCTGTAATATTTACGTTCGTTTTCGCAATAACGATGCACGGTTACGGGTCTTGCGAAAATACTGGTCACATAATATACCATCCAATGGATACGCACGGAGGAATGTGTTTAAGTGTGCTAAAACAAGGCACCGGCGTTCACATCCCATTTCTAACCACAAGCTGTCCGGAAGACAATACTGCATGGAAATGGTCGTTGTTATCAGGAAAACGCCTCATGAACGTTTATACCAGACAGTAAGGTGTCATTGACAGACTTGTACAAACTGCTGGGTTTTCAAAATGAGCAACTAGAACTAGAATTACTGGATTTTCAACATGTGCAACTAGAACTATTGAATTTTCAAAATGAGTAATTAGAACTAGAACTACCGGTTACTGGATTTTCAAAATGAACGATTAGAACTATCTACTGTACTCACTTTTCAAAATGAGAAAATGGAACTAGAACTACTCAAGTTTCAAAAGGAGGAAATGGAACTATACCTACTCACTTTTCAAAATGATCAGGCAAAACTAGAACTACTGGAATTTCAAAATTTGTGACTGAAACAAAAACTACTCGATTTCTAAATGAGCAACTAAAATTAGAACTACTAAATGTGCCACTAGAAAATGAACTAGAACTACTCAAAAACCAGTAGTTAGTTGACCGTCAACTAACGAGATTGGTAGTTTGTACTAGCCTGGTCATAGAAATCAGAAATATTTTAGCAGTAATATCATTCTCTACTACTCAGATGTATTGGTGTCCGTAATATCCGGAATGAGGAAACCACATCCTTGTTATCTTGCAATGAAGAAAACGATGCTCATATCTCGTGGACTTGTGGTGCGAATTTCAGCCTAGGAATTTCAAACTTTCGACTTAATCATGTGAAGGTCTATGACAAATGGGTTATCGTCGGTGCCCGAGTAATTCTGCAAAGTAAACCGTTCGTCAAGCCATCAAAATGGATCAAGTACTCAACAAATGGTGATAATGATTGTGAATTCATTTCTATAACTATCAATTGAGTGTATACTTCTCCAGTCACAGATACTGTACTATCAGTATGCGATTTGCCTTTGGAAAGCGACCCGCTGGACAGCAATACAATCCTTACATCAGCGGGTGGTAATCGGGTCGGCGCGCAATGTGTTTTCCCGTTTATTTACAAAAATACGGAGTTTTGGTCGTGTACGAAATTTCCAGGTATCTATTGGCATGATTGCATTTTGTTGTAATTGATCTCGTGAATGTATAGTATGTTGATATGAAGTATCATGCATGAAACAATTTATACACAAATAAATAGTGCCAAATTACTAGGCACAGTCAGTTAGTCGGTCTAACAAAGTATAGTACCGGTACTGGCGGTACATATTCTTTTTTCAATTCATTGGCATATATTTGGGCTACACGGTTTCAACATCTCCTTTTCCGGTAGTTTCTAATAATTTTAATACAGTTTCAAAATTTATTTGTCGAGTATAAATCAATTTATGTTAAATATGCGTAAGTTTTTCACACGAAATTGTCCAGACTCAGAGAGTATTCAGTAGTAGGCTATGGTTCTATACTCAAAGAGATTCATCATGTAGTTGTAAAGGCTGTGTTGGCCTAGTGGCAAAGCTAAGTCCTAAAATACTTGTTGGATCAATGCAACTAAATACTTTTCAATCATTATTTTCTATGAATATTTTATTTGAAGAGACTCTTGGATGCACAGAATTTCCTTGTACAATTGAATAATACATTCTCATTGATATAAATCCAACTGTTTTCGGCTGACACTCGTCAGGGGTAATCGTTAGAAACTAGTTGAGAATTGAAAAGAACATTGGATATCAACAATCGTATCACCAAATGTGACATCGCTGACTTGAAAATTTGAGTATTCGAGGAGAACAGACGGCTCGAGCTCCGTGTACTGTTTTTGATTAATCTTTTGATGCAATTTACTACTGTTTGCAATATGATTCACTACATTAATGAATGTTAAGTCTTAAATTTAAGTTCAATAAAATTAATTTACTTTTCCACAGATATCAGTACGCGTCACGTCTGTGCGGTGTCATCAAATTTGGACAAAAAGCCAACAGAATGGGGCGTGTGCCCTGAGAGCAAACGCGGTACAACGACGGCATGGCTATCTCCGCCGTATTGCAACAAACCTTGCGGTGGTGGTGTGTTACTATTGACTAGAAAGTACGTAATAACAACAAGTTTTTGGTAGTCTTTTGTAATGCTTGTGATTCCCAGGTGCCTTTTTGAACCTTGTCATACGCGTTTGTCGAAAACTACTGGTTCTGCATGTAACACTGCGATGTGCTCGGGTGATATGTTACTGACTTATGGCGGGTCGTCGGATATGTTCCCGGTGACAACAGTTTATCCGACTTTAGAACGTGCTACGTTTGGAAAATGCGTATTTCCATTTGTTTATGAAGGTTTGTATATTTTTCAAATAATAGTACGTGGTAGTGCATGGTATTTATGTTTGGTAGTAGGCCCACTCAAGTAAAAATCTTTAAAAAATATGTCTCTGATGTAATTCAAGTTATGTGCTGATAAAATGTTGTTTGTTATGGAGTTAAGAGTCAAGATTTTAGACTTATCTGCTCAAAGTTGGGCGCTACTATCCAAGTCTTGTAGGTAGACCTGTGAAAACTACTAATCTAATTAGTTGATGGCTGATACTCGTCAGGAGTAAACGTCAGCAACTATTATAGAATTCTCAAGAACGTTGTATATCAACCAGGGTTGTAATGACTCGACTTGACTCAAATACATAAAATGACTCAACTCGAGTCAATTTTTGTATTGACTCGACTTGTACTGTATTGAACTGAAAACTGAACAGTAAACAAAAATAATGACTTGGTCTCGGACTCGAGTCAAAGCACTATAACTCGGACTCGACCCGCTACTAGCTGACTTGACTCGGTGGTGAATTGAAAATAAAAGTGAGATTGGCCTATGACTTGATATCAACAATTGTATCACCAAATATAACGTCACTTTATTCAAAATTTCATGCTGGTGTCGTCGTATTTGGTGGTACGATTGTTGATAAACAATGTTCTTTCCAACTCTCTACTAGTTGCTGACGATTACCTCTGACGAGTGTCATCTGAAAATATTCGGGTTCATTTGAATATGAATATACTATTCAATAATAAATTATAGTCGGAATCGTTTACTTCTGTGACATATTCCTTCTTTTTTAGGCTCATTAATCAACGAATGCATATCTACACTAGAAAGACCCGATATGTGGTGCTCCCTCACTGAGAGCTTTGACAAACACCGGCACTGGGGCTATTGCCTCCCGGAACTGACGGGGTCCTGGTCGTCATGGTCCTCGGCGGATTCTCCTGATTCCCAATGCTCGGTGACTTGCGGAGGGGGACTGTTGACTCGAAATCGAGTCTGCAGATATCAACCGTGTAGCGGAGACTCCACAGATGTCAACGGGGTTTGCAATACTCAGCCTTGTACTGCTTGTTTTGAGGAGGTTTGTGTGAATGTGCTTGGTGTAATTTTGATTTTTTAGTTTCGATTACCAACTTTCCGGTTTGTAATAATTTTAAGTGCATATTGTGTGACTCGAATGTGACTCGACCCCACTTCGACATACTAACAGCAATATGATCATACCGCTAGGATTCAGCGCAAGTTATGAACCATATTCAGGACAATGAAAAATAAAATAACCTTTAAATAATCAATATGAAGACTCGCTTAGAGGTACAGTAGGCTACTTCAATATACAATTGAATAATTTTATATTTATAATGAAATAAACCCGAATATTATCGGCCGATACTTGTCAGGGGTTATCGTCAGCAACTAGTAGAGAATTGAAAAGAACATTGTATAGCAACAACCGTGTCACCAAATATTACTTCATTGGCATGAAACTCAAACTTAAACCCAATACACAAACTCATTATGAAACTTATTTGACTCTAGAAGGAGGAGATCACTGCCACTATTGACACTACGGCAGATGGACATTTGTGCATTGCGTGGTCAGAGGCGTTATTGCAGCATGGCGAAAACTATGGGAAAGACTGGAGAAATTACTGCCGCCGGCCTATCAAATTGAGATATCAGCCTTACTGTTACATGTAAGAATTTTTAGTAATCGCATCATATTTACAGAGGTAGTAGTAGAGTTTTAAACTTGAGTCTCGACACTATGACTCGGATTCGAGTTGCTACCTGACTCGGACTCAAACCTGACTCGGTAGTGAATTGAAAATGACTCGACTTGACTCGAGTCAAAACTATAAAAGTAAGATTGTCTTGCGGCTCGAAACCTTGTGACTTGATTGCAACGCTGTAAAGTATTCAGCGCTGCTACTCATGTAGGAGTAATGCTATAAATATCTACTGAATTTAAAGTACTGTAGCACTTTCCAAGGCGCGCCCAAATGATGCGAATTCATCCCAAACTACGTTCTGCTTTTCAAAATCCAGCTTATCAAAATTCGGTAGTTTTTCCCAAAATCTGTTCACGTAGAATTGGAAGTAGTCAAAACCTACTTGATTACTGACAACCTCTGCACGTTTAAAGGGATCGCCAGACAGGACGCCTATTGCCGAAAACCTAGCCTATAGCCGGAAACCTAGCCAATAGCCGAAAACCTATGCGATACAGACAGGTCGCGTACGAAGAAGCGTTCTCTCGTTTTTCGCGAGTCTGGCCGAAAGCGTACGGGCGCCTATCGAGTTAAAATATTTTTAACTTTATCGGCTATCGGCGCTCACGGCTGGTCGTTCACCGTGTGCTTCAGTCGCATTTGGCTTGCTGGGCTATGTTTTGTTGAGTGTTGTGAATCGCAGGGAGAAGAGATGCGGTGGCAGTGGCGTTATTGTTTGAAGTAACAGTACTAATTTACTTCAATTGTAGTAGAGTACAGTGCCAATATTGTTTACTGCACTGTATACTTGATGAGAACAATATGAGATGGTCGGCAATCATGGCACCAGATATGTTGGTATTTTGAATCATTGATATACATGCAGATAGATAGATATAGATATTGATAGATAGATCGGTAGATATAATATGTTGGGGCTCAGTTCTTCTGATGGAAGGGGCCCTGTTGTTTTTACTCATATTTTCTTGTATGCAGTGACAGGCCTATTTATGCTGTGCATTTGATATGAATTTTAATGAGGAACTGATCGAGAGCGTCCGGGACTACCCGGTGCTCTATGACTCTACACATACGAAATTTTTGGATACAATACGAAAAGATAATATTTGGATAAAGATCAGCGAAAAACTCGCTAAAGACGATACAACAGGTAAGCATGACGAGTTTATGGTTATGAGTGTATGATATGGTATAGCCCCAGTGGTTCTCAACCGGGGGTCTGCGAAGCAATTTTAGGGGGTCTGCGAGACGTGAGACCTCTAAATTTTTAAAATGATTGATATATGAATTTCAAATCTTTTAAATTAGGGAAATCACGAGGCAGTTTTGCTCCGCAACTACTAAATCCTCATTACTCACATCAGAATAATCGCCGGGCATGAAAAATATCCTACTGTGTAAATTCATTTTAATTGCCAAATTGCCAATTTCAAATCTTTTAAATTAGGGAAATCACGAGGCAGTTTTGCTCCGCAACTACTAAATCCTCATTACTCACATCAGAATAATCGCCGGGCATGAAAAATATCCTACTGTGTAAATTCATTTTAATTGCCAAATTGCCAATAACCTACTGATACAATCATTTTGCTGTTTAGAGACATTTTGTTGAAGTTTGTGGAAAAATATAAATACTGGTAAGGAGATAGTTTAACGTTTGCGAAAACTTTTCAATTTAAAGATGTCAGTCGACCATAAAAATTCCTCAAGTATTTTCCCTAATTTGTCGCAACTTTTCAGAGGTAAGTGCATTTTTGCACCGCTAATATTGCACTCCACCCCAGCTCCAGTAATGTTGTTTTATAATATGAAATACTATGACAGTTATGGCCTTACAAACATGAATTCACACAACTTACACATAGTCCTACTATGAAAATATGGTATTTGGCATTTTTCTGCCCAACCTCAAATCTGTTTGCTTTGTTAATATGGTAGAACTGTGATCATGCGAAACATTTGTTGATGAGGAACACTGGCTTGTCGTGATCAATAAACGAAGAAGCGCCGCTTGATCTTCCACAGCTCCGATCTCACATACACCGACAAGATCCATCTTCTCAAAACTTACACGACACAGGCCCGTCACTCGCGTCATCGATTCCAAGCAGACCGCGTGTGGTCGGTATATGCGGCTATGCAATCCGTGATCTAATCACGCCGTGACTGCGTGATCTACGTATGCCCTGACCTCCTTACAAGATTGACGAATCACTTGATAATGCTGTTATTAGTTTAATAATTCATATTATTAGCTGTTAATACACTTCATTACAAAATTTCCCGAGGGCCGAATTCACCAAGTGCCGAGTTTGTGCGGCCGAACTCACCAAGTGCCGAGTTCATCGGCAAACTTTGAAGTAATAGTATTTACGGTGACCAATTTCGTCACACCGACATGCCCAAAAATTGTCCAGTAGGGAGTTGTAAATAAATGTATTATGTCACAGTATAATGATTAATGTATTTTATTAATTTTCATTTGTTTACAGCGAAGAACTGCAAAAAACGTTGGAAACAACTCCGAGACAGGTTCAGCAAATATGTTGGCGAGTTGAAGAAAGCCAAAAGCAGTGGCTCTGCCGCAAGCACTATCAAGGAGTTTACTCATTATCAGTCCATGTCTTTTCTGCTTGATCATTTGAAGCATAAACCGTAAGTCCTAACATCATATAAATATCTATAACTACAAGATGGCCCACATTTCTTACTTGGTATTGCTTATTTTGCGATCAGAACTATTGGAAATGTTGCACCAGATTCTGATGGGAATGGAGATAGACTGGATGTTTCTTCAAATACTGGTAACCTGCCACAGGATGAATTCATGTGTTTAGTCTGCTTCACGTGTGCAACTTTGTTAACAGCAGAATCAAGCCAAGAAGAAGATGTAATGCAAGTCCATGAATCTCAAGAAGATGTAAGCCAGGTTATGTCTGATGATGGTAGAAATGAGGTAGAGTGTGCGGATCAGTCAACAAGCTCACATACCGAAGTTGTCTCTAGAAAGAGGAAGAGATATGCTGATAAACAAGAATTCCAGGTGAGTCGGATGTGATGAAGGGTTGCCCGATAGTAATCTAGAGTCTGCCAGCCGTCAGTAACATTGGATGCAGCAACAAAGAGGAAAATATTCTTGATTTCGCAAAATCCTGCTGTTGAATTATGTGAACTCAGTAGATATGGTTGTTGCATATATAATAGCATCTTATGAAATACGTCGGAGCCGGAGCTACCCCTCAAATAACTAGCTCCAGCTCCGGCGGAATTTTATGTAGAGCTCCGGCTCCAGCTCCGGTAAAAATGATGATCGTATATTGAAAGTGGTGATATTCTTATATTTTCCATATGCAGGCCGCAATATCCGACTTCATGAGCCAAAACGTTAAATCAATGAATGACTTTACTGCTCATCTTGCAAATCGCCCAAGAAACGAATAGGCCCACTTTGGCAGCATGGTTGCCAAGATGCTGGAGAAATTGCCACCAGTCAAAGCTATTTCTACAATGAGCTGTATTATGCAATTCATGGGTGAGCAGATGTCTTCACTCGAGACACAAGTTATTGATACACAGGATACAGAATGATGTATGTTGTATGATGACTTGTACAAACGACTGGATATGTGCAACTGGAACTATAACTACTCGCTTTTGAAAGTCGGAAACTAGAACGATTCAATTTTCAAAATCTGCAATTAGAACTAGGACTTACTCAGTTTTCGAAATCCGTAACTTAGTCACCACGTCAATTAACTAAATTGGTAGATTGCAGAAGTCTGACTGTATGCTTTTGACATTGCTGTTTACCTCTGTGTTGATACATGCTGAATTCTCTTCACTGCATTTTTGCTTTGGACATTTTTCATGTCTTTCGCTGTGATTCTACCTTTCTTATGCGTTAACTTGCCCCTAGTACTCATTCTTGATCCGTGATATTCTGTAATTAGTTGTATGTGTTTCGTTATACCCTGATGTCAAACTATGTTCGCACAAGCAATTTCCATATCTTCTTCAGTAAAAACTGTTCCAATATGAATGCATTAACTTGCCCCTAGTACTCGTTCTTGATCTGTGATATACTGTACTTCGTTACACATTGCTTTCAAACTATGTTCGCACAAGCAATTTTCATATTTTCTTTAATAAAAACTGTTCCAATAACGTGTATGAAAGAATATGAATGGTTTGGAACAGTGGTTTACAATCAAATGTACATCAGGACAATGTCATTTCGTCTAGCAATATATTCAAAAGCAGATTTATGGTACCAGAATATCCAAAGGATATCTGTGGTCCACCAGAGACGACGAGCTCACACGCGATTTACCACTGCTTCTTGCCACGCAACTCTGCCAATATTGCTCATAAAGTAATTGGTAAATTTCTCCCTCGCCTCCTTTGCTTCGTTGCTGTACATATTGGACCCCAGCCTCCCAGTTCGGGGAGTGGTCTCGGTTTGAGAAGTGGTTGTAGGGCCTCCAAAATCACTGGACGTGGCTGGTGCGATGCCAAGGTTCGAGAGTGTGCACGAGGATCTAAACTGCAAGAAGTTGTGCAAACAACATGCAGCTTTGGTAATGTCAGTGGCAAGTTTCGGCTCGGCAGTAGTGGTGCCCCTGCCCCGGAACACTCTCCACCGTGCTGCCATCACGCCAAATGCGTTTTCAATGACACGCCGTGCACGTGATAATCGGTAATTGAAAATTGATTTGTGTGATGGCAATTGTTTGCCGGGATAGGGTCTCATCAGATTCCTGCGTAATGGAAATGCCGCATCTCCAACCATGACGTAGGGAACACGTACATCTGTCCCAGGTAGGCAGCCATCATCAGGCACATTTAGTTGACCATTCATGAACTTACTTCCTAATGTCGAATTCGAAAATACCCCACCATCACTATGTCTCCCCGAATCACCTATGTCTACCAGAGTGAAGCAAAGCTGTGAGTCACATGCAGCGAGAAGCACAATACTAAAATTTCCCTTGTAGTTATAAAATTCTGATCCCGACTTGGCAGGGGCCTCAATGCTAATATGTTTTCCATCGATGGCACATTGGAAAATGCTGCACGAGCTACACTGCCAACAAGGACTCAATATCACCGTCCTCCAACTCCACGTCCATTTCCAATGCTCCTTCCACGTCCATTTCCTTTCCAGCCAGTCAACAATGTTTTGATCGCAACAATATTTTGATCGGCCCGCGAAAACGCGGTCCGATACACACCAATGAAGCGGAAAGCCGAAAGCCTCCCGAAAGCCTGCCGAAAGCCGGAAACCGATGCGCTTCGGCTATAGGCTAGGTTTTCGGCAATAGGCGTCCTGTCTGGCGATCCCTTAACATTGTTAAACTTCGAAGAAATTTCCGTTCCAGAAACCGAGGACAGGACGCTTGGAAATATTGCGATATGCCGCCATGCCGGGTCAGGTATTCGGCGCCCGGTATTCCATTTACAGTGCCGGCACACCCTTACGACATCCCGCAATACTTAGTCGGCGCTGGGTGTAGGTTCCCATTCATGGCCGCCAATTATGAAATGTAAGTCACAGGGAGGGCTTGGCTAAATCGAGTACTTCAGTGATTCGGTTCTGGACCTAGTATTCCACAAAAATCTCATTTTCGCTCATGTAAATAGCATTGTAGTTCATATTTTGGATGCTGTGATACGATCCATTGTGGCTTCAAGGCTTCCACAGTGGCAAATAGTGTCGAAACTATAATTCTTGTTGACAAATTGGCTCTTACAGGCTCTTAGCTACACAATTTTATCTGAAATCCAAATTAGATTAGAATAACTAAATTCACAAAATCTTGGAAATTTAATTTAATTCCGCACTACAAAGAAATACAACAAAAATCAAGTTAAGCTAATATCAAATCAGAGCTCATTGTAACAAAAATGGCAAATCTCTGTACCCAAGCTCAGGTCATTTTTCTCTATACAGTTTTCCTGTAGCATTTTCAGGAAAACGAAAAATCATTTTAGAATCGAAATTTGAGCATAAAAACATTTCACAAATTAGATTACAATTAGATTACCACCATTTTGCACCAATTTGTCTAATTCGGCTAGAATTATCTAGTTTTTCGAGTCCGCGTATAAGTCGCAGGTTGAGCTCTCGCTATTTCCAAAGATCTTTATTTTCGGACGGTATAATTCAGCTACGACCACTGTGTTTCGGATGGCCTAGGAGTGGACTGGTGCCGTACAGCCAATTCAACTTTTGGAAACGATTTCGCGTATTGCCCAAGATATTTCAGTGGTGGGCAAAAATATTCTTTCAAAACTCGACTTGGTAATGTAACCAGACTTTTTAACGCAGGAAGATGGGGCGAATGGAAAATAAGTACGGAGTGTACAAAGCGTTGCGGGGGTGGTAAATTAATTATTTATCGGGAGTGTCTGTTTCCGCCGTGTTCTGGAGAAGCGACACGTGTCGGGTCTGGGGAGTGTAATGTGTTTCCTTGTTCTTTTTCCAATCCTGGACTTGACGATTGCTTTACCGGTGTCGGCATGACTTACTCTGGGAAGAGAAGCACAACCATTACCAGTTAGTTTAGTTTATTAATATGTTTATCATTTCTAGATTGCAATATAATGAAAAGACAGGAAAAAGTTAAAACTACTACGGTAGTATGTCAATAAGAAACCCACCATGGCCCAGAAAATGTAAATTAGAAGATTACACACTGAGTTAAAGATTATATGATCTGGTAGCTGTCAAAAACAATTGACTAATGAAAGTCAATGACACGTTGTCCCAATCTTGACTTCATCATTTCAAAACACCACAAGATTGCGTGAGCAAAAACGCGAGTCACTGCCGTAAAATGTGAAAAATTAGTGTTATTTCCAGGCCAGGTTTCAAACTGGAAATATATTGTATCGGAAATTGAAAATATGTATGCTATTTGCAGTTATCTCGTTGAAAACTGCAAATATATAATATTTATGAGTCCATCAGCAGCTGTTTGTTTCGAGATGTAGTCGGTAATGAAGTGCTTCTACTTTGTCAGAGTACTCCAGGGCTGCAATGACTCGAGTCATGATTTTCTGATGACTCTACTTGAACTCAAACCAAGTCATATGACCCGAGACTCAGACGGCCAAGACCCACATTATATTGTAATTTCGAAGAATAGTAAAGTAACCACACTATTGGGATTTCGTCTATTGGGACCGATACTTGAAAATGTGACCAGAAACTGCTAGAAGGGAGGAAAATTAGTATATTATAAATGCGAACCATTCGATATCACCAAACAGAGTTATAAAAGTGGGTTTAACAAGACTTTAACTGGAAACTGAACAGTCAACACAATGACTTGGACTCGGACTTGTCTCGCTGGCGAATTGAAATTGACTCGACTGAACTCGAGTCAAAACCATAAAAGGGAGATTGACTTGTGACTCGGAGCCTTGTGACTTGGTCACAGCCCTGGAGTACTCAAGTAGGTTGTGTGTACTTGGGTTGCTTCCTCAAGTTGAATACTTCAAATTCAACCCAGCAGTTTTTGCGAATGTCCAGTAGAAAGCATTTTTTATCAACATTAGAGTGAATTTGTCATACCAACTAGGCACAATTGCCCCTGTATCATAGTAACTGAATTTACTTTAAGAAAATGAACTTATTTGTAGTGTCAATAATCATTTTGCATTGTTCGCAAAGATGCACTGCAATTTCAGATTATTCACCTCTGAATAAGTGTCTACTGCCTCTGTCATTGTTGCAATTTTATTGTTTTACATTCATTTTTAGGGCGCCGATGTCAGAGTTGGTCATCCCAAATTCCCGTGAAACACGCACTGACCCCAAATACGATCCCAGACGGTTTTCCATCTCTGGAGGACAATTATTGTAGGAATCCGACCCCCGGCATTCGTCACGCGCCTTGGTGTTATTCCGAACGAAGGTTTGTTCTTAATATGGGCTGGGGAATATCGAGTATCAGTCTTCAAGTAGAGTATTTGAGTATCACTTATGAAGTCACGACCGTATGAATGGAGTAGAAAGTGAAGTATGTACCTTTTATGCGACCATAAGGAATATATTATCGCGTTAAAGATAATTTGGTATTTTTTCGACCACACCTATTTCATTGTACTTTGTGACAATATTGTGGGTTGATCACGACTTGACAGATATGTCATTTCCACTAATGTGTGTAGCTTTGCACTTTATGTTTCGTATGCTGTGATACTACCAATGCAAGTTTTCTGCCTTCCACAGTGGAAGATAGTATTGAAACTAAAATTCTCGTTGATGAATTAACTATCAATGGCGATGATCGTATTATTTAAGAGCTCGAATAATTCATCTCTCATTACTCGACTCGTGCTCAGCCCTAGTTTTAATGTCTGATATCTTCTTTTGGGCTAACCACACAAATTGCAGCATTGGTGATGTGAAGGCGAGATGGGAGTATTGCGATGTTGTCAAATGTCCTGAGAGACGTAATGATCTGTATGGAATACCTGTATATTTTCCGATGAAGTTGAGGGATAACCCGGGTTTGTAATACTTCTTTCATTATTTATCTGCCAGAATCTGTGTTTTTGTGTATGTGTGATAGGCGTCCAATTGAATAGTGTATTCATATTAAAATGAGCCCGAATATTTTCGGCTGACACTCGTCATGGGGAATTGTCAGAAGTAGTAGAGAATTTAAAAAAATATTATTTCGAAATCTCTACTAGCTGCTGACGAGTATCCCTAACGAGTATCGAAAATATTCGGGTTTATTTCAATACCATTCAATGGTATATCGTGGTTTGGTACCTCCATGTCCACAAGAGTATATTTATTTTATTTGTAGGTAGGCCTACAGAATGTGATCTAGGCTGATGTGTTTTGTTATTTGGAGCACCTTGAGTTGCTTGAAGATTATTTCTTGCTTGCAAACTTGTTACTTGTTACAGAGAGTGACAGTTACAAGCTAATTACCGTGTATTACAAGGTATTGACTCTGTAATGCACTCTTCTCATACTATGGAATATCACGAATGCGACTCCAAATTTTTGCATTTTTGCACCAACCCAGCCCAGTGAACTTGATTCAAGTATCATATATTAGGTTATAATGGTAATCGATTTTCAGAACCGAAGTTGTGCAATTTCTCCTTCACATGGCCCAGACCTCTTGGCAAAACTATAGGTTGTCAAAGGTAGGTAAATTGTGTTTATGACGTGGCATACAAATTCCTGACTTCACTGTGATTGGCAATAATACCTGGAATATGTATGCAACCCATGGTGTCTAGCCCAAGTTATGGTATTAACAGTGTCAATTCAATTATGACTGCTCCCCTTCCCTTTCATCGAACTTTGCCCTGGTGTTGAATATGAGAGGGCAATTAGTGATTGAATGCCCACTTTCTAATAATCCTATATATCATCGTAGTGATCTCAAAATATTTTGCCTACAAACATAAACATTAGGGTTGTTCAGATTTGGGCAATTTTTTGGAAACTTGTTTTGCGTAATTCCAAATGATAGTGTAGTGCATAAAAACACCTCTAAAACCGATTTTGGTCATTTTCATCACGGTCTTCCCTGCGCGCAAAGCCCCCAAAGACCCACGGATCAATTCTCCTTACTTCTGACGTGTTTACGTCATATCTTTATCTGTAGTGTTGACCGTGTCACTGGTTTGGAGCTTTTGTGAAGTTATCAGTTCAAGACGGCTATGTAAGGATGGGAAATATATCTGTATTCATAACTGTACTGAAATGCAGTCCTATAAATGCCAGATGAATCTTCGTTATACCATGATGAACCGGTATATCGTGTTCATGGGAAACATGTATTGGTAGCACGTTTGTTATGAATCGTACACCGAAGAAGCACCATCGTGTTGTGATTGTGAGTCGAGCTCGAGAACAGATGCACAGACATTTCCAGCTGGTGTTAAGCTAGTAAATGTTACTGGAAGGCATGTAATATGTTATGTCAGTAATCTTTGCCTCGATTTTAGTGTTACTGTAAAATACTGAGTTATCCAATTTGCTGGTAGGCTAGAATTTGGTTGAAGAAGAATGTCTGAAACAAAGCGGAGAAAGGTGTCGGACCCACCAAGAACAAGATCGAAGTCTGGTCATTATTTGATTGGATATTCATCTGAGTGTATTATTCACTCCAAGTTACCCACTCTACGCCAAGTTCTACAGTATTTGCTGTATCTGAAAGAGGAATGCCCTAAAACGACCAAAACTCAGGATTGACCGATAATGAAGCAACTATGTTGATTAGTGCCTTCATACAGGCATGCGGTGGGGACTTAAATGACTTTGTGCTATCCAGGTCAACTATAAAGAGACGTAGAGATGCTAATCGTCTTGAGATTTCGCATGAAATATACGAGTCATTTCAACAAGACCTACCGAATCATGCTGCTATACACTGGGATGGAAAGTTGACAGAAGACAGGTATGGAACAAAGTATGAAGCATTGCTGTTATTTTGTCTTCTCATCCTTTGCATACCAATGGAAAATTACTTGGAATTCAAAAGATTGAAAATGCCACAGGAGAGGTCCAAGCTAAAACTGCATTTGATTTGATAACGACTTGGAGTTTGCAGAATTCCATTGCCACGTTGGTATTTGACACGACATAAAGGAATAGTGGATGGAAAAAAGGAGCTGCAAAGTTACTGGAAGACCGCCTAGGTAAATAAATGTATCATGCTTGTCGCCATCATGTATTGGAGTTGGTGGTAAAGAGTGTCTGGACAATCATTTTTGGACCTGAAACCACAGGTCCTGAAAATACATTATTCAACAATTTCAAAAAAACAACTACCGATAAAGATGTTGCTGAATCTGCTCTCAATAAGTTGAAGAAGCATCCATGGTACATTGTGGAAGAAACTTTGGTTTATGCCTTGTTCTCAGAAAAAGAAAGTTGCGATACCAGAAAAAGCATTGCAAGCCGCCTACTGAAAGTTGTAAAACCGCAATCTTATCGACGCGGGCCACGCATTCTCTCATCAGAAGGGACTATAGAGGATAACACCACTTTGGCTGATTTAGTGGGCCCTCAGTCATGGCATTTGTTCAACGAATTTGAGTGTTCTGGAGAATGGTTGAATCAGCCTGTGGAACAATGGCCTAAGTATGAAACATACAATGAAATGAGCCATTTTGTAAGTAATGTCAAAGTCGTTAATGACGCTGCTGAACGAGGAGTTAAACTCAATACCGACTTTGCTTCGATCATCACAGATGATGAGCGCCAAAAGAAAAGTATGCTGCAAGTTGTTGAGCTACACCGTCAGAAGTATCACAACTTCAATAAATCCACACTGAAATCCTATGAGCCTGCCTGAGACTAGAGCCTGTTGCTATCCACTTTTTGTTTTTATGCTTACCTAATTCTCAACATGTTCTTCAATGATAATACCTGTCTTTTCATCTTTCACAATTGTCTCAAGTCACGTAAATGGTCGGCCTACTATGTCCGGATTTGTGTTTTGCCTTATTCTGCTTTTCAAGTTTGATAATGCAAATTTCCTTACAATGAATTCATCAAGTTTCAGAAACATAGTCTGTGCCAGATTTCTTATGTTAACTCAGTTGTAAGCACATACCATAATGGGTGACGACAATGACTAATATGTATTGAGATTGTTTCTGTTTCCGTAAGAACACCGGGGACGTTTTCAGACAGAATGCATTGGTAGTTGAGTATCAGGACCCCCATTTAGACTTACCTGTCATGATCATTTGAGAAGAAGCCTAGTGTCGTGAGCTTTTGACACTTGCATTCTGGCCGTATTCGCTACTGTGACAACGTCTTGGACAGGACAGGCCTGCGTTTTTGTGTTCGGGGGAGGGGGGGGGTGTCAACTTTCTTTCAGACGTATTAGATACTGCAAACCTGATGCGGATTAGGTGAATTGAAGCTACTATAAAGGTGAAATTACATTCATATACAATATGTCTTTGATTAACATTTACAGAGTTGAAACCGGCTGGAAATGCCTGTATTCGTTCATTTCATACATAGGCCTACCACCCGGCTACCTATACCAAATACGGGAAGGGGAAACACATTTGGCATGTATAGGAATGTAGGTATGTTCAATTGTCAAAAAGATAATTCAACCTGATATTTCCCAGCTCTACTCGGCCGTTTTCTACCGCAAACTTCACAAAAGCTACAAACCAGCAATGGTGAATCGTCGCTAGTAAGGAGAATTGACCCGTGGGTCTTTGGGGGCTTTGCGCGCAGGGAAGACCGCGATGAAAATGACCAAAATCGCTTTTAGAGGTGTTTTTATGCACTAAACTATCATTTGGAATTACGCAAAACAAGTTTCCAAAAAATTGCCCAAATCTGAACAACCCTAATAAACATGGCCGAAAATATATGAAAATTTTACAAAAACTTGATTTAATAGCAATTTGAAAAATGGATCTCAAAAAATTTAGAAATAGTAGCGTAAGCTACTCTGATTCCCCCCCTTGACAATATGGACTATGGCATCCATGGAAGGCGAAAATGGATCCTAAGCTAAAAGTGATGTTACACTACGTTTAACTACAAACAGATGTGTTTCAGTAACCTCGGATGAAAACGCAAATTCGATAATATTTGAAATGTAGTCAATCTCTACATGCAGACTGGAAATGCACAGTTGCATTGTACGATTGTACATACCTCAATTACTATTACAGAGGTTCATATTTGAATTAGAAGCATGCCATTCCCAACATCGAAGCTAATCCATTCAAGTTCAATCCATTCTCTATGCAAATATCGAAGTATGCCTGGTATTTATTTGATCTTATTTCAGAACAACAGTTACTGGTATGGGTGAACTCAGCATATGCGCGGTCAGAACTAATATAACTACTAAAGATTCGATTCTTGAAAGGTATAAGTATATGATTAGTTAATTCCGTTTCTTGTCTCAAAATCGTAATTAACTTCCTTAGATTACACAATGGGGATTACGCTATATGCCCACGACTAACCCAAGGCACAACAGGGAATTGGATAAAATGGAAATGTTCCAAGACCTGTGGAGGTGGGGTTTGGTTGTATCAAAGGCAGTGCCTTCACGGGCCGTGTAAATCTGATAGCAGCACAAAGGATGCGCTGCCGTGTAACACTCACAAATGTATGGATTGCTTTATAGGAGATGGGTGAGTGTGGATCATCTGTGCTTGTAGATTATTTTGTGCCGTTAGATCGTCAGTTATACTTTAATGTTATTGTGTATTTGATAGTCTCGTTCTCGTATATCAGGACCAATACTGTAAAAATAGGTCCAGAAAACCTCGTTTATCTGTTGGAAAACATGTTAGGAGTGAGAAAATGAGTTAATTATAAATGCCTTCGATATCACCAGGGTTGTAACCAAGTCACAAAGCTCCGAGTCACAAGTCAATGTCACTTTTATAGTTTTGACTCGAGTCAAGTCGGGTCATTTTCAATTCACCACAGAGTCAAGTCCGAGTCCAAGTCATCGAGCAGAGGTTCGAGTCCGAGTCATGGTATTATGACTCGAGTCCAAGTTATTGTGTTGACTGCTCAGCTTCCAGTTAAAGTCTCGTTAAACCCACTTTTTCTCTGTTTGGTGATATCGAATGGTTCGCATTTATAATATACTAATTTTCCTCAATTTCAACAGTTTCTGGTCGCATTTTCAAGTATACCAGTACCAATAGACGAAATCCCAATAGGGTGGTTACTTTACTGTTCTTCGAAATTACAATGAAATGTCGGTCTTGACCGTCTAAGTCCCGAGTCATGTGACTTGATTCGAGTCATGCGCAATGACTCGAGTCCAAGTCGAGTCAATACACAGATTGACTTCTACTCGGACAATACTCGGCGATGAATTGAAAATGACTCGACTCGAGTCAAAACTATGAGAATTGGATTGACTTATGGCTCGGAACCTTGTGACTTGGTTACAACCCTGGACTGAGTCGTTATATATTTACGGTGCAGGACAGGCTACGATGGGTCTTATGCAAAAACCTACACCGGGTCAAGATGCAAGAAATGGAATCTCATCCCCGAGTTTAGTGATTTGAAGGAAAACTATTGCCGCAATCCAAAGTCGCAGAAGGGTTTGCCTTGGTGTTATGCAGAAAGCAGTGGCCGTAAGGAGTATTGCGACCCGTTTCATTGCGTAAGGATTGTACCCAGGGCTGGGTAGAGTAATTTGAGTTCTTAACTCTGAATCGATTATTAGTTCTATGAAGTCGAGTAGTGAGAGATCATTTTTTCGATTGTTGGTGACTCAAATTGACTCGAGTCATTATCTTTAATATGAAAACTGACACGACTTGACTTGAGGCAATTTTTGTATTGACTCGACTTGTACTCAAGACTCAGACGGCCATTTCGTTGTAACTTTGAAGAATAGTAAGTTACCGCATTATTGATATTTCCTCTATCAGTGCTGGTATTTGTGAAATAGGACCGGAAAATGTTAAAATTGACGAAAATTACTATATTATGAATGCAATGCATTCGATATCACCCAAACAGAGTAGTAAACTGTGAGTTGAACGAGACTTGAACTTGGACTCGAGTCTAATCATTGGGACTGGGACTTGAAATGCGTAGAATGACTCGACTTGAGTCAATTTGTGTATTGGCTCGACTTGTACTCGAGTCTTTGTGCATGACTCAAACCAAGTCATATGACTCGAGACTAGGACGGCCAAGACAGACATTTCATTGCGACTTCGTAGAATAGCAAAGTCACGTCATTATTGTATTTCATCTATCAGTCGTGGTACTTGGAAAATAGGGTCAGAAACTGTTAGGACTGAGAAAACCTATGATATTATGAATGAGAGCCATTCTATATGACTCGAGCAGAGTTGATAAAAGTGGGTTGAACCGTTATTGGACTCAAAACTCGACAGTGAACACAATGACACGGACTCGACCCTCTACTCACTGACTTGACTCGGTTGTAAATTGAAAATGACTCGACTTGACTCGAGTCAGAAACTATAAAAGTGAGATAGATTGACTTGTGATTCGGAACCTTGTGACTTGGTTACCTCCCTGGACTTGACCTTGTGCACCCTGACTTGACTCGAGTCAAGAGTATAAAAATAGGGGTGACTTGTGACTCTTGGTTAGAACCTTAACTTGAGTACTCAACTTGACTCAAAGCCCAAGACTCGAGTCAAAATAAAATCACTCAGGTACTCGATTTTGTCCTGCCTTGAAAACGAGACTTATCCATATCTTGCAGTGAAACTAATTTTCCTTTGTATCTTTTCTCATAGAAATCTGACGGGGTGATTCCTTACACCATCCCACTACCTGGTTACCAACAAGGTCGCGCCAGATGTGTTTTTCCATACAAGAATATTTCGGAAACTTATTCGTCGTGCGTGAGACGTACAGAGTTAGTTCGGAAGGCTGTAGCGTTGTCGCAGTTGATCAATAATATTAACATCGTTTTAAGAGGGTATTTTTGTCCACCTACAACTGTTATCTGGACGCAGCAAAACTATGAACTGGGCATGTGCCCGCCGTCCTACGAAGGGTTCTGGTCGAATTGGCGGGACACTGGCGACTGTTCTGAACATTGTGGTGGTGGGAAAAAAATCTATATAAGGTAGGCATTGGGGATGTTCAAAAATAAATCGTTTTTTTCCAAATTTGACTATAATTGACAATAAAATTGTTTGGTTGCATAAAAACACTGTATACCAAAATTTGGCTCAATTCCAACCATTAGAAGCGAATCTATTGGACTTTAAAAATTTAAATTTACTAACAATATGGATTATTTTTTCAATGATTATTAGCAACCTCGTGAATTTAAGTTGTCTAAAAAACGATGGTTACCAAATTTGGCTCAATTCCAACCAGTAGAAGCAAAGTTAGTATTTCGGTGGGAAATACGATAATTTTATTAATTATAGAATGCCCACCGTAAATACTGTTATTTCAAATTCAAAATTTTGAACACCAATAATTTTGCTTTCAAGTTTTCGTCAGCTTTGCTTCCAATGGTTGGAATTGAACTGCATTTAATCAAATAGCCGGTAAAATTTGAGGAAAAATGTTATTTTTGAACATTGAACAACCCTAATAGGTATATATGTGTAGATTTGCTCTATTGCTGTGTGATTATTGACATTTGTAAGTCTAGTAAGCAATCTATTTCTGTGATTTTTAGAGATTGCCTTTTCCCTTTGTGTGAAGGCCCGAAGTTGAAGTATGATTCTGCATGTAATGAGTTTCCTTGTAAATGGAAAAGCGAATTGAAGAAAGATGTTGATTGTTACACGAATCATGGTTACGAATATTCCGGGAACGCTTCGCAAACTTACACAGGTACGTGATAATAACAATAATAATACCGGACTAATTTACACTTGCACACGAAAATCGCAGCATAATTTCTGTAATTTCAATTCTTCGTTTTCACTCATCTCTACCACTGCATGTCCACATTCAAGTCGGAATACAAGCAATTACTACTAAATAAATACAGTCCATCCTCAAGATTACCGGACCACGACTGACCTATCGATCTCGCTTCCCATGACATGCCGCCCTATTTCTTGTCGCTTCCTTTTTCTATACTATCTTCTTTACTTTCATTCAGTGTGCATGCCTCCTCTTTACATCGCCTAGGCCAAGGTGGGTGTCCGATTCCATAGACAACTCCTAGTCGCTTCGACATCTTCCTTTCTTTTCATTGTATCTCATTTTTTGTGGTGTATTGAACTGATAAAATAGCTAATAAACCAATGATGATGATGATGATGCACACGTTGCCAATTCTTCATCTACCGCAATTATGTAATCTGACCTCTTCATGTATTGTATAGGAATAACAATTTGACTTTTTACTGAAATTTTAAAAGTTTACTTCAATCTCAACATTTTCCTTAGGGGGCAGGATGCTCCTCGGATTTTGTGTGTAATTACCAGTTTTACTGTGACTAAAGAATATACTAATTTATGAAACTCCAAATATAGCAATATAACAAGTTTGGTTGTACGATTGTCGATATGCTAGTTACTTTTCATTTCTGTACTAATTGCTGATTACCCGAATACGGTTGTTGATATCCAATGTTCTCTTCAATTCTCTACTGACCATTTCCCCTGTTTATTTCACTATGAATGTATCACAGCATTCAATTGTATACCAATATATCACTAGGACGCTGTACATAAAGGCAATAAAATATACCAAGTATGCTGATATGTAGGCTTATCAAAGATGTAGTTTCGATGGTTAAATGCACATTCTGACTCGGATATTTTCGATATCAGGTAAAAAATGCATGAACTGGCTTTCAAAAGTGCCACACGATCATCAGTATGCGAGTGATTATCTTGGGAAGTCGTTGCATCATGCGTTTTGTCGCAACCCGTCTCCGAGCGAGAGATACGCGCCTTGGTGTTTCACCGAGAATAGCGACACGAGATGGGAGTATTGCGATGTAAGACGCTGTCCTGCTGTCGAAGGGGAGGTGCTGGCTGTAAGTCGGGATGCTTTGATTTGAATCACGCCACATGTATTACTTATATACGAAATTACATTTCTCTGCAGTGATCAACCCACAGCATTGTCACCAAGTGCTATGAAATATGTATGGTGAAAAATTACTAAGCTATCTTTAGACTGGCAAGTCACAAGGTTCCGAGTCACAAGTCAATCTGGCTTTTGTAGTTTTGACTCGAGTCAAGTCAAGTCATTTTCAATTCACCAACGAGTCAAGTCCAAGTCGGTGAGTTTATGATTTGATCCGAGTCATGCACGATGAATTGAGTACAGGTCGAGTCGATACACAAATTGACTCGAGGCAAGCCAAATGTACTCGAATCAAAACCTAACACTCAATTATGCATTGAATCACTCTGTTACTCGATTTTGCCCGGTCATATTCATCACTACTGTCTTATTTCCGTTCAGTTTCGTTCAACGGGGTCTACAGCGGCATGCAGATTCCCGTACCAGTACGACGGCGTCCTGAGAACTTCGTGCATACGCTTTTTCTCGTTCGCCCTGTTCTACAACGTGCATGTGTGTGGCACCCATCACGACCTGCTCATGTTGTTTCCGAATACTTGGGCACACTGCGTATCGTCTTATGAAGGGACTTGGTCCCCTTGGACTTTGTTCAGAAGTGGTGTCACGTGCACGGCCAAATGTGGCGGTGGTCAATACAGGTGTGTTTTATCTATGTGGGTTAGGGTTGTCGAAAATAATTAGGCTACTAGTTGAGTCAATACACAAAGTGACATAAGTCGAGTCATTTTTATATTCAAGAAAATAGCTTGAGTCAAGTCGAGTCAATACACAAAGTGACTCAAGTTGAGTCATTTTCATTATTCAAGAAAATAGTTTGAGTAACCTAAAATTTAAGTCAATACACAATGTGATTCAAGTTGAGTCATTTTCTGTATTCAAGAAAACATCTCGAGTCAAGTCGAGTCACCTGAAAAATTCCGACTCGAATCGTTATAGCCCGGATTTGAGTTGAATACTTGAGTGCCAGTCTATTTACATCTACAGATACCGAAGATGGTGTCGGGTGTTACCGTGTCATGGCCCTTCACAAAAAACCATGGGTGAATGTAACACTCACCCGTGCGAAGCGTGTTACAAACGATCCGATAGGGGCGTTAACTATCACGGATTTAAGAACACGACATATTCTGGAAACCCGGTAATGTCTACTGTTTCCGAACAAGAAAATCGATAATAATCTCTCGCTTTTTGTCAGTGCTTGAAAAGGAAAATTGGGGAGGAGTATACTGATGAATGCAGGTAATCTCGAAGAGACTTGGAGAACTAGATAATTTAACGTATTGCTATTATTCATATCTACAGTAATTTGGAAAAGCTGGAAATTATCCAAGTTTTTGCGAATTCACTAATTCTAATTTTATTTGGAAAAAGCTGCAGCTATAATTATATTATAAACATGATTAAGAAATTCTAAAAATTATTCAAGTTTTTGCGAACCCACTGTTTCTAATTCTAATCTTATTTGGAAACAACTACGTAGCTATAAATATAATTATAATCTAATTTGGAAAACCTGAAAATTATCCAAGTTTCTAATCTAATTTGGGAAAAACTATGTAGCTATAATTATGATATAATTTGGAAATTCTGAAAATTTTTCCTGAAATCTTGATGCATGATAGTTTTTTCGTGTGTTCAATTGAGGTGAACGTGAATATATGTGATTTTAGAAATTTCGAGACATCCGATCGCATATCTCCGTGGTGTGATGCTATCGTGGGTGGGAAGAAAACAGCAATTCCTTGCGGACTTAGACATTGTGAGAAGGACGGGAATGTATCAGGGTATTCTGAGACCCGTGCGGCCAATGAGTTTTGCGTTTTTCCTTACAGGTTAGAATTATGATATTTTATCATGACTGTAGCGCAGATCTTTGATTATGGGGGGGAACTGATGTTATTTTCTTGTGGTCGCATGAAAGGTCGAGTCCGAGTCATTTTGTTCACTGTTCAGTTTTCAGTTCAATCTGGTTCGACCCACTTTTTTTAATTCTGCTCGAGTGATATAGAATACCTTGCATTCATAATATCATAATTTTCCTTAGTTATAACAGTTTCTGGGCCTATTTTCAAGTATCAGGACTGATAGACGAAACCCCAATTATGTGGTGACTTTTCTATTCTTACAAGTTACAATGAAATGTCTGTCTTGGCCGTCCTAGTCTCGAGTCATTTTATACATTTGAAAAAATCTCGAGTCATTCCAACCCTGACAATACATATTTATAACCCCTGCATAAAAAAAATTATTTTTTAAACTCGGCAAATCATGTTGAAAAGATAGCATTCAGTGTTTGATGTGTTATGATATTTGTGTTGACAATTTGTCAACCTAATACAGTTACAAAAGCAAGATACATCACTCGTGTATACGTATCGATTTTCGGCACGGTCTTTGGTGTTCGTCAGACGCGCAGAACGAAGCACTGGTGCGGTGTTTCAAGTCTTACGAAGGCACTTGGTCACCTTGGAAGCTAGTGTCGTGCTCTCAACCTTGCGGGGGAGGAGAATCTGTCTACATTAGATATTGTAGGTAGGTAACATTCTTCTTATTGTGTGGTCAGTGTATACTCTCGATAACGATACGCATAATTTTAACTGATTTTTGAAGGTATGAACCATGTCAGGGGCCAAGTACTATGATATCTGGAAAGTGCAACACAGTGCCTTGTGACATTGCAAAACATTGCTACACCGTGTCAGATTATGGAAAGTCCTATCGAGGGCCGGTGAACGTGTCCATGTTGTCCAGACCGTGTATACAATGGAGCAGTCGTTTGAAACAGTTATATCCGGATTTGGACTTGGAAAGTTCTAATGTACGCGGCATTCAATGATTCGTGTGTGCAGTAGGGGAGTTCAAAAACGAATTTTTTTCGCAAATCGAACTGGCTACTTGATAAAATTGTTAGGTTACCTAATTTAAGCCTACACACAAAATTTGGTTCAATTCCAGCCAGTGGAAGCGGAGTTATTGCCGTCGAAAAATTTTGGATTATCAATAAAATAGTATTTACGATGACCAATTCTTTTATTATTTATTATAGTTGTGCCCACCGTGAATTCTATTTTATTCAAATCCAAATTTTTTGACGGCAATAACTTCGCCTTCACTGGTTGGAATTGAACCAAATTTGGTGAAATTCGTTTCTGTAGACAACCTAACACTTTCATGGAGTGAACAGAAAATTTTGAAAGTTTTTACAATTCAATTTTATATAATAAATAGAAACTTTCTTCACCTGTAGCAATGCGGCTACTGGCTGGAATTGAAACAAATTTGGTGTGTAGGCTTAAATTAGGTAACCTAACAATTTTATCAAGTAGCCAGTACAATTTGCGAAAAAAAAGTCGTTTTTGAACACCCCTAGTGTGCAGACTTGGACAACTATGCTCATTCTAGTTGGCTAATTAGACTAATTGGAACGTAATGCCAGTAATCTAATTGTTATTGAATTTAGGAAATCTTTCTATACTATAATTTTAATTCTAATCCAAGTTCTTCGTTTCCTGAAAATGCTACAGGAAAACTATATAGTACGAAACAAACCAAGCTTGCCGCGCAGACATTTTCTGTTCTCGTACTTATGAGAGTGATCTGATTCGATGTGAACTGAATTTGATTTTTCTTGTATTTACTTCTAATCCGTAATTTAACTCAATTTCCATGCTTTTCCATATTCGGTTATTTGAATTTAATTTCGAAATAAAACATTTCGCTCTTAATTCTGAAGTAATTTGGAAAAGCTGGAAATTTTCTAGCTGTCCAAGATGTTGTTTTAAATTTTTGCGGCTATGTGCTGAAAATGTTGGGTTGGCCAAAAGACGGTCCACGTCAAATTTGGGTCAATTCCAACTAATAGATGTGAACTGGAGTTTGACAATTTTGAATTTTCGCAAAAAAAAAAAATTCAAATTTTATTGTGAAATTGTTGAGTCGTCTAAAAAAAGTTGCATAACAATTTTTAATCACTTTCAACCGGTAGAAGCAAAGTTATTGCAGTTAAAAATCTTGGATTTGCAAAAATACCATTGATGGTGGTGTGGTGGGTAATCGAAGAATTTTTAATGAAGAACTAAATTCGTTTTGTGGATTTTTGGTGGATAACTCAGCAATTCCATGGGGTTGACAGTCAAATTTGAAATTTTTTTTGAATTTTTTCCATAGTAAATCCAAACTTTTCGAAGTCCTGTAGCTTCGCGTCTACTAGTTGGAATTGAGCCAAATTTGGTGTTCAGTGGTTTTTTAGCCAAACTAACAATTTTATCAAGTAGCCGCAAAAATTTGACAAAAACAGTTATTTTTGAACAACCTTAAATGTTGAAGAATTAACTAGTAGCATGTGTGTTTGTGATTTAGTGCCGGAATCCTGGAGGCGTCGAGCCCCGGCCGTGGTGTTACGTTGACGTAGCTCATGCTGAACTGTGTAACGTGCCACCCTGTCCAATGGAGAGGTCTTACCCTTCGGCACAGCCAATATTCGTGCAGATACAAACCAGTGTGCCGATGTCTTTGCCATGTATCTTCCCTTTTCAATACAAGTGAGTAATCTTTCCAATCGTAGCACATAGAATAGGGGTTATCAACCGCGGCCCTTAACCCCCCAAGGGGCCATTATGAAAGTCTTCATTAATGAATTGTGACATGTCTTTATTAACAGAAACATAGAATTGTAGCCTAAACAGCACTCATGTAGGACGTAGGTGTAGGTGTTAATCAGGATTGTAACCAAGTTTTATGCTTGTGACTCGAGTCGAGTCATTTTCACTTCTGCACCGAGTCAAGTTCGATTCATAATGGTGATACTCAAATCCATACTCCAATCTGATCCAAGTCATAGGGATCACTGTTCATTGTGGAGATCAAGTCTGGTTCAACTCACTCCTGTGCAACTCTTGGGTGATATCGAAGGCCTCGGTTTCATGATATACTCACTTTTCTCACTCTTAACCTGTTTATTCAAAGATATGGGAAACGACTCGAGTGGAGGTCAAGTCAATACCAATTGACTCGAGTCATTACAACCCTGGTTTTAGTATCGTAAAGCTAGCTAAAACATGTTTTTTCGTCGTATTTTCTGTCTCACTGAACGGTGGGACCTCCAAATTGGATTGACGGTGGACCGTACGTGCCCTGGGTATGGCTACGTGTAAGTTGTTGTAACCATTGTTCTTTGACAATTTCGTATTGACAAAGGGGGTCTTGTTCACTTATGGTGAGTAACATCGAGCTTAACTCAAAATGTTTCTTTTTTAACTGTCTTGTTTCATACGATGAAGGCTCATGCCATTCATGTTCAATCAAATGCATCATACGTAAAACATCTGTTTTTTTTTCCATCTATTTAAACGTTTTTTTGCCTCTTTATGTTCCCAATAAGAAGGATGAGGTATTGAACGTGTCTCGTAATTTTTCATGAACCGGTGACACATCTTGACACATCTTTTGTGAATGTAGCGTAACAATCAAGGATATGTTGATTTATTGGCATGGTCTATCACAAAAACTAGGATTGACGAGGCCTTTTAGCCTTGAAACACGCGTGTAAGGGATATATAAATGCTCACCACGGTTAATTTTATTCAGGCAAAGGCTTTACTCTCAGTGCGTATCTCTGCCGACTCCGGACGGCGAAAATTCCAGCGGTAAGAAATGGTGTGCGACTGTTGCCAGAATTGACTTGAAACAAACGGAGCCTAATACGGCTCGGGAGTATGGATTTTGTGAGGATAGATACGTCGGGACGTGGATGACTTGGGCTGGGTCAGAGAAACACTGTTCTGCGGACTGCTACGTTTACCTGAAGTAATTATAATTAGAACTAACGGTTTCCAAGACCTGAAAAGTACCGAAGGCATTTTAGAGATATTCACTTTGTCGTATAGTTTCCTAATAAACGTGCAAACAGTGATTTATGCTGAGGTTGATGTCATATGTTCAAAAAGTAGTGCTTGTGTTATTCAGAAGCAATTGCTTGCTCGGCCCTTGCCATGGACATAATATCAAAGTAACAGACGAAAGATGTTACGATCCTCCGTGCCGCTCAGCTGTTTGGTCGCAATGGAATCAATGGTCCGCGTGCTCCAGGTATTTTTGTGTATTTCGTCCATGTAGAATTTATCGATTCTATACTTTCTCGTTGATGATACGGTTGTGTATATGCAGTGTCCCTTTCAATGCTGTACTAGTCGCTGACGATTGTCGAAAATATTTGGGTTTATTTCAATATGAATGTATTATTCAATTGTGTATTGAAGTTCTGTACCAGCATGAGTCTCTTCAGATGGCTGTCGAGTTGTGTTTCCAATGTTAATGCTATTGTTGTTTGGTAAAACGTTTTAGATGTGTGATAGTTACCTGCTTCCGCATAGATAACTCTGTCATGACCGACAAGATATAGTAATGGTGGAGCGTCCGGCTTTTCGGTCGTGGGTTCAATCCCCGGTCGTATCGGAAGACCTGTTCAGTAAAGGTGGTATCTGTGGCTTCCGCACTTTGAGCTCAGCATTTCTGAGACAGCATGGAGGGGTTGTGCAAGACTTAGAAAGCCTTTGAAGGCTATATCTGCACCTTCCTTATCCAGCTGCGTATTCACGTCATGCACTCATGGTATGCATATGCAGAGATCACGTGTGTGTAAATCATGAGTTGGTGTATATGCTGCAAAAAGATTAAGGGCGAAAATATAAAATGTCCTATTACCTGTGGTAAATAACTGAATGCATGAACTTTGAATCGAGTGATTTCTGATCTTTAAAAGATGATTATTGATTACGGCACTCTTTTTTTTCGCTTTCTATGTGGTATTGGGCAGAATATATCGTTTTGGGTGTGATTTCTGTCCGTAATGGTCTCAAAAATGGGGCTCGCTGAATATGAAACATTGATAATGACTCGACTCAATTTTGACGGTAATGGGTACGGAGAAGAAAGACTTGTCCTTCTCACATTTTGGATAATGCAAACGATAACTCAACTGCACGTAAATGTTAGAGTTGTAACCAAGTCAAGTCGAGTCATTTTCAATTCACCACCGAGTCAATTCTGATTCCAGGGCAGGGTGCACTATCGCTGAGACTCGAGTCCGAGTCATAATATTCTTTCTCTAGCCGCAAGTCAAGTCACGCTCAACTCCCTTTTTCGCAACTCTTGGATGATATCGAATGTCTCTCATGCATATATTGATTTTTCTTACCTTATATGTTTATTATATCAGATAACAGACCCTACAATCGAGAAAGGCTGACATAATATATAATTTGAATCAAGTCGTATCGAATGTCTCGCATGACTTGACCGAGTCATTCACAATGACTCGAGTACAAGTCGAGTCTTTACAATAAGTCACTCAAGTCGAGTCATTTTATATATTTAAGAAAATTACTCGGTCAAGTCGAGTCACCGAAAAATTGCAACTCGAGTCATTATAACTAGGGTTGCAGCCGAGTCACTAGTCAATTTTACTTTTATAGTTTTGACTCGAGTCATTTTCATTTCACCACCGAGTCATCGTATTGATACTGGAGTCGAAGTCAGAGAGTTCAAGTAATATAGAATGAGTCGAGCCAATACACAAATTGACTAAGCCGAGTCATTTTACATGTTAAAGAAATACTCGATTCATTACAACCCTGGTATATTTCCATTGTATGTGCACGCCAATGAATGGTGTCAGTTTAGAGCTGTTATGCTGGACCTACGAGTATCCTTTCACCATGGCGAATTTACTAACAAACGGGTAGATATTACCTCTGCTGTGGGAATTCATGGCGGAAACAAAAAGACGGTACTGAGTGGTTTAGTTGGCTTGATTATGTGATTGGCCCCATACCTACTCGATTAGCGCCTGTACAGTACAAACATTGTTGTTATATGCGTTAGTGAAATTGTTTTTAAATATAATAATAATGTGCATATTTTCGTGATAACAACCGTGATGTCACACTTTCGTCGAGTAATTATTTTTGCTGTGATCGTGATCGAATGTCGAAATTCTATTTAGCTGTGTCGGTGTCGCTTTACAAGTTCGGTCGAAACCAAACGGGTACCATCAGTCCAGACGTAAAGACTGCTCCGCTGTGGACGAATTTAAATTCTCTGGTAAGTTCTTTGGAAAGTTTGCTTAGTTGATCTTTGTGTCACTCTTGTTGTATACTTTTGTTGTGGACTTTTACAGATTTAACATTACTTGACGACCCTACGCAGAGCTAATGAATTCCACCAGGATGTACGATATTCCTTCTGCAGCCTAATTTAAGATTAATTGGACTGTTGAAGCTTATTTCTCTTCGTATATACGGGGATTTCGAATACTAAAGATAATTTGGGACTTATGAGTCAGTGTGGCACTATTTTACGAAAAATTTGGCACTCAGAGCCATCCCGCAGTTGGCAACCCTGTTGCACACAAGCTTCGTTTACTGCTACAGTATCGTCTGTTATAATTATGATAATTTCACCATTGTAATTGACCCGGATCCAATTCCAAAGCACACTGGCCGTAAGATCATCTTCCAATACCGGTATCGTGAAGCATGCATTAGGTTATGGCATACGGACATGCTCGCGATATACAGATACCACCAGTAACTTAGTTACCATATGCATAGGAATCGGATTATTACTTTCGCTTGTGACTCACGGAAGCGCCAGGATATTGCGCATTGCATGCGGTCATATCGTATTTTGCGCTGTTTAGGACAGCTGCCTTTTCGGTGATCAGAATTTAAGCTTGCGATGTAATGGTGTTCTGCATTGTTCTATTCTTGAGTCTTTGCTACTAATTCACATCCGTTCAGCTAGGATCTATCACGCGCTCTTATAAGCAATCCCAAATCGATGACCTTGATACAACTAACTAGTTCATTGGTATTATATGAAGCAGTCCGGAACTGCACCGACCTTAATACAACCAAATAGTTCAGTGGTATCGTGACGGCCGCGACTTACACAATACAGGGACTTGCTCGGTTGCAAATAATCAGGCCGACCCGGAAAAGATTCAACAGCTCCTGCGGACTTATATCGCCGGATTCAAGTCGTCGGCTGTTACATACTCGCAGGAACGCTACACGTTTATATTTTATTTAGTTTTATTTATGCAAATATTGTGAGGTTTTGATGTGGCAAGTAGTTTTTTACATTTTTGTCAGTTATCATGAATAAATTTCGATATTATTGAGCGTTAATTGCTAGCAGGTATAAGTATTGTACGAGGTTACCGACGTCAAGAGACTATTGGAGGTACAGAAATTAACACCCAAATGAATAGTATATTCGGATTTATTTCAATACCAATATATTATTCCATTGCATACATCAGTTTATACATGCGCTATATTATACACATTCACGTCTTCATATTCAATTTGACTCTTGGACGACTTCAGATACAGTTTGTTGAATGGAAATGACCTAGGCTACTTTTTACGAACGCGATACCTTGCTGATATGTGCTCTGCGACAGAGTCCTGGTGACAGTAGCAAACATATTTTCGTAACTGTGTTTGCTTTCCCGTCCCCAAGCCATGTCACAGGCGTATAGCTCTGTGTTGCGGCGACTAGCTCAATGTGGAGTCGCGGTACAGTTTAGCGCTTATGAACAACACAACGGATGGGCGAAACGTGATGATAAAAGCGGATGCGCGCATCCGTCATGCGCTCGTTAAACCCTTAGCGCTGAAGGGAAAAAGTCGCTTGAAAGTCGTAAAAAGACAGCTGGTTTCGAACTATACTGGCCCACGACTTCGCTAAAAGCTACGGACGCTCCAATTTTATGTAGCCTGTACAATGGATTTGCTTCTGTATACTCAAGCGATATCTACAGGACTCTAGTCTGGCTATCGACGCCCCAATGTTCGATCCACGTACAATTGTACAAGTAAATGTACATGTATCGTTTTTGCTGCTCTAGATTCAGGGATATCTAGACTCTTGTCTAGCTACAGATGTTCAACATATGAGCACAATGTAGATTACAGATACCTTGATTTGCTTCTCTAGACTCGGGATATCTAAACTTCAGTCTAGCTGGATGTTCCAATGTTCAATCAATACAGTTGTACATGTACAGTACACAGAACTCAATATATAGGTGTCTGGATTTGCTTTCATAGTCTAAACACTCCCATGACTATAGGCTACCTCTGGATGAGTGGATCAATGCATAATTGCATATATTCCCGACTGCTTACGCGGGATTCGGTTTCCAAACTTCCCTCGTTATTTCCTGTTTGTGGGAAGTTCCGTGAAATCGTAACGCGGTTGTTGCCTTAGTCAGAATCATGATCATGATCATACCCCCACCTGGTAACATAGACGGATCGATTCAGGAAACCGTGTTCGTTTTGACATAGCATGGGTGTGAGAGTGGATCCCAGCACTTAACACGATGCGGCTTTCGATTAAGATGTTTTCTTGAAATGTATTTCCTCGAGCGACTCGGGCCATCCCGGAATGACGGTCCAATTGGGAGGGGGCGAGCTCGAAGGGGGCCAAAGATTATTCCGTGAATGTACATTATAGAGTATTTTTTTGAAAATCTAAGCAACTTTATTTAAAAAAATCGTGCTAGACGCGATTTACTGTTGCCAAATATCTTGAATAATTGAGGTACCAGTCCCTAAAAAATACGCATGGTTCATAGAAATGGACATGTATAGGCGTCGGCTATTACAGCGTCACGACGCACATATGTAACATGCGACTCCGAGAAGTGTCCCAGAACGACCAGCAACGAGAAAACCTTGGCCGAAAAAGATTGCCTTTATGTTGATCGAAATACATATCAGTGGTTCTCAACCGTTTTGTCTTCGCGGACCCCCAAAGTTTTAGTTCAAATTTAGATATATTATCGAGCAACCGCCATCTGTCCTGTGCAAATATCAACTGTAGGCTAGTGATAAACAGCAACAAAATAACAATTCATTAAAATAACATTATAGTCTGTATGTGTATAAAGTGGGAAGAATTTTATTATTTCAAAGCGAATTATGTAGCTAAATTTCTTGAAATACGCGGTCGGGTCTTGAAAATCCGCACCGTCTATCCGATATGAACGAGTGCGGAAAATCTATTTCCACAAGGCGGTGGCGAATGTAATAATAAAGCGTAACGCTTTCGACGCCACCTTTGGTTGATCGCTACATATGTGACACCAAAAGTGAGTAACAGATTTTAGTGAACATATAACGTCTAGCATAGTCATTTCTATGCAGCAGCTCATCTGGAAGTTATGCCTGTCACATGAGAATGTGGATTTTTTGCAAACAATTATTTTCTAAAACATCGCTGAACAACCATACGTTTGTATCAGTAGGCTATTGGCAATTTGGCTATTCAAATGTGTTTGCACAGTAAAATATTTCATCTCCGACGGCCATTCTGTTTATGTGAGTTATGAATTTTTAGCGGTTATGAAGCGAAACTGCCTCGTTACTTCTGCAATTTAAAAAATACGAAGTAGAGGTTATCAGCCATTTTATAAATTTGGAGGCTTCGCGGACCCCAGTGGCGTAGCAGGCGCTTGGCGGTTCTGGCTCTGCGCCAGGGGCGGCAGGCTCCAAGGGGGCGGCAAAATGAGGATACACAGTGTACACAGCCGGCTAAAAGCAGCGTAATTGGTAGTCCTATAGCTGGCATCCCGTGAGCTAAAGTTTAATCAAACTGGTCTCAATCAAAAGCTAGTGTCGCGCTGATTCCGAAAACACGAATTAATATGGCAATAGAACCACTCCAAAATAGCCGTCAAGGCCGATTGTTCCTAACAATCGGAGCGCCGGAATCAGGTCAACAATAGCTTTCGATTAAGATCAGTATTGTTAAATTTGAGCGCTCGGAGGGCCTGACCAACTATATGATGACCATGACCAATTATGCTGCAATTAGCTGGCTCAGCTGTAGGCCTGTCTGGGTATTCAAGTGTGACAACTAAACTTGAAGCTCAAACTAGGTTTACCGGCATAGCCTACACCACTTAATGATGTTTGGATTTTTTAATCCCCACGCGCTGCTGCAAAGCGAAAGTCACAATTTATTCACCAGCGCTTCTAATAGCACCTATGACGACGAGGTGAACTTTTTGGAGTTAGCTGTGGAAATTGACGGATTTTAGAGGCTGGTATGGAGCAGTGGTTAGTTAATGCAAAGCTGCTTGATTCGATACCATATTTATGCTCGTGCCTGAAACTTTATCTGACCATTGGTGTTTCAATTGCAAGCTGTGAGAGGAGCTTCTCAAAGTTCAGACTGATTAAGTCTTATTTACGTTCTACCATGAATGATGATCGGCTATCAGCTCTATCCATTCTGTCTATAGAAAGTGACTTTATACGTTCAAAATAGAATTGAAGATAACCTTGAATTCGAGGTTATTATCGCTGATTTTGCTTCAGTGAAAGCACGAAAAGTTAAGCTTTGAGGCGGCCATTGATTTCAATTTGCACAATACATTCGTTCGCTATTTCTTGTCCGCCTTATTTTTGGCCTTATTAACGTTGCGACGGTGAGGCTGAGATGCGGCATATTATTTGTATTGACAAGATTGCTTGAAAATCAATAGATTATATGTCGAAATTTGCTACTGTCTACTTAGGGAGGGGGCGGCATTTAAGCGAGAGCCAGGGGCGGCAGCACATGCTGCTACGCCAGTGGCGAACCCCCGGTTGATTATTTGTCCATGGACACCTAAATGGCTGGCGCCGAATGTTCCTGTCCCGACGATCTGATCTAAACAAGACAAATGCCATCCCGCAGAGAAAAATACATTTGCCAGTGAAGAAATACCTATTTGAGATCGTGTGCGTCTTTTAGTTTAGTACGTTTGGGCGATTTCAATATATTTGGATATAGCAGACAGAAGGTCACGAAATAACATCACGTCATGTAACGAAGTCATTATGCCAACAGGCCCGCCCTAATATGTTGAATTATTATTTACGGGTGCTCCATTTTCCAAGACAATACTGATTCACTCATAGTCATAGCTTTTACAGGTAAATCTTATTACGTGGGCAAAGTGAGGATAAAACATTTATAGCAAGACTTATGCAATTCCCGATATTATTGACCGCTTCAACCATGAATTTTTCGCGATTCGGCGTGACGAACTGAAACCAGGGATATATAGAACTATATATCCCTATATAAATCGCACTTAATGAGTATATGATATCTCAACCGCAAAACACAACAGGGGGGCAACTTTGTTACAATGTTGTGGGCTGATCACGCGCGTTCAGATATTATTTCCATGAACGTGCGTAGCTTTGTACTACATGTTTCGTATGCTGTGATGCGACCAATCAAGGTTTACAGCCTTCCACAGTGAGAAATAGTATCAAAACAACAGTTCTCATTGATAATTTTATTCTTAGCGGCAGGAGCGTACAATTTCAGTGCTCGAAAAAAACGTCTCTCGCTACTCGAATCATCTGAACTAATACTCGATTCACATTCGATTACTCGTCGAATCATTGTGACCAGCCCTAATAATCAGTCAATGAATTTAAATGCGGAGAGATAATCCCGTCTCCGCGCGAAGGGAACAGCCGCTCGACAGTATCGCACGCATGTATTTATCAGCTCGATAGTGTCATGCGTATCTGTCGCGCATGCAATAGAAGAGAATGCACAGCGCGAATGAACGAGAGAATGAAACACCGAAATGAACCACGAACAATCGGCTGGGCGTAGTGGCGCGCGTCTGTTATCCAGTTACTTGGAGGCCAGGAGTGGTGAACGGCTTGAGGTTGGGAGTTCTGCGTCGTTACGGTCTATGTTGATCGGGTGTCCGCGCTAAGTTCGGCGTCAATATGGTGTGCCGTTGGAAGCTTCGGCAGACCAGGTTGTCTAAGGAGGAACGAACCGGGCCAGGCCCGAAAGGGAGCAGCCAAAAGTTCCCGCGTCGCCCAGTAGCGGGATAGCGCTTGTGAATAGTCGCAGCGGCACAGCCCATCCAATACAGTTGGACCCACTTCTTTTCGCGATTTTATGCGAAATTGTCAATACGCGGGTTCGATCCCACTCGATGGCACGTTTTTCTGACCTTTGCTAACATTCTAACTGCTGATTCAATTCTGAATCGAGTATTCGATTCACGATGGCATCCAAACATCATGAATGATGTGGAAAGTTCAAACATGTACCACAAAGAATGCAATGTCAGTTCTACATCACATTAAAGATTATTATTTGGAATTTTTTCGAACATTTTTCATTGGACTATTTGACAATGCTGTGCTTAGGGTTGCATATAAAACAAAAATCCATCTAAAGCAAACATGTATGGAACATGTTTTTTTCTATCCATGACGTCACATTGGATTGTCATTGCAAATACCGGGTAAATATGGCTCCTTCGACGAGAAGGGCTTCCAACCATTATCATTAACAGAACAGACCGATATTATATTTAACTAGGACTACCTTGTTATGCAGCATTTTTACGGTCGGCGATCATCAGCATCAGAACACCCATTTTGTACCAATGATCTGTATTTAGTTGCTATAACTGTCAAACCGACGACGATCTCGCGGGCTTCAGTCAATCCATACCGTATGCGTTGGCTATATTGGGTGCAAATCGTCCGTATAGGCTACATGACATGGCATAGTTTCAACGTTTGAAAAAACACAACGATGTTTTTTTTTAAAGTCATTTGTTTAAAATACTGTTTAAAACATCAATCAGTAGGTCGTGACTTCGAACCCGGTTCTGGGCATGTTGATGTTTGATATAAATCGCGTTTCGACATCAACGGTAATTTTTCACCAGGCAGATAAAATCGTTTGTACGATTCCTGAGCTGCTGACTTAGTGTTGCCGTTCTTGCGGCCATAAAAAAAGCCCAGAAAAAAGACCCGACGAAAGAAAGCACTCAGAAGGAATGGAAAGAACTAGTAGAAAGGGCCGCGGCTTCAACAAGATCAACATCGAAAAGAACTGCGACATCGGGCACTCTAGGCCGAGGTGGATGTTAGATTAAAGCGATCGCAACTGCATGCGTGTCGTTCGACATTCTCATGTCGCTCGACTTTCTCGTATCTGTTCATTTCATCGCATTGTGTCTTATCGAATTGTACATGTGTGTGACTTGTTCAGATGAAAAATATATATCCCACCGATTATATAACCACAACACATTGCAGTGTTGGGATGACTCGAGTCATGACTTGACTCGAGTCAACTTTTTCGTATGACTTGGCTTGACTCGAGTCACTTTGAAAAAATGACTTGACTTGACTTGACTCGGAGCTTCAAAAATGTGCATTGACTCGTGACTCGGAGCAAAATTTACGAGTCAATTTCAAGTCATCAAGTAAACGGTGTCGAATAAATCACTGTAACTTGTGAGAGCAACCAGTCATTCACTGATTGTACGATACACTGATCCTAGATTGGTATATCACGAATAAATTGACCGCAAACTAAACAATCACAGCTTACGTTGTCCTTGTAGTAGTAGAATAATAATCTAAATAGCAATGAGTCTCTGTTTCTTAGACGGATCAATGCTTACGTTGCGCAGTGCTCACCTTTGTATGATTTAAATCGAACAAATATAGTTTGTGCATTTATATTCTCACGGATGTAGATGGATAGTGTAGGCTATTTTGCCATTTCAATTTGTTTGAAGTTCTCGAAGCTTCATATTAGGTCCTATATTTTGGCTGCTATTAACTGACTGTAGCATGTAGCTGTACGTACAGTGTACACTTACTCACATATTTTATTAACAGTTCCAACGTCATTTTGTATGTATATTTAACTAGATTTTCGGTATTTGATTCGAGATAAATGATCAATTAATCTATATTTTACTCGACTAGCAACATTTAATGACTTTGAATCATCACTCACACATCGAAAATTCAATTTGACTTGACTCGAGTCACCTCCAAAAAACGACTGACTTGACTTGACTCGAGTCACCTATGAAAATCGATTGACTTGACTTGACTCGAGTCAAAATCTGCAATTACTCGTGAGTCGAAGGTAGTGACTTGATCCCAACACTGACACATTGTGATACAGCGAAAAGAAGGTGGGATATTGATTGTTGAAACGACTCGGAGTAGTCTTTCAACCATGACACCAGCTTTTCAAAGCCTTGATTCACGAATGAAAACTATAGAGATTCACTTTGAAATTCGTCACGTAACCCTGGGAAGGAGGCGCTTCTGTTAAGTTATAAATAATGAGACCTCGAAAGCGTGATCATGATAATCACTGATCGGGCTTCGGTTGTGTAGACCAGTGAACTTTTTCCACTTTCAGACTGGCATAATTGCAAACCAAATTTTGCTGTCCGGGGGAAAAATAAAAATCATCCCATAGTGCGACTAAACTGATTAAGTATTCAACTCAAATCATGGAATTGGAACTTCAAATTTATGAGAAGTTTGCTGAGCATTTCCATGGTATTGTACATTGTGTGTGTATCTTGGGCAGATGAAAATATAATCAGATGATCATTGATTATTATTGAGCACAGTTAAAACCATCAACTCGATTTTGACTGTTGGGTGTCTTTCTTCTTATTCCAACTTTCACATATATTACGGTAGAGGGGACTGCCTTTAAAAAAACAGTCGGGTACAATCACATTTGCAACATTGTGCTGTGACGTAGGATAAGTAGAAAGTAAACTTTGAACGATCGATCACGTTAGAAAGCGTAATAAATCAGGCTATGAATTTATACAGATGGTTATGGTTGTGTTTAAGACATATATTTTCTAAGTCATGACGCCACGTATATTAAATTGTGACGTCATCGTGGATTGATATTCACGATTGAAAATATAGGATAAATATGGCTCCTTTGACGAAATAGGCTTCCAACTCCTGTCATATACGGATAAACAATATCTTTAACCAGGACTAAGTGCGGAAAATTAGTATATTATGATTGCGAACCGTTCGATACCACCAAATAGAGTTATAAAAGTGGGGTTAACGAGACTTTAACTAGAAACTGAGCAGTCAACATGACTTGGACTCGCACTCGAGTCATAATACCATGACTCGAACCCCTGCTCGATGACTTGGACTCGGACTTGACTCGTTGGTGAATTGCAAATGACTCGAGTCAAAACTATAATAGTGGGATTGACTTGTGACTCGGAGTTTTGTGACTTGGTTCCAACCCTGTCTGAACCCCACAACACAAATGCCATCCTGCAGAGAAAAAATATTTGCCGGCGAAGAAATACCTATTTGAGATCGTGTGCGTCTTTTAGTTTAGTACGTTTGGGGAGCTTTCAATATATTTGGACATAGCAGACGGAAGGTCACGAAATAACATCACGTCATGTAACGAAGTCATTATGCCAACAGGCCCGCCCTAATAGTTCGGAGATAATCATTTCCGTCAACGCGCGTAGCTTGGTAGCCTACTAGGCTACTTAAGTAGCTGTGATACGACCAATCAAGGTTTACAGCCTTCCACAGTAAGAAATAGTATCAAAACTATAGTTCTTGTTGAAAAATTAATTCTTAGCGGCAGGAGCGTACAATTTCAGTGCTCGAAAAAACCGTCTCTCGCTACTCGAATCATTAGAATTAATCCTCGATTCACATTCAATTACCGGTCGAATCATTGTGACCAGTCCCAATAATCACCCAATGAATATAAATGCGGTGAGATAATCCCGCGCGAAGGAAACAGCCGCTCGACAGTATTGCAAGCATTATTTATACAGCTCAACAGTGTCATGCGTATCTGTCGTGCATGCAATAGAAGAGAATGCATAGCGCGAATAAACGAGAGAATGAAACACCGAAATTAACCACGAACAATCGGCTGGGCGTAGTGGCGCGCGTCTGTAATCCAGTTACTTGGAGGCCAGGAGTGGTGAACGGCTTGAGGTTGGGAGTTCTGCGTCGTTACGGTCTATGTAGATCGGGTGTCCGCGCTAAGTTCGGCGTCAATATGGTGTGCCGTTGGAAGCTTCGGCAGACCAGGTTGTCTAAGGAGGAACGAACCGGGCCAGGCCCGAAAGGGAGCAGCCAAAAGTTCCCGCGTCGCCCAGTAGCGGGATAGCGCCTGTGAATAGTCGCAGCGGCACAGCCCATCCGATACAGTTGGACCCACTTCTTTTCGCGATTTTATGCGAAACTGTCTATACGCGGGTTCGATGGCACGTTTTTCTGACCTTTTGCTAACATGTTAACTGCGACTATACCTGCATATGTGATTCATTTGTGAATCAAGTGTCACGATGGCGCCAAATATTATGAATGATGTGGAAAGTTCAAACGTGTACCACAAAGAAGCAGTCTCAGTTCTATATCACATTAAAGATTATTTTTTGGTATTTTTTCGAACATTTTTCATTGGACTATTTGGCAATGCTGTGCGTAGGGTTGCATTTAAAACAAAAATCCATCTAGCAAACATGTATAAAACATTTTTTTTCTAGCCATGACATCACGGATATTTATTGTGACGTCACAGTGGATTGTCATTGAAAATACCTAGTAAATATGGCTTTTTCCACGAGAAGGGCTTCCGACCACTATCATTAACAGAGCAGACCAATATTATATTTAACTAGGACTACCTTGTTATGCAGCATTTTTACGGTCGGCGGTCATCAGCATCAGAACACTCATTTTGTACCAATGATCTGTATCTAGTTGCTATAACTGTCAAACCGACGACGATTTCAGTCAATCCACTGGACGCGAGTTTGTTGTACTTGTGCGCTTTTGATTCCGAGGTAAAAAAGTCATTGAAATATTCGGGACAACGACCGCAGTGGAACTACATAAACTTGGCGATTTCTAGTTTCCGCATATCATCTATGTTTAGGACACCGAATCTCTTCAGCAGTGACTTTTTGGATGGACAACCAGTCCCCTGTGGGGCCCTAGCTAATGCGGAGTGCCTTGTGTTGTAGTTTTTGCAGTGGCTTGTGTGCAGTTTTACTGGCAGCCCCACAACAGAGGATGCCATATTGTAACTTCGATTGGATTAAGGATTTAAAGAGTATCAGGAGAACCCAGGATGGCATGAAGCGTTTAAGGCTGTAGAACAGTCCGCACTTCTGTGATAATTTAGTGTCTAGGGACTGAATATCCAGTCCAGTAAAACCCCGAGATATTTTGCATATCTGTGTTGGAAACGGGCTGACCAACGATGTTAACGGTTAGGTTATTTTTTGAATTAACTATGAGCATTGGGATTTCTCGGCATTTATGCAAAGGTTATTTTGGGCCGTCCACTCATGCACTTTGAGTATCCACCTCTGCCGTCGATGATGCCGAAGAGAGGAGGTGAGTATCGTCACCGAACAGTGTGGTGTTCAATGAGGAGGTTTCAAAGATGTCGTTGACATATAAGGTTAAGAGGACCGGTCCAAGTACATGTTCCACTGTGGAACGCTGTAAACATCGATTGGTCGTATCAAACCTTACGAAACATGTAGTATGACTACAGAGCTACGCATAGCCTACGTTAGCGGAAAAGAAATATATCTGAACGCGTGATCAGCCCACAGCATTGTAACAAAGTGCAACGAAAGGGTTATGGTAGAAAAATACCAATAAGCTTTAGACAGTCAGGGCCGAAACGGCACTTCGTCAGCCGCCCCCAAACGTTGGTCTTGGGCCCCCATTGGGTGATAAACCAAACGTATAGGGGGCTTGGCTCCCAGCGTCCAGTGTTGGGATTACCTTTTTCGTATGACTTTACTTGAGTCACTTTGCAAAAAGTGACTTGGCGTTTCAGAAATGCGGATTGACTCGAAGCAAAATTGACGAGTCAATATCAAGTAATCGATGTCGACTAAATCGCTGTATCTTGTAAAAGTTCGGATTGTTAACGATACGCTGGTTACACTCTGAGAGCAACCAATCACTCAATGATTGTGCGTTTCACTGGAGCTTCCATATAGTTATATCACAATATTGACCGCGAACGCAGTGATCGGAGCTTACAGATTACATTGTCGTGCATGCGAAATATTTACAATCGTTTTCACAACTACTTTCTTACTTCAATAGATTTAAAGTCAGTCAATTCTACTTTTACTTGAAGTAGTTTTAGGTTGCTTATTAAAGAAGTACTTCTACTCGTACTTGAGTAGATTTTTTCGTCGCTACCTCTTCTTGAGTTGCTTTCTTGACTACTTCGACCACCTCTGCATGCAATGTACAATGTGATGTAACGAACAAATAGGATGCCGAACGACGCGCAGTTGCGATCTTTAGACTGACCTCCACCTCGGCCTAGAGTGCCCGCCGTCACGGTTCTTTTCGATGTTGATCTTTTTGAAGCTACGGCTCTTTCTAGTTCTTTCCATTCCTTGTGAGTGCTTTCTTTCGTCGGGTCTTTTTCTTGGCTTTTTTGTTGTCGCGCGGGAAGAGAAGCCCAGAAACGCCTCCGACGGGAATGGAACCGCGGGCGCTTATCGTCACCACTACGGTGCGTGATTTCATTGGCCCTGATGTAGATTATCATTAGAGCTGGCGTGAATGTTTATTACAGCTGGTCGTAGCAATACCCTGTAGTTAGGTCGCAACCAGTTCGTGGTGCTGAGATCGGCTGGATCGGATTTAACTCGAGGCGTGCCTCGCGACTGCCCGTCAAAGTCGCGCGTGACGTATTTCTAGAAAGAAGGCAATCACGCCATCCCGGACAGCGGAAGAATACATATCTGTGACGCAACGGATACCGTAAACTGGCGTCGCTTGGCTCACACAATCCCGATCGTTACTGGATAAAGTATTGAAGTTGTTTGACTATAAATATGGTCTTATCATATGAGAATAGTTGCTACGAAGTATTGCAATCGATAGGGAATGATCAATAACATATTCACCTAATTTTTCCTAGACCTTGCGGACTATTTACTTTTCATGCTAAAATGTAGTGAGTGTGCCTTGCCTACTGCGCGAGACGTGACATTTAATGCGAGGAATCGGACAAAGCCTCTGTTGAGGCATTGCGATTTTCGTTGTTATTGCGGTTGATTGCTATCATATTGTATATCTTATATAGACCTGTTAAGTCTCCCTGTAGAATTAGAATTGTGTGGACGCGCAGGACCCGTACGTCAACTGCAACGCACTGATGACGAAAGACGACATCAAGAAAGTCATGATCAACGGTAACCAGCAGGCGGCAGTTTTGGATGCCACAGGTCAGTGTAAACTAACATATATTGGACCGATATTTTCTGCATATGTAACTTATTATGTGCACTTGAATCGATGTTCAATTTTCGCGTATCGTACAGTGTCTTACCTCCTTAAAAATTTGCAATTTGGGGGGTTCTGGTGCCTTTCCAACACCTTCCTACCGTATCTTTCCATTGTGTCGCAGTCTTGTGGTGTATTAAAATTATGAAATAATTAATAAAATGATGCTGGATTGATATTATTTATATTTTTCGAATCAGCTGTGTCACATTGTATTATATGGTGTAGCAGACGAGCAGTGTTGGTATTGCAGCTTTCCCGCTGTGATCATTCGTCCATGATATTCCGCTATGTCTCGGATAAAAAACTACCGTACTTTATGTGATGACTCGACAGTCAAGACTCGTGTCGTATATAAGTGTATGTAACACGTAACATGAGGCTCGTTACTCAAAGTCTAATTTTTTGAGTCAATCTCACTTCTATTTGGTGATTGACGTCAAAAAAATCACTATATAAGTTTCTATTACTTGACAGAAATTGATGGAGGCTTAAACTTTACCTCGTGGATGTGTATAGCCTATATCATATAAATCTGTTTCAACTTTCTGAGGTTTCATATATGTCCAAAGTTCAATCATCTTCTATTTGAGCTGATAATTTCAGACTGCAGGGTCCTGTAGGCTGCAGTTATCTGCGTAGTTCAGCAGTTTTAATGTAGGTCTATATGTAAATGATGCAATGCCCTTTTACATACATAATCAACTTTATATTTGTTTCTCAATACAAAATCAATAGCGACTCGGTCGATAACTTCAATCATGACTAGACTCGGGTTGAAATAAATTCAGTGACTCGATGTGACTTATAACTTGAAGGTGGAGACATATTTGCTATCTAATATCATAGGCTACATCAGGGTTTTTCAAAATAACTTTTTTCAAAATGTACTGAATTGTTAAGTTGTCCTAAGTTCACTGCCTACCCCATGAAATTGTTTCGTTGTCTAAAAAAATCAATGAATAACAAATTTGACTCAATTACAAAAAAATTTTAATCCAATAACTTCACTGCAATGGTTGGAATTGAGACATATTTGTTATCCATCGTTGTTGTAGACAGTTCGACGTCACAATTTCATGGGATTGCCAATAACATTTGAAAAAATGAACAAAAAGTTTGTATTTTTCAGAAAACATCCAAATTTTTAGTCCTAGCTTTGCCTCCTACACACTGAAAGAGAACCAAATTTGTAGTGCAGCCTTTCTACGTAACCTAACAATGCTATCAATTAACCAGTTGAATTAGGTAAAAATAGTTATTTTTGAACACCCCCAATGTACATTATGAAAATACTGTCAATTTTAGTCGAATGTATGTAATTAATATCTGATATATGTAATAGGCCTGGCTGAGCTTGCTCACCGTGAATATCAAGCTGGCGATTACGAAAATGCCGAAAGACACTGCATGCATTTGTGGCAACAGGACACTGAAAACACCGGTGTTTTGCTTCTTTTAAGTTCCATTCATTTTCAATGCCGCCGCTTAGACAAGTGAGTGATATATTGTTGATGATATCGTGTTGAAATTTTACGGCAACTATTCTACTTGGTAGTGTGTGTTTTTTAAATTGCATCTGAGAAGTGTTGGATCTTGTGTGTGTAACCTAATTTTAACCTATTCTGAAAAGCACTTCTATTTATTGATATACTGTAGCAAACAATCATATCATTGTCAAATTTATTTCGCTTGAAGTTTTATTCGTGACTGACTCTCATCACGAGCGACAGTCAGTAATTGCAGTTGACAGAATTAGAGTTATTATGAATATATTATTTGTTCTTTTAGTGAAGTTGAAGTTGAACCTTCTAAGAGCCTAATTCGTCAATGTGAAATCAAAGTGGCTTGTGTCCATTAAACTTTGATTTGTATCAATTTTAAAAATGATCTGTGGTCTGTTATTACAGTGCGGTGTCCTGTTGTTCAACAGTTGTTATCAATTTATTTTTGTTTGACAGATCTGCTTATTTTTCAAAGTATGCGATTAAAACCAACCCAACGTTAGCGGAAGCTTACTCAAACCTGGGCAATGTCTACAAAGAACGAGCTCAGTTGCAGGAAGCGCTAGACCACTATCGGTAAGGATTGTAGCTGGCCGAAACCTAACAAGTTCCCAGTAATTCAACCATTCGTTACTACAGGCATGCTGTACGCTTGAAGCCGGATTTCATTGATGGGTATATCAATTTAGCAGCCGCCCTTGTGACGGCGGGTGATCTTGAAGGCGCAGTTCAAGCATATTTTTCAGCTTTACATATTAACCCTGTATGTATTTTGTGTTGCTGCTATACTTTTCCTTGTAACTATGCAAAATTCTTTATTTTACAGGACCTGTATTGTGTTCGCAGTGATCTTGGCAATTTATTGAAGGCGTTAGGGCGACTTGAGGAGGCCAAGGTGAATTGAGTGTGGCATCGCATGCAAGCCACGCCGTACCGAGTCCCTAAGTCACTATACGTTAACTACTTGTGCATTCGACGGTCATTAGGGCGATGGAGCGTCTGGTTTGGGGACAGTAGTAGCCTATGTGGCTGTTGACTGGCAGCATTGTCACTGGGGTGAATCTTTGCCAACTGAATTCTTGTGATACTGGTGCGAGTTTGAAACCATGTCACAAGTATTTCCTTCTCAAATGTGGCCAATTTGACATTTCTCAAATTCTGAAATGAGTTCTCGTTATTTGCTTCCTGCATGCGTTACTGATTCACCCCTGAACACATCATCTTAATAACTCTGGGACTTCATCTAGATTTTAAAATGGACATGTCTTTGGGTGGGAGCTTCCCCTATATTGGTATAGAGAGGAAATATTTTTCCGATTGCAGTATCTGTGTAGAATAGTGTGTTACGAATTGGTTTTCCGGTCTAGATGGGGTCCCACGCTTGCTTATGGCGGTTTCGGACGTGAAAACATGGGTGCGTGCTATGAATCGATGTATTTGGCGTTGAAGCTTGATGCTGTGTCTTGTGCGCTATTTCCAAACACACGGCGTGTTGGCTTCGATATTTCAATATTCGGACATCGATCTTAGCATTTGGCTCTACCCATGAACGCTAAATTGCGATCAGTGTATCATGTTTAATCATGATAATGCTGCCAGTTTTTTTTGTAGATGTTGCTGTCCTCGGCAAGACCTCCATAGCGGTTTAGTATGCATCCTCCCATAAGCAATGTATTTGTATCAAGTTGAATGGCCCTTCACAGAGTTGGCAAGTTAGATATCCATTAGCAAGTCGTTAAGACGCTTTAAAATAGCCCAAATGCCACTCTGATGATTTGTCTTGTGAAACAATTTACACTGACAGATTAGCGAAAATTGCCGTTGATTATAATGTTCTAATTCGAGAGAAATAACATTGCACATCACCAATCGTATCACAAAATACAATGTTCTCTAATTCTCTACTAGTTGCTGTCGATTACCCCTGATGAGTGTCAGCCGAAAATATTTGGGTTTGTTTCGCTATGAATGTATTATTCAACTGTATATTGAAGTTCTGTACCTCCAAGAAGCTCTTTAAGAGTGAATTGTTCAACGAAAATTATGGTTTCGGTTGAATTTTCCAATGTGAAAGCCCTAAAATCTCGATTGGTGTTATCGCAGCACGCACGTTGGTGCAAATAACATATCTGTGAAGTCCTAATGGACTCGCAACATAGTCACGTGGTGCAATGAAACTGGCACGTTTGAAAAATACCAAATTATCTTTGATATGATGTAGAGCTGGCGGTATATTCCTTGTGGTAGCATAAAAATTATATATTTGAACTTTTCCTCATGCTTCATGCTGTTGTGATGGCATAATAAACGTTACTGGAATACACAAGTCAGGATCGAATCCCTCAGATGATTTTATTCGGCCTTGTAACATTTTACCATTAATTGATTGTAAACAGTATTTTTGCATTTGTTTGATTTGTAAAGCGGACTTTTGAGGGTAATCGACGTGCTTTCTCGGTACGCTGTCAGTGTGAACCCCCCCCCCCCCCCGATCAGCATTGTTGTTTTCAATATGCAAACATCTAACCACTCTATTTTATTCTTGTCTCATTGTGAAGTCACGTTAAGACCGCTTGTCCAGATGGCCATTCCAACGAGCATTGCCAAGGAGAGAAGACACACACATCGTCGCACGACAGATGAATTATTTGTCTTTCAGCTAAATATTCCGTAAGCTCCTTAAGCACAAAAGCCATGGTATTGTATACGAGATGGGTAAAACTATGTTTGTTTCAAGAGCATGCGCCCCTGCGTTGGCACCTCCAAGCGAGCTAAATCTTTGCATATCGTTGCCAGGTTCTCTCCCTTTGTCCTAAAATGCCGCGGTATCGCAATTTGACAGCAGCTAACAAAGTGTCTGGCCATCTACGGCTTTTGAGAGAACTCAGCGATATGATACAGAGTAGATACAGCCAGGCTTTTAGTGCCATTGCGGAACTCCTAAATTGAAATCAATTGAATTGAAGCATCGGTATTCCTAAATTGAAATTAGAATGTACAGCTGGGCAGTATCTACTCGCAAGCTTCCTGCGTATGGATCATTTCGGCTTGATCCAAGCTCTTTGTTCTCGGCTGTACTCTAATTCAAACATTGTATCTGCATTAGGCTTGCTACCTGAAAGCCATCGAGACACAGCCTAACTTCGCTGTGGCCTGGAGTAATCTCGGGTGCGTTTTCAATAGCCAAGGCGAAATATGGTTGGCTATACATCATTTTGAGAAGGTATTTGATGTTGTGGTTTGAGTTGTGGTCAGTGGTTGAGGTGTGGGCTTGTTTTAGGCTGTGACGCTGGATCCGAATTTTCTGGACGCCTACATCAATCTGGGGAATGTTTTAAAGGAGGCTAGAATCTTTGACAGGTCAGTAACGATTATTGAGTTGTTCAAAATTCCATGCTTGTGATGTAATAATCGGTGGTCTGACTGTTTATAGACAATGTTCTTTTAAACACCGGTATTCTACTAATTACTGACTGGTGTCACCTAGAAATATTGGAGCTAAAAAGTCGCTGCCCATCAAATTCAGCTCGATTCCAACCTGTAGGAGCGATTATTTACTATGTATAAAATTTCTGTTACTAGATAGTGGATACCCTGTGAAATTGTTGATTTGACTAAAAAAAACGATTTACAGTAAGAAATTCTTTACTGTTCATAGAATTACCCACAAAACCATGTCTTCAAATCGAAAGTTTATGTATAGTTGCTGTGAAATCAAAGTAGCTTATGTCCATTTTCCGTATCTTGACCTTGATTAATTTCGAAACAATGTGACATACGTTACAAAAGCTTGATTTTCCATCAATTTGAAAAATAAATCTCAAAATATGATCAATGGACATTCCGCCGCAACGGTATGGCTGTGGCCTGTCTTATGAGATGTTGCATGGTTTTGTTATTGATTCCGGACATGAAACGAGTCTTCATCTACAGAGCCGTGGCTGCCTATCTCCGTGCGCTCAATTTATCTCCGAACCACGCGGTCGTGCACGGTAACCTAGCGTGCGTCTACTACGAACAAGGTCTGATCGACCTGGCCATCGAGACCTACGGCAGGGCTATCGAGCTTCAACCTCACTTTCCCGATGCTTACTGCAATCTGGCTAACGCTTTGAAGGAAAAAGGTTGGTGCTGTCAGAATTTTATAAGTCACAATTTTATTCTTACATCTTCGCAATGATTCTACGCAGGCAAAGTGGCGGATGCAGAAGAAAGTTATAACAAAGCTCTACGGCTTTGTCCTACCCATGCCGATTCTCTAAATAATCTGGCTAACATCAAACGAGAACAGGGATTGGTCGAAGAGGCAATCGCTTTGTACTGCAAAGCGCTTGAGGTACGTAGAGGCGAAACTACTTTTGGGTTTTGAAAAGTAGAAAGTAGCTTCGTGATGAGTTGAAACCGCGTGACGTAGCTGTCACGGCAATTGCTGGATACGATTTCGAAGATTGCGACTATTTGAGCATCACTTTTGCGCTAGTCGTGAAAATACGTTTTGCGATTTCAAAAGTGTTCCATTTCTCGCCAATTAGCGCAAGTTTTATGTGCCGAGAAAGACATCACTTTAGCCCAATCTCTATTTTAAGCTATTTTATGCCTGGGAAAAGCTAACTATGGCTAAACGATGGTCACTTTCGAAGTCCCACGTTCGTGTCCACATTGCCAACGGACAATCTAATGTGCTCTTTCACTGACCCCGCAAGACGAGTCAACTTGCCCCCCCCCCTAAACTAGAGTATTATCTTACCTTGTAAGGTCTTCCCCGAGTTCGCGGCCGCCCACTCCAACCTCGCCAGCGTCCTGCAACAGCAAGGCAAACTGCAAGAGGCCCTGATGCACTACAAGGACGCGATCCGCATCAGCCCCACGTTCGCGGACGCGTACTCCAACATGGGCAACACTCTGAAGGAGATGCAGGACGTGCAGGGCGCGATACAGTGTTACACGCGCGCCATACAGATCAACCCGGCCTTCGCGGACGCGCACAGCAACCTGGCGTCCGTCCATAAGGACAGCGGGAATATTCCGGAGGCGATACAGTCGTACAGGACGGCGTTGAAGTTGAAGCCGGATTTTCCAGATGCCTACTGTAATCTGGCTCACTGCCTACAGGTACTTCATCTCTGCCTTGGCGCGGTTATTGGTGAATTCAAGCGTGCTGTTGTCGGCAGCAATGTAATAACTATTATTCTTATATGGGCGTTTAGAAGTACAGAACTTCAAATATCGCAAAAAAACAAGATTTTCATTTTGTCAAATTTATTCGACTTGAATTTGGTTTATCTCAATTCCTGACGTTTACTCCTGATGAGAGTCGGTCGAAAATCTTTGAGTGGAATAAATTGTTTGTTGCAACAGTATTATGACCGTTAATTGTGATATGCGATGTTTTACTTTGTTAATTTGGCATTATAACTGAATATGTAATAGCTACACGGCGATTAATTTTTTACCCTAAAATTGAAAATTTTCACATATGAAAAACTCAAGTTTTTGAATTATGTATCGTAAAAAGATGTTATCTTTAGTAGGGTATAATACGAGATATTCTCGAATAAAGTTTCTGAATAAACAGTTGCAAAACGAAGTGACCTACAGAAATGGTCGCACATAAAAAGTGGACATAGCAGAGGTATAAATTTGACAAGTTTTTTCGCCTTTTTTTGACAAATCTAAAATTAGTTGCCTTGGTAATAGCTATTATTACTGTGAAAGCGACATGTCAATATTGTGATGGTAAATTGGAAAACGGATGTTTCGCTGATATAAGAGTGAATTATAATATACTGTATGTATGTATTTATCAATGTTAGGGTTAGGGGTGGCCAAGTACTGAATACATGACGCGCATTTGTGGTTTAACGAGACGTGTCCCTATGCAGATCATCTGCGACTGGAGCGATTACGATGACAGGATGAGAAAATTGCTGACGATCGTCGCCGATCAATTGGACAAGAACCGGTTGCCTTCTGTGCACCCTCATCATTCGATGCTCTACCCACTAAATCACGACAACAGGAAGGCCATCGCGGCGCGCCACGGAGGATTCTGTGTTGACAAGGTACTGCAAGATTCCTAGTATCGGGTAGTAGAGCTCATAAAGTGACAGAGGTGGTCGGTAATGATGTTCTTGTGATTTTCACAAAGTTTTTAACAATTGTAGCAAAGTAGTTGTACTCATTCGGTGTACTTGAGTAGGCTTTGCCTACTAGCGTTGTTTCAACTCGATCTATCGTCGACTTTCAGATCAGCATACTGCACAAGCAGCCGTTTGAGCACCCGAGAGGCTTGGAGGCCAGCAACGGCAGGCTGCGTGTCGGATACGTCAGCTCGGATTTCGGAAACCACCCGACCTCGCACCTGATGCAGAACGTGCCCGGGTCTCACGACAGGAGCAAAGTCGAGGTGGGTGTCGACGTCCGTCTGCCTCGAAGTCGACATTGTCGCGTTTCGAGAAAATCGACTTTAAACTCAGCGACAAACATAAAGCACGACCGAAATATGGCCCGTAGAAATGAAATTTTTACAAAAAACTTGCTTTTCTAAAAATTTGAGAAATGGGTATAAGCTACTATGATGCATCCGCGACGATACATAGAATTTGAAGTTTTTTGAACGTCCCAAACTATTTTTCTACTTTTGTACTTGATGTACGGATTTTCTGTTCTATTTGAAGCAATTTTGACCCGGCTCATGAACGGGATTGTGATCGACGCGGAAGACAAAGTAATGACTAGGGCGATTATTTTTTAATCAATTGAAAATAAAAATTCCGATATTTTTTCACGTGAAAAACCTACTTTTGACAAAGTTTTGGCCTCGAGTACCCAGGCCAATTCACGGCCACGTTGCCGAAATTAGGTCGAATCTATAAAATATGGACACGGGACAGGGTAGTTTTATCAGACATTGCCTTCACAAGGACAAATTTGAGAAATTAAATTTTATACTTTATGTAGTGTGTCAGCTAGTTTATCAAGCTCCCTCTTTTTCAGGTGTTTTGCTACGCGTTGAGTCCAGACGACGGCACTGAGTTCCGCAAGCACGTCTCCGGTAGCGTTGAACATTTCATCGATCTATCGCACATTCCTTGCAACGGGAAGGTATCGATTTGTCATTTCAAGCTCGTGTTGTGTGGCCTTTTATAATTTGTGCCCCAATTGTGTGCAGGCTGCTGATCGCATTCACCAGGACGGCATTCACATCTTGCTCAACATGAACGGGTATACGAAAGGCGCTAGGAATGAAATATTTGCTCTGAAGCCAGCCCCAATTCAGGTGAGCGCCAATTCTAAAAAACCGGGTTGCAGCAAAGGCCTATTGTTATACAGTAACTTTCTACTCCATTACAAGTAGGAGTAGAAATTTATGAGACTCTGCAAAACTACTTTCAAGTGGAAGTAGAAAACAAAAGTTTTGAAAAGTACCCAAGTAACTAGCTTTGAAAAATTGGATTTGGTTGAGCCTATTTGAAATCGCAAGTTGTATCTTTGTGACTGATGGCAAATAAAACTGCATTGGAAGCTCCGTGTAATTTTCGAGAATATATTCAGTGATACTAAAGCTATCTCGTGCAGTTCTTATGGCTTGATAGTTGTGCAAAATCACTTTCCGAATCCAAATCATCAAGATAGTTCCAGTTGAAAGAAGTGCGGTTAATCTAAAAACGGCCTATTCGAGTGCTTTGGAAGTGTTTCGTTAGTGACCTAGTCAGCTGTAACATTCAAGGGCCGGGGAAAATGATAATATATTACAACATTGTGTCCAGCCCCTAAACACTTGTCTTGTTCAGGTCATGTGGCTTGGATACCCGGGCACCAGCGGGGCTCCATTTATGGACTATATCATCACTGACGAGGTGACCTCGCCCGAACCTCTGAAAATGCAGTACAGCGAGAAACTCGCCTACATGCCCGACACTTTCTTCGTCGGAGACCACGCCAACATGTTCCCCTCCATGAAGGTGAGAGAGAAAAGCTTTGCGTTACGCGTTTGTGATTTAGTTACAGTTTTGATACGATTTTTTGCAGCAAAAAGCCGTGATTAACACGACAGGCGGTATGCTGTTTGGCGATAACAAGTTTGTGATCAATTCCGATCGGCTGGATGAGTTCTTGACGTCGCTCGGAGGGGTGGAGTATATTGAAGCTGCCGTTAAAGATACGCCCAACGACAAGGTGAGTGAAGATTTTCGTAAACGTTATCTACTTTTTAGAATTACTCGGCTACTTTTCAGAATTTTCATTTTCTGCTTCCCTTTGATGTGGTTTTGACACGTCTCATGAATCTTTGCCTGTATTTCTAATAAAGTAGAAATTCACACCATTATTTCTACCCGAGTAGCGACACTGACGGCTTGACCCTCTCTGCGCACAGATCAGCATACCTTGCGTGCCGCGCGACCACGACACGATCGTGGCCATCGAAAACATGATCAAGACCGGGCAGCTGTCTGTGAAAATCGGCGAAGATATCGATGTTCATAACGGTCTCGCTATTGCGCAGGTACGCCGCCTATACCTATCTGACATGAACCGTTCGTCTTCAGTGCAACCTATTTTTTAGTTGGACGCGAAGACTGCCACAGGTGAAAAACCCACTCGGGGCATCGTGGTGTCAGCGCGGTCTCAGTACGGTCTACCCGACAACGCGATCGTGTACTGCAACTTCAACCAGCTTTACAAGATCGACCCCGCCACACTGCAGATGTGGTGCAATGTGAGTTGTCCTTATTATGGTTTGTGCTAGCATGAAAGGTAAATAGTTGAACTTGGCCTTTTCTGGCCGGCAGACTTGTGACGACAAACTGTCCGCGCGCCACATCGCGTAACATGTTATGTTTTACCCCAGATCTTGAAACGAGTGCCTCACAGCGTGCTCTGGCTGCTGCGATTTCCGGCAGTGGGTGAGGAGAACGTCAAGCGCTTTGCCACGCACACTTGCGGGCTGGCCGCGAACAGGATTGTGTTTTCTCCCGTGGCGCCGAAAGAAGAACATGTCCGCCGTGGACAGTTGGCCGATGTGTGCTTGGACACGCCGCTCTGCAATGGACACACGACCGGTGAGTGGAATGGGGCCATGCCAGTGTGTAGGTGCCCTTGTTTTTGCCTCTTTTACTGACTACGAGTGTTTGTCACCGACCGTCCCTTTTTAATGGGGTGTACGTCTCTCGACAGGCATGGACGTACTGTGGGCCGGCTGCCCGATGGTGACCCTGCCGTGCGAGACCCTGGCTAGCCGCGTGGCCTCGTCTCAGCTGTCCTGTCTCGAATTGCCGGAGCTTATCGCGTCGTCGCGGTCTCATTACGAAGATATCGCAGTACGGCTCGGAACCGACCAAGAATAGTAAGATATATATTCTACGATTCTAGTATTCTACCTTGCATCACGTTAAAGATGCTTTAGTATTATTTTGGGTATGCCTATTATTTCATTGCCTTAGTTGTTGTGGGTCGGTTGGCTTTGGCCTGTTATGTATGCTGCAATACTACCAATCGAGGCTTGCAGCCTGACACGATTGGAATATATTATCGAAAACTGTAATTATCACTCACTGTTGAATTATCTCAGCGGACTTGTGCAAACCACAAACCTAGTTAGTTGACGGTCAATCAACTGCTGGTTTTTTGAGTAGTTTGAAAAAGTTGTAGTTCTAGTTCTATTTCCGGTTGCGCATTAAGGGAGTAGTTCTAGGTTTAGTCTTCGGTTTCAAAAACACAGCCGTTCTAGTTTGAAAAGTCGGTAGTTTTAGTTCTAGTGAATTTTAAAAAAGTGAGTAGTTCCAGGTCTAGTCCTTAGTTTTTATAATACACCTGTTGTAGTTTGAAAAGTGAGTAGGTGAGTACTAGTTCTCAATATTAAAATATGAGAAATTCTAGTTGTAGTTGTGAGGTTGGAAAAGTGGGTGGTTGTGGTTGCATATTTTGAAAATCCAGTAGTTTGCTCTTATCATGTTACACTATACATTCACTATATACATTGTATCAACAAGTTGACAAATTTTTTGATGCTACGTTTTTTCCTGTTCCAGTTTGAAATCTGTACGCGCCAAAGTCTGGAGGCAGCGGACCAACTCGCCTCTGTTCAGCATCAAGACGTACACGTCCAACATGGAGGTCTTATTCGAAAAGATGTGGGCCAAGTTTTCGCGCGGCGAACCGGTCGACCACATTTTGAAGTGAAGCCGGGTCGTCGCAGCGAGAGGACTCTCTTTTTTGTAGTTTTATTATGCTCTTTTACTATCGTTTTTGTACATAGTCTCTGTACATAGTTGTGAGAATACGCTAGTTGTCGATGCGCTTGCGGTGATGTACGATACTAATGTAATTATGTGGTGTATTATGGCTTGCGGTGTCTTCGTTGGAAATAAAATGCTTGGTATACTCAACAATGTCGATGGTGTTTGGTTCTCTAGGCTCTGCAAAAAATGTGGCTGGCCCCTGGCTACGCCGATGCGTCGGAACTGATGCTTAAGTCATCAACAACCCAAATTTCGCGGTCAAGCTAATCAAATTTTCGTTTGGCCTTGCAAATTCACAATAAATTACATGCTATGTTGCGCCGATAGCAGACGATATATACAGTGGCGGCTTTTGAGGTGGGCAGTCGCCCGGGGGCCCCCTCTTTGGTCAATTATCAAATCTCTGCATTTGTTAAACTCCCATATCCCGATCGCCATCAAGTCTCTGCATACGGTAGAGGTACTTAGTTTTGATGTAGTCTATCCTTGCAACCATTGGGGCAATTCCCTGCACAGACAACCGATGTTCCCACCACTACCCCTTCAAATCTCCTGAAATTTGGTACACACAGAGATGAGCTAATTCCAAACAGGATGAACTTTATTTTATGAAAATTGGACTTTTGGGTCAAAAGTTACGTCACTTCGAAAATTGACAATTTTCTGCTCATTTCGGGTCTGCACTTTTAGATTTTATCAATGCAATATTCAAGATGGTGTAGCTAGATGTTAGACGACAGTTGAAATACGGCACTTGGATTTATCTGAAGCTTGTCTGATCGTCTATATTTCCAAGTGAAATTTAATACCCTGTAGGCTAGGGTCAAAGGTTAAATTAGGGGGAATTTGGTCAATGGTCTAAAATCAGTCAGGCGTTACGCGATTTAGACTGCGGATTGCTCAAAAACATATTAAAATATTTTGTAAAATTGGGTCTCAAATGAAGGTTTGCTTCAAGGGGACTTCGTTCATAGCTGTTTGATTTTGGTTTTTAAACTGTAAAGTGATGAAATTGCAGTTTCAAGAGCACACTTCATTTGAACATGGAAATGCAATAGTTTGACACATGTTGAAAAATGAAGATATCACTTGCCATAACGCCTTTCTGTCACTCTTGAGACTAGAAACTAACCTGATTGTGAGTGATCTCAATAGAATTCAATCAGAATGACGGACAACTAATGCTATTTTATTCACCAAAACGATCGAAAATCATGAAATGAAACACAAAGTTACATCAAAGGAAAACATAAAGGAGTATCGTTGGATATCAACGAGGCATGTTTCGTTAGGTGATGTTGATATTTCAACTGTGGTTATTTCAACTGTGGTAAGATAATCGTGACTGCTTGGTATTTATTCAGTAGAGGGTTGACTGTGACGTTAGGGTTGTAAAATGCCAGATACACAAGCATACTTTTCCTCAAAGCTTATTTTCTCTTAGCGCCAATTTTTGTCTGTGAAATTGGCTGAAAATAGTGGAAACTTCTTGTTCCTTTGATGGTCATTGCACGCTGAAATCGTTTCACAAGATTTGTTCTCGTTGCTTCCATGCATTGTTCAGTTATTTCGATAAAGTGTACGGCTGGAATATTATCTACACAGAGTGCCATCATGTCTGTCAAATTCAATATTTGGTTTTGATAGGGTCGACGGAGGCTTTCCAATGTCGTCAGCCTTTTTAGTGTGCCTCCAATGCCGTCGCATGGCGATTTGCCATGACTGGTTGCAAAAAACGACCAATCAGCAGCGACACCGAAGTCTTCTTCGTGTTTGCATAAATTCAAGAAGTTTTTACAATTTTTATATTGTGCTGCGCAGCCATCGGTATAATATTCGATTTTTCTCAGCTGTGGTGATTTTCTTTTGAGAAAGTCAACGGTGTTTTTTGTATTCCATATACCATCGCGACATCGTGTGTTAAATCTTTGGAGAGAAAACACACGCTGGAATGTGCTAGCGCGTCGCCATCCTTATAATAGCACACAACCGGGTGAACGGTGCAATTTTTGTGGGTACCGTGCCTCATCCTGTACGTGGAATGAATAGTTTTCACTAAAATCCGTAAGACATACCACTGTGCCATCTTCTAATGACTGTTTTCGATGTTTAAGGCAGCTTGATTGTTGACTCGTTATGAATGAATGTGGCTTGAGTTTAATTAGTTGCTGGACAAGCAAATTGATGAATTCATCAATGGGAAGTAATCGAGAAATCATATCAGTTCTATCTGTTGTGACCCACTGATTGAAGCTGATGTTGTCGTATGTATCACCAAATTGACGAAGCAAGTATTTCCTCACAGCATCTTCATTTGGGCAATTAGGACATCTTAGTAGCATGCAGTCTTAGTTTTCTATGTCACACGACATCATAGCAATCAAGTCTTTGTACGTTTTTCTCGCATGACAAGCCTTCAGCATTAGTATTACATTCTGATGTATCGTACGAACACATACAGAATGTATGCCTGCAGAACCCGCCAACACGCACCATTTCGGCCTCAAGCTAGCAGAAGTTGAAAATCCCACTTTTCTCTATGGATACTGGCCTTTGAATGATTGATAGAGTTCCTTCATAGTACACAAAAGAAGCCTCTTTTGCTCATACACATTCCTGGCGATGCTTACCTTATCTCGAGCTCCTGGCATATTTTCGTCATCGCAGTAAAAATCAATGACCAACTGTTTAATATCCAAACTCAGACCTTTCCTTTTGGTCACAGGTGGTTTACTGAATATTCCTGACGTTTAATCAATTTCTCGTGCCTTTTTGACACTGTGCTGAGTTACATGAAAATATTTTGCAACCGTAGTTTTGGACCAGGATTCAGGTGCGCATGTTAGTAACTGAATTTTCTCGGAATATGTGGTAGTCTTGTCGTTAATCTTTTCTCTAATTTTTCCAAATAAAATATTGTAGTCCTTAAGGCATTGCTCATTCTTTCCAATTTCCATATCAACGTCATGATCCACAGCATGCTCCGGCGATCGAAAGGCTTCTGTCATCATCTTGCCATAATGGTCACCAATTGAAGAAAGCTTTCGTTTCTTGTATTCAGGTTTCTCGTTGTCATGTAAACCGTGGAGCTTGAGAGGGCTCTCTCCTATAACAGTCAATGTTTTGTCTACCTGATATCTGGCAATTTCATCCGAGCAATTACTTTCCCCACTGTCAGTACCTGTACCACTACTGATTATCCCGGATTGGGATTGGACATAACTGGGACAAGAAACCTCTGCCATAGCAAGCTTTTCCATCTCTATACTACAGTTTCCGCAAAGCTTTTTGCCTGGAATGATATTCAAGTTTTTTCCCGCTAGCTTTTTCACGGTTTCTAATGTGATGACACGAAGATATTTTTTCACTAGTTTTTGTGCTTGGTGAAGGGGTCGCAACAGGACACTTGATAAAATTCGTGCCTATCAAGGAAAGCTCTTTTATGTTGTGCACAGATGCTATTGACTTTCTCGTTTTGCTCAAGTAGTCTAGATCTGGGTAGAACTTTTTCTCTATCGTCCTCTTCAAATGAACCAAATTGCATACGCTTCGATGGGTCTTTTTGGCAATCTGCTTCCTCTCCTATGAGCTGTCCAATGTTACAAGACCGATCTTCAGTATCCATTTTAACAAATTCCGACAGAATCTCAAGTTGAACAAATACTGTTAACAATGAATATAATTATAGGCATTGGTAAACACTTTTCCTTGTGTAGCGACCCTGATGCGGCGCGATGTACCTAACAGGGAACGCGGTTATGTTCCTGGGCTCGGGACCTCGTCTATCTGCGATTACCGCCTGCTCCGCAAGGTTGCCAGACATCTTTTGAGAAAAAGAGCCAAACATCACCTAAAAAAGCCGTGACCTTTCCGTACCCCAGTCAATCTACCCGCGCATAGATTCCGACAGGATACATCCACCTCAATCCTACAAATACAAAACCAACTACCTGCTACTTCATGCCCCAGTTGCCTAATACCACAACTACTTCATGATGCTGCTCCCAACTACTCATACTTCCCGCTACCAAACACAGAGACATACTCATTCACATCCATTTTCAGCCACGCTCTCAGCCAACTCCCAACTAAACATGTGGTCTCTAGTCACATGATGCGCAATATAATTTCTAAACGGCAAATACAGAACATTCTGGAAACGCCGGGTTGCCACACTTGTGTACTATGTGTCAAACGTACCTATTTCCATGTGCAAATGAAGTGTGCTCTTGAAGCTGCAATTTCATCACTTTACAGTTTAAAAACCAAAATCAAACAGCTATGAACGAAGTCCCCTTGAAGCAAACTTTCATTTAAGACCCAATTTTCCGAAATATTTTAATATGTTTTTGAGCAATCCGCAGTCTAAATCGCGTAACGCCTGACTGATTTTAGACCATTGAGCAAATTCCCCCTCAATTTAACGTTTGACCCTAACCTACAGGGTATTAAATTTCACTTGGAAGTATAGACGATCAGACAAGCTTCAGATAAATCCAAGTGCCGTATCTCAACTGTCGTCTAACATCTAGCTACACCTTCTTGAATATTGCATTGATAAAACCTAAAAGTGCAGACCCGAAATGAGCAGAAAGTTGTCAATTTTCGAAGTGACGTAACTTTTGACCCAAAAGTTCAATTTTCATAAAATAAAGTTCATCCCGTTTGGAATTAGCTCATCTCTGCGTGTACCAAATTTCAGGAGATTTGAAGAGGTAGTGGGGGGAACATCGGTTGTCTGTGCAGGGAATTGCCCTATGACCTAATCCAGCGCCTGGCTCAAAACTTGACGAGGTGTGCTGGCTTATTACTACTGTAAGCCGATAGCTTTCCAGATTAGTGTGGGTCTATTTAGCCTGCAGCAATTGTATCACGCTACATGGCATACATCTTCAACATGAAGGTATGAGCTATAGATAACTGGTTCACTTCTTTTATAATTTGACAATGCATGAAAAAAGAAGGCTCAAGAGCTAGAGCAATTCCACATTCCGGCCCGCTTGAAAGCCATGTTATAGTGTCATATACACATCACGTAATCCCGTCCCATATGGCGCACTAATATCAAGATTGTAACAATACATGTGAAAGGGGGGTCTGGGACGGAGCCCCCAGAAGCTGCGATTACATACTTATACCCCCCCCCCCTCCCCGGAAGTCTCGTCCAGGGCCACCACTGGATGTATATAAACGTAATAAATTACATGGAATATATATTATTTGATACTACAGCTAATTTCGGGAAATATCACGCGTGTCACTCAAAATCTCGCGGTCGACGGGTTGGCCGCCCCTGGCCTGACGCTAACACATTCGTTCGTGTTTTCATGTCTATATCATTTTGGCCTTATAAACGCTGAGACGGTGCGGCTTATTTCTCAAGCAATATAGAACTTCTGAGATGCGGCATAATATTTGTAATTATTTTTATTGAAAAGATTGATCGAACATGAAACTATGTCGTAATTTGCTGCGGTCTACTAAGGGGCGGCGGCATTTTCAACGAAAGCCATGGGCGGCAGCCCATGCTGCTACGCCGCTGTAGCTAGCGGTGCCTTCGAGGAGGCAGACGTCCCAGATGGCGCCCACTTTGAGAAATACTGTGGCAGGCCAATAAATAAACTTCGCTTTTGCTAATACCGTTTTACCAGATTTTGTATACACCGTATTACATATAAGTGCCTGTAAATTATTTCATGAGAGTTACGACGGACCTCAGCAAATGTTAAACTTGTATCGCCTTTGCAAAAAGTAGTTCAGTAGCCCTGGTCTAGGCTCTCGCCTTCACCAAGGGACTGTGGTCTGGGGTGGCAAGGACCGCCTCGTGACGGCAACATGGTCGTCACCGGAAAAGAATTGACGGGGCCATTCAACCAAATGTTGATCAGTTAAGGGAGGTAGAAAGTGTTCTTTTAAGCAGGGTCGTACCAGCAGTAATTAGGCGCGATCAGTATTCGAACTGTGGCCGATGCGGTGGTAAGCCTACGGCATCGTGTACGTACGTACAGGTATAGTGGCGTACGCAGGACCAGTTAGGGTTCGGAATCTAAACGCCAACTTTCTGAAATGCCGACTCTCTCAAATTATCTCATTTGGAATAAAGCTATTGGTACCACGCTGTTTATTGTCACCGAACAAGGGGATGACGCTTTCTAAAGCGAAACCTGATTTGCAATAGCTGTATTCATCATAATGGTTTTGTACTTTTATCGCCCGGCTGTTTGACGCAGTTCGTGTTTGCACCAGTACTCCATTGATGTATTAGATGTGCAATGTGGCAATGTTTTGCTTTGGTTACTCAACGAAAGTTCAGGGTTCCGCGAAGGGTATGTACCATATAGGGTGTCAGTTTTATTAATATTTTCGTCATTTCAAAACACGTAATCGCATAATAATAAGCGGTTTTATTCTTTCTAGACACACAATTCAAGGATGTAACCGTGTTTAATGACTTTGCTGTTTGATAGTGATCTACTGACTAGGGATGGTGTGAACGTGAGGTTGAGGTTCACGTTAGCGTTCTGTGTGTGAACCTCGGAAATTTATAGGTTCACGTTCACAAACGAACCTTGGTAAGTTCTGCACTGAACCTTTTTCATATATTGCAATTCATTATAACATCTTTTGTTCAAATTTATTGCATTTCAACTGCGGGCCACTCTATGCATGGCGCTGTCAGCATACAAAATCAACACAAAACGAGCATGCACGCACGTTGACAATCTCAAAAAAGTTACTTGCTTTGTTACAAAAGTGTGCTCGAAATATGCAGCTTTCCGTTTGTGAATATTTAGCGACTATCTGCTGTGAGCTTGACCCGCAATCATACAACATCGAGAGCGAAATAACCTACATGTAGTGTAGGTAGTCAACGAATGATGTTTATTCACCCAACCAATGAAATTGATATCGTTGTCTGATGTAAAAATTCTAGCAGGCGTACGGGGTCAATCTTGATTTCATATGTTTATTGTATCATAAAAACCAAATCCGTGCGATTGGGGTGTTGGCTACTGCTGTATAACTTGTTAAAGGGATAATATCGGTAGCAAGTACATAAACCCGTTTTATACTCTGCTTAATATCAACGTAGCAATACTCAGATGCCGAATACATTGTCCGGTCTGACATAGACCGTAAAGGCGTAAGCCTTCCCTTGCAAGTCCTCGTCGAAATTGTTGGCAAAGCGACGGACGATATTGATTTTATGGAATTATTATATCATTTGATTGTCGCAGTTGATACATTTAGCGACGTTTAAAACGTCAATATGCTCTTCAGCATTGTGGCATTATATGGTTCGAGTCGTGGCTAGGTATCGTGTACACAGCACCGTAACTGCCGCACCCCAAACCCCCCAATTGGGGGGGCCCCGAATTATTTTGTGAATTAGCATAAATTATAGAGTATTTTTTGAAAATTTATGCAATTTTTTCCAAAATCTTTCGCGCTGGGCGCGATTTAAAGTTGCCAAATATCTTGATTATTTGGTACTCTTCCCCCAAGAAAAAACTCGCAAGATTTATAGAAATGGACATCATCATCATTGGTTTATTAGCAATTTTATCAGTTCAATACACCACAAAAAATGCGATACAATGAAAAGAAAGGAAGATGTCGAAGCGACTAGGAGTTGTCTATGGAATCGGACACCCACCTTGGCCTAGGCGATGTAAAGAGGAGGCATGCACACTGAATGAAAGTAAAGAAGATAGTATAGAAAAAGGAAGCGATAAGAAATAGGGCGGCATGTCATGGGAAGCGAGATCGATAGGTCAGTCGTGGTCCGGTAATCTTGAGGATGGACTGTATTTATTTAGTAGTAATTGCTTGTATTTCGACTTGAATGTGGACATTAACTTTTTTCTTCGGATTCCAGCCATTCACTGATTAAATTGTCAGGTTACCCTAAAAAACGCTGCACACCAAATTTGGTTCGATTCTAACAAGTATAGGACTCCGCAGATCCAATTAAAATTTTTAATTTATTATGGAAAATTAAAAAAAAAAATACATAATTTTCCTGCCAACCCCAAGAAATTCTTGAGCTGTCTTCAAAGACGTTGCAAAACAAATTTGAGTCAATTCCGACCAGTAGGAGCGGAGTTATGTGAGTTTTTCGTTGATAAATCGCGGATTATCCACCAATCAATAATATCATATCATATATCAATATAATATATCAATAATATTGGGCGGTCATACATTTTAAAACAGACCTCTCTCAGCTCTACCGGAAAATCTGATTACGTGAACAGAGAGAGGATCAAAATTGATAGCAATATATATGTAATTCCCAATCATATTGCCCGATTACATTCTTGAATTATTGAAATTTTTCGCGCTTGGCGCGTCTAGGCGGGAAAGGCTGTCTCACCCAACGGACACCCAATGGAGATGTCAAATAGCGTAAAAAAGCGGATAGCCAAAGGGGGGTCTGGGGTATCACCCCATGGGGGGCCCAAGGCCAACGTTTTGGGGGGGGGCTGACGAAGTGCTGTTACGGCCCTGCGTGTACAACTATACATTAATATAGGCTATCACTTCACTTAGATGTAGGTTTGGAATTAGCAATATGACGTCACGTGACGCCATGAGGTTCACACCATCCCTACTATACTGGCTGTGTTTGGACGCATTTCCTTGCTACTTATACATCCGTCTTCCACCCGGTATTTTATCGGCTATTGCCGAGGATATATCGAGCTCGCTAACTCATCCACGTATACATGTCAAATGTAACAACTTCGTCACAATGATAATATAATCAACCCCCACGTAAAACAAGGTGCATGTTTAATGCGATATAATTCAGAGCAATACAAAAATAATTGTAAAATAACACTTAAGCGCGCGGAATGTGAACTAAAGACGGAAGATGTAGCACCCTGCACATGGAGATTTGGACATACAACTATAATTATAGAGAGAACTAAATAATTCCAGTTGTTAAATGAGAGTGAATTGCCCGTAATCTAATTCTAATCTGATTGCTAATGTTTAGTCCGATTCCGACTAGTCCGAAACGAGTCGAGCTTGGTATAAAGACATTTGACATTGTAGTGCTTATGGGAATGAACTCTGGTTAGTGAGTGACATGAACTGAACTTTTTGTTGTAGCCTATATTTCTTTGTGGGCCTGAATTTAGTTCAATATATGTTTTTACGAATCCAGTAATTCAAATCTAATTTGAGAAAAAAAACGCGTAGCTATAATTCTAATTCTAATCCAGTTTCGAAAAGTCGAATATTTTATAGTTGTCCAACTGCTGCGCGACCGCGTCTGCCAGCTAGTCTTCGCTTTGACGGCCTGCGACGTACGTCCGGCAGGTTTGGCAGCAGAACCTACGATATCTCGGCTTCCAACAGTGTTCCCTCATGACTGACAGCCGGCACATCCGGGATTCCGAGGTTCTGCAATGAGGTTCTGCAAATAGTATGTCACACTCTCAACATGTAGGTATTGGAATCTCGCGGCCAAATCTCTCCGAAAGGCTTCTTGGACGGACAGAATTATTCATATTGAAATAAACCCGAATATTTCCGGATGACACTCGTCAGAAGTAATCATCAGCAACTAGTAGAGAATTGGAAAGAACATTGTATATCAACAATCGTTTCAATCTCTCTCACAAGCGTCGCGTGATTGATTGAGTTGCATGCGCAAAATTCACCAAGGCAAAATATTAGGGGCGTGGATGGCTGAATATGTTGCCGAAGTCGGTGATATCTAGATTCCATTTTGGTCTAGATCAGGGGTCACCAACACGCAGCCCATGAGGTCATATTCTGCGGGCCGCGACATGATTTCAGATTTCGGAAGTACGCTTGGTAAAGCATTTTAACATACTGAAATTGATTTAAGTTGAAAATATTGCTGTTGTTGTTTAAAATAAGCTGTTCTCCTGTGCCCAACGTCACTATATTCCTCACAAGCTGATAAGGTTTCAGCGATGGTAGTAGCATTCCATGGAGGAAGAATTTGCTGATACGAATGGGCATTCAAAATCTGCCAAGAGCAAGATGCTTAGAAAACGACTTCAGGTTTCCCCACAAGATCGAACTTTACTAGGAGCGATAGTTTTACAGCAAATATCGTGACCAGGTAACCCCAATATCAAATTTTCGGTCGCTGAAAACCATATTGTCAGGTATCGTGCGCAGCTCATCGTGGATGTTAGAATGAAAGTGATGATCGTGATATTTTTTTAGTAAAATATGTTCGTGCTAACCAAGCCCGTCGCCCATATTAGAGAGCTCGGCGTTGTACAGACGTAAAGTTTTAGGACTGTGGTTGTTAACGGCGTGGCCTATTTTATCTAGATATTCAAACCTTGCGGCCCGCGGCCCATCGACCCGATTTGAGTTGGCGACCCCTGGTCTAGATATATTGCGGCAAAGCCGTCGACAATGACACTCGAGAAGAAGTGGCGCCTGCATAACCGACATGCACAAAGTGGACGGACTATGACATCATGGTGCGACCGTGCCTGGTGGATACCCAAGATACGAATCTCACCCTCTGCGGCCTTAGGACATATCTCCCATATAGTCATTTTGGGAATTTTATTGGTAGATTAAAGGTGTACTGCGGCGCCCGGCTGGCTCAGTCGGTAGAGCGTTGGACTCTTAATCCAACTTCGTTCTTACATTTCGGAAGCAGAGCTTTCACTGTAATTCTGGACTTTTTAATATGCTCGAACGGGGTCCGCCAGATTAGTAGGCGCTTATCGTCACCACTACGCTATGACCTCCGCAACCACATTAGACGGAAAGAAATAAGGGATAATACACAACAACTAGTGGTGAAAATGAATGACGCATGAGACGATAGGCGAGGTTGATATATCAGTGATCCGGTGATCTTGAGGGCTTACATTCCTTACATTTCGGAAGCAGAGCGTCCACTTTCATACGGATTCTTTACAGAATACTGATATGTCCTCGTAATAGGGAGATATTTTCCAGTTGTTTCGAATTTTTCATGGTTTATACTATGGATATCTTGCAGTTCGGGTAATCGTTGGGGACATTTTGGTATGCTTTCGGAGGTTTACTACGACATCGCAGCGCCCGGCTAGCTCAGTCGGTAGAGCGTTGGACTCTTAATCCAACGGTCGTGGGTTCGAGCCCCACGTTGGGCGGCCTTTTGCATTTGTAACTTTTTGCTTTTGGCTAGGAATCTGAGTCGCTCCCGCAGCCCTTACATTACGGTAACAGCACTCTAATACAGAATCGTGGATACGCTTGTATTGTATATCGACATATCTTCTGCAGTAGGGGGCATCTTTCTGTTGTTTTGAAATTGTAATGGTTTATACTACGAACATCTGGCACTTCGGGTCATCGTTGGCGACAGTCTGGAATATTTTTGGAGGTTTAATCGGATATTACGGCGCCCGGCTAGCTCAGTCGGTAGAGCGTTGGACTCTTAATCCAACGGTCGTGGGTTCGAGCCCCACGTTGGGCGGTATTTTACGTTGTGAAAGACTTATTCTTTTGTCGAGGAAACTTCGTCTTCGCCTCTGTCCTTAACCGGAAGCAAGTCAACCGATCTCATGCGGAAGTGTTGTTGTTGTTTGTGGTATTCATGGTGTTTTTCGACTGCTATGTTCATTTACACCAGGCCAATTTTCATTTATATTCTGTAGCTGCCTACTTCGTAGCACGGGCCGACTCTAAGCCTTTACAAGGCACCACTTACAGTTACACGGATGAGATCGCGAAAAGGAGCCTAGATAAACCTCCAACACTTAGATAAGAATCACGGAGTCGACCTCGGTCGCACTCGGACCCGCAACACATTGGTGTTGCAGCTGTGGATGATACCACTACGCCATCTCGCAGAAGTGTGTGCTGAAACTTGAAGATTATCGACATGTCTACATTCCACACATATGTAGGGTAGGCCTGTCTGGATGAAGAATTCGTGTTTGGTTCGTCATCGATTCTATCTTGATCACTCACCAGGGCACGCCTGCCTCGAGCACGCGCTCGTGGACGCAGGCTTTGGTAAGATACAATCATCGTCTTCTATGTGTTTTCCTTCACGACCTCCGACCATGCAGCGAACATTTCTCCGTCTTTCCCCGTCGCCACAAGACACTGAGCACTAAAGCATATGATCCCCGAGTTCAATTATAATGACATTGATATTATCTGTGTTGTATGTGTGTATAGTTGGAAATGGTGCGTACGAATGCGAATATATCGCCGGAATTTATTTCAAACTCAAGATGTTGCCTATTCAGTGATTTTAATTCTAATCGAATTTGAAAAATAACTGTGTAGCTATATGTCTAATGCTCAATTTCTTTGGAAAAGCTTAACACCAGTTACCCGACTCAGATGCCAATTACCTGCTCCCGTGCTGTATTCGATAACTTACCTCGGACCAATCATCAAATGTCCACTGCGGGTTGCAGACGGTTTTAGAACAAGACTTCTTGCTGATCGGCTTCTCCGAGAGGTAGGCGCATTGCGAATTCGGCACTGCCGTCCAGTTTATTTCGTTGTTCATCTGCCGTTGGCAAGTCACGCTGCGGGTCTTGAACCCTCTCTGATTGCACACTCGCGAATAGCACTGCCTCCAACGCCCGGTGTGCCACCTGTAACAAAATTGGAACACTCGAAAATCTTCAAGTTTTCGAAATTAGACTAGAATTCGAATTATAGCTACATTGTTGTTTTTTTAAATTACACTAGAATTAGAATTATAGCTGCAAAGCTTTTCAATATTAGATCAGAATTAGAATTATAGCTACATAGTTTGTAGAATTAGATTAGAATCAAATATGTAGCAACACCGATTTTTTTCAAAATAGACTAGAATTAGAATTACCACTACACATTTTTCCAAATTAGATTAGAATTAGAATTATAGCTACATATAGTGCGTTTTTTTTTTAATTAGACTAGAATTAGAATTATAGAGACACAGTTTTTTCCTAACTAGATTAGGATAGGATCATGGCAAGTTTTTTTTAATTGCAAATTAGTTTCGAATTAGTATTATAGCAACAGTTTGTTCATAGGATATTCGAATTTGAATGATAGCAAATTTTTTTTTCAAATTAAATTAGAATTTCGAATTATAGCGACACAGTTCAGAAATATATTAGAATTAAATTAATTAGACAACTAGGTCAAAGTATTACCTGCAAAGAATTAAACGATGTGTTTATTAGTGAGGAAGTAATTACGCGCGGTGTTCTTAAAGTTAGTATTTCACGGTCGTAAACACGTTAATGTCCATGTCGGTGACCTTAACAGGTATTGATCTGATGTGTCTGGCATTTTATAAATAGTCGCACGCTACGATACGTCGAGTTTTGTTATCAAATAGTGTAAATATTGGAACGGTAATAATCAAAACAATGGCGAATTTGAGTAATCAACTTCAAGGTAACTCTAAGTTCGAGATCGAGATATATTTACAATAGCTGCTTTACTAGTTGATGAAGATTATACCCTTGATGAGTGACAGCCGAAAATATACGGGTTTAATTCAACGTGAACATTTTATTCGATTGTATATGTATAATTGTATATTTAGACTAGAGTTTTTGAACCTTTTTAGCTTGGAAAAGATTTCACAGCATATTTCGCGGAGCGGTGAACTTTCAAAAATCATAATCAAACCCAAATGTATAAATTACGACAGATGTATGCTATACTCAAAATAGAATATTCGAATCCTAAATTTTTGAGCAGCTTTGTGCTTCCATTTCGAAATTTCTTCAAAGCAAACTCCCGTTAAAAACAACTATAACTTGAGTTTGATTATTCGGCATTTCTTAAAGACCTATATGACTTCGCTGTTTGCTAGCGTCTGTTATACTGTCAAATTGTACCATCGAAGTTTAACGAGTTTTGTTTCAAAAGTCGTTGGCGTTCGCCTATCACTGGTCAGCGATTTATGTGCTACTCTTAAACAGCTTTGGACAACACCTGCAGTATTGCAACGTAGGCTAATTTGAGCCATGAACAATTCTATAGGACGAATAAAATACGCTTCAAATTTATAAATCAATTAATAAATTGATGTTTCATTTATCTACGTAATGGAAAAGCGTCCAACTTCTTTCAATTTTCAATTGAGATCTAAAACTGTCATTTATTTGGCGGAACGGTGGTTTAGAAGCAATGATTTTTACATTACACAGCGATCTCGAATACAATGGCGTTAGTTTATTTATTGCAAATACGATTCTTTCGGTTGCGATAATGCGACATACGTATATTTCACCACCAAAACACTCGTAATGAAGCACGCGTTTTAAGCTGCTTAACAACTATATCACAGCGGGAACTATATGTTACTTCAAAAGCAGCACGAAAATGAAACCTGTAAACATGTAGTCGCCTTTGTTATCAATCGAAACGAACGCTACAGAAATCATTGTGTTGCTTCAACATTCTAAAGTATAATTAATGTGATCACCTCACGTCATTGGAACACGGTACGCTGCAAGGTTCTCTGAGTCTCCTCGGAGTAGAATTGCCACAATGATATTTGCGCACGAACCTCTTCGTGACTTTGTTCATGCACCCATACCTCGCCCGTCTAGAAATAGCGACGCTGGTAGTCACAGATGTCGAAAATTACAAAGTGAAGGCTCTTACTTGACGCCCCTGCCACAAGTAACAGAACAGGGATACCATTTTCGGACTACGTAATCGTATTTTTTCGATTTTACATCGCTGCTATGCATGCTGTAACTGTAATGTAGTTTTATCTTCCTGGTATCAGTCGGCACAGATACCTAAATAAAATGAAACGATTCATAGCAACTGTGCTGATTTACGTCATTGTAGCTGTACAAACTAGACTAGACGATCAACTAACTACCGATATTTGCGTAGTTATTGATCTAGCTAGGTCTAGTTGCGGATTTTGAAGTTAGTTCTGGTTCTAGTTGCGCATTAAAATAGTTGTAGAACAACAACAACAACAACAGCTGGAAAACACGGGTCGTCGTTTGGCGTGAATCGTGATACCGGTGTTCTGTTGTGTGATGTTCTTGCGGCTATTGCTAGCTCTGAGTCGTCACTACTAACAATGACGTAGTCAGGGGATGGGGTTTTGGGAACGAAACCACTTTTATTTCAAACTCGTAACCCCGTCCTTTTGAAATGCCGACCTCCAATATTTCTCAGCTCATTTAAAATTCAGTAATTCGTATTTTCAGGTACCAGTTAGATGTGATTTAGCGCGGGGATCACAAAGTTATAGTTGATCCGATAGAATGCTAATCGGTTGATTACAAACTGTTAATTGAGACGCATAAAATCGGTTAAGGTTTCGCGCGATAAATACCCGAGGTGTCCCGAGTTGCCAATCAAGTATAGGTCGTGTTTGCGATGTTATATGTTGCACTATAGTGCGAAAACGCGTTGTTGGCTGTCAGTTATCAGGTTTTTGAATGAACCGGCAGGCTGCTGATAAAATATACTGAGATTGTAACAAAATTATCATCACCGCGTAATGAAAGTCGTGTCCAATTAGTACGGTACAGCAACGCAAAGATTATAGAATATAGACAAGATATATTGCTCTGCAATGGTGCGAGCATTATTCGTCGATTGTCCAATTGTTGAGTGAAGCCATTACCCAGGAGACAATCGTCACGCACGGTCATTATCGGAAATATTTCTGTGTGGGAATTTTACGCAGTATACATTTTGTCCAGGTTTGTAAGATCATGATATTGAAAATGTTACTCGATCAACTTTATGCGAAGCGATCTTCCGGTTTCCTTAATCCTGATGAACGAAATGATGCACTCTTTAATCAATCCAACCTTATGATATCCCCCCGCAGTCAGTTATTTGCGGATTTTTAGAGGTCGTTAGTTTTAGTTCTAGCTCTGGTTGAGCATTTTGAAAATGTAGTAGTATGTATACAAGTCTGCGTTGCAAATGTACGGGGATGGTAGACTCACGAAAACAGCGTATTCGTACGGTAACGGCCCCACGGTGAAAAACTGTTCCTTGCGCTGTGTCCGCGAGTATGTCCACTTGATTCCGCTTTCGATTATCTGCTTCGAATCGTCGGTTAATGAAGAGTGATTGCTTTTGAAAACCCAGCGTCTAGTGTGACGGTTCTTTAATCCTTGAAAAGAGACGTTGTCAGTGTGTAAAGTCCAACACTCACATACATAGTCACGTCCAGCCATAGATGCTTGTGGCTGGCTACAGAGGTTACATCCTTCTATAGTTCATATCGTAATTATAGCTTGATATTCGGCATTAAAAATATATTGTAACGCGGCAAAAGTAACAGAGTGTTACAATTGACCTGAGACGCTCGACCATGATTAGTGTCTCAGTATGGTACCTTCTTGGCGATGCAAGTCCCAGTTTTCCTATCATCACGGTAGATTATGATAATATTGTTCCGGCTACATATATTACATTGTAACCACTTGGGGTATTATTCGTCTGAACAAATTATTCCAGATCAGAAAATATTTACTCAAGTGTCCAAAATTTCGTATTAAAAAAAATTATTCCGGGGTTTCGCGTCGTATAGCTCAACGTAACTTCAGGCATGTTAGGAGACATAACTACCGCATGCGCACGCAAAATCTCAAGGCGATTTCTCCACCCTACTAGTGATTGTTACATTTGCCTCCTGTTACATTTGTCCCCGGTCTCCCCTACGCATGGTCGAAAACAAAACCAAATTATCTTTCATGCGATGTAGAACTATGGCATTATATTCGTTGTATTCTTCGAATTTTAACGAGAAATGACTTACCTATTGCAGTCTTAGAAAAAAGGATTGATTCCCGAATGCGCACATGTCTCGCTTTGTACGGAATGATAAGAATCTTGGTGAAACCTGGAAATACATACGTTAAGATGAAGTCGCATTTCGTCACTATAAGTAAACTCAGGGGCAGCCAACCCGTGGTTCGCGAGGCGGTTTTAAGTGGCCCGCGAGGTAATCCTCGAAATTAGTTAAAATATCAAAAAAATAAATTACCCAAGTAATTTATTGTGAACTTGCATGGCCAATCAAAAATTTGATTAGCCCGACCGCTAAATTTGCAACTATATGCAAAATCCAGTAAAGCGGGATCAGCAATAGTAATTAATAAGCGAAATGCAATTATTGTTCTGTTAGTCACAGGTGGTTGGAGAATTTGCAATTTTGATTTCTTGCTAGCTCTTCAAATTAAGTTCTAAATTGTTGAAAGCGAGTCGAAGGTAGTGCTAAAGGTTTTCACTGGCCAATGGCCAATGGCGATGCAGATCTAATATATCAAATCTATTCTGTGCAAAGTTCGTGTTTACCAACTCTGAATCGCGGCTGCAAATCAACGATAATGGCTTTGTTGTTGTTAAAAAACAAGTACCGGTAGGCCTATATAATACTGAGCCAGCGGTGTCGAAGCCTAGAAGTGGGCAGCGCTGCAAGTCTGCATGTACGAATCATAAAAAATAATATCGGCGTAAATGACCGTTGTAGTCGATAAAATCATGAATACCACAAACAACAACAGAGACAGATAAGGTTCGGATTCGACGCGGAAAAGGCACGCATTCTGACCGCGGTCTGCCGGTTGAGTGGCCTTGATGGGATTGCTAGTTGATGAATCACGTTCAATTTACCGTGCGGCGTCTTTCTAATTGCTTTCTTGTAGATTTTATGGACTCTTGTACATTGTTTGATACCATCGCCACCGCAGATACCACATTCGTCTTCTTTCGTTCCGGAATTGATGACTCCGTCGCAACCGATGTGCTGGAAAAGCAATATCCTTTGAGATAAATTCCCGATTCGTTGTGTATTTACTATGAATTATGTCAACTACTGCATGCCTGTTCGGTGAATCGTGTTTACGGCATCGCGGTAACTGTGCGCCTGGGATGTTGTGACGTGAAAATGTGGGTTATCAAAACAATTCGCCGCTGGTCAGACACTAGATAAGTTGTCTAAGTAATCTGATTCGAATCTAATCTGTGAAACTTTTCTATGCTCTAATTTTAATTCGAATCTAATTTCCGGTTGCCCTGAAAATGCTACAGGTGAACTGTGTATAGTAACGAGCCAAGATTGCTGTAAAGACATTTGCCATTCTCCTGCTTATGAATATGAGCTCTGGCTAGATATGAAGTGTATATACTTGATTTTTGCTGTATTCCTGTCTGATCCGGACTTTGATTCAATTTCAACGTTTTTCGAATTCAATAATTCAATAACTGTGCAGCTATCCTAGTTTTAATGTAATTTGGAAAAGTTGAAAATTTTCTTTAGCTGTACATGTACAACTCTGAGGCAGTAGGTGAAGTAGAGGGAACCGGATTAGCTGAGATTCAATTTGAGCATAATATCTCGAAAATCAATCCATTCGCTTTATCTGCCATGTTTACAATTTTTACATGACATATCATGATAGGAGAAAAGATTTTGCAGATTCCGATTCCGGATGTGTGATCGCCTACTAAGCAAACAAACTACGGTCGACCGCACTGATTTCAATTTTAGCTACGACTCATGTTTATGTTTATCGTCCTCGGTGGATCTCTTGGGGTATAAAACTTCAATGTACAATTGAATATTATATTCGCATTGACATAAACCCGGCTATTTTCGGCTGGCACTCGTCAGGGGTAATCGTCAGCAACTAGTAGAGAATTGAAAAGAACATTGTATATCAACATCAACAATCATATCACCAAATATGACGTCACCGGGACGAAATTTCCAATAATTGTCGATATACAATGTCCTTGATTAATGACGATTAACCCTGACGAGTGTCAACCGAAAATATTCGGGATTTATATCAATACGAATATTATTATTCAAATTTTATTTTACTCGTAAGCATGAGACGAAAAAATGAGTACTCGCTCTATTACAAAGCAATCAATTCTCTGGTCTACAAATTTTAACTTTTTTTCAAGTTTGGGTTTTGACAACTGATTGCGGCTAACTTCGGGGCGGTGAATCCGAAAATGAACTCAGAGATTTTCTCTATCACATCATGTTTTGGAGATATAGAAATATCTCTAATTTTGAAGAAGAAAAAAAACAATCTCTGTAGTCAAAACAAGGAATTCTGATGCAATAAACACTGTTTAACCTGCCACAATCCGGCTTGAATCAGAAAACACGCCTTCTATATTATATTCACACAAATTTGCGTTGTATTTATTAAAATTGCATGTCTTGGAATGAAAAAATCAGGGATATTTCATATCTTAAAAACGCGACGTGACAGAGAAAATATGGGTTCATTTTTGGATTCGTCGCCCCAAAATCAGCTAAATGGAGTTGTCAGAACCCAAACCTGAAATTTCGTGTGGACCAGTTTTATGTATGCAAAATATTCGATCACTGTTGCGATCGATTCAGGATTATTTCAAAACCATTACGATTACTTGATAGAGTTGCAATCGTCGTAATCAATTAAGATGTCAGGTGCAACGTATACGTAAATCGCCTCTCCGCGCTGTAATTCGTGGCATCGGTCGTTGCTTGATATTGTGCAGACACTCACCAGACAGTTTCGATTCACGCAGACACTATACGGATCGTCGTAACTACAGCGTGTCCCGTCAGCTACGGGAGTTCCCATTGAAAGAATCACACCCGTTTCTTTCGATTGGCAGTATAATTCACACTTCAGCTGCTCTGCAATATTCGGTTTATATATTTAGTTGAATAAGAAGATTGATCTTGGGCTGTTTGTTCGTATTTAGGTCGGGCGTGAGGGTATTTTCAATTTACTCATTTAAATATATATTGCCGACGATTACCCCTGGGGGAATGTCAGCCGAAAATGGCCGGATTAATTACAATATCAATATGAACATAGTAATAAATTGTACGTTGAAGTTCTGTACCTCTAAGAATCTCTGGTTTTTGCCTAATACACTGCAAACTAATGCGTGGGCGAGAAAATGATAGTGGTGACGCACAATTAATGCGAGGATAGTCCTTTTGATTTATGGGATGACGAAATGTCAAGAGAAATTTCACAAGGAAATTGTACAGCGACTATAGTATACGAAAACATGCGGAGAAATGGCGCCACAGGCGTAACAGAATTTTTGGCGAACTTGATTTATTTTTTATCGAAAAATGTGCGACTATATAATTTTCAGTAGTAATATAGAGAATTTTAAATCCAAATAAGAGACTTTATGGGTACAAAACTTCAATATGCATTCGAAAAATATATTGATATTGAAATAAACCCAAATAATTTCGGGTGACACTCGTCAGGGGTACTATTGTAGTTATACAATGTATAAAGTATCTGTAAACAAATAATCCAGACGTACCATGATCGTACTCGTATGGCGACCAGGTATGCCTACGATGGCCATACACCACTTGACGATGATGCCTGCATTGCTCTGTGCGATAGTCGGTTGATCGAAGGCAAGGTGCTTTGTTGCATAAACCATATTCAATACCGGATCCCTCGCATTTGAGTCCACCCAATGCAGGCCTGAAACGGATGAAGTTTTCGAATTTGGGAGACTTTTATCTCAACGTTGGTACCCTACGCGATAACCTATCGGCGATTTTCGATAAGCAATTAATAACAACATAAATTGAAAAGTATATTCATATTGAAATAAACCCAAATATTTTCGGCTAACACTAGTCAGGGGTAATCGTCCGCAATAAACTAAACTAAACCATACCTTGGCCTATTACACTCTCGGATACGATTCCTCGTGCCGGTACCGCACGACCTTGAGCAAGCTCCGTAGTTTGACCATTCTCCCCATCCGCCGTCTCTGCGTCCTCCCTGGTGATCGCTCCACACGCAGTAGCTTTTAAAGCACCACTGTCGGTTTTGAGGCAGATATGTGAAAGTCGGCATAGCCCGTTATCAGAGAAATCAGGTTTCCCTATTCGCATAATGCACAACTGCACAAGTGCACATACATGTGAACGATCTTGAAAATTTCAAAGTTGAGACATATCCTGTGTCAAGCGATAGACAGAACCATCTCACGAAATATTTTGAAATAAATGAATCGGTTAGTAGTTTTCAATGACCATTTACCATTTGTAACATAACCTACCGAAAAATATGACATTTGTGAATTGTGATAACCTAGTGACACGGACAGTTTGAATCATACCACTATGGATGTGGTATATGTTATTAAACGGGTAAATTCTCGTCACTAGTGCCCATAGTTTTAATAATATACATCAATACGAATGTTACACTCACCCTGCCTTCGCCACAAGCCGTACCGTCAATCGGCGGGCTATTTTTGGTTTTACAAAGCTTCGGGTTTTCATCGTGCCCGCACCACAAGACTTGGCAAACATCTGTGGTTGTGAACTGTAGGAAATACGAGATTACATTGAAATACCTTGCGAGTCTATATAGTATACTTATATATTCTCACTCACGGCTGTGCATAATCTGAATCCCTTGCCGAAATCAATTCTGCATTGGTCGTCGAGGGAGTAATAAACTCCTGGATAGTGTCGGTCTGGTGGCGAGCTCGGGTTCACGACATGTGGGTTGTTTTGAAGGCAACTGAATTTCCTGTAATGTGAAATAACCGTGCTATATTCACCACTGCTATTGTACATTTCTATCTTGCGAACATGCGTTATTAAAGGTTGTCGCACTCGCAACGTCGAAAGATCGAATTTATGCAACTCAAGTGTAGTTCTAACAGGCCTACTTTATGGATGAACCAATCATAAAATCATACCTTGAGAGGAAAAGCGAGAAAACAATTATTACGGTGCTGCGGTATAATGCTACGAGGACTCAATCAATTACACGATTGCCGATGTTAAACGGTAGACTGGGAGACGCGGTATGTAATGAACGGGTATCAAAGTCAGGGTCAGAAATTTCGGACCGCTCGTAGGCTGAAAATGGTGAATGAGTGGCATGACCTAGCATTATGCAGACGCTTGAGACTTTTACAAATGAAATTGTCATAAGAACCACGTTTAATTATAACCCTGTATTAGAGTAATTTAGTATATATTTATAAATGTGTATCTATCTGTTGATTGTCATATATAAATAGTATATATAAATGCCCATAACATAGGTACATTACCGTATGTATCCTTGTAACTCCGATTCGCTGCATCGAGACCAATGATACCGATTGAACGCAGCTTCAACCAACGGAGCCATAATTGACCCCATGCTTGTTTCATCACCACATTTATTTCCTTCCCCGTCGTGCTCCATACCCAGACTAAATCGTGAACAAAGTTAAGCATTTGTAAGCCTCAAATTTAAAACGAATGTGTGCAATTGTGCATTGTGCAACTCACACGTGTCCTGTTTCGTGGGCCACGACGAAAGCAGATGAGAATCCGTCTTCACGATTCAAGGTGCAACTGCGTAAAGGATGACACATTCCGGTGACGTGAGCGTAGCCTGTGGTAGTAGTTTTGTATCATTGATATCATCGTGGATCTCATGGGTACTAAATACCCTATAGCAGTATAGTTCTTAAACTTACACTACGATCTAAATATGATGATGTCTCAAATGAATGTCGAAAGTGTGCAACAAAGCTTGGTATAGCAGTCGTTTTTCTCAGAGAGTCACCGCATTGGAGCTGCAGTTACCGGCCGGAAAATTTATACCAGGGGTCACCAACACGCGGCCCGCGAGGTCATATTTTGCGGCCCGCGACTTGATTTGAGATTTCGGAAGAAAGCTAAGAAAACATTTTGTGTTTCGGTGTGCATTGTGTCGTGTGGTTGCGCGGTTTGTGTGTGTTGTGGCCGAAACACTTCCCAGACCGAGACGCTTAGAAATTTGTTTAGGGCAGTGGTTCTGAAACGGGGGGGGGCGTATCTTTGTTGGGGCGTGAAAGCATCTGAAGGGGGCGCGGAGCTGCGGTCAACTGAAAAATTTTGCGCGCTCCGCGCGATTTACCTCAAATTCATAGTTACGGTTATTGCTCTGTTTATATATAGTCCCGAAATCATATTATAGAATTCTCTCATCAACATTCATAACTAGGCTGGGCAAAATCGAGTACCAGAGTGATTCGATTCTGAGTCACATATAATGCTTCGAGTCGAGTAGAGTATTCGAGTATCACACATTATAACGTCACAACAAATTGTAATGTGTCGAAGCTGAAATATGTACCTTTTGTGCCACCATAAAGAATATATAATGCGTGTTATCCATCACATTAAAGATACTTTGGTATTTCTTCGACCCTACCGATTTCATTGCACTTTGTTACAATGTTGTGGGAGGATCATGACTTGGGAAATGTTTTTCCAGTAACGGTCGTAGCTTTGTACTATGTGTTTCGTATGCTGCGACACGGTCAATCGAGGTTTCAAGGCTTCCACAGTGGTAAATAGTATCGAAACAATAATTCTCGTTGATAAAATAACTTTCAGTAGCGAGGAACGTGTAATTTCAGTACTCGAAAAAATCGTATTTTGCTACTTGACTCGAATCATTAAAATAATTACTCGATTCAAAATCGAGTACTCGAATCATTGTGCCCAGCCCTATTCATAACCATCCATGCCGTTAAACTACCCGTTCGGATTTCTAGCATCATGGATGCATTTTGTGATATGACGACCTGGGAGGGCGACATTTCTCAGTATCATAAAGGGGGACATGTCTAAAAATGTTCGAGAGCTACTGGCTTAGGGCTTCCACACAAGATCAAGCTTTACGTGAAGATGGTCTTTCAGCTAGTAATGTATTTCGCTAGCCCCCAAAAGCGTTTCCAGGTATCGTGCACAGCTCAGAGTTCAAAATATAATGAAATTGATAACAGTGATCTTTTATTGTATTTATATTCCCTAATAAAATATTACTTCTTTTGTGGTCGCTATGCCTATATCGCCTATGTTAGGCAGCACATCGTTGTACTGACGTAGAGTTTTAGAACGTGGTTGCCCACTAGGGTTGTTCAGAATTGACCGACTTTCAAAAAGTCTAGGTTTTCAGTCCGTTTCCCATGCCTTATACCTTGAAAACAAATTCTGCCAACTTTTTTTTGTAATTCACCCCCTGCATCCGTGTGCACATTGCCGTTTTTTCATGCACCTAAAAATTTCTTCGGAATTAGGGGATTCCCCCGTTGTCAGTGACTCGACAGGAATGGCGTGTGTTCTCACTGACGTGACGCGTATGTTCTAGCCACTGAGCTAGCGCTGATGAAGCGCTGAACACGGCTGTGAAACGGGGATCATTGATTAGTCAGGGGCCTTGCTGCTTTGTTGTTGATGGACTGTGTTTACGATTGAGGTGCAGGACTTATCAGGCGGCGTTTTGACTCATGCTATTAGCGGGTTTAGCGCGTGATTAGTGAACATAGTATTATAGCAGTATACAACTATTTGATATAATAGACCTGATACTCTTTTCCTTTCTACTGGGATAGAAACAAAGCTTGCAAATGTCTATTCCAGTGACTGGGTAAAGCCGCCAGTCGGTTGCTCTAAATTTTTTTGTTTTATCCCAAGATATCAATATACTGGTATGAGTTTTTCCAATTTAGGAATAACTATCTTCGATAATCTATAACTAGATCTAATCTGGCTACTCCTGTGCAAATTATGCAGTATGTGGTCGACCTAAAACTCTAAAAGAACTGAAATGTTTTCCACTATTCTTTGTTGCTTGACTGGGTTTATGTATATCTGTTTTTCTAGGATTAGCTGTAGTGCGAAATGTCTGAAAAAAAAGAAAATCGTCATCTAGTGCAGCAGTACCGAAGAAAGCTAGAAGAACACGATCGCAGACACAGCATTTCTTAGTTGGGCCATCTGAGGAAGCCATTACGGGATCGAAGTTGCCCGCTCTGAGGCAAGTTATGCAATATGTGCTACACCTGAGAGAGCATTCATTTTTAAAAAATGAACCAGTCAAGTCACACATCCAGATCGCAGTAGATGAAGTGATCGGTTTTTGGTTACTTGCTGGCATAAAGACTATCACAAAAGTCAATGCCACCAAAAGATTGGAAACAGTATGGAAACAATGGCTGTCACTAAAGAAAACTGCAGGCCGGCAATATGTATCAAAAAAACAAAGCGACTTTGAAGCCAAACTGAGTAAGCTATGGGATATAGGAGCCCCTGACGCGATAGCGACAATTGAAGCAAGTAGACTTCTTTCTGACGATAAAAAACGTGAAGACATAGCATTTTATCAGGATCAAAGGGGTCCGAGATTAGCAACGATCGGTGGCAAAGATAAAGTGTTGAAAGCGAAAATCATGCAACAAAAGAGACGGACCATGAGTGCAAGAGAGTCTGCACCAGCATCAAGTAGCGAAGGTGAATTTACAGAGAGCTCACCTATATCTTCACAGGTAGCTGACACTTCTCACAGCACTGATTTTGAACTTGCACTGTCGACATCTGGTCATTCCGCTAAATTTGTGACTCTAAAAGCTCCTGTAAACCTATTCAGCGACGAAGACCTATGCCAGGTTTTTGATCGCTTGAAAGTCAGTGATAATGCCGCTACCATGATAACTGCAGCACTGATTAAAGCTTGCGATGGCAACCCTAATGACTTCCATCTTTCAAGATCTGGGACCTATCGACGACGCATTGCGAATCGTTTGAATATTTCCGAATCTATCTTTGAAAAAATATCCACCAATCCCCAGAGCACATTGCATTGCACTGGGATGGAAAACGCACTAAGAGTCGTCTAGGATATCAATTTGAGGCCTTGGCAGTGCTCGCATCGTCTGCGTATTCCGGCGCATTTAAGAAAGGGAAACTTCTTGGCATTCAAACTCTGGAAAGTGCTACAGGAAAAGCACAGGCTGATGCATCATTTGAACTGCTGGAACTTTGGAATTTAACAAAATCTGGTAGAGCTCTTGTGTTTGACACAACATCCTCAAACACTGGTAAAAACAAAGGTGCGGTTCCGTTACTTGATGAATTGATTAACAGGAAAGTTTTCTACAATGCCTGTCGCCATCATATTTATGAACTGGTCATTCGAGAGGTTTGGAAGTGTTTGTTTGGATCGACAACCACAGGCCCTGAAAACACGGATTTTAATACCTTCAAGAAGAAGTGGAAACATATTGATAAATCAAGAAGCTATAAAACGCTGAAGTTTATTGAAGGCAGCTGGTTGGCGATGAAAGCTGATGAAGCAAAGCAAGAAATAATTCCACTGATGAAACCCAATGATGGAAAGCAGAAAGAAGTCTTGATAAGAGATTACAGAGAATGTGCAACAGGCACCTTGGCGATTTTGGATGACAAATATGTTGATCATCGTTTTCGCAAGCCTGGTGCTACTCATAGCGCTACATGGATGAGTCAAGTCCTGTACTGTCAAAAAATGTTCATGTGGAGTGAGCAAATGGACTATTCTGAAGAGTTCATTGAAAAGTTCGAACGAATCAATACATTCATTGCTTTGTTTTATGTTCCAGCTTGGTTGAAAACTGGTATTGCATGTGACGCACCTTGGAATGATCTCAAATTCATTCATGAGATGAAAAACTTTTCATTATGCGATCTTACTGTTGCTGATGTGGCATACAAGAAATTGCGAAAACATCATTGGTATCTAACTGAGGAAAAGGTGGTATTTACCACGTTCTCGGCTAATCCAACGATTCCTGACAAACTGAAGGAAGCGATGGCTGCTAAATTGCTGAAAATGCCAATCCCTGAAAAATATCGCAGATGTATGCCTCTCAGTCTGATCTCTGACTCTGTCTCTGAGTCAATGAGTATGGTCGATTTGATTGGGCCAGAATCGTGGTTTCTATTTGATGCTATACATGTGGAACATGATTGGTTGAGTCTTCCAGTTTCGGAATGGCATGCTGATCCGGATTTCGTGACAGCTCAAGAATTTGTGAATACTGTTGAAGTAGTTAATGATGCAGCAGAGCGTATGGTAAAATTGAATACCGACTATGCTGCGTTCATAACGGATGACAAAAAACAGCGAGCGAGCCTCCTACAAGCTGTGGAAGATCACCGGAACAGATATGCAGATTTCTCGAAAGCAACCATTTCATCCACCTGATTTATGTAATATTTTGCCAAGTTGATCTCTTTCTTTGCCTTATTTTTTCGTTTCCTGTGATTTTTATTATGTGGCTGTGAGTGGATGTTACATTTACAGTTGTATTCTTGCACATGGGGATCCAGGAAATTGATGAACAGTGCCGGGTAGGTTTGAGGGGTGTAGGATATGTGATCCAACAAAATGACTATCAGTTTTAGGTAGTTTTGAGCAGTTCTAAGGCTGGGTGGGACATGGAAATGATATCCTGAACTAGGAATGCCTTATATAGTGGGGTTTTGTAGCACTCCAAACCGCAACAGCTGCGTAAATCCATGTTATATGTCACTTTAACTAGGCTAGGTAAAATCGTGACACTCAGATTTTAGGGGAATCCCCTATTTTCAGCTGCTATTCTTCCAGCTCAATGTGCACACGGATGCAGGGGATGAATTACAAAAAAAAGTTGCCAGGATTTGTTTTTAAGGTATAAGGCATGGGAAACGGACTGAAAACCTAGACTTTTTGAAAGTCGGTCAATTCTGAACAACCCTATTGCCCACCTTATATGGATATCGAATTCATGCGGCCCGCGACCGCTACGAAATTCGAAAAGTGGCCCGCGACCCGTTTTGAGTTGGCGACCCCTGATTTATACCATACCACTCCATCTCTGTGGTATCGAGGTCACTATCAAGGTCTGTGCTATCGAGGTCCATGACATAATTGTTTGTCACAATTAACTTTCACTATATATAGGGCTGGGCAAAATCGAGTACCTGAGTGATTCGATTCTGAATCACGTAAAATGCTTCGAGTCGAGTCGAGTAATCGAGTATCACTCATTATGATGTCACAACAGAATGTGATATATCGAAGTTCAAATATGTTCCTTTTATGCGACCACAAAGACCTGTTATCCATCACATGAAAGATACTTTGGTATTTTTCTACCATGCCGATTTCTTTGCACTTGGTGACAATGTTGCGGGATGATCATGACTTTGGAAATGAGTTATTTCCGGTAACGTTCGTAGCTTTGTACTATATGTTTCGAATGCTGCGATACGGCCACTCGGCCAGTCAAGGTTTCAAGGCTTCGACAGTGAATATTAGTATCGAAACTATTTTCTCGTTGATAAATTACCTTGCAGTGGCGAGGAGAGTATAATTTCAGTACTCGAAAATACCGTATTTTACTACTCGACTCGAATCATTAAAATTAATACTCGATTCAGATTCGAGTACTCGAATCATTGTGCCCAGCCCTAACTATATATATACGACCACCGCCTGAGAATCTTGGTCACTTGGATTTGCTGTCACGAGCATTTGAATTAACTGCATTAATATTACCCTCCATCCCGGTCGGTCCGAAAAATCTCCTCGTCAGAAATATCGCGTGATCGTAATCAGTTCCATTTTCCGCCTCACCATCCACGTGATGATTCCGATGAGTCCATTTGCAAACCGATTTTAGGTTCGTCATGGCAGTCCGGCCGGAGATTAGGTTCTCTGACTTCGCGCGTTGTAATAATTAGCCTGACAGCATTGCGACTTTAATATATAACAAACCTGTTCGTGATCCAAGAGCGTGATTCGTACCACGACGATGTTGATGTCATGGCCGATCGAATCGTCTTGATAGATTTCGTCCACCTGAACATCGTTTCAGATGTAATTAGGAGTCGTTACATGCAGCGATGGACTAGAAAATTTTCAAACGTTTCAAATTATTAGAAAAACTAAGGGCGGAGATAATCAAGTTAGCTGATAAGGGATAATGCTAATCATGTGATTAAAAACTGCTAATAGGGACGATTTTTAGGTGGGGATAATAAAGTCAGCTGATCCGGCAGAATGCTAATCGTGTGATTAATTACTGCTAATCGCGACGCATAAAGTTGGGAAAGGTTACACGCGATGGATAGTCCAGATGCCCCGAGTTTTCAATCAAGTGGCGTTATCTGTTACATCATAATGTGAAAACGTGTTAGATGCTGTCAGTTGTCAATATGTTGAATTTATAGAATGTATAGTTGAATGAAACAGCAGCCTCTGGTGATAACGATACTTCAATTGCAGGTAGAATTATCATCATCGCGAAATGAAAGTCTTGTCCAATTCGACTGGTACAGCTGCGAAACGGATTATAGAATATTGATATCGCTCTGCAATGGCGGGTACATGATTCGTTGATTGTTTAGTGAAGCCATTACCTAGGACAGAGGCAGTGGCGGCTCGTGACAATATCGGGTGGTGGGGCAAGGGCTGCAAGCGACTTTTTATCAAGATGACGTCACAATGGAGTTTTCCAACGTAAACAAGTAACTTAGTGGTACGAACTACGGTAACACGAACTTCCCGACAACAGTGATTTAACGTATGTGCCGCGAGAGGTCTGCCGGTGAGCTGTGACTTGAAGTGTGGTAACTGCGTAAACGGCGTACGGAACAAAGATTTCACACGGCTCATGTTCGCACTATACCTGACTTGACTAATTATCTGCAGAAATGGAAATGACTATAACTCGAGAGATTGCGTAAGCCTAGCTGGAAAGGTCAACGAGTTCGGACACATACGCAATTGTTATCTCATAGATTGGACAATGTCATATTGAATCCAAAACATAATTCTGAAGAACTACGGATAGCAGCCTCGGAAATTCGGTCCCGATACAGCATAGGAGATGTTTTGGCCTTGGTGCTGGAGACTGTCACACGACACATACGGCTTACGGTCTATATGTCTGCTGCAAAATCGCCTTTGGAAAATATATTACCGAATAAATACGTGGATGAAAGCCGAAAACTTGGTACACTGTTACATGAAATCAACGAGAAGTAGCCTCATGACCGTTTTCGGTATGGTACACTGTCAAAATTAATACAAACAGACCAACACCGAATTTTGCGTAAAATTTACTGAGGAATAGGCTGATCATTGATCAAGCGATCAGCTGTTAGCCGCCATCGAAAACGAAACAGCTATCGCGCTTGACAGGGGTTGTAATTGTAAGCAAATGGCCTGAAGGCCACAATTTCACGGTCAAAATTGACATTGGAGAATATAAAATAAAAGTAAATATTTGAATGCAAACCGAGGATGCTAGTAAACTGTTTCATGATATCATCATCTCATCACTTATCTCAGTATGGAACACAGTTAGCGTTAACACAGATACGCCGACTTTTGCGTGAAATCCGCAATGCGTTAGGTAGGCTAAGTGTCAGATCAGCGCACATCTTTAACATCTCGACCTTGATAACGAAATTGCTGCCCTAATCATTGAGTGCCAACCGTGAGACTTGGCACAGCGTTCGATACTAAAATCAAGACATACCATGCAAAAGCTCATGACGGATCTAGGTAAGGAGCATCGTTAAAATCAATGGAGACCAATACCGGCTTTGCGTAAAATATGTTTGCGATAAATGACGAGTCAGCTCTCACTCGATTTAGGAAACGAAATTACCACTAACACAGTACAGTGACAAACTTGAAACTTGGTACCGCGTTGAATACTAACATTAAGACTTACCGTACCAAATGTCATGACCGATCTCGGTATGGAACATCGTCAAAATCAATGGATACCAATACCGGCTTTTGAGTAAAATCTGTTTGCGATACATGACGAATCAGCACACACTCAACTTCGGAAACGGAATTACTACCCTAAACTTTAAGTAGAAACCCTGAAACTTGGGACAATGTTAAATACCACCATCACGACATGACATACCAAGTTTCAAGAATTATCATGGTGTGAAACACCATCAAAATCGACCTATACCAGCAAAGGTCGACTAAACGCATATGACGGTAACCGAGTTCAGATGTAGATACGATTGTTACATCACACCTTAAGGGCGAGTAGGCTATGTTGCCCCGGTTGCTCGGTCATTTTATGAATAGGAGAGAGTAAATCACTGTTTCTTTATTGTGCGCAGCTTTGAGAGAATAGACAGTGAAAGCTTGTTATGAGCGCTACCGGGGCATGCCCCGGCTAGGCATTTGCAAAGCGAAAACACGAAGAGAATTCGATTTTCGCAGAGACTTCGCTATATATATGGGCATTTACAAGCGAAAGGACAAGAAGAATACGATTTTTGCTGTGATTTCGGTATATATAGATTGCTGTGCGTCTATAAATGGTAAAGAACTGTTATTGAACAGAATTTTAGGTGGGGCAATGCCCCAGTTGCCCTATAGGACGAGCCGCCACTGGACAGAGGTCTCAAACTCAAATGTGCTCGCGGGCCATTTCCCAGTTTTTGATGACGCCGCGGGCCGCAGCACCAATCTTAGGGATATTCAATGTATAATTCTCAATGTAGACCTTATTTGGCGGGACCTTGCAAACAGGCATTCCACAAAAATCGTGGCAATGTAATTTACTATGGCATTATTCACTCTTGACACGAAAAAAAAACATTTTCAAATATTTCAATAAAATTGATTTTGTGTCGGGCATAATTTTTTTAATTAATGAGTAATAGACATCATACGAGAGCATGCCTCATGTCGGGCTATAATATTGCAGCTAGTGGACATTTAGCGTGCCACAATTCTATGTAAAATATTTTAAAATCTACTGAAGATTGATCTGATATCAGAGCATTTTAGCGGTGTAGCCTAATCCTGGTTTTGATACAGTCGTGATAAGTATCGGCTGTTGTGACTGCCATTGCCAAAGTCAAACTAAATCAGCGTTAGATTTTGCCTTCAATTAATATTGGAATATATCAATTTCTGGTGGTACCTATATTAAAATCAGAATCCCATTCACATGAAATCGCGCGCAGCGCGGGGACTATTTTCCAGTTGAATCAATTGGTCAAGAAAATATTCCACAGCATATAGGCCTAATTCCACAATGCATCTCGTACACCCTGATGTGGTGCTTCGTACCCCGATGGAGTCTACGGACCCTGATTAAGAACCCATGGAATTGAAATGTCCAATCGGCGAAGAATTCATTGATGTTACAGCTGTAGAGTGTACTATACTATCTTACTCGCCAACGATAATAACATGGATAAAGAGAACAAACAACACCTAGCATATATTCAACTATACGTCACGGGGGTCACGGAATACCAATGGCTGCCATACTGACCTGATTAGATAGCTATATACCCCACGCAACTTAAGCTATACAACCTTTATGTATATATTACTATTCCCCATGACAGTATCATAGATTGTTGCGTCCGTAGGATTACCCACCCCACCAAGTCACCGACCCGAGTCGCAAGTCCTTCTCTGATTTTGACGTTTCACCCGACTCAACTCGAGTCATTTTAATTTAATCACCCAGTCAATCCGAAATCGAGTAACGAAAAGGTCGCAGCAAACCAAATCACAATTTTCAGTCACGAATCATCAACGGGTCATGTCTTATCATTATAAACTAGAAATGAGACGTAATAGTCGATCTTCCACAGCAAGGTTGCTTTTAAAAGTGATGTGACAGTGAAGTTTGTTGTAGATTTCGGTTATTTTATAGTAGTCTTAGCGTGAACTTTAAGTTTATATATCTAAAAAAGATATACGGCACTTGAATATATTGGTGAATACTTGAAATTCCAAAATGCCGTCGCGGGCCGCACAAAATGGTCTCGCGGGCCGCATGCGGCCGCGGGCCGCGTGTTTGAGACCTCTGACCTAGGAGACAGTCCGGTTGACACGGTCATTATCGGAAATATTTCTGCGTAGGAATGGTCCGCAGCGTCCGCAGTTTCTATTGATAACTAGTTATCTATCGTTTGTTCGGTTTGTTAAATCATGAGATTAACGCTAACTTTATGCGCTGCGATCAACCGGTTTCCTTAATCCTGGGTTGATAAATCCTGACAAACGCGATAATCGACTTTGTTGCTAATCCAACTCTATTATCTCCGCCCTAGAATTATAGGAACACAATGTTTTCAAAGTAAGATTAGGATTAGAATTACTGAATTCGAAAAAAAATGGAGATTGGATTAAATCCCGGATTAGTAAAAAACAATTCAGTCCATATCAAATCAAGTTCATTCTTATAAGCATGAGAAGGGAAAATGTTGGTATGTCAAGCTTTGGATTTTTTCGCACGATACAATTCTTCTGTAGCATTTTCAGAAAAATCATAAACTAGATTAGAATTAGAATTACAGCATAGAAACATTCCACAAATTAGATAAGAGTTGGATTACCTGCATTTCTGATTGACTAAAATTATCTAGTTCTGTATGTGTGCGTCCGTACGTACGTATACGTATGAGCGTAGTGGCGGTTGGTCCGAATTCGCCTAATGAGGAATGACTACAACAGGTCCAGTCGAACCGCATCCAGAGTATAGTCTCGACCAGGCATGTCAAACATAGCGACGTGTTGAGGAAATGAAAATATAATGGTGTATCCCAGTGGTTCTTAACCTTTTTTCGTCCAGCGCCCCCTTTCAAAAATTATCGTGCTCCAGCGCCCCCCTCAACTTCATATTGTAACGAATGTAATAAAGACAATGAGTAAGAGGGAGGGCCGTGACAGCACTTCGTCAACCCCCCTAGAAACGATTGCCTTGCGCACCCATAGCGTGATAAACCGAACTTCTGAGGGATTCGCCCCCACGAACCCCATATCGTGATTTTGATGGTCACTAAAGTTTGTGTGGCCTGGTCGCCCTAGGTACCAAAATTTGTTATAATGCATGGTGATTTCATTTATAAGTCGCTATAAACTTTTTATACTCTCAGCCCACGTAATCAGATTTACCAGTAGCACTGAGTGAGCTGTTGTATAGGAAAATAAGGGGCACGTAATTAATAATTAAACATATTCGGGCGTTCCCGCAGGTACAATTATTCGTTACCAGGGCCGTAACAGCACTTCGTCAGCCCCCCTCCCCAAACATAAAACGTTGGTTCTGGGCCCCCATCGGGTGATATACCAAACTTCCGGAGGACTTCGCTCCCAGACCCTCATTACGCTGTCCGCTATTTGCTGATAGCCTATTAGGTATCTACATTCGGTGTACATTTACTGAGGGAGCTATTTTCGCCTAGTCGCGCGAAGTGCGAAAAATTTCACTAATTAAGGATTGAATTGGTCAATATCATCGGGAATTGCATGTAAATTGAGATCAATTTTTATCCTCTCTCTGCTCACATAAACACATTTACCGGTAGAGCTGAGTTAGGTGCAAAGTTCCCTCTAAGCTGCGCACGTGCGCAGTGCTGACACGGTCTCTGCGCACAGAAAATCTACGTTGCGCACAACAAATCCGGAGTTTTTTTAGTCGTTGCGCACTGTTGTCCAAGGGTCAGCGCAGTGAGTTGTTGAGTGTGCGCAGACTCATCAAAACTTAAAGCGAACATTGTGAGGTTTCTTGGAAACTGTAGGGCCCGTTACCAATAATTAAACATATTCGGGCAGGCGAACCCGTTGGTATGACCTCGTTGCATGATGTTATTTCGTGACCCCCTGTCTGCAATATCAAAAAATATAGTATCGCTCAACGGGGATATCGCCCAACAGGAATATCCCTGTCGCCCAATCGTACTAAACTAAAAGACGCACACGATTTCAGATTGGTATTTCTTAACTGACATATAATTTTTCCCTGCCAGATGGAATTCGTCTTCTGGGGTTCAGATTTCCAAGACAGGAACATTCGGTGTCAGTCATTTAGGCGCCCATGGACAATTAAACCTATATGTATTTTGAAGGCTATATGTAACGAAGTTTTCGGTGTTAATTTGCTCTGAATACTCGATATTAAGGATATGTCCTATCACCACATCATCTACTACGAAGCCATTTTTCTCCAGCGCCCCCATACCGCCCCCCTGAGCCCAGCGCCCCCCATATCGCCCCCTGAGCGTTTCCGCCCCCCTTCAACATCGCCAGCGCCCCCTGGGGGGCGCTGGGGGCAAGGTTAAGAACCACTGGTGTATCCCAACACATTTCTATCAAAAGTTGAGAGATTTATCCCAAGGACACATTCCCTCCTCAAGACAACAAACGTCGAACATGTTAACAGATCGACACCACATTCCGGGAAGGGCAAAAAGTGCACACTGTTATCTTCATGTCAAGTATGGATCGAAAGTTAGTTATTCATAGATGCGAAAACTCCAAGGTTAAAGCGTTGTATGCAAGTTACGAAATAGCTCAAGTATGTAGTCAGTGCAAATAACTGTATCAGTTGCACTCTTCTGATTCGAAACGGTGACCTTGCCAACTCATTCGGTCTGATTCTATCCGCCGAATGTGCACTTTAAAAATGTGTCAGCTGCGGTGAAGACAGTTTCGTCGAGTCTCTCAGATTCTGTAGTGTGGTGAGTTGGTTCAATGCAGCGACACTATGACCTTTGTTTGTCGTGACGCAAAATAGCATTCTTGCCAACACGAATGCTGTTTAGTAATGAAGAACCAGCTGTATTCAATCAGATCACATAATGAACATCCCGTTGGAAAACAAATGCCTTGGATTGTTTTGACTGCATGTAGTCACATATCAGCCACCGCGTATGACATACCTGGTCTGAACTCTAGCAAGAGATGGAGGACTTTTCAGTGCGTGTTTTAGGATCTACAGTAGTTCCGAGGATCACTGAAAGACTTACTAATAGCAAAAGCGTCGTTAGATAGGACTGAATTTGATCCCGTCCGTGAAAATTCACCACACTGTCATCTGCCGTTACGAGTACTTCGATATTGTAACTTCGTCTTTTCGAATCTCTTCTTGATCGCTCTGAATACGTAGTCATTAAGGTGGTGGTTTATTTAGAAATAATATGGCATATCAGCCTACTTGTCCGCTTTTTTCCGAATCGATTGTTAACTTCATAGATAAGATGGCGTTGTGAAGACCATCGGTCGCTTTCAAGCGGCTCCATGAAGTATTCCCGGCCTTCCGTTCTCAGGTAGCCTGCCTAGCATAGACAGTGCAGATTACATTAGGAGATAGCAACGAAACTATATGTACAAAGGTAAAATAAAGCGTGAATAGCAAACAATTACCTACAAGATTATCGCTAACCACAAGTTCGTAAACTAATAACAGACGTATTGCTTAATTTCGTGATGTAATGTTTGTGCCTGCGGTAGATATGTAAGAACCGGCGGATGTGGATGGTTTCATTGTGGTTGCTCATTCGCTTGCACGAATGTAAACATTCGACTTTTAAATGCTGAGAGTTTCAGTTGGATATATCGACTTGTGATTTCATCCGAAACATGGAACTCGTTAGTTGCTTAACTACGTGGGCTACAGCACACGGGCAATATTTCTTGTAAGCACAATTTCCAACAACATGAGCTATATAGTATACACAAGAATCGCGCCTCTTGTGAATTGAAACCTGTTATATTTTCCGTCAATGGAAGGGAGTATGGGACACTGGTAGGTAACAGAGGTGGTCAGTAACGAAGTACTTCTACTTTTTCGAAGTACTCAAGTAGTTTTCCTCTACTTCTGGTACTTACTCAAGTAGATCTGATTTTCGCTACTTCTACTTCTACTTGGTAATATTTTGTGATCTACTTACTTACTTTTCGCTATTTTAAGTTTGTCAAGTAGAAGTAGTTCAATCTTCCAATCAGGAAGATAGCCTGAGGAATTTCGGGGCTGTTTTTACGGAGTAACAACATTTAATATTCATAAAAGTGTAGTAAAACCCAGAATTTTCGTCGCGCTTCGCGCGCAGTGGATACGGAGTGGCCGATGTGATTTCACGAAAGTATCGGTGAATATAATTTAGGTAGAGGGTGGGCGTGGTTCCGTTCGCACCACATTGTCGCCCTTCACCCATATGAAATAATTCATCACAGTATATATGGCTCATCATAATGTTTGAAACTGATGTTTCGCAATCTATCATTTACTTGTCATATCGTAATCTAGCATGTCCATGGCGTGTCCTAAGCTGACTTTTTTATGTTTTAGAGCTGTTTTAGCATACCACCTTTGAAACTTTCTGGACTAAAAACATGAAATACATGTTCTGCTTTTAGAAGTAGTATATATATTTCACTTTCAATTCCCAGTATCATATACTTTGAGTTATAATTAATATCAGTTCTTTTGTCTAAATAACATACATGTTGAAGTATAAAAGCAAGTGTGGTAATGTCTTTAATTTCTGAAAATAAAGCTACACAATATGGCATTTTTACGATCCACCATATTTTTTATTAACGTTTACTAATCGCGCAACGTGATTACACCGTATCCTATACAACTTCTCCGTATTGCTCTTCGACTAAACTACGGTCCTTATAGTATGGGGGATGGCTGCATACCATGCTATTTTCTAAAACGTGCTGTTCGAGAAAACAGAGAATTAGCATCGCATTTCCATATCAATACTATAATTTTCATCACATGATGTGGACTAATACTTATTGCTTATGCTATCGGAAATTGGATACCTGCTGGTATGCATCAACATGAATCAAGCTCGTCACCTGTCGCATAGCTCAATTTGTATCTTTTTACAATCCAGGTGAACGAATTAGGATCGTTTTCAAAACTACTTACTTACTTGAGTACTTTTAAAGTCAGTCAATTCTACTTCTACTTCAAGTAGTTTTAGATTGCTTATGGAAGAAGTACTTCTACTCGTACTTGAGTAGATTTTTTCGTCGCTACTTCTACTTCTACTTGAGTAGCTTTCTTGACTACTTTGACCACCTCTGGTAGGTAACCATAGTAGAGTTTATCCGAGTACTGCGAAATGATAATTGACATATTACGAGCATGTGAAGTGAATTGGCGACCCTCGACACTGAACTTTGAACCGGGTATTTATGCCACGTTTCCCGCAAACAATATGACGTCCGAATGTTGTTGCGTCACAAAAGTAAAGCCCATATGAAATAAAAAGCTATGGGGACCGGATTTTGATTGAAATTGCCACCTTTTTGCATCTTCTTGTGCTGGTCCACTAAAGCAGAACCCAAGCACCAACTGGAATGGGTGTAAAAGCGAATTTTATTCCGGAAATGCTAATGACTTCATTAACACACCTACGGTAGACTATACGCTATATTCGCTAATTGTCAGAAGTGAGGAAAATTATTATATTATGAATGTGAGGCATTCGATATCTCCCAAACAGTGTTGTAAAAACGTGAGTTGAACTGGACTTGAACTCGAAACTGAACAGAGAACACAATGACTTGAACTATAGGAAAAGGAATCGAGTGTCAACACAGTGATTCGGATCGACCCCGTGCTCATTGACTTGGACTTGACTCGGTGGTGAATTGAAAATGACTCGACTAGATTCAAATCGAAGCTATAATAGTATAATTGACTTGTGACTCGGGTCCTCGTGACTTGGATACAACTTTGTGTGTGAGAACCAAATGCTGTAGCATAAAAGAGCGTATAACTTTATGACTCTGCACGCGATGGTGAAACTATGGAAAATGCAGTTACTTCCGTCTACAGTGCGTCACGACCGTAATCCGATTGTGTAGTCGGTAATTTTTGGTCGACAGCATATAGTTATTTACAACTTTTCGAGTGGTGTGGCACCGGTGGTCATGGCGTGTGTAAACTACAAAATAATCGCCTCTAGATGATCAAGATAAATCGATTTTTCGTTTTGTATACTTCATCATCATCAAGCGAGAAACCGAACACCAAAATGTGTAATCAGCTAACTCACAATTCCGTTGAAATTAGTCAACGCCACTCTGCTGCCTTGCACATTCGATACGTATCCTGTATACACATTATCAGTTCCCAAAAAATCTTCAGCCACACCGCCAGCGGCGTGGTCGTATATCTTCGCATTCGGAGCAAACAAATTCGATTTTCGCTGCAGCACGATTGCATAGTTTTGTCCAAAAGCAGAAATGTTGAGGTAAAACTGTTCAGAGGCGGGTTTCACGTCGCTGTTGTAACGGTATGTTCTATTTCCGTTCTTCGACTGCACTCTGGATCTTGTCAAATCCCGCTTTAAGCGATCAGTCGCTTGATTTTCAGTATGGATTGGTACTCGTTTACCGTCTTTGTCGCGTATAATCGGATAAATATAATCGTAAGCCGGAAACTCTTGGACAATCTCCTCTTAATAAAATAAAGATAGCGTCAGCATGCGGTATGCATTGAAGTGTCACTTTTGCGAGAAAATTTGTATGCTATTTTTACACCGCACTCTGCAGATTTTACTATTTCCAATAATATTAAACTGGACTGAGTATAAGACTTCGATATTCGCTTGACAGTTTCTATCTGGGATGTATAATGTATGGGGAAAGTTGTATAAAAAGGGCAACTATTCTTTGTGTAGACGTTTGTGCAAAAAAAATACAATGGTTCAATCGCTGCTGTGACGTGGCGTCATTATGTGACTGAATCGATTGAATCAATTTATATATGAGAAGGGGCCCAAGAATGATATTGTCCCTATTGACGATATAGTCTGCGTGCATTGAGAAGACCCAATGCTACGAAATTAATTATACTCTCAAACAAAATTTATCGATAATATTTCGATTATTTCCACAGTACCTACCTCTGTGATTGCATTTCTGGTATCGTAAAGCTAGAGGTCACGGATTCGATGCTACACCAAATTTTAAATATGCCAATACATAATCCGCATATCGGCATATTATTGCATCAACAATAGCGTATAGTCTTGTGGCAACATCATCATAATCATCATTATCATTATTATTATTAAGTAGCTTTGTAATAAATATGCAGTTCTGTTCACTTATCTAATTATATTTTGTCATTGACAATGAGGATACCGACTTGTATCAAAGCCATCCCTAGCATTCATACGTTTATGCCCAATATGCTACAGAACATGGTGACCACAATTCTTACCATGAGTCAGTCTCAACACGGCCCCCACCTACAAAAAGAAATATTCTCTATGAGTAAGTTGAATTGTTCAAGAGTAGATGCACGGTTCGCCATACCTCTGACAGTATAATCTCTGAAAGTAAAACTAAAACAAATAATTGAAGATACATATTCCTTCCTTGAGTATACGTTGCGCCGAATAAAAACGATTATTTCTCGAACATTTCCATGTTTCGGCTTTCAGCAAAGATCATAGGACATCCGGCTTCTGGTCAGCTGGTTTCATTGCTCGATTGTGTACAAATAATCTGAATGAATCCCGACAAGATCACTATACTTATGGGAACGTTTATATGTTTATAGAGATAAATATTAAAAGAAAGTGGCAAAGACGCCCCGCGGGAAAGACAGAGCCAACTTTTATTGTGTCGAGCCTTTTCTTTGAAAGGCTTCTGATTGAATAAAACGCTTATGCGGTTAAGTTTTCAATTTCTACGATGTAATCGAAAGTTTAGATCGAACTGCGTTTTACATCCCATGCGAGCGGAAACGTGCGCATTTGATTGCGAGTACGATATGATTTTATCGCGTAAACGCTTCGTAAATGTTGCTAATAGGGTCTTAATTCCTAGAAATATCTACTATGCATGTTCTGTCGTAATTGTAACGCATTCATTAAATACTAATTATGCGGTTACCAACACCTATTTTGAGCAGGTCGTCATGTAAATTTATCATAGGACGACAATAGCTTAAAGAGTTATTTCTTATCGCAAACGTTAGACAAGAAATTGTGGTTGATTTTTACATGTCCGCACCGTACATTTTGAAGGCCCACCAAACAAGCCTTCACATCAAAAGCGATAACTCAGTCGAATTAGGTTCCACAAATTACGTTCGACATTTGAAAACACCCCTCATATAGATGTGATTTCTTGATCGTGAGCTGTGTTTGGCCTTTTCGTGCTATAAGACCTACTCAAGAGATGAATTTGAATATAAATCTTCGTTTACCAATACCAACTGGAATGAGATGACATGAATACTTCTTGGCGTGACAAATATATAATTCCACGCGTGCGCAGCATTCGTGCTAGTATGCGCTCGAGATTACCGGACCACGGTCTGATATACATCGACTTCGCTTTCCAACACATACCACTTCATTTTCATCGCGTGTCCTTTTTATGTTATCTTCTGTAACTTTTGATTCAGTGTGCATTGTGCATGCCTCTTATTTATCATCATCAGTTTATTTTAAAATTTTCATCATTTCGAAACACCACAAGACCTAGGCCTACAATAGAAAGATTGACAGGTGTCGAAACGACTTGGAGTAGTCTTTGAAATCAGACACCCATCTGGGCCTAGGCGATATAAAGAGGAGGCATGCACATTGGACACTGAATGAAGAGTAAAAGAAGATAATACAATTAGGGAAAAGCGACAAAATGAGATGGCATGTGATGTGACGGAAGGCGAGATCGGTATGTCAGATTGTGGTCCGGTAAACTTGACTAGTATTAGTTGCTTGTATTTCGACTTGAATGTGGACAGTGGACAATTCGACATGCTCGATGACTGTCGGATAGCCGCCGATGAGACACTGTTCCACAAATCGGGTTTACATGTTCGATGTTCTACCTATAGGCCGTGGGTGTCAGATTGAAAGACTACTGCAAGTCGCTGCATATTTTCATTATATCGCAAAAATGTGATGCTTTGAATGATGACATCACTTTTAACTTAACTGTAGACATACTGAAGATATATTCCTAAAAGCAATCAAGCGCCAGTAGCCCGCGCTTATATGCTTCAATTCGTGACCGAGTAGCTCCACCTGACGGGTAAATTTTGACAAATTAGGTATTTTCCCACATAATGTTAAATTTTTACTACATATCTTCATTTTTGATTGGAACTGTCTTTCCTTATGAAGTAGTTTGGCAAGAAAAAAACGTTTTGGGTTTAAAAACTGACAAATTTTAATCTGAAAAACTATAGTATTTCAACGAAATCTGGTTACATCACGTATTATGGTAGAAATAATTGAAATTTGTTGTAGTAGAACGAAAGATACTTTTCTACATTCTCGGGTTGAAAGTGTATGTCCTTACTAAGTACAGCTTGCCAATAATGGAGAAAGAATGCTCAACAGCAGCAGTTGTTGGCTGACAACACTGAAGTTGTGCATATACTGCTGGTGATACACCGTGTTGCTTCATTCTGACAATGCTGTCTATATCGCAATTTTTCATCATGCGCTTCTTGCTATAAGAACCATGCAATGCCTAAGCAGTGATGCTTCAGTTAGGATATTGTGGTACGTTGACCATAACACCAGGTCACCTTATATGTCAACGACATTTTTGAAACCTCCTCATTGAACACCACACTGTTCGCTGATGATACTCACCTCCTCTCTTCCGCATTTTTTGACGGCAGAGCTGGATGCCCTGACTGGTGACCAAATGCCTAAAGTCCATGAGTGGACGGCCCAGAACAACCTTTGCATAAACGCCTCGAAAACCCAATTGCTGACAGTAAATTCAAAAAATAACCTAACCGTTAATATCGCTGGTCAGCCCGTTTCCAACACAGATAATGCCAAATATCTCGGGGTTTTACTGGACTCGAACATGTCCTGGAAGAGTCATATTCAGTCCCTTAAAACTAAATTATCACCGAAGTGCGGCCTGTTCTACAGCCTTGGGCGCTTCATGCCAGCATGGGTTCTTCTGATACTCTTCAAATCCTTAATCCAATCGAAGTTACATTATGGCATCCTCTGTTGGGGGGCTGCCAGTAAAACTGCACTCAAGCCACTGCAGAAACTACAGCATAAAGTACTCCGAATCATAGCTAGGGCCCCAAAGGGACCTGGCTGCCCATCCAATAAGTCGCTGCTGAAGAGATTCGGCGTCCTAAACATAGAAGATATGCGGAAACTAGAAATCGCCAAGTTTATGTATCAGTTTCACTGCGGTCGTTGCCCCGAATACTTCAATGACTTCTTTACCTCTGAATCAAAAGCGCACAAGTACAACACACGCGCGTCCACGTCGTCCAAATATCATATGATCGACCGAAAAGATCATCGCTCTATCAAATATGCCGGACCTGATGTGTGGAACAGTATCCCGCCGGCCATCAGGCAGTCGACGAGCATGTCCACATTTAAGTCGAAATACAAGCAATTACTACGAAATAAATACAGTCCATCCTCAAGATTACCAGACCACGACTGACCTATCGATCTCGCTTCCCCTCACATGCCGCCCTATTTCTTGTCGCTTCCTTTTTCTATACTATCTTCTTTACTTTGATTCAGTGTGCATGCCTCCTCTTTACATCGCCTAGGCCAAGGTGGGTGTCCGATTCCAAAGACAACTCCTAGTCGCTTCGACATCTTCCTTTCTTTTCATTGTATCGCATTTTTTGTGGTGTATTGAACTGATAAAATTGCTAATAAACCAATGATGATGATGAACCTATTTGTTTCATTTGACCGTTAATGATTCACAATGAGCAGACAATGGGCCGTCTACAACGGTAGGCTTATAAAGTAGGCTACAAGCGGTAAAATGTCAAATGAGAAGTTCACATACAGTGCAAAATCTACGATACAAACGAAATGCAGAGGTCAAAAATATTTTGTAATATTTTGACCTAATGTTACAATTTTGACAAAATTTTGACAAATTTTGATATGTCAGAAAATAGCCCTATTATTGAGTTGAGATAAAGTTTGCGGTTGACTCTGAGGGACTCACGGATCCTCGCCGCGCGGACGGCGATGCGGTGCATCCAACTAGTACAGCCACGCTGTACGCAAATAACGTTCCTCACTCATTCCCTGGTCCCATCATTGGCGAGACTTCTCCATGCAAGTGCTTATTGAAAAATAATAAGGTTTGTGTAAGTTTTTCAACTACGGCGGTCGCACTGCTTCAAAATTATAACAGATAATCACCGTAATGTCTCCCATGTTGCTTGAATTCCTGGCGATCGACTATATTTGCGCCATCGAGTGGTTTTAGTTACGGATCAACGTGTTGCGATCGGTCTTTTCTGTGCGTGCTCGACTGGGTGAGTACGAATAAAACTGATTCTCGATATATTTAAGTGAAATATATTACGTTTGCGGAAGTCAGAGCTTGTGGAAATGCTCATTAGTATTAGTATTGGTAATAATTTTAGTATGAGTATTAGTATTATTAGCATTAGTGGACTATAGTAGTGAGAATCAACTTTCAGTGCTTGAATTTAAACTTGATTAAGAATCGTAAAATCATCTTATTTGTATCCATCATGTCTTGAGAAATCTTGCTTGTCCTGCATCGATTATGAAATAGGGTCATATATTACCCATTCTATTTTCCAGACGTTGATAATCGTCATGGCATGCGCCAGGCCCCTGGTTACTATATACAGCGAAAAAGGTGTCGCTTCTGGCACGACACACACATTACCGGCCGTTTTCAAGGCTCCAATCAGGCCAGACATTGTAAACTTTGTCCACACCAATGTCGGCAAAAATCATCGTCAACCGTACGCGGTGAAAAAGATCGCGGGTGAACAAACCAGTGCAGAATCATGGGGAACGGGACGTGCTGTTGCTCGTATCCCGCGTGTCAGGTAAGATACTGAATACTATATTTTATATGCTCACCAATTTATGTGATTAGGACATATCAGATATCGAACCTTGTGGCGTGTTAATGTAATGTATGCAGTTCTGTGGCAAGTTTAGTAACATATTTCTTATCGTATATGTCCGCATTAATGTCAGGCATTACTAATGAACATATTATTTTATATGTTATTTACCACAATAATTGCTGGGATCGTCAATTATAATATCCTCGTGCCGTGTGACATTTCATTAAATTCTGTCCAGAGTGGAATTGGTATGGATGGTGGCAACGTCACGCAGAACTTTCTGTTTAAATACCTAATTCTTCTATGCTGAAAAGCTCTTATCACGCAGGATTTATTTCGTAAAATGAACCGAGATTCCATAGGTGTGTATGGTCAAAAAAATAATCTTCATCTTCAACTTCAACTGGTATTGCATTCTTTGTGGTCGCATGAAAGGTAAGTAATCATCAAACTTACCACATCGTCGTCAAAAGTGATGCTCGAATACTCAATTAATATAATTTTGGTGACTTATAGTCTAGACTCTAGGTCACCGTGCAAAGGGTCGAGTCATCATGCTGATACTTGAGTCCAGGTGCTCACTTGCAATCATGAGTTCAAGTCATCTTATGTTCTACTTGGGTGATATCAAATGACTATAGCCCTATACCAGGGGCGTAGCCAGCCGAGATAAAAAGGAGGTAGAACTGAATAAAGGGGGCAGAATGAGCCTCTGTGCGTCATACCTTTAGCGATAGCGACTTCTGCATTCCGTACGCTTTTGAAAGCGTAACTAATTTGCGGATCTAATTACTGGAAGCGAGTTAGCAATCAACAGCTTGCGCGGGATCATGTTACGATTCGCACGCGCTCATCCTGTGACAGTGCAGGAGATCTTATTTGCATTCAAATAAGTAATCGTCCTTGAAACAATACAATAACAACATTTCACGTTGAACAATCTATGCAGCGCAGAATCTGTTATATCTTCATGAATTTTGACATGATTCAATTAGCGTGTTAGAGTAATGTCTGCTCGGCGTTCTAATTCCATTCATTTCGAACATGGCGCATATACTGATTGTACCGGCGTGTGAATAATGACTTATTCGCAAAGTGAGGGAATCGCAAACATGTTTCGGCGCGGCTATTGAAGGCTGAATGCGTCCCGGTGGGATACCGATCACGAAAGGCATAATCTAGTATGACGTATAGATGGTCATTGAGGTCAAGACAATGCACAACAATGGCGCCAAAAGTAGAATGCGAATCGAATGTATTGTGTTTTCGCGCTGTTTTGGGGAACAGGCTTGAGTTCGGCAAAGCACGAATCAGATGCGATTGCTTTAAAACATAATTTCATTCAGTTATAAGTTGTTACTTTCATGTTATTAATGTTCGTAATCGTTTACAATAAACTGTTGATGGGAAAACCAACGCGTGAACGACGCGACAAATGTTATTATTTCTTGACGACTGCATTCAGAATAAAGCGATTATGCTGATCGCTTACTCTCGTCGAGAGAAAAATGTAACAATGCCCCTTTCACCCTTGCATAGACGCGCTTCCGTAGACGAGAGATCGACGAGAAAAAGGCATGTAATCAGCGTCGGCGATCGGCGTCGCGCACAGCAAATTAAAATTGAACGATATCGTGAAGAAATGTTGTTATAACAATAGCGTTGACATGGGATTTTCGGGATAGAATCGAGCCTGGAAAGGGGGTAGAACGTTCTACAATTCTACCCCCCTGTCTACGCCCCTGCCCTATACTATCATACTATGATATATTTCCCAGACTGGAATCGGTGGTTGTTTTCGACAACATGTGCGTGACAGACGGATTTCTCGCGTGATTGGAAAATTTCATCCGCGTGAGGCGTGACGGAAATATTTTTGCTCTGATTCGATACTGAATTATGACACAATGTGTTAAAATAGACCTGGTATGCGCCGGACTAGGGTTACGTCGTTGCGCGATTGCCACGCTTGCTTGCGTTGATTGTAAAGCGCAAGCGCCTTACTCTGGATCTGAACTTCAGTATCGCTTTGTGACGTCAGCATAATTCAATAACTAGCGTGATCAGATGTAAATGTTTGCGTGACGTTGCGCGTGCCGTTGCCACCGATTCCACTTTGGTATATTGCCATAACCACACTAGCCCATACTTGATGTGTAGCTAACAGAGGAAAAAAAGCCCCAATCTTAACTGTAGCGATGTTGGTTTTTTATGATGTAACATATTTTGAAATATTATAGAAGCCAGTTCATATGAAGACGTTATATGTGCAACTCGTTAACCCAGATTCGTTGTATTTCAGGGGTGGTGGTACCCACCGCTCCGGACAAGCCGCCTTCGGTAACATGTGCCGCGGTGGCCGAATGTACGCGCCCACCAAGACATGGCGCAGATGGCACCGTCGTTGCAACATCAACCAACGTCGTTTCGCGATGTGCTCCGCCCTTGCCGCTTCGGCCCTTCCTGCTTTGGTCATGTCCAAGGGTCACAAGATCGAGCAGACGCCCGAATTTCCGCTCGTGGTCGAGGATAAGGTGCAACAGTTCAAGAAAACCAAAGAGGCTGTCGCGCTGTTGAGAAATCTGAAAGCTTGGGAGGATATCAAGAAGGTTAAGGATTCGAAACGTATCCGTGCTGGAAAGGGAAAAATGCGCAACAGGCGTAGAACCATGCGCCGTGGGCCTTGTGTGATTTACGACAAAGATGAAGGTATCTCAAGAGCTTTCCGTAACATTCCAGGCATCACCTTGATCAGCGTGGATCGTTTGGATCTTTTGAAAATTGCTCCCGGCGGCCATGTTGGTAGATTCCTGATCTGGACGGAAAGTGCTTTCAAACGTTTGGATTCATTGTACGGAACATGGCGTAAACCGTCGGCCGAGAAGAAAAACTACAACCTTCCCATGCCCAAGATGACATGTACCGATTTGAGTAAGATTCTGCAATGCGATTCGATCCGGTCCGCGCTTCGCGATCCCAAGAGGGAGAACAAGAGACGTACCGTGAAGAAGAATCCTCTGAAGAACTTCAGGGCAATGCTGAAGCTCAACCCGGCGGCGGCTAGTTTCAAGCGGGCGGCTATCTTGTTTGAACAGAAGAGACGGAGCGAGAAGGTGAAGCTGCGTACTCAGAAGGCCGCTAAGAAATGATGAGTTTCTGTGTTGGTTATGAGGTGCCAATAAAATGGTATTGGATTCATAATGTCGTGATGGTGGTTGGAGGAGTTGTGGAAAGCGAATTTTTAAGGCTGTATATTATGTTTTAATTAGGTATTAGACCTAGTCTGATAAAACGAGACGAGTGGTTGGGTATTTCGAGAAATAGTATAGATGTAGCCTCCTTTTTCGTCAAAAATATGTTACGAGAAATGTAATTATCTGTGTATATAGTTTATGAAACAGCGTTCTGTCCTTGTCTACAGAGTCTGAGATAGATATTCAGGGACTATTGTGACGATTAGCAAGTCTTAGATCTTTCTACGAGTAATTGGTTTACTGTACTTCATTTGTAATTAAGTATCAGTAATGATTATTGTGTACGCTGAGCTATATAAGAACAGATCTACCGTCCCGGTTGGCCTAGAGCTGCAGCCATGCGAGTAGTGTATATCTATTATCTAAGGACCTTTCTGAAAGTGAACCGTAAAACGCACATTCCTTCGCTACAGCCTGGTTGTCCAAAAATGGTTATACACACACTTAGCTGTTTTCTGTATTAGGTATTTTTCGAGGAACCAAATATGTAGTCAATCCGTCATTTATTGATATTTTCATCGTTTCAAAAACACCATAAGAATCAGACACCAACCTTACGGCCTAGCCCTAGCTAGAGCAAATATAAATATGGTTACGGTACTAAATGCCAGGCGAGCAATTATTAAAAATATTCTTCGTCACATCAGTACACCACATGATTACGATGTAATGAAAAGATAGGAGGGTACCGAGACGACTTTGAGTGGCCTTCAGATATTCCTGCTTCAGACACCCACCCTCGCTGATACCCAATAGCATGGATAAGAGAATTAATAACATAAAAGTAAGCGACAAAAATGAATGCTGCATGTGTCGGTAAGCGAGGTCGATATGTCTGATTGTTGTCCCGTAATTTTGAGGGCAGACCTAGTAGTATTGAGAGCATAAAGATGGCATAAAAGGACGAGCCATGAAAGCGAATAATTATGGCATGTGTCGGTCGGCGAAGTCAATGTCAGATCGTGGTCCGATAATCCCGAACTTTTTGTTGTCTTCTCCTTGTATTTGTCTCGGGGGTTATTTGTAAATATATAACATAGGCTTACCATATTTCGGAAATGAAAAAAGAGGACACTTTTTCAGAAATTTCAGACAAGCAAAACTGGAGAAGAATTCTCAAAAACAGGTAAATTTCACCCGCTTCATGATCGGATGACTAAAAAAAAAAAAAAAAAAAAAGGTCATCACTTCCGCTCAGAGCTCAAAAACACGTTTTTCACTCCACATTGCACAAAAAGGTCTTTTTTTCGCTCAGAGCTGAAATCACCCCTTTTCCCTCCGAAATACCCGCCGGAGCTTCACTTCTGCGCTAATTTGCGGCATATCACTCGCGATTTCCTCTAAATATGACCTAAATTTTCAAAAAAGAAGACAAAATCTCAAAAAAGAGGACAAAAGGGCGTCCTCCGAGGACACTTTCAAAAAAGTCAAAAAAGAGGACAAATCCTCTTAAAAGAGGACGTATGGTAAGCCTACCATAACAATAGAAAGGCAAAGGAGAATACGATTGACCCACTGCAAAAACTACAACATCGTATCATCATACATCATTGCCAAAAAATCCCCACGGGGGCCTGGACGTACAACTGATAAATCGGTACTCAAAAGATTTGGCCTTCTAGACAGAAGACATGAGGAAGCTAGAAATTGTCAAGTTTATGTATCAGTTCCATTGCCGTCACTGTCACTCAAATTTCAACGACTAGCCTACTTCACCTCGGAGTCAAAAGCGCACTAGTACGGCACACGCGCGTCAACGAAGAACAACTACCATATGATCAGGACGGAATACAAGAAAACGAATTGCTCTATCAAGTACGCCGGACCCCAATTGTGGAACAGCGTCTCGTCAGCTATTAAACAAGCGTCGAGCATGTCTGCATTCAAGTCAAACTACAAGCAATCTCTTCTAAATGAATACTAGTCAGCCCTCAGCATCACCAGACTTCCGCCACATGCCACCTCATTTTGTCGCTTACCATATATATTTTCTGCTTTACTTTACATCAGTGTTGGGATCAAGTCACTACCTTGGAGTCACGAGTCATCTCGAGTCATTGCACATTTTGACTCGAGTCAAGTCAAGTCAATCGATTTTTGGAGGTGACTCGAGTCAAGTCGAGTCAAGTCAAGTCAAGTCACGAGTCAAGTCACATTTCAAGTCAAGTTGCCTTTTCGATGTATCTATGAGGCATGATTACGTCATTGCAATTTGCTAGGTGTTTGAAATACAGTTTGAGTGGTCATTGATTCCGAACCGATGAACGAATATAGAGTTAAATATACACGCAAGAAGGCGATGTATCGCTCACATATACGTAAACCTGTTAAACTACGTAATTTCATAGCCTCAGTTTATAGTTATCAGACAAAATAGAGAATAGAGAAACGAATTATTAAGATGCAATACGTTACCCATTTACAAATAGATATGATAGACCATTCGAGACTGCGCCAATGATTGAGGACTATATAAACTATATTCGACTTCAATTTCAATAAAACAAGCGGCTTTGTTAAAGTAAGATAAGAATACAGAGAATAGAAATTGACATTTTCTATTCTATTACTTTACCACTAGAGTTACGACAACGTAAGCTCTAAGCTTCGATCACTTCGTTTGCGGTCAATATATTTGTGAGAGAACAATCGAGGCTCGGTGAAACGCACGGTCATTGCATTATTGGTCGCTCTCATGGGCTACACAAGCGTTTCGGGAACAATCCGAACATATCCAAGATACAGTGATTTTTATCGACACCGATTACTTGATGACTTGAAATTGACTCGTTAATTTTGCTCCGAGTCACGAGTCAATCCACATTTATGATACGCCGAGTCAAGTCAAGTCATTTTAGCAAAGTGACTCGAGTCAAGTCAAGTCATGGGAAAAAGGTGACTCGAGTCTGACTCGAGTCAAGTCATGACTCGAGTCATCCCAACACTGCTTTACATTACTGTGCATGTGCACTGCACGGTGCACATGCCTCTTTCTCTACTTCGCCTGGTGGGTGTCTGATCTCAAAGATTACTCAAAGTAGATTCGGCGCCTTCCCAGCTTTTCATTGTATCGCAGTTTTTTGTGGTGTTTTGAACTGATGAAAATATGAATAAACTGATACTGAGCTCTGACAAACCTGCAAAGCGCGCTTTACAGCCAACGGGGACGAAGATTGCTGATGATGCTCAAGTATCATCTTCTATTTTACCATTACCACGCACTAATACCCCTCCCAATTTTTGACTTGGGCACTGTATGCTCATGCTCTTTCGTCGCCATAGATGTTGGTGACTTTAACCACCCCTCGCTCCTGGCTACGCCTCTCGAGTTGATGAAATAGGAAAAACGTTGGCTTAGTATCATGATATGGATATTGGCGCTTGTTATTGGTTTACAAATATATTCTTCCTTCCAGTTGGATCGTAGTAGTTTAAAGATGTATACGACTGTGTTTTGTGAGCAGACTGCTATGCTACCGTCGCGGATTGCGTTGTCAGCGGCTTCCATGGCCGCATCGATATAATAACGTCGCTCTTCCAAAGAACTGACGGTAAAAGTAGAAGAACCGCTCTGGTTACTGCCCTGGACTAGCTTGGAGTTGGAATTAACTACGGGTTACCGCAGGATATGTTTGTAATGCAGTTTTATCATTTAGCATTGTAGTAGGCTCATATATTTGATATTGCATAACGATGTGTATCTGGAGTGATGGTAGTATCTATACGAAGCTTCTATTTCGTTCCAGTTGTTTATATATATACGGTACCGGTAGGCCTACGTTTTGCATAAACTAATAATATCGACATCGCGTTTTAAATATTCGTGAACAGGTATTAAACGAATGAATGAGGAAATATAAAGCCACAGACCGACCATGATTAGAGAGACTGGCTAAATCATTATGGAAATTTGACGATTTATATATGACTTGATGACAATATTTTTGCATTTTCTCGTTTATTCAACGCTTATAACATAAGGCCATGGATCTTACAGTAAGAAAAAACATGGCCCCAGACTGGAATCAGTGGTTGTTTTCGTCAATAAGTTGCGTGTGACAGAAGGGTTTCTACCATAGAATAATTAAAGAATTGAATGAAAAGTTGCGTGTGACGTTTGCCACCAATTCCACTCTGGACATGCCCAAAATTTTGTGAATCATAGACTCAATTGCGACATTGGCTGAAATACCACAATTGATGAAAATTAAAATCTATTTTCAAATGCCGTATATATATCATGCCATGAATTATTCAGACATTTTTAGGAATTATGTAAATTGTTTAACTCTTCTTATAGGCAACTATTTCACCCAGACTGGAAACAGTGATGGTTTTCGGCAATGAGTTGCGCGTGACAGAAGGGTTTCTTACATAGAATAATTAAGCAATTAAACGGAAAGTTGCGCGTGACATTACCACCAATTCCACTCTGGTCACAGACCATGTACCACAGCCATGGGAAAAGAAAGCTTGCATGCATACCATAACCTGAGACCTGCCAATATATAGCTTATGTTTATGAAAACAGACCGTGCATACTTATTTAATCACATGTGAAATTATGGTGCACTATTGTCATGCGATATCGCGTTACAGGAAGTTTGAACGGTTTTGAAATTGGTTGTTGAAACTAGTTTTTGAGCTGGTATAAATCTAAGTTAAAATTCCTGAATATTTGTTTATGAAACTAAAATTGATGTCCGAGTAATTGTGTCACTGTGGTGAAGTTCATAAAAAACCAACCAAAGCTTCCTTTGTAACTCGTATATTACCAATTTTGTAACCACTTTCTTGATCTTGCAAACATACGCACTCTTATAGTTGCCAGGCCCACTGTTGGTAATGGTGATGGCAAGACTTGATAATGTATTTCAGTATCAGATTACCAACTATATGCATGAGCACCGAACTTGAATACCTGCAGACGAATAGCGCATCGCATGAATAATTCTTATGGATGTCGAACAAATTTTGTTTGAATACCCATGCAGGAAAGTCAGTATATGCATATTTTAGTTTTATTTTGGCCCTTAGCCCACTTATCTGAAACGTGCCTAACGAAACTAAATTAGAAACCCATTTTTGGGGCCGTACACCATTTTAAACTGAAGCTTTGTTGCGGTCTGCATAAATTCTCTCATTGGCACATAGAGTTGTTAAAAAATAGCTTTTTTTCTGACTGTTTGATAAAAATTTTTGGTGGGCTAATTTTTACAAAGCCAAAATTTTGAACACCGAAAACTTTGCTTCTACTGGTTGGAATTGAGCCAAATTTGTTGTGCAATGTTTTTTAGACTACTTAAAATACTCGCGCATTTGACAGTATAATTAAAACAATTTTTAAAAATTTTTTATAATCAAGTTGAAATTTTTCAACTCTAATATCTTCGCGTCAAAATTGAGCCAAATTGCAGCATTTTTTTTTCTTCAGCTAACCCAACAATTTCAAAAAACAGTCCGCAGTCGGTAATAGTAAAAATGTCAATGCTCTTTAATATGTGAATGTGCTGTATGCAAACCACACTCTTTGCAAGGTTCGACTTAAATTCCTTTCCAATTTTTAGTAAAACAGCTTGTGTAGTGTCACAAATAAACAAGACGGCTCCGTGAAGCCTCTTCGTGAGAAATCTTGAAAGAAATCCCTGCCTCAACCGAGTGGATTTAGCAGCTATGGCCAGTTCGTCGAGCACTAAATCCGAGTTTATCGTCGGAGGCAAGTATAGGCTTGTGAGAAAGATTGGGAGCGGCTCTTTCGGGGACATCTATCTTGGAATTAACGTGACAAATGGAGAGGTATGTTCGAAATTAATTTTTTCGACATATTTTTGCATCCATTTTAGTTCAGTATTCCTTGCTTAGTTTTCCTTAATACGTTCTTGGTGGACAGAATATAACCTGAATCTAATGCATAGTAGGCTACATATCGTTGCTGTGGAATCAAATAGCTTATGTCCATTTTTTCAATTTTTGAGATTCATTTTTCAGATTGATATACAATCAAGTCTTTGTAAAATTTCATATTTTTCAACATGTTTAAATTGTTCATGTTTGTCACATTGTTTCAAAGATAACCAAGGCCAAGATATAGCCAAGACCAAGAGGAATAAAAACTTGACACAAAGTTAATTTTCTCAAAATTTGTAAAATAGGACATTTCAAACTAGTTTGATTCCATAGCAACAATATATCCTTCGTTAGTGGTAGCTGGAAATAATCGCCTATTGTCAGCATGTTCGCTACTTGATTGAGGTATTCTATATTGAAATCATGGGATCGGGATAGTATGTTGTCTGTTCAATTTCAAGTTGAAGTTGTGGATTGTTTAGCTGTCATTAATCAATAGGTTTGAATTTTGAAGTACCAAAAATCTCCCAGTATGTTATATCGAGGATGTGATCATTCAATGTAACCCCTTGAAATTAGTTAAAATGAAGCGTAAAAGATGTCTCATTCTGACTGCTCTCAGTAATAGTAAGACTTCGAAAGGTATTGATTTCGTAGTGTGTTTGTGGTTTCTTGTTCTTTATCTCAGGAATTTCCTGTTTTTTTCCTGAAACCTATACGTGGGACGTGGGAGTCGTTATTTAACAAACAATGTCTAGCATTGACAAATACAATGCTTTGCAGCTATCTGCAATACTGTGTTGTTGATGTTTAATAAGAAGGCTAAAATTATACCATTCACTAGTTGCTAGTCAGGCTGCTTAAAATTCAACTGCTGCTTCCAATGTGGAATAAAATTTAATGTATTCCTGTATGCCGACTGTTGCTCGGAATTTGTTTGATTACTGTGGGCAACTACATGCTGAATCAAATTCAGCGAATTGGCATGATCCCATTTTATGACATTGATTCTGGAGAAAGAGCATGAATCATTACCAATTACCAAGCTCTTTATGTCACTCTGATTATACCGTATTGAAATGTTTTTTGGTGCAATAATGCAACATCAACCGAACAAAGGCGGTATTATATAATTCTTTATCTTGTATAAATTATATTCCTTATTACTTTTATGGAATTATTAATGATTTCGTATGACCACGATATGGGATCCTTCCTTTAATTAAATTTTGATGGGGATTGTGATCGATCTGTGTAGACTTTACAGCGTATGTAAGCTGCTTATAAAAATTCATTAGTACAGACTTCAATGCCCTTGACCCTTAATCAACTTTGCATTCGAATACTTCAGTTCTTCATTGAAATGATATTCAGAAGCATTCTCTGAATGGTTGTGTTGAATCAGATCCTATATCGATGAAGGTGATTGAATTTTGAGTTTAAAGTAAAGCCATCTCTACATGACATTGAACATTTGGTATTTTTTCAACCATACTTATGCATTACAACGCGTCTATCACTACTAGACTCGAATCGTTAAAATTAATACTCGATTTAGATTCGAGTACTCCAACCATCGAAATATATGAATACTATTCTTGTATCTATTTACAGGAGGTCGCGGTAAAGCTCGAATCACAAAAAGCGCGGCACCCTCAGCTTCTCTATGAAAGCAAACTCTACAAAATTCTTGCCGGTGGTGTTGGTATACCGCACATAAGGTAATGGACAACAGGCTTTTTGTCTCCATTATAATACCACCGGTGCCGTGTTTGTATAGGTGGTACGGACATGAAAAAGATTATAACGTCCTTGTCATGGATTTACTGGGGCCAAGCCTGGAAGATTTATTCAACTTTTGCTCCAGAAGGTTCACAATGAAAACGGTTTTAATGTTAGCTGATCAGGTTTGTTGGGTTACTGGTATTTTATATGGATCCAATATGTTTTCGTATCAGGTGGCTAACTTGAAATGACATCACAATTTGACTTTCAAATTTCTGATGGAAAATTCAGCCTTATCTCTGTTATTGTGTGATGAATATTTTTAATATCTGAAATTGCATGCACCAGAAAATAAATATTGTCTGCAATATCAGAAACAATGATGTATGATAAGATGGTGATCCCAAATGAAACATTCAACTGATGCTATGTATCAGATAAGCATAATTTCGCAATTGTAATGGGTTACTGATCGTCACAATACAAAACATGTTTTTGTAATCTTTTTTGCATCAATTTATGGTATGTGCTAATTGCTAAAACTAGTCACACTTGTATATAAATCAATAGAGTGGAAAAACCTATTTTCTTCAATTTTAGGTGAGGCTTATAAAACATTTAGAACAGGTATGTGATCTAACAGGCCATTCGCAGCATTCTGGAAACTTGATATGTGCGCTTACACTGACTGTGTAGATATTTTGTGAAAATGTCATATGTAATAATATTATAATGGTCTTACTGAGAATTAGGCTAAAAAAAGATTTGACCACAGTGCCGACTGCCAAATAACATAATTATGACTGGGCGATACTGCTACTGCATCGACTACCTTTTATCTTTGGCACACAGTCTGCCTTCCACTTATCTTTTAACTGTGACGCTCTGCCAATTAGGGCAATTACATTCGAGGATAAGATTTATTTCCGTTGTTCAAACTAATAATCAAATGTTCTGTCAAGATTCTTGAAGAATATGTCGTTGTCAGTTCATTCATTGTCACTTCAGGATGCGGTAGAATAAATTTAACTTTCCCAGAACCTTTAGAATTTCGAGATTCTTGACATGACCTCATTTAGAAGCTTTCCTATATGCTGCCATTCCCTACTTGTTCCTCTATCAATTTGAAAAATGGATCTCTAAATTTGAAAAAGGGATATAGCCTAAACTAAATTCATTCTACCACGGTGATATATTCAATTTTGATTGTGAAAATGCATGTATTCTATCAAAATGGACGATGTTTACCAGTAGAATTGGTTTGAAATACTTGATGAAAGTTATTTGCCATGCATCAGTTGCAGACGGTATGATGTTTCCTGTGCTCGTAATGCGTGACAGGGCATTTTAGCTTCATTTCGAAAATACCCTTTTTCCCGGATTCCTGGTATTCACTAGTTAAATTGTTAGGTTACCGTACCTAAAAAAGCGCTGTACACCAAATTGCGCTCGATAAAAACTGGTAGATGCGAAGGCACAGGAGTTTAAAAATTTTGAATTTATTATATGAAAATTTTCAAATTTGACTGTCAACCCCATGATGTTTTTGAGTTGTCTAGGGAAACGATGCAGAACAAATTTGACGCAATTCCAACCAATAGAAGCGATGTTATTTGAATTTTTCATCAATAATTACGTGGGATTACCCACCATCCAGCAAAAATGATTGCCGGTAAGCATCGTTCTTTTAGACAACTTAATAAATTCATGGGGTTGATAATCAAATTTGAAAATTGTTCTATACCAGTTGCAATCGAACAAAATTGGGTTTGTAGCGTGTTTTTTTTTTAACCAACCTAACAATTTAATCAATGAATCCCCGGAATCCTGAAAAAAAGTTAATATTAAATGAACCGAACGTACACGCAATGCTTGGAAGGATCGTACTCGCAGTTTTACCGTGTAGATATTAGATGTGTCACCCAAAATTTTCATATTGCACACATAGAGCTCAACAGCGACACAAATATCTCAGACATATATCTATAATTTACGCACATATACATCCTTGTTGACTTGACAGCTTCAATACTTATCTCCCTTGTCAGGTAAACTACCATAGTCCGTAGGCCTACACGTTATTCGGATCTATTCAAATAATATCACGCGATGATCACTTTAATGCATGTAATTTCTATTTTAGATGATCAGCCGGATTGAGTATGTACACAACAAAAATTTTATTCATCGAGATATAAAGCCAGACAATTTTCTGATGGGCATTGGAAGACACTGCAACAAGGTAACGTGGTATTTACCATTGAAAATACCTTGAAAGTATCGAATCGATATAGTGATGGATGACGTTTTCTTGCATTTGAAATTCACTGTTATTAATAACTAACTCAAAAATGTGATTCTCACATGATGCTGCCATTTTAAATTAAAACTATGATTGATCAAGTTAGCTTTTCTATTTTGCTTCAACTGACATGGAAGGTAGGAAGAGTATGCAATGAATGTGTTTGCTATTTCTTTTCTTGTGAATTAGGCGTTTCGCGACCCACCTCACTTTAGGAGGATTTGTCCTCCTTTTTGGCATTACGTCCTCCTTTATAGTTTCTGCACAGCCAGGCGATAGTACAGGCACAACTAAAAAACGCCATAAATGACAAGAAATCTGGGATCTTGACGTTCTTGTGGGTCTTTCGTGGGTCCAGTTGTAAAAATGACCCTTTGTTTGTCAACACAACATTATTTCTTGAAAAGATTTTCAAATTACCCATTTTCTCGTCTGGTATCATAAATTTTGCGATTCGTAAGAAGATTCCTCGTTCCAGATCTCAAAATATGATAATCCTAGTGTGTGTGATGTGTATATACCATTCATAAATCCCGTGCAGACGTCGCTAGGTCAAGTTGGGAACAGTTATTATGTGCGATTTGTTGACTATTTGTGCCGACATTGATGTGTGATAATGACACTAGAAATTCACAAATTTATAGCGGGAATTAGCTAAAACAGAACATTGGCATTATTATCAAGTTCGATTATATTGACAAAAGTAACATCGCTGTACCTATAGCCTACTTTTTGAGATAATTCAAAAAGTTTACTGCACATACTTGTACTGCTCGAGTGGTTTTGCTTTCGATAGTTGTATAGTTCTTGAAGCTAAAATACTTTCGATGTTTCAAATGTTTTCATTCATAATTTTACCCCATGATTGGTCACCGTATCTACTGGGCGTTATAACCACTATAACAGCACCCAGTGAGGGAAATTTTTAGGAAGTCGCACCCTTTGTGACAATATTAGCCATTAAGCATCTGCTATCATGTAGGTTGGAATATTTGATCAGGGTTAGACCACAATTGGTAAGAAGTTATCCGGCACACATCTACTTTAAAACGTACTACGGAAATTATTTGCGATATATTTTTACTAATATATAAAAAATAAATTTACTGACGTCGCCTACAAATACGATGCGTACCAAATTTGACTCAATTCCACTCGGTAGAAGTTATTGGTGAGTGGATACAGAATTTGCCACTGTAAATAGGCTACTATTTTTTCAAATCCAAAAATTTGTGCTCCAATAACCCTACTGGTTAGATTTTAGCCAAATTAGTTACAATTCATGTTATAAACAATTGGACAATTTCATGGGGTCGAAAGTGAAATTTGAGGAGTAATTTTTTGTATTAAATTTAACATTTTCTCTTGTAGCTTCGCTGATGCACGTTGGAATCAGCCAAATTTGGTGTGCAGCGTTATTTTAGCAAACCGAACAATGTCAAATAGCACGTAAAATTTGAACACAAAAGTTATTTTTGATTTTTGAACAACTCTACTGTCTATTTATCTAACGTGCTTGAATACTCTTTGTACCGTTCATTTTCTTGTATTTTAAATCATTTCCAGAATTATTTAGTAAATCAGAATCTCTGCTTGGTGTAGATTTTCACAACAGTAATTCGGCTTCTACTGCGGTGACATCAAGAACTCACTCGACCATCACTAGTTTCGATTCTTGCCGAATAGTGGATAAGATGCACTTGCCGTATTGTGCCAAGGCATCCTTAAGTTCCAAGATTTACGAATTGTTAATTGGGTGTCAAATCACTGTGAAGTCTTGGTTCAATTTGTTTATTCTCTCCCTCGGGCCTAGTAATATTGGGATTAAATCTTCTGAGAAAGTGATTGTAGGAGAGTTCCTAGGGATTGGACACTATTGAATTCTGTCATTGTTGGCTTGGCAGTTATCTTTGTTGATCTGGATACTAGGAATACGTTATTGGAGTTGTGATTTCTGTCGGTGTCAATCTCCCGGCATTATTAATAAAGAGATTGTTTGAAGAACTACTTGGAGGTGCAGAACTTCAATATGCAAGTGAATAGTATATTCATATTGAAATATACCAGAATATTTTTAGCTGACACTCGTCAGGGGTAATCGTCAGGAACTAGTAAAGAATTGGAGTTTGTGTACCAGCTAAAAGTAATATATTGATCTTAAGCGATCTCTGCCCGATTATTCGAAATTTCATGCCTGTGATGTCATCGTATGTGATACGATTGTTGATACCTATACAATGTTCCTTCCAATTTGCTGCTAGTTGCTGACGATTACTTCTGACGAGTGTCAGCCGCTAATATTTGGGTTCATTTCAATATGATAATACTATTTTATGATACGATTGTTGATATACAATGTTCTTTCCGATTCTCAGCGCTAGTTGCTGACGATTGCCCCTGACGAGTGTCAGCCGAAAATATTTGGGTTCATGTCAACATGATAATACTATTTTATGATACGATTGTTGATATAGACTACAATGTTCTTTCCAATTCTCTGCTTGTTGCTGACGATTACCCCTGACGAGTGTCAGCTGAAAATATTCGGGCTCATTTCAATATGAATATGGATATGAATTGTATTGTATACTTACACATACACATATTGAATGGTGAAGTTATCTTTGTTGCTACTATTGTTTTCATTTCGTTTGACTGTATCCACTGTAACTTACCGTCGACGCTGTGTTGCTTTTAGCTTTTCATAATTGATTTCGGGCTGGCTAAGAAATTTCGAGACAACCGCACCAGACAGCACATTCCCTACAGGGAGGACAAGAACCTCACCGGGACCGCTAGATATGCAAGCATCAACGCTCACTTGGGTATCGAACAAAGGTATGTGATTATTGCTTCGAAATGCCAATACCTTTAGTCGAAGTCGAATAATGAGTAGAATCTCGGCTTCCAAATTAGATTAGGGTCGGAATTGTAGCTACACACTATTTTCCAAATTATAGATTCGATTTATAATTGTGGCTATTTCTACAGTTTTTTTTTCAAATTAAATCAGAATTAGAATTAAAGCTACACATTTTTTTCCAAATTAGATTAGTATTAGAATTATAGCTTCACAGTATTTCCAAATTAGATTCGAATTGGAATTTTAGTTCAATTTTTTTTTCCAAATTAGATTACAATAATAATTATAGCTACACAGTATTTTCCATATTAGATTCGAATTACAATTATAGCTGCAGTTTTTTTTTTCGAATTAGATTCGAATTAGAATTTTAGCTACACAAGTTTTTTTCCGAATTAGATTCGAATTGGAATTTTAGCTGCATTTTTTTCGAATTAGATTACCATTAGAATTATAGCTACACAGTATTTTCCATATTAGATTCGAATTACAATTGTAGCTACACAGTTTTTTTCCGTATTAGATTAGAATTGGAATTTTAGCTGCAGTTTTTTTCTCCAAATTAGATTCGAATTAGAATTATAGCTACACAGTATTTTCCAAATTAGGTTCGAATTACAATTATAGATACAGTTTTTTTTATTTTCCAAATTAGATTCGAATTAGAGTTATAGCTACGGTACACAGTCTTTTCCAAATTAGATTCGAATTACAATTTTAACTACAGTTTTTTTTTTTTTTTTTTCGAAATTAGATTAGAATTATTTATAGCTACAGAGTTTTTTTTTTAGAATGAGATTAGAATTTGGATTATTTTAGTAAGAAACGCAACAAAAATCAAGTTCAAGTTCATGCTCATGTGCACTAGAACGGTGGACACCTTCCCACTAAACATTTCTCCTGTAGCATTTTCTGGAAAACCGTAAATTAGATTGAAATCAAAATTAGAGCACAGAAACATTTAACAAATTAGATTCGAATTTCCGGCATTTCGCTGTAATTCGTCTATTAGGGATCTAGAACTGTCTAGATGTCCAAGTCTACTTATACTAGCTTCTCTGATCGTGATCAATATTGTGGCATGGTATGTTTTGAGTTACTTGAATTCCTTTTTGGTGTTCTATCCCGACCACGATGATCGTAACATGCTTGCAATAACATTCTTGAATTCTCCGCTTCATTAATTATGTAGCCTAGTGTTTTATGAGTGCTCTTATCTCTGCGTGGACATTTCGTTTGCATCGAGAAACTGTTTCCTGTTGTTATATGGTGCAATATCAGCCGCATTTATAATATCGTCATTGCGTGTGTGACGTCAATTTCTTTTCCGTAAGACGCCTGTATTGCTGATGATTGCGGAATCAACATCTTGTGAGGAGATGTAATCGCGCATCGATATTCACAGCTAGCGTATTGGCTGATTTGGCTTGTGATCGAAAAGTAACAAGGTCTAGGTGTAGTTGCATTGGCGCTGACGTTTCCTCTGTCATCGATCAGTCAGCTAATTCGAACACATGACAAAATTTGATGGTTTTTATGTCTTCCTGTCACAGTGAAGGCAGACCGTGGTAGGTAGCTTTTAATGTTTGTGTTGTTGATATTGCATAAGATTGCTAACATGTAGCAGTGAATACAATCCAATCCTGCAAGTTAAAAATCTTGCAATGTGATCCAAAAACTGAGAAAACATCCGAGAAAATATGAAATTCAGAGTTAGTATTTAGGCGTTGAAAATTGTAGCAGATGTAATGATCTGGTAGCCGCGATCCAACATTTTCATTTTCAAATCTGTACGAATCGATCCGAAAACAACATCACACGTGACAAAATATGAAATTCGAAGCTACCATTCATATGTTGAAAATTGTGCCTGTTGAAAACCTATGGTAGTCATTAATGCGACGTAAAGATAGGCGATCAACTTCAGTCAATGGAAAAAGTGAAGTGGAATGTCACTGGCCAAGTCTCCATATTTGGGATGTATACAGCTGTAGTATATACAAATACATGTACGATGTAGGCCTACCTATAACGTTGTTTGACTAAATGAAACTAGATATCTCGACGAGAATGAACTCTGCACGATTTCTCTTCAGAAAAACATAGCCTCCAATAAATTTTGTTTCAATGTAAATAGATGTAAATGTTTAGGAAATCGGAATATGCCTTTATTGTGTGCACAGTCCGTTATATTAAGTGTACTTTGAAACGTTCACAGTCGGAGAGATGACATGGAGTCCCTGGGATACGTCTTGATGTATTTCAACCGAAGCAGTCTGCCGTGGCAAGGCCTGAAAGCGGCGACGAAAAAGCAAAAATACGAAAAAATTAGCGAGAAAAAAATGTCGACCCCCGTGGAAGTCCTCTGCAGAGTAAGTTCCCTGGCTACCATGAAATTCAGATCTTCTATAATTATTGTATATGTATTGTGTTATATATATTCTTATAATGAATAATTGCTCAGGTGCCTGATTGATTCGAATTTGAATCGGGTATTGGGCGTTGAGTATTCTAGTATCGCCCATATGACATCATAAGAGTATGTATGATATGGAAAGTTGAAATATTCACCTCTTATGCTATGAATCTAATTCCAGCTCAACACCACCCATAATGCGGTCACAGAGAAAATAATGTCAGTTTTTCGACCATACGTACTAAATTAGACTTGTGACAATGCAGCGGTTTGATCATGGCTACACGGAAATGTCATTGCTAACGTCCATAGCATCATACAACATGTTTTGGGAGCTCCAATACGACTGATTGAGGTTTCAAGGCTTTCACGATAAATCCAAACGAAGAAGCCGACAACTAACACCTTGTAGCCTTGATACTCCCAACGTAATGGCTACGGCCTGACCGATATCAGATTTTTACGCCGACATTGATAAAACCGAACCTTTCACTGATAACCCTGATATTCGAAAGATTTGGCATCTTGCCCAAGGCGCATTTCCAAAACATTTTGGCATTTATTTTGACGGCTTAAAGGCCATTGCTATTTTTGGACATGAAATAAAGTAGAAAAGGCTGCATCTGGGTTCGTGTAAGGTATAAAATATAATATCAATATTGCCAGTCTAGAAGTCGCAGATTAAAGTTCTCAGGCCCCCTGCCGGCACGAAAAATGCGGTGCCACTATTTTTTTTCACCTCCATCACCTGATACTGATCTTTTAAAGTTGGATATCGACATATTATTGTCGACGAACCCATAAATCGGTCTAGTTTTAAATCACATCAATGGTGTGAATATAATCAGTCTGTATACAAGGCTTGATGGGTTTCTGTCAAAATCAAAAGGACCCGATTGTTCACTCGAGTATGATATGCATGCTGACATAAATTTTTTCTGCCTCAGGGGTATCCAGCGGAGTTCGCAATGTACCTAAACTACTGTCGCGGCCTGCGATTCGAAGAAGCCCCGGACTACATGTACCTGAGACAACTCTTCCGTATACTTTTCCGCACGTTGAACCACCAGGTACGCTAACTTTGTTCCACGATTGTTGATATACAATGTTCTTCTACTAGTTGGTGAAACATTTGGGTTTATTTCATTATGAATATATCATTCAATTGTATATTGAAGTTCTGTACCTACAAAAGTCTCGTCTGTAGTAATAGCGAGGGGTAAAGTTTCATGACGATTTGTACTTTAGTACGACTACGTGTTCGACTGGACAATGCTAAAGCAAAAAGCCGCTGCAGCCGCCAGCGCCACTTCCACAAACCCGTCAAGCGCCGCTAAGCAATTGGAGAAGACTAAGAGCAAAGGTGGGTGCTGCTATAGTTGTGGAATTCGCAGGGTTGTGACCCAGTCGCAAGGTTCCGATTATCAAGACAATCTTAAATATGTAGTTTTGACTCAAGAGTCAAGTCTGAGTCCAAGTAGGGGAGCAAAGGGTCGAGTCCGAGCGATATTGTTGTGACTCGAGTCATAGAGTTCACTGTTCATTGTAGAGTTCGAGTCAGGTTCAACTCGCTTCTGTGAAACTCTTGGTGACATCGAAGCCTTCGGATCCATAATATTATTCATTTTTCTCACTCTAAACATGTGTATTCGAACAGATTAAAGCAGGGCTGGCCAACCTTTTCAGCCAAAGGGCCACATTCGGTTGACGAACTATTGCGCGGGCCACCAGCCGCGCGAGGCGCGAATTTTTTTAAGTTTATAGGTCAATAATATTGTCACTTGACTATATTGCGGGCCTGCTGTATTTCGCTGGGCTAAATTTGCGAGGACTGGGCTACGCGGCGCCTGGACATATCGATATCGAAAGATGCGACCAACATTCGTCAATTGGTCGGTTGGTTTTAAGGTATTCATGGTGTTTGTCAACTACTATGTCATTTACACCAGATCGATATTCTTTATTTATATTCCGTAACTGCCGACTTACAGCACGGCCCACTTCTAGGCTTTTTGTAAGACACCGCTGACGCGGATGAGGAGGTGAGGAGTAGCCTAGAAAACCCTCCAACACTTGGATATAGGAAATGCGTCAATTATTTTATGCCTAGGTTCCATAGTGAACGGTGTTACTGCGAGTGCAAACGCAAAGTCGCATATGTTGAACGACACTTTGTCTCGTAATGGCGAATATAGTTAGACTCAATCTGATACATTAGGCGTTCTTTCATTTTCACAAAGGGACAACAATATCACAAACAAGAAATCAAGTGACAACATGTTGCGCGAAGCTTGTCCAAAATTTTTACATTTGATAAACCCATCGCAAATTATTCTGCTTTATTGTAGTGTAGCCTACGAATATCTACCAATATGTGACTGGCTGATGGATCTGCCAAAGCGCCGGAACTGATATTTTAGTCAACACATCTCAAGTGCCAGACACTAATCAAATTTTTGTTTGACCTTGCAAGTTTACAATCTGTGCAATCCATTTTGGTGATATTAGAAATTTCGGAAATTACTTCGCGGGCCACTCAAAACCTTCTCGCGGGCCACATGTGGCCCGCGGGCCACGGGTTGGCCGGCCCTGGATTAAAGACAGTTTCTAGGACTATTTTTCAATTTTTGGTCCCGATACACAAGACTTGAATCAGTGATATAGAATGTCTTGAATTGTATGACTTGGTCTAGTCATAAGCAATGACTCGAGTACTAGTCGAGTCAATGTACAAAGGGATCCAAGTTCTTGAAAACGGAAAATGACTTTAGTCATTACAATTAAAACCGCACATATTCATGATCACAGTCGTCTTCTGAGATTCTTGAAATAATAAGTAGAGCCTGACTGATAGCAGTGAAACCAATAACTAGCACCTTCACCGATAACCCCGATATATTCAGCCGAAATTCGAAGGATGTGGCATCTGACTTGAGATTCATTTCCAAAACTTCAAAGCGTTTATTGCTTGGAAATGAAATAAAGTAATAAGTCTGTATCTGTCTGTGTGTGCAATAAACAAAACAAATCTTTGAATGGGGGAGGTTGGTACCTGGTTCATTGCCCAGGGAGGTGTTTGTGTGATAAGTTTGTGAAACGCTGCGAGCGCTTTTGATTTCGAATGATGCTTTGTTAGGCCAAACAGAATCTGCCAAATGTCTCCGAGTCCTTGCGCGTGATGATGGTGTGTTCTCTATATTCAAATCAATGCTATTCTTGTTGCAGGTGTCTACTAACTTGAAGTTCCACAAAGGATTAAGTAAGTGGAATGATTCCTCTCCTATTTTCTATGTAACCTGCTGAAGCTTGTTGGCGGGGCAAACTTCCGCGTTGGCCGAAGTGTGTCCTGCTGTTCTAAACTAATGAGTTGAACTCCTTGCAATGTGGTGTTGGAATAAATAACGGCCATTGCATACAGTCCAGTCATGCAACCTTCTCACTTACTAGTCCCCTACGGAGTTGGTCATAATAATGCCATAAATTTCTACTCGATTGCAGTTCAAGTAGAAAATGACAGGCTTGGAAAAAACTCAAATATGTTGTTTCAGAAAGTCGAGGGGCTGCATCGGCTACTTTTAGCAGATGATCGAAGGTGACTACTGACTAATTTCAGAATTACTAGTTCCATCTCTGCGACTTCGCGGGATCATTATTGACCATGCCAATAGATGCGAATTTGAAAAATAAATTCAGTTGCGACGTCTCAGAGACTATTTCGGGCAGTTATGTGACAATTTCACGCTAAGGTGATGGTAACACGTCCCAAAACTACTTCGTACTTCACAAAACCCGAAGTCTAAAAAGTAAGCGATTTCCCCTAAAAAACTTGAGTGAATTAGTCTGAAAATACAACCACTTCAGATAGTACTGCAAGTAAGAAAAACCTAGGTGGTCAAAGGATACGAGTAACGGTGTAAATTACCAAGTAAAGATTATTCTAGGCCTAGTTTTGTTGTGAAGTAGTGGCAGGCCTACCCTTGAAAAACACTTGAGTCAGTACTAACAATATTGTGTTGTTTTCAGGTGTTGGATCTCGTTGGCTGTTTTACCATTGTTCTTGTACCCCCCCCCCCCCCCCCCGACTCTTTTCGTATGTATGTGTATGTTTTCAATTTTTCTAGCACTTCATTTTCGTGTACATAATGATCATAATGCTACTTTGCGCTGTTCCTTCCTGCTGCTGCTTTTTCACACGCGCGCTCTCTCTCTCTCATTTGGCGTCGATACACAACACGTTGCGATCAGTCGTCTCTCCAAACGCTTACCCGACAACACTAACTCTCTACGGATTCATGGATGAATTTTTGCAATTTCGGTGACTTACTGTCGTTGCTACTTATTTTATGCTACTCTGGCACACGCAATGGCCCAGTGCCTTACTGTAGATTCGCGAGCAGTGTGCTATAGCGTTTTCGACACTAAGCCTACATGAATCATTTGCTCTATTTGTGTGTATTGGAAAAACACTATTTTTGTTTGTGGCAGTAATGGGATACTTGCATTTTTGGAATAAATTGATTTTGTGTATGAGGTTGAAGAGAGGGTTCTGATGGTGTGTCGTCGTGGGGCACTGGGGCAGCTGTGAATTTCGATCAGATACAATATTCGAAGGTGTTGCATCTAGTAAAAGTAAGTGAGGGATCCATCTCCTATTTACCACGTAATCATTAAAGAAATGAAACTAGAAGGGTGAGAGAGTGCAGCAGTGACGAAGTGCATTCCCGATTTTCGTATATCGTGGTTAAGAAGCGATGACGAGTGATCTTGATGCCACAGAGAGGGAGTGCAATGGTGTATTTCATGCAGTGTGAATATGGTGGCGTTGTGAAGAAAATGGCACACTCAAGTCATTAATTTGAGACAGATCATGTCCCTTAAGAACAAGCCTAACCCAATTCAGCAACATGGAGCGTGCGCTGGGATCGACATCCATTCTATTCTATCGTCAATCCGAATTGACTGCTCGCATTCAATGATATAAATTCCACCATGTAACGGACTATCAAGCATTCATTCGTTTATATCTAGCACCATATTGTATGCATATCGACTCGCGTGTGAAACAGGCAGTGTCATAGTAAGGTCATAGCAATTTACAACGCTACGTTGTATATTGCTGTGGTAAGGTAATCAACACAGGCTGTGAGGTATTCAACCACACAGACCAACCCTAACACCTACCGAATACTAGTACATCCTCAAGATTACCTGACCACGACTGACCTATCGATCTCGCCTTCCATGACATGCCATCCCATTTTTGTCGCTTCCTTTTTCTATACTATCTTCTTTACTTTTCATTCAGTGTGCATGCCTCCTCCTTTACATCGCCTAGGCCAAGGTGGGTGTCTGATTTCATAGACTACTCCAAGTCGCTTCGACACCTTCCTATCTTTTCCTTGTATCGCATCTTGTGGTGTATTGAACTGATAAATATTGCCAATAAATCAATGATGAACCGAATGGCGGATACTAATTTTGAATTCGCCATATATTGATACTCGCTGTTTTGACATTCGCTAGTTTGACCGGATAGGATTTCAAGGACCATACTAAATTGTTTCGACACCTTCCCATCTTTTCATTGTATTACTATCTTGAGCATTTTGATATTAACGACCCAATCAGGGATATAGAGGACTCTAATAGTTCTATATATCCTTGAACCCGATTATAGTAATTACATCGAACGATCGCAAGTCTTCTATGATATTTTTGCTGCATTCATTGCGTTCAATAAAATCGATTGTTCGTCAGTGTTAATGCGTCATTGAGCGTAGGTTTATTCATTACCATCTACCAGTGTTGGGATCAAGTCACTACCTTCGAGTCACGAGTCATTTCGAGTCATTGCACATTTTGACTCGAGTCAAGTCAAGTCAATCGATTTTCAAAGGTGACTCGAGTCAAGTCAAGTCACTCGATTTTTGGAGGTGACTCGAGTCAAGTCGAGTCAAGTCAAGTCAAGTCACGAGTCAAGTCACAATTCAAGTCAAGTTGCCTTTTCAAAGTATGGGGCATGATAACCTCATTGCATTTTGCTAGCTATCTGAAATACAGATTGAGTGGTCTTTGATTTTGAACCGATGAACGAATACAGAGTTAAATATACACGTAAGAAGGCGCTGTATCGCTCACATATACGTAGAGATGCTAAACCACAGTTTATAGTTACCAGCCAGAATAGAGAATAGATACCAATTGATAGGAAACAATACATTACCCATTTCCAAATTGATATGATACAATTCGAGCCTGCGGCAATGGTTGAGGACAATATAAACTATATTCGAATTCAATTTCAATAAAACAAGAAGTTTCGTTAAGGTAAAAACAGTGATTAATTGCTTTACTGTACTAGTTTACGACAACGTAAGCTGTAGCTTCGATCACTTGGTTTGCGGTCAATTTATTTGTGAGGGAACAATGGAGGCTCAGTAAAACTCACGATCATTAAATCATAGTGTCCTATATGGTGTCGACACAAGCAAATCTCACGGTTCAATGAAATTGTATCACGTCACAATTTCCATTTGGCTACAGGCAATTTGACGGTTATTTTTGACCGGCTTGCCGATCAATAAATTTGATGAATCGGGTATCAATCGAAAGCTAACTCTGCACTGATTACGAAAATATAAATTTTATTCCACTCATGGCCCTGGAACCCCCACAATCAGCCCCAAATTATTCATTGTTGAGTAGATTGGCAGTGTGACGCAACAATGCTGTCTGGCGAAACGAGAGAGAAACTCAAGAGCAAAGATGCGGCCGAGCGGCGAGAGTGAGATCAGCTGACGTCGCGGCAATAGCGATGTGCAATCGCGTCGCAGAGAAACGCTGCGCTGTTGATACTTTTTCTATTTGCTTCGGTACAAGCGAGCACGCCTTATCAGCCTTTCCTTGACTTTTAAGGGTAGAACTGGGTCCACAGAATGTATTAGGGCCCTACCAATTTTCGCGCATTATACTTCAACTGATAGAGATATTTAGGCTACGTCTAAATTGTCTACTTAGATATTTCACATTATTATGATATCGATTGCCTTGGCCCGCTAGTTGCGTAGGGCTCCAGAGATGCGTGGCGCTGTTGATACTTTCTATAGGCGCTTCGCTAAAAGCGAGCACTCATTACCAGCCTTTCCTTGATTTGTAAAGGTAGAACTGGGTCCACAGAATGTATTTGGGACCTACCAATTTTCGCGCAATATCCTTCAGCTGATAGAGATAGTTAGGTTACGTCTAAGTAGCAGTGTTGGGATGACTCGAGTCATGACTTGACTCGAGTCAGACTCGAGTCAACTTTTTCGTATGACTTGACTTGACTCGAGTCACTTTGCAAAAATGACTTGACTTGACTTGACTCGGCGCTTCAGAAATGCGGATTGACTCGTGACTCGGAGTAAAATTTACGAGTCAATTTCAAGTCATCAATAAGTAAACGGTCTCGACCAAATCCCTGTATCATGTGTATATTCGGATTATTAGCGATACGCCGGTGGCACTTGTGAGAGCAACCAGTCATTCAATTATTGTACGTTTCACTGGTCCTCCATTGTTACATCACAAATATATTGGCCCCAAACGAAATGATCACAGCTTACGTTGCCGTATAGTAGTAAGTAGGGATGGTGTGAACGTGAGGTTCACGTTCGCGTTCTGTGTGTGAACCTCGGAAATTTAGAGGTTCGCGTTCACAACAGAACCTTGGTAGGTTCTGCACTGTGAACCTTTTTCATATATTACAATTTTCACTTCATTACAACATCGTTGGTTCAAATTTATCGCATTTCAACTGCAGGCCACTGTATACATGGCGCTATAGGCATAAAAAAAATCAACACTAAACGAGCATGTACCTTGACAATCTCCAAAGTTTTACTTGGTTTGTTGCAACAGTTTGCTCGAAATATCCAACTTTCCGTTTGTAAATATTTATTGACTCTCTGCTGCGAGCTTGACCCACAATCACAAAACATCACGATCGAAATATGCTACGTGGTCAGTGAATGATGCTTATTCAACTAATCAATCTAGCAGGCGTATGGGGTCAATCTTGACTTCATATGTTTACTGGATCATTAAAACCAAATCGGTGCGACTGAGGTGTTGGCTACTGCTGTATAACTTGTTAATGGGGTGATATCAGTAGCAAGTATAGAAACCCGTTTCACACTCTGCTCAATATCAATGTAGCAATACTCAGACGTCGAATAGATTTTCCGACCTGTCATACGAAAAAGGTGACTCGAGTCTGACTTGAGTCAAGTCATGACTCGAGTCATCCCAAAACTGCTACAAGGCTATATCTGCATCTTCCTTGCCCGACGGCATATGCACATCATGTACTCACGGTACGCATATACGCAGATCGTGTGTATGTATATCATGAGTCGGTGTATATGCCGCAAGAACATCAAGGACAAAAATAAACTACGTCCCTTGCTTCCCTTATATTCCCTGGTAAGTCCTCGTCAAAATTGTTGGCAAAGCGACGGAAGATATTGATTTTATGAGATTATTATATCATTTGATTGCCCCAGTTGATACATTTGGCGACGTTTAAAACGTCGATATGTATTTCCGCATTATGACGTAATGTTGCCCGAGTCGTCGCTAGGTATCGCTAGGTATCGCTAGGTTGGAATTAGCCATATGACGTCCCGTGACGTCACGAGGTTCACGTTCGTGTTCACACAGAACCTTTCAAAAAGGTTCGCGTTCACACGAACCCGAACCTTTTAGAGGTTCACACCATCCCTAGTAGTAAGTAGATTAATAGCAACGTATCTCTGTTTCTAAACGGCTCAGTGCTTACATTGCGATTTGCGCAGTGGTCACCTTTACCAACCATCTTGTATGATTTAAATATAATGAATATAGTTAATGCATTTATTTCTTACGGATGTATAGCTGGGTAGTGTATTGTACCACATCAATTTGTTTGAACTTCTCGAGGCTTCGCATTCGAATCTCTCTTTTGGCTGATAATAACATTAATAACATACTGTAGCATGTAGCTATACAGTTACTCACGTATTTTATTAGTTGTTCTACGTGTGTGTGTGCGATACAATGCAATTTTGCATGTATATTTAACTTTATATTCGTTATTTTATTCAAGATAAATGGATAATTAATCGTCTTTCTCACAGCTGGCAAAATGTTATGACTTTGAATCATCACTCTTACTTCGAAAATTCAATTTGACTTGAATGGGGCTGTTCCACTTCATTTTGAACACGCGGTGGCGACAAAGGTAACTCGACCCAAATCTGTTTTGTTGCTATATGCTTTACTATGGGAGTGGACTAAACATGGACCCAATTTCGTCTATTGGCGTACAACGAGGATGGTGAAAGTATCCATATCAATATAAATCATCCATATGGATATCAAGTAGCTGTTAGCCGACGAAAATGAGGCTATTTCTTGGCGTCTAGTCCTCGTGATGGACATTGGCATCATGGCAGCCATTGGCAGGTGGAAGCTTACCGGTACATTGCTGTTAATTTTCCGAGAGTCGTATGATATGGCGAGTTTTATATGCCTCATTGTGTAAGGATGACGGTCATTTGATCTCAGAAGATGCATCAATTAGAAACAGAAAGTTATCGGGAGGATGGGCTCCGTTTACGAAGAAGAGGTATCGATGCCTAGTCCTCTCCTGGAAATGTTGTTTGCAGAATATCATTTCACCAGCATGATTTATCCTGCTTCTCCTGCAGTAAATCAGTTCCCCCATGATTATTATGTGTTATGGAAAATTACGTTATGTACATTGTACATTTGCTGCTGTGAGGTTCTAACATATATAAATCAGGCGTTTGAATTACAATGAAGCTGATTACACTTCGGTAAAGGCAGCCTCATCTGTTCTGTTTTCAATGAAAAAGGTTGCAGAAGAGACGTCAGTGTCAAAAGCTGTTGCAAAAGAATAAACTGTACGAGTCATCAGTCACGGCATCTTGTTCTGACGATTCAACAATTTGGAAAAGGGGATAGCTGAATCTATAGTGATTCACCCCTTATTGAAAGAAGCATACTCTATAGTTGATAGTGCAAAGCAACCATCATTCCCACTATAAATCCTGAACACTCAACACTGTTGGATATTGTAAGCATGGCGTCATTTTTGTACTTCCCACTGAAAGACTTGGAAATTAGGCTTAGTTTTAAGACAACTATTTCATATGACTTCAACAAAACGGGACTATTGTCAGTTGCTCACTACATGGACTCTTATTATACGTATCTGATTATCTGATACATATTTTGTTGGTAGCACAACAAACTTTGCTACAACCTTCAAGATTTTCAAGTACAAACTCGATGATCAAAAATGACCAAGGCTCACAAGCTCATTTTGTGTTTTACAATTCTTGGATATGGTGATGCTATTAGTATCAATTGGGTTTACAAGTATTTTGCTTTTTGTCTTAAAGCAGTCCCATACATGGGTTTCTCAAATAGAGGGTTGACATTCCTCTTCCTAAGAATTATGTAATTGTGTAATAATGAGCATGCGTAGATACGTTGCTTAGAATTTTTGTTGTTTGCTTTTTTCTATACTATTTTCTTTACTTTTCATTCAGTGTGCATGCCTCCACTTTACATCGCCTAGGCCTAGGTGGGTGTCTGATTCCATAGACTAGTCCAAGTTGCTGCGACACCTTCCTATTTTTTCATTTTATCGCATTTTGTGGTGTATTGAACTGATAAAATTGCTAATAAACCAATAATGATGATGATGATCCAATGTTTATGTGCTTACCATTGGAGAACCTCTGCTTTATAGACTATTACGCTTTGCGACTTTAGTTTATAACCGTTCCATTTTATTTGACAAAATAACTGCAACAATACAACTGGTACATCGTTTAATTGTCAATCATCAGTGAGGATGAGATCTAGTTGGTATTATTAGTATTTTATCACATAAAAACACCAACAGATAGTGATGAGATTGATGAATAGGAAGGTATCGGAATGACATGAAGTCTTTCAACCAGACAGCTATTTGGTTAAGGTCATAATATATCTAGAAAGGGTTTGTATTGAATCCAGTACAATCTGGTGTAGTTTTGGCCGCTAAATGGCGAGAATAATAATGATAGAACCATTGCAGTTGGTGGTGAGGATATAATCATAATTTCAGCACTTCCATCACGAGAACAAGACGCCAAGAAATAGCATCATTTTCGTCGGCTAACAGCTATTTCATATCCATATGGATGATTTAAGTTGATATGGATACTTTGACCATCCTCGTTGTGCGTCAAGAGACGAAATTAGGTCCATGTTTAGTCCATACCCATAGTAAAGTATATAGCAACAAAACAGATTTGGGTCGAGTTACCTTTGTCGCCACCGCGTGTTCAAAATGAAGTGGAACAGCCCCATTGTGACTTGACTCATGACTTGACTTGACTTGACTCGACTTGACTCGAGTCACCTCCAAAAATCGAGTGACTTGACTTGACTCGAGTCACCTTCGAAAATCGATTGACTTGACTTGACTCGAGTCAAAATCTGCAATGACTCGAGATGACTCGTGACTCGAAGGCAGTGACTTGATCCCAACACTGCTAAGTAGTCTACATTGGATATGTCAGATTATTATGATATCGATTACCTTAGCCCGCTTGTTGCGTAGGGCTCCAGAGATGCGTGGCGCTGTTGACACTTTCTATAGGTGCTTCGCTAAAAGCGAGCACACATTACCAGCCTTTCCTTGATTTGTAAAGGTAGAACTGGGTCCACAGAATGTATTTGGGACCTACCAATTTTCGCGCAATATCCTTCAGCTGATAGAGATAGTTAGGTTACGTCTAAGTAGTCTACATTGGATATGTCAGATTATTATGATATCGATTACCTTAGCCCGCTTGTTGCGTAGGGCTCCAGAGATGCGTGGCGCTGTTGACACTTTCTATAGGTGCTTCGCTAAAAGCGAGCACACATTACCAGCCTTTCCTTGATTTGTAAAGGTAGAACTGTGTCCACAGAATGTATTTGGGACCTACGAATTTTCCTGCAATATCCTTCCGTCTAAGTATAGCTGGGTTAGTTATCTATAATTGCACAATGCACATAGCTATTGCCGCGACGTCAGCTGATCCCACTCTCGCCGCTCGGCCGCATCATTGCTCTTGAGTTTCTCTCTCGTTTCGCCAGACAGCATTGTTGCGTCACACTGCCAATCTACTCAACAATGAATAATTTGGGGCTGATGGTGGGGGTTCCAGGGCCATGAGTGGAATAAAATTTATATTTTCGTAATCAGTGCAGAGTTAGCTTTCGATTGATACCCGATTCATCAAATTTATTGCTCGGCAAGCCGGTCAAAAATAACCGTCAAATTGCCTGTAGCCAAATGGAAATTGTGACGTGATACAATTTCATTGAACCGTGAGATTTGCTTGTGTCGACACCATATAGGACACTATGATTAAAATTAATGATTGGTCGCTCTCACGGTTACACCAGCGTTTCGCGAACAATCCGAACATATGCAAGATTCAGTGATTTTTATCGACATCGATTACTTGATGACTTGAAATTGACTCGTGAATTTTGCTCCGAGTCACGAGTCAATCCATGTTTCTGATACGCCGAGTCAAGTCAAGTCAAGTCATTTTAGCAAAGTGACTCGAGTCAAGTCAAGTCATTCGAAAAAGCTGACCCGAGTCTGACTCGAGTCAAATCATGACTCGAGTCATCCCAACACTGCCATCTACTGTATCGCTGTATTGTTCAGGGTTTCATCTCCATGCAAAATCGTTGGAGAAATTGTTCCTGTCTTGGGGGGCTCGACTCTGAAGAGTCTGTCATATCTAGCCTCCGGTCTACGTTACATGTGGCATTTCACTGTGTTACATTTTGCGTTGTGTGATGTTGATATATAATGTGGACGAATAAAGATTCTTTCTCTTTCTACCCGGTATGATTCAGTGTTGGGATGACTCGAGTCATGACTTGACTCGAGTCAGACTCGAGTCACCTTTTTCGAATGACTTGACTTGACTCGAGTCACTTTGCTAAAATGACTTGACTTGACTTGACTCGGCGTATCAGAAATATGGATTGACTCGTGACTCGGAGCAAAATTCACGAGTCAATTTCGAGTCATCAAATAATCGGTGTCGATAAAGATCACTGAATCTTGCATATGCTCGGATTGTTCGCGAAACGCTGGTGTAACCGTGAGCGCGACCAATCATTTAATGATCGTGCGTTTGACTGAGCCTCCATTGCTCCCTCACAAATAAATTCACCGCAAACGAAGTGATCGAAGCTTACAGCTTACGTTGTCGTAAACTAGTATAGTAAAGTAATTAATCTCTGTTTTTTACCTTAACCAAGCCTCTTGTTTTATTGAAATTGAATTCGAATATAGTTTATATAGTCCTCAACCACTGCCACAGGCTCGGATTGTATCATAATTCATATCAATTTGTAAATGGGAAATGTATTGCATCCTATCAATTCGTATCTATCCTCTATTTAGGCTGGTAACTAAAAACTGTGGTCTAGCAGTTCTACGTATCTGTGAGCGATACAGCGTCTTCTTGCGTGAATATTAAACTCTATATTCGTTCATCGGTTCAAAATCAATGACCACTCAATCTGTTTTTCAGACAGCTTTCAAAATACAATAACGTTATCATGCCTCGTGCTTCGAAAAGGCAACTTGACTTGAATTGTGACTTGACTCGTGACTTGACTTGACTTGACTCGAGTCACCTCCAAAAATCGAGTGACTTGACTTGACTCGAGTCACCTTTGAAAATCGATTGACTTGACTTGACTCGAGTCAAAATGGGCAATGACTCGAAATGACTCGTGACTCGAAGGTAGTGACTTGATCCCAACACTGGTATGATTATTATTTTTGCTACGATCAGTGAACCATTGCAAGCACAAAGGCTCAGTGATTTTCAGAAAACAACAGAAGTATTTTCTGCCAGAATCGCAGCGGTGCCCTGCGTTATTAGTCTTGTGCGGTTTATGTGTCTGGGTGACTTTTGACTGGGGCATATACAAAATGGATGCCTTAATTCCTGTCATCAACAAATTGCAAGACATATTCAACACCGTCGGTACCGACTCAATACAACTACCTCAAATTGTGGTCGTGGGTGCTCAGGTAAGCGTCTTTTCAGAAGAATATGTCATTTGGCCATAATATTGATTTCTTCATTTATAAAAGTTAGGAATTCAACACCGGTCTGACGTGATAAAAGGGTGATAGAGACTGGGTCCCGTGTATTTGAATGCATGAATACATTATGTAGATTAACTACACCAGAAATGAGTTTCGGAATATGATTTTGTAGCATACGTATGGTGCTTATTTCAAAGCATGTTCAAATTGTGCAATCCACCTCCAGGATCATATGATTCCGTATACATTTCTCCTTCCTGTGCACTGCGTATTCCGGACTGGCTATGTACCATATCTTTGAGAAACAATATGTAAAATTATCTTTATCTTGGTTTTACAGAGCAGTGGTAAAAGCTCCGTTCTGGAAAATTTAGTTGGACGAGATTTTCTACCCAGAGGAACAGGAATCGTGACTCGCAGACCACTCGTGTTACAACTAGTCAATGTTTCTGATGCCACTGCCAATCGGGATGTAAAGTTGGAATCTGGTAAATGTCTCAAGTTTTCAAATTACATGATTATAGTCTGAAAATGAATATGACCTCGGTATTTGTCGATTTCAGTTAGTCTCCCATGTCTAAATTCACATTTAAAGATGGTGTTCTATCAAGTGGCTGAATCCTCGCATTATATCGATGAAATATTTGTCATCAATGCTCATCGACTTACCGTTTTTTCGGAGAAACTTTGTATCACAAAATATGACGTCACCAGCAGGAAATTTCAAATGATATGCCGGTGACGTCATATTTTTTGATACAAAGTTGCTCCGAAAAAATGGCAAATGTCTGTACACCTAGCGTGGCTCGTTTTGCACCATACAGTTCCCCGGTAGTATTTTCAGCAAAATAAGAAATTGGATTAGAAATTACATGAGAGCATAGATACATTTCAATTAGACCACAGAAATATTTAACAAATTAGAAAAGAACTACATTTCGCTCTAATTAATTTAATTAGAATTCTAAATTTATCCAAATACTGGACATTGTTGCTGGACCGGGCATTGTCAAGGATACACCCAAGCCAACATCCCTAACTCAAAAGTATTGTTTTTAAATAAGCCGCTTTTTTCGTTATCAAGATAAAGATGACGAGAGTCCGGGACAAGCAGTCAACGGCGCAGAACAGCAATCTGAGGAACCGAGAGAGTGGGCCAAATTTCTTCACACCAAAGACAAGAGATTCACAGACTTTGACGAGATTCGCAAAGAGATTGAAAACGAGACGTCGAGACTCGGCGGGGACAACAAGGGAATATGCCCGGACGCCATCAACTTGAAAATATTCAGCCCGAGGGTGTTGAATTTGACGCTCGTGGACCTGCCTGGGATGACTAAGGCAAGTGATCGACAAATTTATGGTGGTCTGTGGTCCCCAATTAAAGTAGACTCTTGCAAATACAGAACTTCAGTTTGCAATTGAATGATATATTCATATTGAAATAAACCCGAATATTCTTGACTGACAATCGTCAGGACCTCAGAGGGAATTATGTATCAAATTCGGTGATAGGATTGTTAATTTACAAAGTATTTTTTAAATTTTCCGCTAGGGTCTGACAATGGCCCCTGACGAGAGTCAGTCGAAAATATTCGGGTTCAGGGTTGTAACCAAGTCACAAGTCAATATCACTTTTATAGTTTTGACTCGAGTCAAGTCGAGTCATTTCAAACTCACTACCGAGTCAAGTCCGAGTCCATCAGCTATCAGGGGTTTGAGTCCGAGTCATGGTATTATGACTCGAGTCCAAGTCATTGTGTTGACTGCTCAGTTCCCAGTTGAAGTCTTGTTAACCCATTTTTTATGACTCTGTTTGGTGTTATCGAATGGTTCGCATTTATAATATACTAATTTTCCTCACTTTCGGCAGTTTCTGGTCGCATTTTCTAGTACCAGTACTGACAGACGGAATCCCAATAGTGTGGTAACTTTACTATTCTTGCGCAATGACTCGAGTCCAAGTCGAGTCAATATACAGATTGACTCGAGTCAAATCGAGTCATCAGAAAATCGTGAGTCGAGTCATGACTCGAGTCATTACAACCCTGATTTCAATATGAATATATATTCAATGGTATAATAACTTTTAGGGTGTGCAAAACAATTTGACAGCAGCCGTTATCATCAGAAAGCCACCGTATTCGGACTGCAGCAAAATATTTTCACGAAATGCACCATTACATTACATCTATCTCTGTGGTATCAAGGTCATGCGTCTTTTCTTGTTAACCCTCTACATAATGTACACATATTTACCGTAACTAAACCTCCATGATTTCTGATATATTGGTTCTTCATAATATGATACATTTCATGAAAATCTTTTAGCTGCAGTTACAATACAATACAGCCACTTCTTGAGGACAATGGCTACCGATAAAATATTTTTCACACCTTCATCATATTTAGAGTGAAGCGTGCCTTGAATTTGCCGAAACAGCGGTATACGGTTTCCCGATGGGCCGCTGTTTCACTTTGTATTTGAACTTGACATTGTGTCATTTAATCTGACATCGTATCGACGAATTGATTTTTTTAATAAACACTTTGCAAACATGTCTGTTGCAGATCGAGTATTTTTTTATGTTTGAGCGTAACATCAAAAACCGTTTTATTAACACGTGCATTTATAACTACACGGTTTAATCCAAATTGGATTAGAATTAGAATTATAGCTGCGCATTTTTTCCAAATTAGATTAGAATTACTGAATTCACGAAAACTTTGAAATTGTTTCGATTGAAGTTATCTAATCAGAATTCATTCTGATTGCATGAGAATGGCAAATGTCTGTACTGGAAACTTGGTTCATTTTCGCACTATACATTTCTCCGTTGGCATTTTCAGGAAAAGCAGAAATTAGATTATAATTTGAATTAGAGCATAAAAGCATTTCACAGATTATATAAGAATTAATTAGGTTGCCGGAATTTCACGCCATCTTTTATCATTGATTTGCTTCCATACTTTTCTATAGCTCCCTAGTATTGGAATGATATTTTACCATTTACTGCCCTCTATAAATCAGTATGTTGCGATTATGATATTATTTCAAGTGGCGTGGTGTTATGTGGGTTGTTCATTTTCAGGTTCCAATCGGCGACCAGCCAGAAGATATCGAAAATCAAGTGCGCGACCTCATACTGAAGTACATTTCCAATCCAAACTCAATCATTCTAGCCGTCACAGCCGCTAACACAGACATGGCAACCTCCGAAGCTATCAAGGTGAGTAATATGCTGCCTTTCTGAACCAAGTATTAGTTGAATGTTTGAGTAACACTCGTTATGACATCATCGGAGTAGGAATGATGTAGAAAGTGCAGATATGTACCTTTTATGCAATCACAAAGAAAATAACGATAGTTCTACGACGATACCTTTTACATTGCGCATTGCGACACTGCTGTTGGTTGATCGCGACTTCACAGATACGTAATTTCCACTAACGTGCGTACCTTTTTGCTACATTTTTCGTATGCTGCGACATGACCAATCGATGTTTCAAGGTCTCCCCAGTTTAAAATACTGTTGAAAAATATAATGCCAGCTCTGCACATGAACAATAATTCTGTTATTTTTCGAACATACCTATTTCATTTCACTTTGTGGCAATGCTGTGGGTTGATCAGGACTTCACATAAATGCGATTTTCAATAACTTGAGTAGTTTTGTACTAATGTTTCGTGTGATGTGAAACGTCCAATCGAGGTTTCAAGGCTTCCGCACCGCAGTGGGGAAAATAGTCTCGGAACAATAATTCTTGTTGATAAATAAACTGTTAGTGGAAAGGGGTGTATAATTTCAGTACTCGACTCAAATCATTCGAATAGTTACTCGAATTATTGGACCCAGCCCTACTGGATGCTGACCTTTTGCATCGAATACTTCCAGATGGCTCTTGAAGTGGATCCAAACGGGCGACGTACGCTGGCTGTCGTTACAAAGCTTGATATTATGGACGCAGGGACGGACGCGATGGACGTACTGTGCGGCAGGGTTATACCTGTTAAACTTGGCATTATTGGTAGGTGTCGATATTGATTTTGTGATTGTCGTAAGCTTGTCGGCTAATACTAGTGGAAAGAAGCGATATGCATATGTGGTCAATGCATTCAGCAGTGAGTCTCAATTAGTAATGAAAGTGACCTGTGAATTCATACTCAATGACAAGTGAAAGTTGGCGATACCCAAGACATCGTAACTACTTCGAGTTGAAGTAATAATTACGGCATTTGGGTTGTTCCAAAATAACTGTTTCTTTCACAAGGTTTACTGGATATTTGATGAAATTGTTAGGTTAGCTAAAGACATGCTTCACACTCATTTTGACTCAATTGCAACCAGTGGAAGCAAAGTTGGAGTTGGAGAATTTTGAATATTTATTTTGAAGAAAATCCCCGATTTTACCGAGTATTCCATGAAGTTGAGTTGTCTAAAAAAATTTCGATTTGAGACGATAGTATTCACGGTGGGAGGTTCTGAAATTGATGTTGTGAATGTCCCAAAATCCAAAAATTTTTACTTCATTATCTCTGTTTCCTCGCGCAGGTGTGATCAACCGTAGCCAACTCGACATACAAAAGAACAAAGATATTGCGGAAGCCATCGCAGACGAGCAAGCCTTTTTGCACAGAAGATATCCGTCGCTCGCGAATCGCAATGGTACAAGATTCCTAGCGAAAACCCTAAACAGGTACTCGTTCTCTAAACCTGTGATGCAGTATAGTATAGTTGTCGGAAAGCAAGCCTCCTATTCCTATTGTTACTGTGAGATTTTAATAAAATATGCTGCTAATAGCTGACGCATGGTGTTTATTAAAAGCAGTTCTAACTGATATGGTATGTTTCACATTAATAAGATCAATCATTATAAGCTTAGTTATCTCATCCACTGCACCAGTGCTCGGTTTTACTTTAAAAATCATTCATTTGCATTTATCATTTTTCTGTGCATTTCGAGACAAATTTGTGCGGAAATGAGATGGAATCATGTTATTTCTGCAGCTTTTAAGCCCAAACCTATCATTCTAGCATAAGCGGTCATCAAGATATGGCTCGTTTAATAAAATTGCATTGCAGGGTCGGAGATTTGATATTTGAGGCCATATGGAGGCCGCTTTTTGTAATAGAAATTTTAATTTTTCACTCCACCTGTGAATAGTGCTAGACATGTTTTTATGGTCCCGTGGGAGATATGATACAGTTGCAATTGCATTGGACACCATTTTAGTATTGAGTTGCAAGTTGCGACCCCGGTTAATGTTTGTTTGCTTGTTAATTTCCAGCAAACGTTGATAATTATCAACATTATAATGAATCGATATCAGTTTCCATTAAAGCGTCCCTGGGACACCCCTGTAGAGCAATTGTATTTTGTCATCAGTAGCTTCGCACTCAGGCCAATAGGTCTGCAAATGACGATCGATGCTCGAGATGGTGTAATTGCAGAACATCATGTATGCTGAGACTGTAATTTATGCACGACAATTGTATAAAGGAATTAGCCCTTACGTAAAATGGAGATCATTCAGTAATCAATCAAAGTCCGGGCGAATATCACGATGGTTTAACTTTGAAGGCGAAATCATTGTGGCCTTATTTTCATGAATGTCATGACAAAATACTTACCTAATGCCTTCCTAGTCTATTTCATGTCCAAGCCCATCAATGGCTGTAAAGCTGTTCAAATAAATGCTCTGAAGTTTCAAAATTGCACCTTAAGCTACAGACCATATATCTTTTGAATATCGAATGAATATATTGGCTTTATCGGAGAGTTAGTTATCAGTAGGGCAAGTTTTTGCAACTTTTTTACTAAATACTCAAGATTTATGCAGTATGATGTTTTAAGGTGTTTGAATGAATTTTATATTGCAAAAGTTACAACTTTTTCGATTTTTTCTTGCTACTTTTTATTGCAACTTTTATCAAGTATTGCACAAAATGTGGAGCAGTGATGTCAAAAAACATGCTATAAAACAAAGTGCGATGTGATTGATTAGCTGCACCTCATTGTTATCTATGACGCAATGGCGTGCAACTGGTGGTTCAGCAACCCCAGCCAGACTTGAAAATGTCTGCCGTGACTAGGCAAGTTAGTTTACATCTCTGAAATTACTATTTTGAGTTGATATAGATATATATTTCCCATCTGCAGTCCTGCGGCTCCTCTGGTAGCTAAATACCAATGAGATTGGAGTGTAGTTGTATGTTCAATGTTCATACGATGGCATTGCGCCGATCATGAATAATGAATGTGGAATAGGTTCGTCCAAAGTAAGCTTTTTTTCAAACTTCAACGGGCATGCCATGAAATTGCTGGTTTCCTAGAAAAAGCACATATCGAATTTGGCTTCAAATTTCCCACCGTGAATACTATTTTATCATATCCAAACTTTTCTACTTTGAAACTTTGCAGGTTGGAATTGAGCCAAATTTCTTTTAGCGATTTTTAGGCAACCTAACCATTTTATGTGGTCTTCGGTTAAATTTGGGAAAAAAAGTATTTATACAATACAAAATTTTCTACTCCATCAAGATCAACTTCTCTTTTATGGCTTGGAATTAGCCATATTTGATGTACAGCATTTTTTTTCCAGCAACCTATCAATTTCATGTGGTGCCCGGCGAGAATTGAAAACTGAATAGTATATTCATATTGAAATGAACCCGAATATTTTCGGCTGACACTCGTCAGGGGTGACCGTCAGCAACTGTTAGAGAGTTGGAAAGAACATTGCATATCAACAATCGTATCACAAAACATGACGTCACCGGCATGAAAATTCGAGCGTTCTTAGACAACCTAACAATTTAAGGGAGTGTTCGGTGAAATTTGAAAAAAGTGTATTTTGAGTTTCGAACAACCGTGATGTGAAGGTTATTCCAAAATGTTATGTTGCAGATTATTAATGCACCACATTCGAGATTGCCTGCCGTCGCTGAAGACCAGAGTCAACGTTTTAACGTCTCAATTTCAACTGTTGCTGAATTCTTTCGGCGAAGAAATCGGAGACGAGAGTTCTACCTTATTACAAATCATCACGAAATTCGCGTCGGAATACATCAACACCATCGAAGGCACTGCGAAGAATATCGAGACCTCAGAACTGTATGTATATTTCTTCATGACACTAGGGCTGGACGAAATCGCATAGCTGAGTGCAGACTATATAATTCTAGTATAATTACATTAATTAGAAGGACATGCCTGTAATCTAGTTGAATCTGTTTTATGCTATAATTTTGTATCTAATTTAGTTTGTGAAATGTTTCTATTCTCTTATTTTCGTTCTACGGTGATTTTTTGTTTTCATGTATAGTGCAAATTCGGCCAAGTTTGCTGTACAGATTACAGCTTATAAAACATATGTTACATGCAGACTTGGACAGCTAGATAATTCTGGTTGTCGAATTGGATTAATTAGATTAATCTTAGATTAATTAGTCTTGGGAAATGTTTCTATGCGCATTAGGGCTCTTTAAAAATGACTTTTTTTCTCAAATCGTACTGGCTACTTAATAAAATTGTTAGGTTACTTAATTTGAGCCTACACACCAAATATGGTTCAATTCCAACCAGTAGCCGCATTGCTACAGGAGAAGAAAGTTTCTGTTTATTATATAAAAATAAATAACAAAAAATTTGAAAATTTTCTGTTCTCCCCATGAAAGTGCTAAGTTGTCTATAGAAACGATGTTCACCAAATTTGGTTCAATTCCAAACAGTGGAAGCGGAGTTATTGCCGTCGAAAAATTTGGATTATGTATAAAATAGTATTTACAGTGACCAATTCTTTAATTATTTATTATAGTGGTGCCCACCGTGAATACTATTTTATTCAAATCCAAATTTTTCGACGGCAATAACTCCGCTTCCACTGTTTGGAATTGAACCAAATTTGGTGAACATCGTTTCTATAGACAACCTAACACTTTCATGGGGTGAACAAAAAAATTTCAAATTTTTTGTTATTTATTTTTATATAATAAATAGAAACCTTCTTTTCCTGTAGCAATGCGGCTACTGGTTGGAATTGAACCAAATTTGGCGTCTAGGCTTAAATTAGGTAACCTAACAATTTTATCAAGTAGCCAGTGCGATTTGAGAAAAAAAGTCATTTTTGAAGAGCCCTAATGCGCATATTGTGATTCCTAATTTAGTTTCTGCTTTTCCTTGAAATGCTACTGGAGAACCAGGGTTGTAATGACTCGAGTCACGATTTTCTGATGACTCGACTTGACTCGAGTCATTTTCTCAAAATACAGAAATGACTCGACTCGATTCAATCTGTGTATTGACTCGACTTGGACTCGAGTCATTGCGCATGACTCGAATCAAGTCATACGACTCGAGACTCTGACTGCAAAGACCGACATTTCATTGTAATTTCGAAGAATAGTTAAGTACCGTACTAGTATTTCGTCTATTGGTACTGGAACTTGAAAATACGACCAGAAACTGCTAAAAGTGAGGAAAATTAGTATATTAGAAATGCGAACCATTCGATATCACCAAACAGAGTTATAAAAAGTGGGTTTACAAGACTTTAACTGGAAACTGAGCAGTCAACACAATGACATGGACTCGGACTCGAGTCATAATACCATGACTCTCACTCGACCCGCTGCTCGCTGACTTGGACTCGGACTTAACTCAGTGGTGAGTTGAAAATGACTCGACTTGACTCGACATAACTATAAAAGTTTTGCCTCGAGTCAAGTCGAGTCGTTTTCAATTCACCACCGAGACAAGTCCGAGTCTGTGAATAGAGGGTCGAGTCCGAGTCATAGTGTTGTGACTCAAGTCCGAGGCCATGTCATTATGTTCACTGTTCGGTTTCGAGTTCAATCCACTCTTTTTAACTCTACTCGAGTGATAAAGAATGGCTCACATTAATATTGTAATTGTCCTCAGTTTCAACAGTTTCTGGCCCTATTTTCCGAGTATCAGGACTGATAGACGAAATACCAATCATGTGGTGACTTTACTATTCTTCGAAGGCAAAATAAAATGTCTGTCTTGGCCGTCCTAGTCTCAAGTCCTATGACTTGGTTCGAGTCATGCACAATGTCAGCACAAGTCGAGTCAATACACAAATTGAGTCGAGTCATCTTACGCGTTTGAATAAATGAATCGAGTCAATTCGAGTCACCAAAAAATCGTGACTCGAGTCTTACTCTTTACAACCCTGATATCAGTGCTCAAAAACTTCGTCTCTCATTACTCGACACTTTGGGGTTAGATTGATGTGCTATTTCAGGTGCGGCGGCGCCAGGATTTGTTACATTTTTCACGAAACTTTCGGACGCAAGCTGGAAACGATGAACCCGCTCGGCGGGCTGACGGACCTCAACATTTTAACGGCCATACGAAACGCAAATGTACGATTGGCTGTGGCATGAATTTGGGTTTGGTAGAGAAAAGTTGACTAGGCGTAACAGACCATATTTGTATTGATATGTGTGGCAATTACAGATGTTAAAAATAACTTCTTTTTTTTCGGAATCCGGGGATTCACTGATTAAATTGCTAAGTTGCCTAAATAACGCTGCACACCAAATTTGGCTCGATCACAACTGGTGAACGCACAAGAGTTACAAATTTACTATAAAAAAATTTAGAAAAAAACTTAAGTAACTGTACTGTCAACCCCATGAAATGGTTGCGTTGTCTACAAAAACGACGCAAAACAAATTGACGAGATTCCAACCCGTAGAAGCAAAGTTATTTCAGTTTTTCATGAATAATTCTGGGATTACCCACCGTCCAGGCTATTTTTGCGAATCCCAAATTTTCACTTCTACCAAAACTTCACTTCTACCGGCTGGAAGGGAGTAAAAATTGTTAAGCACCGTAAGCATCTTTTAGATAACTTAACAATTTCACGAGGTTGACAGTGAAATATTGAAAAATATTGTATGATTTTTATAAAAAATTCAAAATTTTCAAACTTGTGTGTGTTGATATCTACGAGTTGGAATGGAGCCCAAATTTGGGGTGCAGTGTTTTTTTTGGGGCAACCTTACAATTCAATTAGTGACGGGATACCATTATAACTCAGATTTGGGTCACGGTCTAAAAAGTTGAGAAACCACTGTTTTAAAACCTTTTATTTTCTCCTTCCACTTGCTTTTGAGTAGAAATTTACTTCGCCTTTCCTAAAATTTCCTTTTCTTTGCTTTACAAGGGTCCCCGACCGTCATGGTTTGTGCCGGAGATGTCGTTCGAGCTTTTGGTTAAACGCCAGATCAAGAGATTAGAAGAGCCGTCGTTGCGCTGCGTCGAGCTGGTTCACGAGGAAATGCAACGGATTATTCAGAACACGGGATTTCATGTGAGTTCGAATCGCTTGCTCGGTTATACATACATGGACCAAAAACCTTTTTTCTGTCGCCAACGTCAGCAAGTTGAACATTAGGGTTGTTCAAATGACGAAAAAACGCTCTACACCATATTTGACCGTTATTGGGTGTTCAAATTTTGAATTTGAAATAATTGAAGAGCTTCTTGGAGGTACAGAACTTCAATATACAATTTAAAATTATATTCATATTGAAATGAACCCGAATATTTTCGGCTGACACTCGTCAGGGGTAATCGTCAGCAACTAGTAGAGAATTGGAAAGAACATTGTATATCAACAATCGTATCACAAAATATGACGTCACCAGCATGAACGCTCTCTCTTTCATGCTGGTGACGTCAGTTTCTATTAATAAATTGAACATTTTTGAACTCAAGCTTTGTTTCTGCTGGTTGGAATTGAGCCTAATTTGGTGTACAGCATTTTTTTTAACCAACCTAAAAATTTTATCTAATTGCCGGTAAAGTTTGAAGGAAAAAGTTGATTTTGAACAACCCTACTGCACAGCAAAGATTTGTAGGTGTTTTGAAGAATATGCATAAACCTTTAACTGTATTATTTTACAGGAGGTAGTACGATTTCCTCGACTGAGAGACTGCATCGTCGAAGTAGTAACTCAGCTGTTACGTCAACGATTGCCGATTACAAACGACATGGTAACACGAAATGCAGTACTTGATATTTACCGACCTGGAAATTGCAGTTTCCTTTTGTTCGCAGGTGACCAATTTAGTCGCGATCGAATTATCGTACATCAACACCAAGCACCCCGACTTTTCCGACGAGAATTTAACGGAACTTTTACAAGTGCACCAACAACACGCAGTAAGTATTGCTTTGGTGTATGCGGATTTGTGGTAACCTTGGATTGATATTGATGAGGAATGTTGTTCAGAACAGAACTGTGCATAATGCTACGCTTTCATTATACCTTTTGTTGGTATGTAATGAGATGACCAGTTTCATCCATTAAAATTTGTGAAGTGGCAAGATTCACCCTGGCTCAATAATATAATCGTGTGTTCTCGTTCTTTAGCAAAACGAAAGGAAAAGCAAACAAGTTGCTTCCAACGGAGAACTTCTCAAACAAATCAAGACCAAGGTAACATTGCCGTCTCCCAGCCCAGACTTTGTTACCGCATTAAGTAGAGTGAGATGTTGGTAGTCTAATCAGTAAAATGTTTCAATGCTGTGATTTCAATTCTAATTTAATTTCTGTTTTTCCTGTAAACGCTACAGAACTGTATAGTGCCGAGCGAGCCAAGCTTGCTGTACATATATTTGCCATTCTCGTGGTCATGAGGATGAACTCTGATTTGAAATTAACTGAACTTGATTTTTGTTGTATTTCTTCCTAATTTTGAATTTAATTCAATTTCAAAGTTTTTGCGAATTCACATATTCTACCCGTAATTTTCCATGTATAATCCGCAAAATTTTCACGATTTTTTGCCCTAAAATCGGGGGGGTGCGTATTATACACGGGAACAACACGCTTGAAAAAAATCTCCCTCGATAAAAAACTTGAAATCACACCTTTCTTCATGTTTGTTTCCAATCGCGCATCAATTTCAGCCATCGTGCCCAGTAATTCGTATTATCAGTGTAACGCGCTACCAACTAGCAAAAAGCGTGTTGCCAATTAACGAGAGTCGTCTGCATAGCACGCAATCTCCTGCTGAGTTGGTTTGCCGTTTGCACACGAGCGAAATTAGGTTGTTGATTGCTGCCAGCGCGCGGCAATGCTTGCTAATTGATCGCGTCAGCGACAGGCCTTAACAATAGCATACACAAGAGGCCATGTGCGTCAGATATAATCATATGCGTAATCAGTCGCACCTCCAACAGGCGTGGGTGTGCACGACATAACCGTTGGCCTGGGCAATCGCATCTGACCTAGTGCGCAAGATGTCGCGTCGCCGGCCTCGCAGGATTTGGTTGCTATCTACTATCGTATAGGGGCAATACCATTACTTGTATAATGATTAGCAATCGCATCTGTAATAGGCCTCGTGCGCAAGACGTCGTGTTGCTGGCCTGAACTATGGCGTTGCCAGTCTCGCAGGCTTTGGCTGCTCTCTACTGTCGATTAGAGACAATGCCGTTAATTGCATAATGATTAGCGATGGTTATGTCATGATTTTTCGACAATGACATCGCAAAACAGAACACCATCGTGTACTAAACACAGCTATTCATGTACTGCGAATGCAGGGTGCGTACTATACATGGGTACGGGCTTTTTTCCAGAATTTGTGTGCCATTTTAAGGGTGCGTATTATACATGGTGGCGTACCATACTTGGAAAATTACGGTAGTTGCTCCGTGACCAACGTGTGGTTAGTGAGTTAACATCCCCGATACACTAACGATTTTTGACACCCTTCAGAATGAAAACGGTGACGCGCCGCTTGCATCATTATCGGAACTGGATAACTCAGACGCGTCTAGAAAACAATGGTTCGGGGGTAATAAAGACAATCCTCTACGTCCCGAATCGAGAAGCCCGACTGCTTACCCCAGTTCGCTTCATGTATCGCAGCAGCCTGCTATCAATCTGTTAGATGTGGTAAGGTGTTTGAAATATACGATATAGAACTAAATAGTATATTCATATTGATATAACCCCGAACACTTGTCAGGGGTAATCGTTAGCAGCTAGTAGAGATTTGAAAACATCATTGTATATCACCAATCGCATCACAATGTTCTTTTCAATTCTCTACTAGTTGCTGACGATTACCCCTGACAAGTATTCGGGCTTGTGTCAATATGAATATACTATACAATTGTATGTTTAAGTTCTGTACCTCGTAAAAAGCTCTTCAAATTCGTAACTGTTATCTGTCCAGGAAATGCCGATATCTAGGAAATTATCGTGGCGAGAGAAACGTGACGTCGACGTCATTCAGAAATTGATCCATTCGTATTTTCTTATTGTGCGAAAGAACATACAAGACAGGTGAAAAATGATATGTCAATTGTAGTATTGAGTAATATATTCATATTGAAATGATCCTGATTACACTCGTCACTGGTAATCGTCAGCCACAAAAGAACGTTGTATATCCACATTGGTTTCACCAAATATAACATAACCGGCATGCTGACTTGGACAATTACATAATTCTAGTTACTAATTAGAGCGAATGCCGGTAATCTAATTCTAATCTAATTTGTGAAATGTTTTTTGTGCTTTAATTTTAATTTAATTTCGGAAATGTTCTATGGTCTAAATTTACTTCTAATCTAATTTCGTGTTTTTCTGAAAATGCCACAGGAGAACTGTATAGTGCGAAACGACTAATAAACAGTTACCTTTCTCATGCTTATGCGAATAACCAGGATCAATGTCAAAGTTAATGTGAATGCAGTAAATTTAATTCTGTTCTGGTTTGAAAAAAAACTGTGAAGCTATCATTCAAATTTTAATCGAATTTGGAAAAAACTATGAAGCTATAATTCTGATTCCACTCTGATTTGAAAAAGCTAAACATTTTCTAGTTGTCTGTCGATTATTCGAATGTTCATGCCGTCATATTTTGCAATACGATTGTTGATGCAATGTTCTTTTCAGTTCTCTGCTAGTTGCTGTTGATAACCCCTGACGAGTGCCAGCCGGAAAATATACGGGTTTATTTCAATATGAATATTGAATATACTATTTAACTGTATATTAAGAATTTACTGTACATAACTGACGGCACAATCATGAAACATTTCATTTTTCAGCGTGCCCAAAGCGGTCATGCATTTTCTCGTCAATCATGTGAAAGATCATTTGCAAAGCGAACTAGTGCGGCAGTTATACAAGCCCGATCAACTCAATCATCTATTAACCGAGTCCGACAGCATCTCGCAGAAGCGCAAGGACGCCGCGGAAATGTTGAAGGTACTTATGATTTAAATTTAACATAAAGTTACAGCAGTGAATAGTGGTCTTTTTGGATGTACACATCAGTGTTGGGATGACTCGAGTCAAATTTTTCTATGTGACGCGACTTGACTTGGTTTTCAGAAATGTGAATTCACTCGTTACCCGAGGCAAAATTTCCAAGTGCTTCACGAACCACAATCCGTATTTTACAGGCCCTGCAGAAAGCCAGCGTAGCCATCGGGGAGATAAGAGATTCGCAATTGTGGTAGCCGTGACAAGGCGAACCTTTTGTATTTTCAAAGCATGCTGATGTTTGCGTACCTGTGAACTTATAATCATTGCAATTTAATCAGAATGTGAGACTTTTTTTGTAGATTGGTTATGAACTGTGTTACAGAAGACCATATCAGGTGTTCCCCATCTAAGATCTATCGAGGCCTATGGCACATGTTGTGGTATGAGATAGTCTGTTTAGCACGGCTGGAATATCCCATTATCTCAGTTCAAAAACTGGGAATGTCTTCACACTAATGTTGTATGCCGTTTGCATTCTGAAAGTGGGGTTGACTCGCCTGGTGACTCGCCTGCGCACGCTTTGTATTGTGAATTGATAACATGCTATGGATGAATCCTTCGTGATATATTGAGGTTTGAACTGACTACGACAGTGAGGGGTGTGTTATAGGATGAGTCTGGTTAGAGATGTCGTGATAAGAGATGGTATTGCGTGAAGTGCGTCCAAGGTGAACATTGAACAATGGACATCCTTCTAATCAGTTATATCATTTGAAGTCATCCGTGTTCATGGTGCGGGCTGTCTCTATCAGTTTATTGATAAATTCATCATTTTAAAACGCGTCAAGACTGATACAGCGAAAAGATAGGAAATTGTTGAAACGACATGGAGTAGTAGTTCTTTGAACAGACACCCCCCTGGGCCTAGGCGATGTAAATAAGAAAAATGCTCACTAGATGGAACGAAATAAGGGATAGCATAAAACGACCGGTGATGAAAGTGAATGACGCATAAAATGTGTCGATAGGCGAGTTTGGTAGGCCTATATCAGATCCGGGTCCTGAAATCTAAGGCAGCCCCTGACTACTATTCATTCAGTAGGTATTGCTTGCATTTCGGCTTGAATGTGCAGTTGTGCACGTTCTCGACGTCAATTGTATTCTTGCGGACTGCACCTCAGCAAGCAATCCCGTATGGAATCTTTGATTATAATAATGAGATGAAGAAAGTCCAAATCAGTGACTATAAGGCGGCGGAATAGACCACATATTTTCCTACCTTCGATTGTACCATCATTTTATTAATTTCAATAATAATCAAATCTACAGATAGTACTTTCATCTCACACAATGTATAATGCGATACACAAGAAACAATGCGATGTAATTACAGAGGTGGTCAAAGTAGTCAAGAAAGCTACTCAAGTAGAAGTAGAAGTAGCGACGAAAAAATCTACTCAAGTACAAGTAGAAGTACTTCTTTCATGAGCAACCTAAAACTACTTGAAGTAGAAGTAGAATTGACTGACTTTAAAAGTACTCAAGTAAGTAAGTAGTTGTGAAAACGATCCTGATTGGATGGATTATAAAAAGGTGCAAATTGAGCTATGTGATAGGTGACGAGCTTGATTCATATGGATACATACCAGCAGGTATCCAATTTTCGATAGCATAAGCATTCGTCCACATCATGGGGTGAAAATGATAGGATTGATAAGGAAATGCGATACTAATCCTCTGTTTTCTCGAACAACGAGTTTTGGAAAATAGCATGGTACGGCGCCATCCCTCTATAAGGCCCGTAGTTTAGTCGAAGAGCAATATAGAGAAGTTGTATAGGATACGGTGTACTGTAAACACTTTGCGCGATTAGTAAACGTTAATAAAAATATGGTGGACCGTAAAAATACCATATTATCTAGCTTTATTTCCAGAAATTAAAAGCATTAAGTAATTAAGTGCAGTACTACACTTGCTTTTATACTTCAACATGTATGTTATTCGGACAAAAGAACTGATATTAATTATAACTCAAAGTATATGATACTGAGAATTGAAAGTGAAATATAAATACTACTTCTAAAAGCAGAATATGTATTTCGTGTTTTTAGTCCAGAAAGTTTCAAAGGTGGTATGCTAAAACACTCTTCCAGATTAGGACACGCCATGGACATATATACGCTAGATTACGATATGACAAGAAAATGCTAGATTGCGAAACATCAGTTTCAAACGTTATGATGAGCTATATATACTGTGATGAATTATTTCATGGGTGGAGGGCGACAATGTGGTGTGAACGGAACCACACCAACCCTCCACCTAAATTATATTCACCGTTACTTTCGTGAAATCATACTGGTCACTCCGCATCCACTGCGCGCGAAGCGCGACGGAAATTCTGTGCTTTACTAAACTTTTATGAAAATTAAATGTTAATACTCCGTGAAAACAGCTTCGAAATTTCTCAGGCTATCTTCCTGATTGGAGGATGAAACTACTTCTACTTGACAAACTGAAAATAGCGAAAAGTAAGTAAGTAGATCACAAAATATTAAGAAGTAGAAGTAGAAGTAGCGAAAATCAGATCTACTTGAGTAAGTACCAGAAGTAGAGGAAAACTACTTGAGTACTTCGAAAAAGTAGAAGTACTTCGTTACTGACCACCTCTGTGTAATTAACAGATAGGAAGGAGGATGCCGAAAAGACCACTTTTGCTGCGTGCCTGGTGCCCGATGTCAGTTTTTTGATTTCAATTGAATGTTAATAAATTCATCATTTCAATACACCACAAGACTGCGATGCAACGAAAGATAGGAAGGTGTCAAAACGACTTGGAGTAGTCTTTGAGATCAGACACCCACCTTGGCCTAGGCGAAGTAGGGTGGAGTCATGCCGCCTCATTTTGTCGCTTGCGTATTATATTCTTCGCATTACTTTTCATTCGGTGTGCAGTGCATCTTCTTTACTTCGCCTAGGCTAAGGTGGGTGTCTGATCTTAAAGGCTACTCCAAGTTGTTTCGACACCTTCCTATCTTTCGTTGCATGCCATGCCATGCATTTCGTCGTATGCATGCCTCTTATTTACTTCGCCTAGGCTAAGGTGGGTGTCTGATCTTAAAGGATACTCCAAGTTGTTTCGACACCTTCCTATCTTTTCATTGTATCGCAGTCTTGTGATGTTTTGAAACGATGAAAATATTAATAAACCTGATTGATTGAAGCGACAAAATGATGTGGCGGAAGGCGAGATTGATATGTTATGTCATGGTCCGGTAATCCTGCAGGCTGACTAGTGACTAGTTAGTATTCACGGGGAAGGGCCACCTGAGTAGCTGTGGCTGGGTGTCATCACTGCGCTAACTCTCTCCATCCGCTCAAGACACACTTTTATGGCAACGTATCTGCGTGTTGAATATGATTGCGGTGTGGGCAAAGGTGAGATTCTTCACCACCACCACGTTGAAATAGTGTGTAACTATAGTATAACGCAGTTCTATAAATAAGTAGCCTACATTATAATTCGCTCGTGAGTGCTATTTTTGATATCATTAGTGGACACACCTCACACACGAGCCCATTCTCTACCCATCAGAGAACACTACCTTGCCATCATTACTGGATCGATTACAGCCGTAAAAGAACGCAGATCGATTGAAAAGGAGTTACAGGTGCGACATGAACAAGTGAAACGACTTTGTTGTGACCAGCATGCGTAGTATTTTAGGTTTTCTCCGGCGTATGCCAGATTTTCCAGGCCGCATCCCGAATTCCGCCCTCAAACCTCCCGATACACCGAGAGAACTTTCCAAACGAAAAAACGAATTCTCCTTCCTTCCCTTGACCAATCGCGTTCCAGCACAGAGGTCGAGCCCAGTATGTCACGGAATTCTCAATCGCCGATTGGTCGAAAATCTTTGCGTCATTCTCTCGCACTGCGCAGAGGCGCAGTAGACGGATGTCCTCGTGATGGTGTTGTCCTTGCTTTGTAGGGTGTTTTGTGGTAGCTGTCTTTAAGTTAACTACGTCATATCGATTCGGTTCAACAGCAGATATCTAACTGTAGACACGCTGGATCTGATACGCTGCTCGAATGCATATCACAGACACTTCAGTGAGGGTACAAATTTGTACGATTATCAGGCAGGTATTGCGTAATCGTATCGAACTAGCCCGTCAAGAATTCCAGCCAAAACTGGTTCAGCTACTACTGTGTGGCTTGGAATCGTGTGACATGCGGAACTCAGACACGCTTTTGTGACATATTACGTCCGTCATTCGTCTCCAATGCCAACATTTATGACGTCTACGATTCGGTCACTATAATACATCAAAGCATCTATTGTTTTAACACAAAAGTGTTCGTGTCGAGAAATTCTGGCGTGATTCACAGTTGGTCGGTCTGCAGTTGTGTTAGGAACAGTCTGCACAATTTAGTTGACAATGAGGACACACGGACAGGTGTGGTAATAAATTATTTGCACCGTTCTTCAAGGTTTGAAATATCAGGGCTGAGCGCAATGTTGTGATCACTGGAATTTGAATTGAGAGTAAATTTTAATGATTCATTCGAGTTCTGAAATTATACGCTCTTTGCTGAGACTAAGAGTGAATGTCGATAGTATTTTCCACTGTGGAAGCCTTGAAACTGTTAGTATCACAGCATACAAATCATATAGTGCACAGCTGTGCACGTTAGTGGGAATGACATTTGCGAAATCGTGATTCAGCGTTGGCAAAAAGTGCTGTGAAATGACAATATATTCTTTGTTATAGCATAAAAGCTACATATTTGAACTCTCTACATGATAGGCCTACATACTGTTATAATGCCATAATGAGTGATACTTGACTGTTGACTCGACTCAAAGCCTATATAGTATAGTACGATAGTCGATTCAGAAGCAAATCACTCGTATGTAGGCCTACTTGATTTTGCCCAACCGTAATCAGGATGACTGATTAAATCAAAATCACTACTTACAGTTTATTTTTTTGTCTTTATCAAGCGAATCACATTGAATCTATAGTTCCATATGTGTTTCAAGTTGTGAGAAAAAATATCAGTTGAAGTTGTGTCGTGATGCAAGCGACGTTGGAATTACCACATTCTGCCGGAATATCAAACAAAGTGGAGTCCTCAGAGCAACAACATTCGACGGCCAGAACGGTGTGTCCCAACCTCACCAGTCTGTTGGAACAAAATCGACCCGGTTTTCAAATTTTCACTCAAGCGCCTCTACACAGCAACCCTGCAGATATGAACCGTGTCATGAAATACCAAACGTATCAGCAAGCTGTCCCGGTGGGACACAGTGTGCCGGCCCAAGACAGCCTGCTGGATGTACTTTACAAGCCGCACGATGCTCAGTTGATGACGACATCTGGAGTGTCACTTCCGATCATATCAGGAACTTCATTTCATCCGCAAGGACAAATTTTTCAGCAGCCATTGTACAGCACGAATGAACTATCACAAAACGTCAACGCACAAGTTTTATCCCAAGTCCCTACGGTTGCTGTTATCAACAGTCCGCAGCAAAACACGGCTAGTTTACCAGCGGCCCCTGGGCCACCAAATAACCAAGTCACTATTTCGGAAACGAATGTGACTACGATGCATGAAGGCACTGACGTTTTTCCGTGGATGTTCCAAAGTGCCAACTCTCACCACATGCCGGACTCTGTGGAGCAAATGGACGTTTCAAATCCAGTTAGCTTGGCACAGGTCGGGCACCAGCCATCCGTCATAGCACCTGCTATTATTGGTAACATGCCGGGACACTTCCAACTGGATAACAACCATGACATTGCTTCAGCCATGCAGGAGTTTAATCAAGCCATGATTACAGTTAGCTTGAAAAAACAATTGTCCACGCCCTACGATCCTCAAAGTGATTTGTATCGAAATGATTCCAATGAACATGTGTCATATGCAAACTTAACTTCAACTACAGTATCACCCACAAAGTCTGTGTATTCGTCACTAGAAAAACCGGTGCTTACAAAAACATCATCAAAAATGAATCCACCTTCGACCTACACGGTAGATCTGGAGCCTCTCGGTATCAGCACGCAATCGTTTAGTTCTGTACCTGTCAGTAATCAGCCACATCATGCTATGCCCATGTTTAGCTCATTAGGTGATCATCATGGTTCCATAAAACAAGTTTCAAGTTCTAGTGATTTACAAAACCTCGGTAACGTATTGGAAGATTTGCTAGGTTCCGATTCCAGATCTCATGAGGAAAGTTATGTATCCATTCTCAACGATAATGGAATTACGATGCAAACACATTCGAATATTAATAATCCAATGCCAATGCATCATACGCAAAACGGTAATGCACAGGCACCTGGTGTTTCACCGATAAAAACCGAACCTATGACACCTACCGGGGCGTCTACGTCGACATCTAATTCAATCCTACAAGACCAAACAAAGACAGACACACCGTCAAGCTCTACGCAACAAAACTCCGGAACGTTAGCACATTTGATCACCTTGAATTCCGATCAAAATAAGGGCGGTGAGACTCCTTTGTTTATCGCCCTTGGTGGTGCGTTAATTCCTGTAAGAATCGCACAGCTACAAGTTCCTAACGCACTAACTACTAACGATAACGGTGCAGTTAATAACCAGAGTGTGGGTGATGGAAAAGGGGGCAAAGACTTTGTAAAAATAGCCCCGTTACCGGTGTTATCTGCTCAACAAGGAAGCTGTATTATGATAGCCGGTATTGCTATCACGAATCCAGGGGGTAACATCGCAATCAAAACTGTACAAGGTGACGCAAAAGACTCTAAAAAGGCAAACGATAATGAAAGCTTGAGAATCCATGTCTGCGATTACCCAAATTGCGGCAAAAGTTATACGAAAAGCTCGCATCTAAAAGCGCATTACCGAAGGCACACTGGAGAAAAACCATTTGTGTGTAAGCATCCATCATGTGGTTGGAAATTTTCAAGATCTGATGAACTAGCGCGGCATAAGCGCTCACACGATGGAATCAAACCATATGAGTGTCCAGTTTGTGAGAAAAAGTTTTCTCGGTCCGATCACTTGGCCAAACATGTAAAAATTCATAAGTAAGTGGTTTTGTGTGTGTTTTGATTTTATGCATTTGTTGACCCGTTATTTCTGACCAGGAACGGAAAATTGCAAAAAAACACTATTCGCAGAAACACAGTGGTACCAGTGGCAGCGAAAACGGATCATAACATACACGTGGTCAAGATGGAGCAATCTTCAAGTAGCTCAACCATGTATTTTAATCCTTCAGCTCACCAGCAATGAATATATATGCAATAATAGGTATGTAATATTTGATGTATATTCTCATCATCTCCGCATGCAAGTTTATTGTGAAATGTTGATGAAATTGTGAACCTCCGTGTATGACAGTTCCAGAGGTGGTCAGTAACGAAGTACTTCTACTTTTTCAAAGTACTCAAGTAGTTTCCCTCTACTTCTGGTACTTACTCAAGTAGATCTGATTTTCGCTACTTCTACTTGGTAATTTTTTGTGATCTACTTACTTACTTTTCGCTATTTTCAGTTTGTCAAGTAGAAGTAGTTTAATCCTTTAATCAGGAAGATAGCCTGGGGAATATCGGGGCTGTTTTCACGGAGTATCAACATTTCATTTTCATAAAAGTTGAGTAAAGCCAAAAATTTTCGTCGCGCTACGCGCTCAGTGGATACGGAGTAGCCAGTATGATTTCACGAAAGTATCGGTGAATATAATTTGGGTAGCGGGTTGACGTGGTTCCGTTCACCCTTCGCCCACCGTCGCCCTTTGCCCATATGGAATATTTCACCAGAGTATATATAGCTCATCATAATGTTTGAAACTGATGTTTCGCAATCTAGCATTTACTTATCATATCGTAATCTTGCAGTCCATGGCGTGTCCTAATCTGGAAAAGTGAACTCTGACTTTTTTAGTTTTAGAGCTGTTTTAGCATACCACCTTTGAAACTTTCTTTCTTTCAACATGAAATACATATTCCGCTTTTAGAAGTAGTATTTAGCCTATATTTCACTTTCAATGCCCAGTTGAGCTCAAATCATTATCAGTTATTTTGTCTCGATAACATGCCATGTTGAAGTATAAAAGCAAGTGTAGTAATGCCTTCAATTTCCAGAAATAAAGCTACACAATATGGCATTTTCACGATCCACCATATTTTGTATTCACGTTTACTAATCGCGCAAAGTGCTGACACCGTATCCTATATAACTTCTCCGCATTGCTCTTCGACTTCACCACGGGCCTTATAATATGGAGGAGGGCGCCATACCATGATATTTTCTAGAACGATTTCTATTTCGATTAAATAGAGGATTCGTATCGCATTTCCATATGAATACTATCATTTTCATCCCATGATGCGGACGAATGCTTATGCTGTCGAAAATTGAATACCTCCTGGTATACATCAATATGAATCAAGCTAGGCACCTTTCGCATTGCTCAATATGCACCTTTGGACAATCCATGTGAACGAATTACGATCGTTTTCACAACTACTTACTTACTTGAGTAGATTTGAAGTCAGTCAATTCTACTTCTACTTCAAGTAGTTTTAGGTTGCTTATGGAAGAAGTACTTCTACTCGTACTTGAGTAGATTTTTTCGTCGCTACTTCTACTTCTACTTGAGTAGCTTTCTTGACTACTTTGACCACCTCTGGACAGTTCTCAAAAAAATCAATTACATTATTTTGTAATGATTACTTTTGCAATGAAGTTTGATACAAAATGATGAATTTTTGAGACTCGGGTTATTGTGATCACGTGTCAAAAATGTCTGTTCTCGCCAATATCATGTCTGAGTCGCGAATCTGACTGGATAACTAGATAATTGTAGTTGTCTAATTAGATTAATTGAATGCCATTAATTAATTTTTTTGTGCTATTGTGCGAAATGAGCCAATCTTACTGTACAGATGTAACTTGTTATTATTATGATCATGACAATGAACTCTGATTTGTTATGAACTGAACATCATTCAAGTTTTCTTGAATTCAGTGATTCTTATCTAATATGGGTAAAATATATTTCTAATTCTAATCTAATTTGCAAATCCTGGAAATTTTCTACTTGTCAAGTGTGTCACAAATCCCAAAGAATGGCGAGCCATCACGCTATATTCTTATTTTCTGCAAGGTCATAGTGTCAATAGGAAGGTTCTTTGTTGTTGTGTGTCATCAACGACTGCTCATTAAATTCACCGATCTTAACATAAGCTACTAGGGCTAGCGTATTAGGGCAGTTATGATTACATCAGTATCACAGCCCTGACTAGATTGTGATTTAGTATCACATTCTCTGTTTGAAATGATATCCATGTCCTCGCTGATGCTAAATATGCATTCAATCCTCATACACTGATTTTCTGAAGACACATCTCAGCGTGTTCGGATTGAAATTTTTCCATTACTGTAAGATAGGTGTTGTGATTTTACATTTCTGATTATGTGATAATGCAAGATTTCTACTTAATGATTGATTTTCTGTATGACTTGGAATTGTTATTAGCCAAAAATTATAATTATGATGTAATGGGTAAATGCATAGACATGGTGACTATGCAATTAGACTCTTTATATTCTGTGCGACACTGACCTCATTTTTTGATAACTTCCCATTCGAATATCTCATTACCGGTACCTAGATTCTCTCAGTTTCATGTATAAATTTGTAAAAGCTACATATCTCGAAATTCTGAGTATTTTATGTGACTACAGTTTGGATTAATCGGTTTCCTATGACCAACTTCAAGAAGCTTTATGGTATTTTAATAATGATATTTATATCTGCAAAACTTACCTGTGGTGTTTCCTGCAGATCAATAGGGGTAGTCCAATTCTATGATAACTGTCAATGCCATTCGCGCTTGAAAAGAATTTTGAATTTACAATCAAGACCTATCATAGATAGATATCACATTGTGTCTATGAACAATGAACATGAGTAACCTTGTACTACATGACGTAGTAGATACTTCCGTAATCTCACAGCTGAGGTTTTGAGAGTCTTTCACAGAAACATACCAGTATCTTCTTTCCTATAAAATGTTGACAATCCAAACTTAATCCAGAGTTGGGCAACAAGAAAATTTCCACCTTCTCCAAATTAGATTAAAATTTGAGTTATGGCTACATTTTTTTACTATATTAGACTAGAATTAGAATCATAGCTGTGCAGTTCTTTTTCCAGATTAAATTAGAATCACTGAATTCGCGAAAACTTGGAAAATAAATCAAGTTCAGGTCATATCAAGTCAGAGTCCATCCTCATAAGCACGAGAACGGCAAATGTATGTACACATCGAACACTGTACAGTAAGCTATCTTGTTTTCCAAGTCTGTAACCTATTCAATTGTTGTGTCTAAACCAGTGGTTCTCAAACTGGGGGAGGGGAGTGAAAGAACGAGAAAGGGGCACGAAGCTGCAGTCAACTTGAAAATTTTTTTCGCGCGATCTACCTCAAGTTCTTAGTTATTGCTCTGTGTATAGTCCGACTTTCATTTTTGATAATTCTCTCATCAAAAATCATCACATTCCAAACCAGCAAACTATCCTTTAGAATTGCTAGCACGAAACTGTATAGTATGAGTACATGTAATCAGTAATTTTGGCCCTCTTGCGGAATAGTAGATTATTTCATTATAGCAACAATCTTTTCAAGATACCTACATTACTTTTTGTAGGCATAATTGGAATATATGCAGTCTGCTCCAAGTATACTTGTAATTGTGTCATGATCATAACACATTGCTTCACTTAGTATCCAGAGCTGATATAATTAGATCCCTAAGGGCCTACAATGATTTAACTTCCGGATTACCATTTAGTAACTACCCATTTTGTTTGGTAAGTTGCCGAACCCATAGCATTATGCAATCGCGGCACGGTTCTTGATTCTTCGACATAGCTGCAAACCGCAGACTTCGCGGAATTATCGCGCAATGCGGATGTCATTGGCGTAGTTCTTACACTGTGCAAGGCTGCGGTCTTGTTATTGCGTTTGCAAAATTGATTACATCGCATAGGCATGCCGTATCAGTCATGTACTGCGAGCTGGCAATGTAATTCCAGCGCTAATTTAGTCCGTTTATGACACGTGAATCTCGAACAGTAGCTTGATTACGTAGCGGGCTTAAACCACGAAATCGACTTCACCTCTGGAGGTATTTCGTAGGCACAGCGTTGTCGCGCGAGACGTGACGTGATCAGGTTACTCCGTGTCACGTACTTCACCCGATTTTGCCGAATTCCCTGAATTAGTAACAAGTCTAATTTTAAATCAACCCCGCCTTGGTGGTCTAGCGCATTTTGATATTCGATAGCCCTCGCTCTTGTCAGCATATGCATTGTTCTGACAATTCGTCGTATTATCTGTAAGTAGTACATTGATGATCCATCCGTCGCCTGGATTATTCGAACTTTCAAGCTGGTAACGTCATATTTGGTGATACGGTTGATATTGTTGATACACAATGCTCATTTCAATTCTTTACCAGTTGCTGATGATTACCCCTGATGTGTGTCAGCCGAAATTAATTGTGTTATAGATCTTAATATGGATGCATCATTCGATCGATTTTTGTTTCAGATTTCGTCTTTCATCTCCGCCGACGCCGCGACTCGAACGCTACATAGAATATATTTATGCTCGATAATTTTTACTGTTTTTATTTTGAATTAGGCGGATATAATGACCGTGCTTGATTAGTTGCTACTGTCCCCTGCCACTCGTGTATTATTAGTATTCCGCATTCACTTTTTTTACGTCGATTTAGTTTAATTGTCGCGAATCGGGCACGTTCATTTAGTATGTTCCATAAATCAACGATTTTAGTTTTCGTAATGCATTGTCTGAAAATGTGTGGGCGATATGCGTTTTGATATGTTGGAATTTTTCTTGTGGTGGCTTTGTGCGACTCTCGTTGTTCCAATAAAAGCATCGGGCGTGCATCGACAGCATTGTTGTAGACTAGGGACATTGAGGGTGTGATTAAGGTATGGTCTTACTGGCGTAGCCTTGATTTAGTTTGTGCAGTGCTCTGTAACCGGTATTTACCAAAATACGCATGGGGCGTACCAGTATACGAAGGGATGCATGAGAAACTTGCCAAGCAAAGGTTTAAATCCTACGGGTGAAGTTCGAGAAGGTCCTGGAATTTGTACTAAGTAACCATGCTCTGAAACGGGACGACGGTAAAGGTGATCCCGATGTGTTTACGCCGAAAAGGGTGCGTGAGTTAGTCACTCCAACTCTAAGTGTTCATCACCCAAGAAGGATGAAGGGCATTGGTTTAGTGTACGGTTACCATGCGTCCTCTTTTTTGAAAGTATGTCCTCGGAGGACGGCCTAATGTCCTCTGTTTTGAGGATTTTGGTTAAATATATGGCAAATTTGACTGAGATACAGTAAATCAACACTGAAGTAACGCTGCGGCGGCTATTTCGGGAGCTGAGCCGTAAAGTTGACCTTTTTTTAAAACGACAACGGACCACAAAGTGCAGAAAATTTACCATTTTTTTCAGTATTTTTCTTAGGTATTGCAAGTGTGAAAATTTGAAAAGGTGTCCACTTTTCGAATTTCCAAAATATACTAATCGTAGTTGAGTGTGTTTAGTAGAGTTGCACGATGACAGCGAAGCGTATTTTTCAATTGTTCAAAAATATTCCGTATTTAACGTGGACAACAAAGGACACCCCCCGAAACATATCACCTCTGCAGACGACGAGAGTTAGTGGACGAAGAAGCGCTCGATGATGCCGCATTCAATCAATTTAAAACATCAGCCATCCCCCACATCTCGGTAAACAACTTTGACGAAAAATTTGTAGAGTTTATGTCTGCTATCAAATCACTGCTGGAACAATTTGCACCTCTACAGCGCCTTTCGAGAAGTCAAAGAAAATTGAAGCGAAATCCGTGGATGACCACAAATCTGATTCAACTCATCCGTAAACGTAACCGGTGGCATAACCGAATAGACACCAAGAACTGCCCAGAACATGAACGAGAAAGATTTCGACGTTTCAGGAATCGCACCGTGCATCTCATTTCCAAGGCAAAAGCAAAGTACAATGAGAGATTTTTCAACAGACACATAAAGGACACTCGAAAAACATGGTCAGGACTTAACTCTCTCCTACATCGAAAAAAAGGCCATAAGTCTGTTTCGGAAATTGTGAATTCGGATACCGGAAACAAACTTTCAGACCCGGCGGCCATCGCGAATCACTTCAATGAATATTTTTGTAACGTAGGCCCAAATATTGCTTCTTCTATTACAAAACCTGTGTCGGCCAGGTCAGAGGTGAGATCGATATCCCAGTCAATTGTGCTTGAACCTACGACCAAATACGAAGTAGAAGTAGCCATCCACAAACTGAAATCGCACAAGGCCGACGGCTATGACCAAATCCCATCATGGTTTTTAAAAATGATAAGCCTGCATATCGGTCAATATATGGCCCGTTTTTTCAACTTCATGATAGAAAATGGAGTCTACCCAAGCTATCTAAAAAAAGCCAGAGTAGTCCCTGTACACAAAGCTGGGGATAGAACTAATGTCACCAACTACCGTCCGATATCCGTTCTCCCATGCATCGGGATTGTATTCGAAAAGTTGCTCCTCTCCCGCCTGTCCTCATTCCTCGCCAAAATGTCTGTCATTTCCCCTCAACAATTTGGCTTCCGAAACAAACACCAAACCGCTCATGCCCTCCTAACAGTGGCCGAACAGTACTATGATATCTCAGAGAAGCGAAATGTGGGATGTAGCATTTTTCTCGACCTAAAAAAAGCGTTTGACTGCGTAGACCATAAAATTCTCATCTCGAAATTGGCGCGTTACGGACTTCGGGGCCCACAACTTGAGCTCATGAAAAGTTACCTCACTGGACGCCAACAAATGGTTGCGATCTCAAACACCTTGTCCTCTCCTCACCCGGTGACCTGTGGTGTGCCCCAGGGCTCAGTACTTGGACCGGTCCTTTTCACCTTATATGTCAACGACATTTTTGAAACCTCCTCACTGAACACCACACTGTTCGCTGATGATACTCACCTCCTCTCTTCCGCATCTTCGATGGCAGAGCTGGATGCCCTGACTGGTGACCAAATGCCCAAAGTCCACGAGTGGACGGCCCAGAACAACCTTTGCATAAACGCCTCGAAATCGCAATTGCTGACAGTCAATTCAAAAAATAACCTAACCGTTAATATCGCTGGTCAGCCCGTTTCCAACACAGATAATGCCAAATATCTCGGAGTTTTACTGGACTCGAACATGTCCTGGAAGAGTCATATTCAGTCCCTAGAAACTAAATTATCACCGAAGTGCGGCCTGTTCTACAGCCTTGGGCGCTTCATGCCAGCATGGGTTCTCCTGATACTCTTTAAATCCTTAATCCAATCGAAGTTACATTATGGCATCCTCTGTTGGGGGGCTGCCAGTAAAACTGCACTCAAGCCACTGCAGAAACTACAGCATAAAGTGCTCCGAATCATAGCTAGGGCCCCAAAGGGGCCTGGCTGCCCATCCAATAAGTCGCTGCTGAAGAGATTCGGCGTCCTAAACATAGAAGATATGCGGAAACTAGAAATCGCCAAGTTTATGTATCAGTTTCACTGCGGTCGTTGCCCAAAATATTTCAATGACTTCTTTACCTCTGAATCAAAAGCGCACAAGTACAACACACGCGCGTCCACGTCGTCCAAATATCATATGATCGACCGAAAAGATCATCGCTCCATCAAATATGCCGGACCTGATGTGTGGAACAGTATCCCGCCGGCCATCCGACAGTCGACGAGCATGTCCACATTCAAGTCGAAATACAAGCAATTACTACTAAATAAATACAGTCCATCCTCAAGATTACCGGACCACGACTGACCTATCGATCTCGCTTCCCATGACATGCCGCCCTATTTCTTGTCGCTTTCTTTTTCTATACTGTATTCTTTACTTTCATTCAGTGTGCATGCCTCCTCTTTACTACGCCTAGGCCAAGGTGGGTGTCCGATTCCATTGACAAATCCAAGTCGCTTCGACATCTTCCTGTCTATTCATTGTATCGCATTTTTTGTGGTGTATTGAACTGATAAAATTGCTAATAAACCAATGATGATGATGATGACATGGACAACAACATGATATAAGTATGTGGCGTAGCCGCTAGCCAGACGGACAAAAGGCACTTTCACTTCAATCTTTTGTTTGCGACATTGTAACGACATCTTTGTTCGTGACGTTTCTGCCTCTGCGTGAAACGGTCTGCCTCTACAATTTTTCATTGCGGATTCGTCCTTGGCTATGCGTTGGGCTCTGATCCGCAGCAGAAATGATCAACGCAGTCACCGAAGCTACTCCAGTCGAAGTTCGGATTTACGTGTAAACTGCATGACCCTGCAGTAGAAGTCGTACGGTTTCAAAAGGTACTCGACTAGGTTTATACATCTGAGTTGAGAATTTGGCGAACAGCAGTTGCCTGGAGGAGTACACCTGCAAAACAATGATGTAGCGAATAATGCAAGAAGCCCCACGGGGGCCTGGATGTGCATGTGCAACTGACAAATCGCTTCTCAAAAGATTTGGTGTTCTAAAAAGCTAGAAATTGCCAAGTTTATGTATCAGTTCCATTGCGGTCGATGTCCCTCAAATTTCAACGACTACTTCACCTCGGAGTCAAAAGCTCACAACTACAGCACACGCGCGTCAACGAAGAACAACTACCATATGATCGGGGCGGAATACAAGAAAGCGCATTACGCTCTATCAAGTATGCCGGAACAGCATCTCGCCGCTATCCGACAGTCGTCGAGCATGTCCGCATTCAAGTCGAAATACAAACAATTTCTTCTAAATGAATACTAGTCAGCCTTCAGGATTACCGGCCGGACCACGACCTAACATCGACCTCGCCTTCCGCCACATGCCACCTCATTTTGTCGCTTGCGTCTTATATATTCTCTACATTACTTTTAATTCAGTGTGCATGCCTCTCCTTTACTTCGCCTAGGCCAAGGTCGGGTGTCTGATCTTAAAGACTACTCCAAGTTGTCTGTCGTCGTCTGTCTTCTAGGCGCAAAGTATTGAATGGTATATTTCGCCAGCGAGCTTGTCCTCAACTGTGACCCCCTTTGCCTGGACAATATTTATGCAGTTCCTACTGAATCAATATTAGTAACCAGCGTTTGAGAATATAGGTTTGTGTCTGGAAAGACGTTGTGAACACAGATGAAGTCACAATAATGGTCGAATAATACGGTGACTGCTGAAAGCGTCTCCGCCAGGCCTTTCATGGCTACAAGCGCGAACGAATAAGTAATAATAATAAACTTCACTCAGCCGTTCCGGCTGCATGCTGTTCTAGTTTTGTTGTCATTTATCGATGCGTAATGTTAATAACACTATGCACACATATTTTTAATACATCTGACATAATATGTACTCTGATATGAACAGGAGTTCTATACATAATTATTTTGCATCGAAAATTTGGAAACACTAGTGTATGTAATAATAAGATATGGTTGAAATTGAAATCGAACAAAATTTGAACCAATACTACTAGGTACCGAACCGAACACAAATTTGTACAGACCCGTTTTACCCGGATCCAGCATATATTGCTGACCGTAGATTAGTAATCTATATATGTCAGTAGACTATAGTATAGAGATGCACGGAGGCTAGTCGAAGAAGTTTTTGTATTTTCATCCAACAATGATCAAATCCGAATCTTCTAATATCCAAACCGGATATTTAACCGGATTCGTTAAGTTTGCAAGAGTTGGTTTTCCGCGAGTGTTTGCTTCATTTCTGGCATTAGCGCTGTGTTTGCTAGGCTTGTTATTTGCTGGAATTCCTTATTAACCTATTGGATATGAACAACGTACAGCGGGACGGCACTCACGTTCGCATAGTAGAGGTCAGGCAAGGTATAAGTCAAACGAAAGACTCTGAAATGCTGGGGGCTGATGGAGATTTGAGAGGGATCAGCGACGAAGACGATTCTCTTGGAGAAGACGACGGCTTTGGGACTAATTTGATGCACGATGGAGGCATAGAGGTAATCTATACGAATTTTGCGATATAGTTTAATAGTTACTTGGTACCGTGGTGTAAACATCTGATCGAATTTGTGAAATGTTTTATGCTCGAATTTCAATTGTTAACTAATTTCGGATTTTGCTGAAAATTTCCGCTGTAGAACTGCATAGTGCGGAACATTTTACATTCTAATGCTTATGAGAAAGAACTCTATTTGTTGTTTCTTCCTAATTGTGTATTTAATCTGATTTCCAAGCGAATCGAGCAATTCTAATTACGGTACTGCGACTGCCTAATTTAGAGGAGCTGAAAACTGAAAATTTTATAGTTTTCCAACGTTGACAGATTCTGCCATATTATGTATTTGGATGACTTTTGTAATTCATTTATGCTCTTCTCGCAGGACGAAATTGCTGTGTCCTTGAACGCATCTGGCACCATGCCTGGTCTAGCTGCGGCTGCGGCTGTTGTAACATCCCGACGAAGACAAACGATTCACAAATTTGAGACAAATCCATCTACGCGTAAACGTCAATACACGAGGTTGCTGCGGAAATTAAAACACATCATGCAGGAGTTCTGTACGAGATGCGGGCAACAGGCAGCTTTGCTTTGCGTGTCGCCGGGGAAGGAAAATCCAAGCGTGAAGGTCTTTGGGGCGTCTCCTTTGGATCAAGTTGTGAGTTAAATTTATCTTATTCATCCCTATACCTAACTCATTGTTAACGTGAATACCGTACAGAAGTGGTGATCACGTGATAATCCATCAATTTTAAGGGAAACATCTATTAGCGATGGTCCATTGTCGTGGACAATAGACTCAGATTTTATCGATTATTAGATCTAAATTCAGTACATGACAGATGCGATTAATAATCTGCTACTTGGCTACTTGTTGAACTATGACCTCTGCTAAGTTCTATATGTCAAACTCCCCAAAAAACTTACGTCTCCCTTAAGACATAGCCTACTGGAATTGATGTAGGCCTATGGAATATATTAATATTGGTGCCGTGAGACTGAGAGAGTTCCTTGACTTACGGTAGTTGTAAGCAAATATTGTCGCTGTGGCATTAAAGTAGCTTATGTCCATTTTTTGAATTTTGAGATCTATTTTTCAAATTGATAGAAAATCTAGTTTTTGTACAAATTTTCACATATTTTTTGCCATATCTTGACTATGTTTATGTTCGTCACATCGTTTTAAAGTTGATCATGGCCGAAAGAAAATGAAGCTTTATATGAACCAAGTTTTCTCGAAATGTGTAAAATCGACATAGGCTGCTTTGATTCCACATTGACGACATAGTTGTATGCATTCTCGAATCTCCATTAGCTATTGCGTTCTTCAAATAGCAGGTTGCAATCAGTCATCCACCGTTTTTTTCTTTCTATGTTATTTCTTCTCATTAGATGTTATACAGTGTACCATTATATGCTAGTTTACTTGGTAGCGAGTGTATATTTGCTTATCTCCTGGGTTACGGCTTTACATGAAGGTCTCAAGTATCATATCGCCGGCACCCGTCTGTATTGATACACAAATAGCTACAAACTGTATGTGTTCCTGGTTTTTACATACCGGTACTCAATTTCTTTGTTGTTACTGTTCTGGCAGAAGACGCAGTTTCTATGTCTACGCTGTGTGCTGCAAGCATACTTGAGCAACTAGACGATTCATGTCCCTTTCCCAGGTGAGAGGATGCCAGAATATGATACTCCGGGACTTGGAGAAGCAGCTGCAGGAAAAAGCCCCGCCTTGCAACACCCGATCTCAGGAACACTTGTTTGAATTGCCTGCGCTAATCATCGACGGAATTCCCACTACTTTAGAAAAAATGAATCAGGTTAGGAGCGATATTCTGACTCGTTCCCATCTGACAGCATTTCACTGTAAATCTGGTAGAACATTGTGCGTCAGGGTCGTACGAAAGTAACCGTTTTTTGCAAATTTTTGCGGCAATTTGATCAAATTGGTTGGCTAAAAGATAACGTTGCACACCAAATGTGGCTCAATTCCGACTAGCAGGTGTGAAACTACTGGAATTTAACAATTTTGAATTTATTATAAAAAAAAATTAAAATTATATTTTTTAGGTTATACCGTCTACCCCATGACATTGTTAATGAGTTTTCTGCAAAAATGATACAAAACAAATTAAGTGCAATTAGCACCCGCAGAAGCGAAGTTATTTGAGTTTTTCGCTAATAATTCTGGGATTACCGACAGTGGCCACAGTCGATGCATTTCTAGTCCAAAATTTGTTATACGTCGTTACTTTCTACAACTTACCGATTTCATGAAGTTGACATAAAAATTTGAAAAAAATTTCTTATAAATAAATACAAAATTTTCAAATTCCTGTAGCTTTACTTGTACTAGCGAGCCAAATTTTTAGCCAACCTAACATTTTATCAAATTTGAAATTTTTTTTTAACAAGATCTAAGATTGGTAAAATCATTCTGAAAAAGTTTTACGAACTATAGCTCATCTTGGAAAAATATTTGTTGCAAATGCCATAATCGAGAACTCGTCAAGTAGAAAATTAGCAACTGGTGCTCTGATATTGTCGCAGGCTCAGCTTCGTATGTTTATCCCGGAAATGTTGAAATACTCCACGGGTCGCGGAAAGCCGGGGTGGGGCCGGGACTCGACCAGACCGGTGTGGTGGCCCGGCGACGTACCGTGGGCCAACGTCAGACGCGACGTACGGACGGACACACAAAAATTGAAGGCAAGATTTCATTACGCGTTTTCGTGATTTATATAGACAGAGGATACGATTGTTGATAGCCTATACAATGTTCTTTCCCATTGTCTACTAGTTTACTGACGATTACCCCTGACGAGTGTCAGTCGAAAATATTCGGGCTCATTTCAATATGAATACACTGTCCAATGTACAGAGGTGGACAGTAACAATTTTAACAAAGTACTACTTTTCTGGAGTAGCCTACTCAAGTAGGTTTTCCCTACTGGTACTTAGTTATTTAATCAAGAGGTGCTGTTTTCAGACTACTTCCAATTTTGCTTAGCAGTTTTCAGTTTTCCATGCAAAACTATTTACTATTTACACTTTTGCTTTTGTATGGTGGAAAGTCGTTTTGGGGTTGGTTACTTGGTTTGTATAGATTGATCTTGTTGATAAAATTATTGTACCGAAAAAAAGTGTTAGGTCTGTAGACTATTTGCACTTCTACTCGAACAGTGTACTTTTACAATGTCAATTTTGTAAAGTATGAAAGGTTTCGGGAGATCTTGCACCGGCTTTCTGAGTGAAATCGTCTTAACAACCGAGGGGAATAGCCCCTGTATCCAGACTTGGGCAACTAGGTAATTCTTAGGACTCGTTCAGGTTTCGTATATCAGGGCAGGTGATCGAAAAGCAGGCCCGTAAACTGTCTTATCTGTATCATTTAACACAGGGGTGTCAAACATCCGGCCCGCGGGCCGCATCCGGCCCGCCAGACCATTTCATCCGGCCCGCGAAGCTATTTTGAAAAATGGCTGTATTATTCAGCACATTTCTTACAAATGTTGAGATTTTTTGTATGAAGTATTATAATCAAATAATCCCTAAGATAGCAAATATCGAGTATGTTCAATTGTTCATTGGTCACATCATGACAATCGGACAGTGGTGTTGTGGTTTCACCCTAGTCACCATCAGCAAGGAAAAGCCGTCATGTACTTCCATTCCGCGAAGGCAAAAAATGCACACTCAATTGCGATTTTTATGGAAAAATGGACTAAAAAGTAGTTAACCACAGAAGTGAAACCGCCATAGTGAGAAACCGGTATTTGCAGGTTATATGGAAAATGTAATTATTACACACAAATATAATTCAAATATCTGTGGACGGGCTGGACGCACTCCCAATTTCGCTTATATAAATGACTTAACAGAACCTCACGATATCACGAATCACGATATAATAGTAATGAACCAGCTTCAATATATATCTCGTATTCCTCATAACACAAAAACACATACACATGAGGTTTATCGTCCGCAAAGCTACTCTTTTCGCAGTTTATAATACCATATTTAACCAGTCATAATCTCATCTAATCTCATCTCATCTCTTCTAATTCCATTGTTCGCTAATAAAGGTGTTGCTAGAGTAGAACCCTATGATCCGGTATAAGGTAATATATTATTGTGTAGGCTCAATAATCAAGTATTCAAGCAAAAAACAAGGGTATGGAATTTCAATCATTTGAATGGTCCGGCCCGCGACGCAATTTGAGTTTGACACCCCTGATTTAACATGTTTACAGTGAGAAAAATTTGTATATTATGAATCCGGGGCCTTGATATTGAGTTGGACCTGACTCGAAGTCGATAGTGAACCATAAACACTATGACTTGAACTCGAGTCACAACACTATGGATTGAACTCGACCCTCTATGACTAGCTGACTTGGACTCGGACTTGACTAGAGTCAAAACTATACGAGTCAATATCGACTTCTGATTCGCAACCTTGCGACTTGGTTACAACCCTGCTTTAAACTGGTAAAATGCCCACCAACGCTATACTGGGTGTGACATAGCACATATCTTGATGACTTGTTTTTGACGCGGCCAGGTGCCTTGGACGCGCGCTCTGAGACAAATCGTGTGCAACTGTTACAAGCATCACGGCCGTGAGGATTTACTAAACTGTTTCCCGGACGAAGGTCAGCACGAAGACGCCAGAAATGACAGATCGAGAAGGTAAATTTACGTTTTTAAAGTTGTTATTGTGATGTACGTTAGGGTTGTTCAAAAATATTCACTGATTAAATTGTCAAATTGCATAAAGAAACGCTGCACACCAACTTTTGCTCTGTTCCAACCGATAGATGTGACCGCACAGGAGTTTGAAAATTTGAAAAAAATTCACTGTCATCCAGGGTTGTTATGACTCGAGTCATGACTCGACTCGAGTTACAATTTTCTGATGACTCGACTTGACTCAAGTCATTTTCACAAAATACGGAAATGACTCCACTCGACTCGACTCAATCTGTGTATTGACTCGACGTGGACTCGAGTCATTACGCATGACTCGAACCAAGTCATATGACTCGAGACTCAGACGGCCATGACCGACATTTCGTTGTAATTTCGAAGAATAGTAAAGCAACCACACTATTGGGATTTCGTCTATTGGTACTGGTACTTGAAAATGCGACCAGAAACTGGTGAAAGGGAGGAAAAGTAGTATATTGTAAATGCGAACCATTCGATATCACCGAACACAGTTATAATAAGTGGGTTTAACAAGACTTTAACTGGAAACTAAGCAGTCAAAACAATGACTTGGTCTCGGACTCGAGTCATAATACCATGACTCGGACTTGGACTTGACTTGGCGGCGAATTGAAAACGACTCGACTTGACTCGAGTCAAAACTATAAAATAGAGATTTACTTGTGACTCGGAGCCTTGTGACTTGGCTGCAACCCCGCTGTGATTTCTTACAGGGGATACTGCAACGTGGCGGCTGCCAGGCCCACGTCGCACGTGGACGTGACCCCGCCTACTCTCGTGCAAACTGTGCAAAACTCTGATGGATCGGTTTCATTAATTCAGGTAACCTTGTGTTGATTTTGCTATTTTGCGGTCAAATTTTTAGTGACATATTCACCATTTTGTTCAACCACTTATTTCCATCCAAACTTGTTTTTAGATTGACTCTGGGCAGACTATAGCGACGATAACGCAAGATCAGACAGGACAAGCTGTAGCCACGTTGGCCAACGACGGGATAGACGGACCGTTGGCGGTGACCATGCAGCAGGTAATGTACGGCAGTCCCAATGGAATACAATTGAATTACATATTCACAATAACATATGCCCGAATATTTTCGGCTGACACTCTTCCATCCTTCAATACCGTATCGATTTAAAATTTGATGTTTTTTTTCTCTACCTCATTGGCGATTGTCCAGCCTGCATTTTGGAATTGAGATGTGTATTTGGCGGATTTGACGCGGGCCAACGGTTCAGAAACACTGCCCTGTACCAGAGTTAGACAATCAAGAGATTTTCAGATTTTCCAAATCATATTAGAAGTCAAATTATGCCCACGGTACACAGTATATTCTAAATTAGACTAGAATTAGAATTATAGCTAGACATTTTTCCGAGTTGGATTAGTACTAGAATTATGCCTACACTGTTTCATTTCTCAGAGTTAGATTAGAATTAGAGTTACTGAATTTGCAAATTTTAGAATTAGAACGAAGTGATATTTCATAAATTAGATAGAGTTGAATTACCAGCGATTTGCTCCAATTAGTCTAGTTAGACTACTAGAATTATGTAGTTGTCCAAGTCTGCTGTGTACCAATGCGCTATCTTGTCGCCAGGGTTGTAACCAAGTCGCAAGGTTCCGAGTCACAAGTCAAGTTTTAAGTCGTCATTTCCAATTCACCACCGAGTCATTGTGTTGTGAGTTGAGTCCGAGTCAAAGTATTTGCGTTCAGATTTGAGTTCAATCCACTCCAAACCACTTTTTCACCTCTCCTAGAGTGATATAGTATGGCTCGCATTCATAATATCATAATTTTCCTTAGTCCTAACAGTTTCTGGCCATATTTTCCAAGTATCAGGACTGATAGACGAAATACCAATCATGTGGTGACTTTACTATTGGAAGTTACAATGAAATGTCTGTCTTGGCTGTCCTGGCCTGGAGTCATCCACATGATACTGCAAGTTTGGCGCGATTGAAAAATATAACGGCCTGCTTTCGCATTACCATTCTCGACATATCACTGCAACGCGATCTACGGTTTCCGCAGGTGAACGGGCAGCATTGGGCGCTCACGACCACAGACAACCAGCACGGTATAACTGCGATACCCACTGTCATTGAAAGCAATCATTCGGAAGGCGGCGTGTTGGCTTCCGTAGACCAAGACCAACCAGTTGTGATATCGGCTAACGGAGACAACCTCGGAATGCTTGAACAAAAAGGAAAGCAGGGTCAGGAGCAACTGCACGATAACTCTGACCACATTGGATTTGCTTTGAGCAACGAGGTTTGCCAGGTAACTAAGCTAATATCTCGCATCGGTATTGATTTTAGCATTGAGTACAAGGTTTCATGTTAAAATCTGTAGCCTATCCAGATAGTAGGACTATGCCAGGATTTTTCGTCGACTAGGCTTGACTCGAGTCAAGCTGACTACCAAAAGAATTACTGCAAAAATCAAATTACAAAACTCTGGACTGTACACAACAATTCCAGTTTTGTAGATATACAAAGTTTTTTTGAAATCTCGGGTAACTAACTTATGATTAGCGCTGAGCGCAATTATCTGAGTCCTTAAATCCGAATCTGGTGTTAATTTTAATGATTCGAGTCAGTTGGTGAAAGATCATGCTATTTTCCATTGTAAATGTCTTGAAACCTCGATTGGTGGTATCTAGGCATGCGAAACATATGCTACGAAGCTATGCACGTTAGCGAAAATCACATATATGTAATGTCGTAATTGACCCACAGCGTTGTTATGAAGTGCAGTGTAATAGGCATGGTCGAAAAAATCCAATTTAATATGTGAATGTTTATGTGGTGTAAAATTGGCATTATATTCTTTGCGGTAGCGAAAATGTACATATTTGAACTTCATGTAAACTTGAATAATATATTCCTATAAAGTAAAGCCGAATATTTTCGGCTGACACCCGTCAGGGGTAATTGCCAGCAACTAGTAGAGATTTCAAAAGAACATTGTATCTCAACAATCGTAGCACCAAATATGACGTCGCCGGCATAAAAGACATCGTATTATTCATATTTGTTGATACCGGAGTTTTCGTGTAGCAAAAAGGGTAATTTTAACAACTAGTTCACTTGTTGAAGCAAAGGTTTTGATGTGGGCCGTCTCAAATCGATGTATATATGTAAGCATGAAATTTGCAGAAATATGACGTAAATAGTCAATTTTTTATCATCAAACAAACTTTTTTCCTTTTCCAAACGACTTGCAAATATTGTGACGTTAAAATGTTCGCTTTAACGTTTCAATCGTATTTTTTTCAGTCTGTAGCAGCCTTGCAAGGTTCGTCTCATCCATCAGTCAGTAGGATCATATTATCGACATCGTCTGATGTTCTTGAGGAACATGGCTCGACAGGTGAATTATATTTCGGTTCGGTCCAATCCTGTCGTATAAACTTTTATATATTTCATTTGCAGCAATGGTCCATATACCTGTTTCCGTTTATGAGAAGATCGCGAGTAGTATACAGGTGGGTGGCATGTGCAGAGGCTAAGCAAGTGAAAAATTTTCAACTTTTCCAAGGTCGATCAGAGTTAGGATTGTGGCTACACGGTTAGAATTGCTAAATTTGCAAAAACTTGGAAATTGAATTATATTCCGAATAAGGAATACCGGCATTTTGCTGTAATTAGTCCGATTAGACAACTAGAACCAAACAAATGTTATTTATTTAATTTAATAATATAATAGTGTTGACAATAATTATATAATTTTATTTGATTGCATTCGATAGGATCCCAGCCTTGCTGGTGTCGGCCGCAGGTCACCGGAAGATCAGCTGGGCCAGCACGACGCGATGGACATGGACACAGGGCAAGGCTCACCCGGCGATGTAAACTTGGATTCTCTTCGCGTCGACGCCTGACTTGCCAGCCAAATGTGTATAGCCTTTTCTTACTGCTGCTACTATTTTTTTTGTTCATGCATACGAACATTCTACTATTCGTTCTCCATTGTGTCATGTCTGATTTTGTTGGCCGGAATTATTGATTTAAGTTATTTTGAAGACTTGGGAGTTTGTGATACTGTGGTGGGCACTAGGGAAGCGGTGTTTTTCATTTTTCTGCGGGACTCGTGAGAAAAGTGGTTGAATGGGGGCTTGATAGTTAGACAGACTGAAGTTTGTTTTCAAAATAAGTGAAAAGAATTGAGTTAATGTTAGCCAGTGGTACGACCGTTTAGTGATCAAATAAGCTGGTCGTGCGCAGGCTTACGAATCCAGAGTTGTGTTGTAAAAAGTCTGTTGTAATGATATGTAAAACATAGGGTACCATACGTCCTCCTTTTAGAAGAAATGTCCAAAAAGATCACGAAAGATGTTAAATTTTGGCATAAAAGCTAAACGACGAGTTACGTGGGAGTCCTATCTGAGAAATTAACTTTTTTTAGTCAAGAACTAGATTTCCAGTAAAGATTTCAAAATCATCTGTTCTCAATTACGGTAAACTATCTTTTATGGTTTGAAAAAAGCGTCCTCCTTTTCCGATTCCAGGATTTGGTAATTGGTAACCCGAGTTACCATACCACACGTCCTTCTTATTAGGAGGATTTATCCTCTCTTTTCGGGAAATCGACTATGTTCTCCTGATTGCGATAAAACGAAGATATACAAAGGCATTGAAGCGACTTGGAGTAGTCTTTTAATATAACACCCACCTCAGCCTAGCTAGAACCCGTAGATAAAGGACAAGAATAAATTGCACATGCATACAGCACGAAAAGTATCAGGAGATAATTAACGAATGACGCGCGACGACAACCTTGAAAGCACAACGCAACGGTAGTAGAGGTCGATATGCAGGATAGAGGTTACATAATCTAGGCAGCTTATTATGTTATCTGGTAAGGGGATCACATTGATGAAGCAACTCTACAAAACACGATTCGCACTGAATATGTTTCAGTGGTAATCTCATCATCATCATCATTGGTTTATTAGCAATTTTATCAGTTCAATACACCACAAAAATGCGATACAATGAAAAGACAGGAAGATGTCGAAGCGACAAGGAGTAGTCTATGGAATCTGACACCCACCTTGGCCTAGGCGATGTAAAGAGGAGGCATGCACTGATGCACACTGAATGAAAGTAAAGAAGATAGTATAGAGAAAGAATGCGACAAGAAATAGGGCGGCATGTCATGGGAAGCGAGATCGATAGGTCAGTCGTGGTCCGGTAATCTTGAGGATGGACTGTATTTATTTAGTAGTAATTGCTTGTATTATCGACTTGAATGTGGACATGCTCGTCGACTGTCGGATGGCCGGCGGGATACTGTTCCACACATCAGGTCCGGCATATTTGATGGAGCGATGATCTTTTCGGTCGATCATATGATATTTGGACGACGTGGACGCGCGTGTGTTGTACTTGTGCGCTTTTGATTCAGAGGATTTGAAGAGTATCAGAAGAACCCATGCTGGCATGAAGCGCCCAAGGCTGTAGAACAGGCCGCACTTTGGTGATAATTTAGTTTCTAGGGACTGAATATGACTCTTCCAGGACATGTTCGAGTCCAGTAAAACTCCGAGATATTTGGCCTTATCTGTGTTGGAAACGGGCTGACCAGCGATATTAACGGTTAGGTTATTTTTTGAATTAACTGTCAGCAATTGCGATTTCGAGGCGTTTATGCAAAAGGTTGTTCTGGGCCGTCCACTCATGGACTTTGGGCATTTGGTCACCAGTCAGGCATCCAGCTCTGCCGTCGAAGATGCGTAAGAGAGGAGGTGAGTATCATCAGCGAACAGTGTGGTGTTCAGTGAGGAGGTTTCAAAAATGTCGTTGACATATAAGGTGAAAAGGACCGGTCCAAGTACTGAGCCCTGGGGCACACCACAGGTCACCGGGTGAGGAGAGGACAAGGTGTCTGAGATCGCAACCATTTGTTGGCGTCCAGTGAGGTAACTTTTCACGAGCTCAAGTTGTGGGCCCCGAAGTCCGTAACGCGCCAATTTCGAGATGAGAATTTTATGATCTACGCAGTCAAACGATTTTTTTAGGTCGAGAAAAATGCTACATCCCACATTTCGCTTCTCTGAGATATCATAGTACTGTTCGGCCACTGCTAGGAGGGCATGAGCGGTTTGGTGTTTGTTTCGGAAGCCAAATTGTTGAGGGGAAATGACAGACATTTTGGCGAGGAATGAGGACAGGCGGGAGAGGAGCAACTTTTCGAATACAATCCCGATGCATGGGAGAACGGATATCGGACGGTAGTTGGTTAGGCTTACCATATTTTGGAAATCAAAAAAGAGGACACTTTTCCAGAAATTTGCAACTTGCAGATCCGGAGTGAAATTCTCAAAAATCGGTTAATTTTTCCCACTTTGTGATCGGTTGACTAAAAAAAAAAGGTCATCTTTTCCGCTCAGATCTCAAAATAACGTTTTTTACTCCACATCGCCAGATGGATGACTAAAAAAAAAAAAAAAAAAAAAAAAAAAGGTCATCTTTTCGCTTAGAGCTAAAATCACCGTTTTTCACCCGTCGGAGCTTCACGTCTGTGCTAATATGTGGCATATCACTCGCAATTTGCTCTAAATCTGCTCTAAATCCTAAAAAAGAGGACAAAATCTCAAAAAAGAGGACAAAAGGGCGTCCTCCGAGGACACTTTCAAAAAAGTCAAAAAAGAGGACAAATCCTCTTAAAAGAGGACGTATGGTAAGCCTATAGTTGGTGACATTAGTTCTATCCCCAGCTTTGTGTACAGGGACTACTCCGGCTTTTTTTAGATAGCTTGGGTAGACTCCATTTTCTATCATGAAGTTGAAAAAATGGGCATTCAGCGATAGATCAGGAATAGGCCTAAAGAAGGCTCTGGTAATCATGCTATCCTTTCATTATACCGCAATTTTGTTTTGATTTGATGAAAATGTTAATAAGATGATGATGATGAGATGACCTGCCACCCCGACGATAAACTATGTGACTCGTTAGCATAATCTAGCGACCTTTGATTTACAGAATCGAATATTGTCTATCCTTGAGGATACGCTACGCTCTTCGGTTCACATCAAGTCGAGATCTTGGCTGGTAGGGGTAGGTAATGAAAACGGCGTTCTAATGGATGCTGTAACTTATTGGAAGATTCACGAGGAATAACGGAATATTTCCCATCATTTTGAAACAAGTGTACGGTAAAGTATTGATAACTTCTGCCTGCTGTCAATGGTATCGATTCAGATGGGTCAGAGATTCCATTTTTTCAAGCGTACATCCTCGTTGACATTTCTATATTATACTCTGCTTCCGTGCTCTAATATTTGAACCAACTATGTTATTGCGTAAGTACTGAATACGATCTACATTTTTCAGTGTTTAGCATTTACCGCGTCGTATTGTAATCCGTGGTGTAACATCATCCAAAATCGGATTTATGAATTAGATACATGATTGCATACGATGCTGTGCTGTGGAGGTCAGCAAAGCGGCAATGTACACTGCGAAGTCATCTTATTAGACGGATCTGTGTTGTCATTTCGTGATAACATCCATTTCAAGAAGACTGATAAGACTTTGAAGATATTCGAAGCTGTTTGCAGTCACTTGAAATTGGAAGAGAGAGATTATTTCGGGCTAAACTACAATGACATTGAATCGCGCACGCATTGGTTGGATTTGTACAAAAGATTTCGCGATCACGAAGGATTTGATGTCTCCGAAACGGAACACCAATTTCATTTCGGTGTTAGATTCTACGTTTCCGACCCTACCACTATTCACGATCAAATCGCAAAGCACCAATTTTTTCTACAGTTACAAAAAGACGTATCTTCCGGAAAATTGAAAGTGGAATCAAGAAAAGCAGCTGATTTAGCAGCTATCGCAACGCAAGCCGATTTAGGCGATTTCAAAATCGATTTCCACCGTCAAGGTTATCTTAGCGCCGTCCAATTTATTCCGAATCAACAAAAATCATTCACGGACGACGTCGAGAAATTACACGCTAAATTTCAAGGATTGTCGACAGAAAACGCGGAACTAATGTATCTCCGAAAATGCCGTCAGCTTGAATTGTACGGTGTAGAAGTACACTCAGCTAAAGACGAGTACGGTCACGACTGTGTGATTGGATTATCTTTTAAAGGGATCGAAGTGAGAAAAAACTCCAGAAAACTCAAAACTCATTACTGGCCTTTAGTGAGCCACATTGAATTTAAAGACAGAGAAATCCGCCTGCAAGTACGCAGTAGAAATTGTAATGAATCGGTGTATACATTCACGACGTCAGACCGAACAGCTTGTAAAAGATTATGGAAACGCGCGATTGAGCATCACGAGTTTTTCCGATTACGAGCTGATCCGAACGCGCCGCAAAATCCAAAACCTCACCCCGAATGGACTCCTAGACGAGAAAATTTAATCGGAGGAACCGCGATCGATGATCAGACGAAACGCCAATGGCGGTCTAGCACTAGATCTACAGCCACGGTGACCAGCATGCAAGATTCAAAACCACTGCACACCAACACAGACCGCGGTCATGAATCGGAAGGTCAAAACTTATTAGAGCAACAAGGTCTATTTGGTATCGAAGGTAATCGCAAATCAAGCCGAATGTACATCACTCCTAAAAGCGAAAGGCGCGCGCGCAACCGACACCTTCGCTCTTTAAGCGATTCTGAAAATAAACAAAACAGGATTAAATCAGGAGGTCGGTCTAGCGGTGATGAATCAGACGCGTCAAGACGTCACAGGTCTAGAAATCATCGCCATAGATCCCGAGATCACACCGGGACTGGAAATGGCGGCGTATACCACACTGACACGGAAGCCCTCAAAAGAACGAACCTTGTGCATTCCCCGAACGGTCGTAAGCGATCTGAAACTGAATCGCTCTTCAACGATGGCCGTACACAACAAAATAAACTCAGAAAAGCACAAAATCGATTGTCGAGAGAAGATGTACGCGCTCAACGCGCGTTATGGCAGCAAATCAGAAAGCAGAATGAAGATTTAGCCGATTATTCTCCTGAGCAACTCAACGACATACCCTATACTGAAGTAAGAACAGATGGTAACCCTCTCCCTGTACGAGTTCGTAAACATGGCCGTGGCGCTATATCACCCCGTTCAAGACGTTCTCGGGCTTCCGTTACTAAAGACTACATGTCCGGAGACTTTATGGTTCCGTCTCTCCAAGTTACTACTTCAAAAGAAGCGGATCAAAGCAGATATGACGATAGGATGAGGAAAAGTACGTCGAAATCATCACTCAACAAATACTCGGTGCCCGCGAGTTCACAGCAGGTCTGGGACACAAGAAGCAAAAAGTCGAAGACATGACGTGATTTGCACTGGAATTTGCAGTTGTGTAACTAAAGTTCAATGTCCTTGTTGATGAGATACTCTATTGCAATTGTGAGTAGATGTGGTTAGATAATTTTATTGTGGTATTGCTGGGCACAATGGTTCTGAGAATTCTCGCATCTGAACCGGGTATTTATTGTAATGCTTCGAGTGGAATAATGAAAGATTATTCTTTTGAATAGCCTAGTGAAATTATGCGCTTCTTGAATACTAAGAGTTGATTTTTCAATGAAAATTATAGTTTATTGAAATAGGCATGGTCATAAAATTCGCATACTCGATTTTGCCAAGTGCTAGTCGCGGGAAGCGCGTTTACATGTTATATTTTTGCTTTTTAAAATGTTTTTGTAATCTTTTTCAATGATCAGATTCATTCAATCTAGTGAATCGTTGGTAATAACGGGAGAATTGATTGTTTCAATTTCATCCTGACATTCCTACTCCAGGGCATAATAATTCAGCCGACCGTAACATTCTGAGATATGTCAACATACAAAATCATGTTTTACAAGGGTGATGGGTGAGTCATGATGGGCTTTGGTTGTTAAATTCATCATCCAGTATATAGTGCTGCTAAAATAGTCTTTTCGTTACAATTGATTAGATTTATATCTGAAACACCGTCACTTGTATAGATCAGATTGCACTGATTTTAAGAAGAATCTAAAGATTATGGTCTACAATGATAAGAGACTGGGTTTTTTATTAAAATTTGTTTTAAACTCTACACTCAAGCTGCTTATTTTGAAGGCAAAATTGATTTTTTATCAATAGACCGAATTATATTATTGCCGAACACCTTAAATATTTGGTAGATTGATTAGGCCTTTGGTCGATCAGCACTTCATCATATCAATTTTTGTGTTATGAAATCTAATTTTGTACTGTCAATCTCTAGTACATCCAATTGTGTACTTTGCCATTGAATTCTAGAGATTTTGTTCAATTGATACTGAATTTCAACAATCAGCTGCCAAATCATCCTAGTAACGTGCATTGCATTTTACCTTCCATGACATGTATTAGAGTTAGCTTTCGATATTGAAAAGATGAATGTTGATATGTACAATACACACTAAAAACTGTAGCAACGCACGGTATTGATATACCGAAATGTCGGTGTACAGAACGGCCCTCCTCGTGTAAATACAGGTATCATTATGTGAAGTATCAATGTAAAATATCAATATTCCCACCACGTCTTCGCGAAATGTTTTGATATCCACAGATTCTCCTCATATTTCTCTATTCACAAGAGGCACGATTTATGGGGTTACAGTCAAATCACCACCTGTTCAGTCATTGTGTCGGATAACAGGTGTGGTGACAAATTGACAATGTATTCATGTATATTTTGCAGAACAGCTAGGGTCTCGTTAAAGATTGAATTACTGTACTACGTTGTATGGTATTTTTAATCTTCTGCTCTATGTTATTCACTTCAATATCAGCATTAGCTGACCGTGGTATTTTATAATTAGTGTAACTTGAAGCTATTTTTTGGTATGTCATTGCGTGTTTTGTAGTCTTCCAGTTTGATCTAGGCCAATACCTGTGAAGCTGTGATATCAACATTCATTGTATCGTATGTGTAGGATCCCTATATATGATTTTTGAAACATAACGTATTTTTATAAAAATGCGAGGAAAGTTTATCGTCATTATCTTGCCTGTTGGGCTGTCTTTCTAATTTCCCCGATAAGTCAAATACGTTATTAGATTTACGGCAGTTTTTGGTATTAATAGAAAAGGTTTAGGCTTGTTGAGATGTCCATGGATATTTTCAGTGTAATTATCTCATCTCATAGGCGCGAACAAACACCAAATTAATAAGAATAGTTGCTATACAGCCGTCTTTCGCTGAGTATTTTTGTGATACAATTGTTGATATACAATGTTCTTTCCAATTCTCTAGTAGTTGCTGACGATTACCCCTGACGAGTGTAAGCCGAAAATATTTGGGTTTATTTCAATATGGATATACTACTCAATTGTATATTGAAGTTCTGCCCATCCGAGAAGCTCGTTAAAAACCATAGGTTGCTTGATAGCCTATGAAAATGTACTGTAAAACGTGCAGTTATTTGATTTGGTATTTGTTGTACAGCTGTAGTAGCCCTACCTATTTAGATAATTTGTTTGTTGTAATTTCCTGCTTGTATTCTACGAGGGGTTGAGATATTTACAACCTTCTATGTTACAATGTAATGTGGCGCACATTTTATTAGTCCATCATGCCTACGGGCATTGTGTCGGGCTTGTTTATAATTAGCCACTGTTTTAGGAATGCTGGCGTGATTTTTCACACCCGAAACTTGGCTAAAAATGCACTTTTCACTTGGTTATCATGTAATTTTTTGGTTTTTATCGGTGCTAATACCGTTTTTGTAAGCTATTCGTGCGTAAAAATCTGAAATTACACTCTTGTGTTTGCTTGACGCGTCATTTTGCACTTTCTTTTTGTTTAAGTGTAAATAATATGTTTTCACATGACATTTATATCCTTTACCGTTAGGTCATATAGTACCTTGGCTGTTAATATATATTATACAAGAATCGTGGATGCCTATATGAAGAAGATATTAATATGAACGGGACAGAGTCTTCTGAAAGTAAACAGCTCAGTGTTGATCTGAGCAAACGCAAATGGCCACAAGATACTTGAAACGTACCAACTGGAGGGGGGTGAAGCAATTCCTTTTTGGTAAGACGTTCTATAGGCCTATGTTTATGTTTAATTAAATTGCAGAAGTAGTTGACTACAAGTGATTGACTCTCATGATCGGTTCAATTCATGTTAAATCTCAGCACGATCTGTGACTCGCGTTGAAGACCTAGTGTTCTTGTAAAAATGACAAAGATTGTAAAATTTATGACATCACGAATTTGTGAATGTGATGAAATCCCCCATAATAGTATTGATTATAAATGATAGATAGTTAGCTAATGACAAAATTGCTCAATTCGTACGATTTGTGGGTAGTTGCTTGAACTATTTTAGAAATCTAACTTTTGCATCTTGGAAAGTGAATAGCTTACCAATTTATATCAATTTTGACAACTACCGGTAATGCTTTTATATAAATGAGGTACTTTCGGCCGGTTGCCGGAGAACCCGGCCCTTGGAGAACCCGGCCCTACCAACCCGGCCCTTGGAGAACCCGGCCCTTGGAGAACCCGGCCCTCGGTGAATTCCTCGGGAAATTTTGAAATTAAGTGTATTCACAAGTATTAATATGAATTAATAAAGTAATAATGTTATTATCAACTGATTTGTCAATCTTGTAAGGAGGTCAGGGCATGCGTAGATCACGCAGTCACGGAGTGATCAGATCACGTGATCACGCTTGCGTGGTCGGCTCAGTGTTGAATTGACTTGGCGCGGGGCGGACGTGCGACGTTCGACATACTCGTATCTGTTCATGACATCGCATTGGGTCTTATCGCATTGTACATTGTGTGTGAATGTTCAGATGAAAAATATATCCCAACGATTGTTATTGCTCACATATCAACCACTCGTGGTCTGCTCGTTATTGCAACTGTAGGTTGAGGTGGGGCGTTAGGGTTGGGTAGGGTAGTTGGGAAAGGAGACATTAGGGTTCGGGGAGTGGGACATTAGGGTTGCCGGAGGTGGGATATTAGGGTTGCCGGAGGTGGGATATTAGGGTTGGTGGAGGTGGGATATTAGGGTTGCCGGGGGTGGGATATTAGGGTTGCCGGGGGTGGGATATTGGGGTTGCCGGGGGTGGGATATTAGGGTTGCCGGGGGTGGGATATTAGGGTTGCCTGGGGTGGGATATTAGGGTTGCCGGGGGTGGGATATTAGGGTTGCCGGAGGTGGGATATTAGGGTTGGGGGAGCGGGATATTAGGGTTGGGGGAGGTGGGATATTAGGGTTGCCGGAGGTGGGATATTAGGGTTGTCGAAGGTGGGATATTAGGGTTGGTGGAGGTGGGATATTAGGGTTGCCGGGGGTGGGATATTAGGGTTGCCGGAGGTGGGATATTAGGGTTGCCGAAGGTGGGATATTAGGGTTGGTGGAGGTGGGATATTAGGGTTGCCGGGGGTGGGATATTAGGGTTCCCGGGGGTGGGATATTAGGGTTGCCGGAGGTGGGATATTAGGGTTGGGGGAGCGGGATATTAGGGTTGGGGGAGGTGGGATATTAGGGTTGCCGGAGGTGGGATATTAGGGTTAGGGTAGGATATTAGGGTTGCCGGAGGTGGGATATTAGGGGTAGGGTTAGGGTGTCCGGGGGTGGGATATTAGGGGTAGGGTGAGGATATTAGGGTTTCCGGAGGTGGGATATTAGGATTGCCGGTTGACAAATCAGTTGATAATAACATTATTACTTTATTAATTCATATTAATACTTGTGAATACACTTAATTTCAAAATTTCCCGAGGAATTCACCGAGGGCCGGGTTCTCCAAGGGCCGGGTTCTCCAAGGGCCGGGTTGGTAGGGCCGGGTTCTCCAAGGGCCGGGTTCTCTGGTAATCCTTTCGGCCTGCCCTGGTAAGTAGCAGGTATTGTTGTATGCGAGTGAAATTTTGAATCGCCACTAATTTTATTTGTGTATTATTAGTAACCACTGTCCTGAATCCTAAGATTTGTGAAATCTAATAAATCAACATGAACATTTCGTCGCTGTGGAATCATAGCAGCTCATGTCCATTTTACTCGTTTTGAGAAAATTTGCTTCAGGTAAAGTTTTCGTTTTCTTTCCCTCATATCTTAGCCATGGATAACTTTGAAACAGTCTTACAAACTGCCAAGATGTGCCAGAAAAGTTGTGAAAATAGTACAAATATATGATTTTCTATCAATTTGAAAAATGGATAATCTCTAAATTGGAAAAAAACGGACTGAAACGGACTTTGATTCTACCGCGACGATTTGAGCTAATCACAATTCCACTATACAGCAATTGACTAGGCCTATAATTATAGTGAAGAACTTTTATCGTTCCAGTTTGATTCATTCAACTCTTGTATTCTCCCTTTGGAACTGTGGTAATTGATTTTTCATAACTTCTCATGGATAAAATGTGATTTTCTGATCTATTCGTGCTATATCAACCGTGCAATTGCTGGCTTTGCCTAAATACCTGTAATAGGTCGGGATGGGCACTACGAAAGAGTGAAGAATCCAACATCCAAGTCGGAAAAATAATTCGGCCACAGCGTTAGATTAGTTCCCGCACGCTCCCATACTTTCCTTGAGTGTGTGAAAAGGGTCATCACATCAAGCTTAACTCTATTTAGGCCATTCCATGTCTAAAATAAGCTGACTAATGACTAGACAAGGTGGTCACATTCCCTGTCAAGGAGTCATTGCCGAAGGATAATAATCTAATCTGGTTTGTATGTAGTTCCTCGATGATGTAGTTTGACATTGCCCTTTCACGAGCCTTCTAGAACTAGGGCCCCAGATTAAGAACCCCTGGACTGGGACATGCACAAATTGTGTGTAGCAGTAATTGTTTTGGAATCATTTTTCGTTAGCCAGGCCACCACTTGACCACACGTTATCTCTATTTATCCCAGAGTCTTTATTTTAGGATTAGAACTAGCTTACTGCTGAGGGGTATTTGCTCAAAATCACTGACCCAGGATTTATTGGTCATGTGTTGTTACCAAAACATGACTGCATGCCTTCTGTCCAGTGTTGTGTGAATGAAGCAGCTGGGCAAGGCCAGAATGTCAAATATGAGAATTCCGGCTACTGAATAAAATACCTATTGCGAAGTGCTAATCTAGGTCGGTAAATTTTTCAAATCTAGTATACTTTCAATAGCTAAGATTGCATGCAAGTTTTGTAATGAATGAATTGTGGGTTTCTCAAGCGGGCTTATTGTTATCACCGTATGCCGTTGTTTTGATTGTGAGTCTGAATTTAACTTTTTCAGACATATCCAAGCATCTCAGCTTGTGTTCGAATTGCTATGGCTGGATTATGATAAGTGGTATAGCTTTAATCCCATCGGCAAGCAAGTCAAAAGATATGTTACGATTGGTACGTTATTGACTAGCGATATACATTTTTGAATTTCTTGCCAGCTTTACACCTTTTGACAGTCTCAAGGAAGAAATGCAAGTTGATATCGAGAAGGTTGCAGAATGGGACCATGTCTGCTTCAAAGATTTATGAACGCTGTGTCCACTCCAGATTGTGCATATGATTTTATCGGAATGATGTTTTCCACATGTTGCAAAATTGCATCGTATATCATGTCTTTCTGTATTTCAAAATTGAGCTCTGTAATATGAATATTCAATGAAATTTTTTTAACATTTTTGAAATTTCTTGCCATTATGTCTGAATTTATCGACAGTGTTTCCATTAGAAACTGTTCCGCGAAGGAAATCAACACTCTTAACTCTTCAAGTTGTAAACTCGAATGACATTTTCACCTTTTTCTGCCAGCTCGTAACTTACCTATTATAAACTATTTTAATTTGTGTAATATGGACCTGTGAAACGCGAATCATTGAATATGGACGCCGCAAAGGATTCCGATGGCAATCAGACGATCGTTGATCTGAGCAAACCGAAATGGCCGCAAGACACCTACGCCGGCCGGGCCAAACATTTCTTCACTGGTAAGGCCGAGTACCTACGTGCAATTTGTTGATCATTTGATTGGAACCTCTGGTTCTTATAATTAGGGCTGTGGACAAATATTCGTGTCCTGGAATCTTAGTCAAGTGTTAATTCCAATGATTCGCATCCACTAATGAGAGGTCATTCTATCAATTACATAAATTATTGCCCCTAAGAGTTGATATATCAACAAAAATTATAGTTTCGATATTATTTTCCACTATGCAAGCCTTGAAACCGTGCTTGGTTGTGTCGCATCATACGAAACATGCACTTGTATTTATGATCTGCTGTATTTATGGATTGAGCTTTATCGTTCGTATGCCATCAATAATGAAAACGGTAGTAATACTCACTACTGTATCAAAGTGCTGCAATTGAATTGTCCCATAATGGGCTTGATAGCCTGCATATGTTACACAAAGTAGTTGCCTGATGATAACTGATTTGAAGCCGAGTGGAGCTCATCTATCATCATTCAAGTTGCTTGTACTTATGGATTATTCATTAAACATAATTGCAGTTCTAGCCACTTGTGATATCCAGAGGTGGTCAGCAATTAAGCAGTTTTAAATTTTTGTAGTAATTAAGTAGATATTGCCTATTTGCACTCCCTACTTGAGTTGTTGTGTCTTTTGACGACACAACGTCCTATACCTGTATTGAACAGTTTTTTATGCAAAACTACTTCTTTTTTAGACTTCTGGATTTTGTGTTATAGAAGGTAGTGGGATATGTTCCAATCACATTCATGAGTGAAATTGTCATAACGACTGGGTGGAATAGTCCCAGTATGTTGGTAACTGAATGTGTTTTTAAAGATGGAACCTTATTTGCTGTGGCATTATTAGCCATTTTGTGTTGGTCGTGAAGACGCGTCGTGTAATTCCGGACGTTGACACCTTTCATAGTTTACGTACTTCGACCAAAACTACTTCGTGAAATCATGTAAGCACTTTTCAAACCGTCATTACCTACTTCCACTATAGCTATGTTTGTTTCAGTGTAGTTCTGACTCTATGATAGAGCCTCTCCTAATTAATCATGATGCATTTCCTTCATTTTTAGTCACCAATCCACTGAATCTATTACTTTCTTCGAAAGATCTTGATGAAGCCAAAGATATTGTATTGCGATATTCGTGAGTCCACTTTTACTGTCGTTCGTGTGTGAATAACACAGCTGGTTTGAGTTGCCCACGCAGCCAGCAAGCAAGGTCTTGAATATGTTTGCTTTTCTGGATGTTTGTTAGCAATGTCGCCGGAACAGGGTCGCTTGAACATTCCGTGAAGGTGCTATGGTCTGAGAAAGGTCACAAAACACTGGTGCACCTACTGCGAATACTGTCTGTTCCGTACATGAGTCTTTTTAGAAAGCCCGGTTTTGAACTTGAACTCGAAAATTCTAGTTTTAATGGTATCTTCCACTGTGAAATCTATTAAGCTTGATCGGTCATATCGAAACATGCGGTGCAAAGTTAACCAATGAAAATGACACATCTCTGAAGCGGTGATAAAGTCGCAGCATTGTCACATAGTGCAATGAAATGATATGTGAGAAAAATGGCCAAATAATCTTTAACGTGATGTAGAACCGGCAGTATTTTCTTTGTGGTCGCATATTTGAACTTTTTGCATCATTTATACTGTTATGACGTCAAAATCAGTGAAACTCGAATACACGTCTCGAATCCTAATATTCAATTCAGTATTGGATCACTCTGGCACTCGATTTTGGCAAGACCTTGCCATAAATATGCCAGTCATCCATTTTAATCACAATCAAGATTCGCACACCCTAATTTTCACTGGTCTAGGCTCTAAATCAAATAATTTTAACCTTAATAACTTCCTGTGTACAAATGTTGTTTCAGACGCGGAGAAAGCCTCACTGGTCTTACGGAAGACGACCTTTGGCGCGCCAAATATCGCTATGACAGTGCCTTTCATCCCGATACAAAGGAGAAAATGTTTCTAATTGGTAGGATGTCGGCTCAGGTGCCAATGAACATGACAATAACCGGTTGCATGATGACCTTTTATAGGTATTGTTGCGTTGCTTCGTTTTTTCTTGCTACGTCTATGCTTAACTTTTTACATCTTTGCACGATTATCTTGCTCTTAATTCTCTCAATCTCCAAACTATACAATTAAATAGGATATTCATATTGAAATGAACCCGAATATTTTCGACTGACACTCGTCAGGGGTAATCGTCAGCAACTAGTAGAGAATAGGAAAGAACATTGTATATCAACAATCTTATCACCAAATATGACGTCACCGTCATAAAATTTCGAAATATCGGGACAAAGAGAACAAACTAGAATGGCGGATTTTGATGAAAGTCAACTCCAAGGCACACAAATGAAAGTGTGAACGGCCTGTCGTTGAAATTTGTCGTTTTGATAATTTTTGACGCAAACAGTATTATCCAACAAAAGTTGGTCAACGACAGAATTCTTCACCTTTGCCTGTTCTGAATCAAGCTACTTGTGATGAGCCAAGGGTGAGCTTTTCTCCGAGCGTGATGCACGTGCTCTTATAACTATGGGGACTGTTTTATGCGGTCCTGCAAACGTCTTGTCTCTCTTTCCATGTAGTGTAATGTGCCAATGGGATTGTGGCTTCATGGCAAGAAAAATATTTGGGTTCATTTCAATATGAATTATACTTGAAGTTCTGTACCTCCAAGAAGCTTTTCAATAGGATACCATACATATTTAAACACCGTTATGACTCCAAAGCAACCTCTTCGATGACTTTATTTTCAGGACGACACCTGCCGTCATATTCTGGCAATGGATCAACCAGTCGTTCAACGCAATTGTGAACTATACTAATAGGAGCGGTGATGCACCATTATCCGATAAGTGAGTCCTAGCGTCTTACTGTCTCTTGTCGCAATAGGCATAATTGATACTACTCTTATATTTTCAGAGAACTAATGCTGTCTTACGGCGCCGCCACCACCGGTGCTGTTGGAACCGCGCTCTTGCTCAATCAAACAGTCAAAGTAAGAATGGGCCTCTCGTGTTTGCTGCTAGAATGCGCAGACACTAACAATCAAACAACATCACATAGACCTGAGGTTCTCAACCGCGAAACCACCCCTCCCAAGATTTAGTTCAAATTTAGCTCAATTATGGTGCAACGTCATCTGTCTCCTGCAAATAGCCTAATATCTGTAGGCTAGTGATAAACAGCATTAAAAGTTACTTTTCTTGGAAATAACATCACACAATTTATGTAAAAATTGGCAAGTCTTTTATTGTTTCAAAGCGAATTCTGTAGCTGCATTCCTTGAAATACGCGGACGTGTCTTGAAAATCTGTGTCGTCCACTAAGGTACGGGGTGGCGAATGTATTGGTGACTAGAAACGCTTCCGACGACACCCTTGGGTATGATCGCAACAGATAGGCACCAAAATTGAGAAACATATTTTTAATGAACATATAACCCCCAGTCTAAATGTTTCTATCTAGCATCTCATCTTGGAGTTATTCTGGAATATTGGTTATATATCACAGGAGCAATTGAATTTTTGCTAACAAATCTTCCAAATCCCAACAAAACATCTCTAAACCAAAATATTTTTGGATCAGCAGGGTTTCGACTTTTTTTCATCCCTTTTTGACTGGCGTTTTCTCAAAGTGCCCTTAATTACCTTCAGAATACCTACAATTTTCAAATTTTACACCACCCAGACTGACTCGATAATCCGGTCGCTAATGCGATAACACGCTTCGTTGCAATTCGAAAGTTTACGATTTACTGATTTTCGAGGGTCAAAAGTTGCAAATCTTCTATAATAAGATTACGGCACGCGTTGCGGCAGGCTTGCCAGAAAGCCTTGCATGATCACCCTGCTATGACCTGTAAGTTACCAAAATATGCTGCATAACTGCAGTCCGGTCTCGCGTAAACAGGCGAATACCGGTAAAAATTATGGTATCTGTTCGTGCATTCTCTATATTTGATAATCTTATGTTGCATATAGTTAAATAAAGCTGCTCAATCCCACTGTGTGGAATATCCAGCTGTAATCTTTACTGCTAGTAACCTCGATTACTCCTAGGTGTGTTGTAATCAGTTGCACTGCAAATGTGGTCAACAAAATCCAGTAAAATACCTCAGATATGATATAATTCGGGCCGGTGCGAAAGATTTCGGGAGTTCAAATATGTGCATTTTCCAGCTAAAACAAAGATTGCGATGTCAGTTTTATTTCACTTTACTCAGTATTTTCACAACCATGCATATTTCATTTCATTTTGTAACAATGGTGTGGGTTGATCACGTCTTCGCAGATATGTCATTTTCAGTAACATGGTGGCTTTGTAGTACATGTTTCGTATGCTGCGAGATGACCAATTGAGGCTTCAAGGCTTCTACAGTGGAAAATAGTATCAAAGCTATGATTTTTGTTGATAAATTAGTGTATCTTCAGTACTTGGAAAAAATCATCTCTCGTTCGATTCAGTTGTGAGTACTCGAATCATGAGTGCTCAACATTAAATGTAAGATATCGTATTTCACAATTATGAATATCAAAGCATTTGGACTAAATGTTATCCTGGTTGTAATTGCGACGTAAGTAATATTTCAAATCAGATTGCCATGACCCAGACTTCACCATTTTGTTAATTTCGTGGATAATCACAGCCTTGTATACAAAGACAATGATGTGACGTGAAATTCTATTCAGAAATTACCTGCTCTTGTTGGAAGACTCGTGCCATTCTGCGCGGTTGCGGCCGCAAACTGTATCAATATTCCTCTAATGAGACGCAAGTAAGTGATGGTTAAGGAGTAGCATTCTCAGCATGCTTCACAAGGTCCTAATTTCAAGTTTGAAATGGGAGGGGTTTTGACCCCTGAAACCCACGCGCTGGCTATGACATTAGTGGTGATGACTCTGAGCCAGTAATGGCTGCAAAAACATGGACCAACCAGAACTACTCACTTTTCAAAATCGTCAATTAGAATTGTAACTAGATCCACTCGCTTTTACGAATACACAACTGGAACTGCTTAAAAATCCAGCGTTTAGTTGACCGTCAACTAACTAAATATCTAGTGTCTGCGAGTGTGACTGGCAGGCGACCCTCTCTGGTTATGTATTTTGTACATTGTGAGCTTTGAATTGATTTCGTTTGCTTTGAAATTTAGCGAATTGAAAGATGGCATCTTGGTGACGACCGAAGACGGAACTGAAATCGGTAAATCTCCGAAAGCCGCGAAGAACGCCATCACTCAAGTTACCTTGTCGAGGATCGGGATGGCCGTGCCCGGAATGGGTGAGATATTCCAGCTGGCTACTTAAGTGATTGAATTTTGAGTCGCGAGTCCAATATTTAAGTGCTGTCGTTGGGGTTGTAATGACTCGAGTTGTAATTTTTGATGACTCGATTTGACTCGAGTCATTTTCTTAAAAATGGGAAATGACCCGACTCAAGTTGAGTCAATTTTTGTATCGACTCGACTTGTACTCGAGTCATTGCGTATGACTTGACACATTCTACTTTGATAACTGAAAATAGTCCCAGAAACTGTCTTATATCTGTTCGAATAAACATGTTTAGAGTGAGAAAATGAGTATATTATGAATCTGTGGCCTTCGATATCACCCAAGAGTTTCACAGAAGTGAGTTGAATCTGACTTGGTCTCGGACTTGAGTCTTAACACTATGACTCGACCTGATTTGGACTCGGACTTGACTCGGCGGTGAATCGAAAATGACTCGAGTCAAAACCAGAAAAGTCAACTTGACTTGTGACTCGGAACTTCGTGACCTGGTTACAACCCAGGCTATCATATTTGGGAAAGCGCCCAGTTTTGAATTATTTATTGCCGCAATTGTTGATATACAATGTTCTTTCCAATTCTCTACCAGTTGCTGACGATTACCCCTGACGAGTGTCAGCCGAAAATATTCGGGTTTATTTCGTTATGATTATATTATTCAATTATGTCCTTGCATTCAGTCATCCCTCCGATATTTATGAACAAATGGGCGAAAGGAAGGTTTCTTCAGGTGTGTATTTTTCTGTTCAACTGAATTTGCCGACAGTATATTTTGACAGTTTCAGTTTGCGTCCGATCAAATTGTGTCGATTGAATTGAATTTCTCAATTACTAACCTATGTAGATTTGTAATGGCTACAAATCAGTAGCACTTGACTTCAATTTTGCTGAGCAAGTTGAAATTTTATATTCAGAAATATCCAGGCATGTCTGCCCCTATCCAAGTCGGCATGGTTGGATTATGGTGAGCAACATTGTTTTATAATTTAAATTAGCTTTACATTTGGATTTCGTGTTCCTGCAACAGGGTTGTAATGACTCGAGTCGCAGTTTTTGATGACTCGACTTGACTCTAGTTATTTTTCAAATGCGTAAAATAACTCGAGTCATTGCGCATGACTCGAACCAAGTCATATGACTCGGGACTAGAACGGCCAAGACATACATTTCATTCAAACTTTGACAAATAGTAAAGTTACCACATTATTGGTATTTCGTCTATCTATGGAAAATAGGGCCAGAAACTGTTAGGTTCGAGGAAAATTACGATATTATGAATGCGAGCCATTCTATATCACTTGGGCAGAGTTGAAAAAGTGGGTCGAACGGATTGAACGCAAAACTGAACAGTGAACATAATGACTTGGACATGAGTCACGAACTTGGACTTGACTTGGTGGGGAATTGAAAATGACTCGACTTGACTCGAGTCAAAACTATAAAAATGAGATTGACTTGTGACTAGGTTATAACTCTATTCTGCAATAGCCATCAGTAATATGAAATTTCAGTGATAGTTGAAGTAATCATCTAGGGCCCATGTCCATTATCCATAAAATCTAAGGCAAACATATTATGACAGCAATAGAGCAAATTTGCCTGACACCATCGTTTTCGAATGCACGTTGAAACTACTTCAATTGGTATTGGTAGTAGGTGTGATCGTACTCAAGCTCGGAAGTTTCAGAACTTGAAAGATGCATCGTTGCTGATCACCTATGATAATAAATCTACGCATTGTAACTCCGTTGTTGTTTACAGCCTTGTCTTCGCCACTCCGCTCTGTTGCGCGTTGTTTCCTCAAAAAAGGTATGTCGCGCATGGTGCGTTGCCGTGCAGCAAGTCACGCCCATTTTCCTATCTCTTTCCAGCTCCATGGCTACTGCCAGTCTCGAGGAGGATTTGCAAGCGCAGATGAAGAGCAAAGGTGTATCGTGCGATCGTGTCTATTTTAACAAAGGTTTATGAACCATCGTGTTATTTCGTCCTGCCCAATTATGTGTCTTAGCCGTTTCCATGAAATATTTGGAATTCACACCGTGCGGAATAATAAAGTTTCATTTGTGACTGTCACGATGTGGTGAGGTTAGGGCGCAGGTAGAAAATTTTACAAAGTTGTTGTTTGTGGTGTTCATGGTGTTTTTCGACTGCAATCGGCATTTGCACCAAGCAAATATTCTAGCTGCCACTTCAGGGCTTTTTAAGACACCGCTTACGCGGATCAGATGGTGACGAGGAGCCTAACATATATAAGCCTCCAAGACTTGGTTACGACTAGGAATCGAATTGCCCAGGTACTCGATGTAGCTGGTGGTAAAAGAATTTGATGCTCCCTCCGCCTAAGTGTTCAGAAATAGCGTTAGAGCTGGTGGTGGATGGTGACTTCGAAAATTCAGGGAGCGTATGTTGGCCTATATTGTTCAGGTCATGTTCATGGCGAGATAGCGCAGTGGTATAATCCGCGGCTGCAACACCAATGGGTTGCCGGTTCGAGGTCGACTTCAGAATTCCTATACCTGAGTGTTGGAGGTTTATCTAGGCTCCTCCTCGCCACCTCATCCGCGTAACAGTGTCTTACAAACAGCCTATAAGTGGGCCGTGCTATAAGTCGGCAGTTACGGAATAAAAAATGAAGAATACCGGCCTGATGTAAATGACCATAATAGTCGACAAACACCATGAAATACCTCAATACAAACAAACAAAGTCATGTTCATGACACATGGATAAGATTATTTATTTGCAGAAATGACAGTCTACACCACCAGGTTGCATATCCGGTAGTTTCCAACATTTTAAGGTCGCGAATCCACTTCCAATTTGAAAATGTTCCGTGGCACGCAGCACAAAATTTGATAAGCTTATTAGTAAAAAGGTCAGCACCTTTGCGCAGACCTAATCACGGCCTATTTTGGAAGCTGTTTGCGTTCAACACCTTCCCGATCCCCAGAATAAAGGCAAACGACCCCAAGGTTTAGAAGCACCTCATTTTGTCGCTTGCCTTTTATATTCTCTGCTTTACTCTTCATTCAGTGTGCAAGTGCATGCCTCTTCTTAGTTCGCCTAACCAGGTGGGTGCCTGATTTCAAAGACTACTATATTTCATTTACACTAGGGTTGCCATACGTCCAGAATTTCCCAGACATGTCCGGAATTTTACTGATAAAACTGCGTCCGGGAGGAATTTCTAAAATATGACTAAATGTCCGGAATTTTGAAGGCTTGAAGTAAGCTCATAATTTTTTCATAAATCAGCATAAACAATATCATTTTTGGGCAGATTTATGCTGCATGAAATTTTTCTTCGCGCGGCGCGCGATTCAGTATCATATATGTTCATGTTGGCTCTAATATGGGGACTATAACAACCTCACAAAAACTGCGATCAAAAATCACAATTCCATTTGTGTGCCTTGGAATCAACTTTTATCAAAATACACCAACCAAAACTCTGTCAACAAAAGGAGTTCGTGTATCACCAGGGTTGTAATGACTCGAGTCATGACTCGACTCGAGTCAGACTCGAGTCACGATTTTCAGATGACTCGACTCGACTCGAGTCATTTTCTCAAAATACGGAAATGACTCGACTCGACTCGAGTCAATCTGTGTATTGACTCGACTTGGACTCGAGTCATTGCGCATGACTCGAAGCAAGTCATTGACTCGAGATTCAGACGGCCAAGACCGACATTTCATTGTAATTTCGAAGCCAACACACTATTGGGATTTCGTTTGTTGGTACTGGTGCTTGAAAATGCGACCAGAAACTGCTAAAAGTGAGGAAAATTGATATATTATAAATGCGAACCATTCAATATCACCAAACAGAGTTAAAAAAGTGGGTTTAGGAAGACTTTAACTGGAAACTGAGCAGTCAACACAATGACTTGGACTCGGACTCGAGTCATAATACCATGACTCGGACTCGATCCTCTGTTCGCTGACTTGGACTCGGACTTGACTCGGTGGGAATTGAAAATGACTCGACTTGACTCGAGTCAAAAATATAAAAGTGAGATTGACTTGTGACTCGAAGCCTTGTGACTTGGTTACAACCCTGTGTATCACCTAAAAATAGTACATTGAACGCTCTCTCATTCGAAATTTCATGCTGGTGACGTCATATTTTGTGATACGATTGTTGATATACAATGTTCTTTCCAATTCTCTACTAGTTGCTGACGATTACCCCTGACGAGTGTCAGCCGAAAATATTCGGGTTCATTTCAATATGAATATACTATTTAATTGTATATTGAAGTTCTGTACCTCCAAGAAGCTCTTCAAAAATAAATAAAAATAACCTTCATTTACAAAAATAAGTGTAATTGTAATCGCAATTACGAGATAACGGTGTATTCATGGAGTCGGTTTAGGCGGTTTGGATGCTTTATTGAAAGATAGTGGTTCTAAACCTGGGGGTAGTTTGCCTTCATTCTGGAGTTCGCGAATATGTTGAACGTAATCAGCTTCCAAAATTGGCCATGAGTATGTCTGGACAAATGTGCCAATCTTTAATTAGTAATCCGCTCATCAAATTTACAGCTGGACCAGGGAACATTTTCAAATTGGAAATGGAGTCGCGACCATAAAACGTTGTAAACCACCGGATGTGCGGTGTTTATATAGCTTCGGTGGTGCAGTGCGCATCGGCATTAGGTTGATAAAATAATCATATCGGTGGGACATGAACATGACTTAACGATGTGCAATTATGCTCCTTACATTTTCGAAGTCGTCATCATCCTCCACCAGGTCTCTGATCATGTGGGCGGAGAGAGGATCAAAATTTTATAGTAGTATATATGGAAGAACCAATATTATTGATATAATAAATTAAAATCATTTAACGACCATGTGCAGTTAGTAAGCCCCCAGAAGTTGCATCGATTACCCTACGGTATGCCCTAGATCAGTGTTTATTTGGGCGGGAGGGGGCTGAAAAAAGGTGACTTCGGCCCTGGTTTCAACTTCAAACACACAACCATATACTCCTGAACCGGATCATGACCATTGACCACCTCTAGTCGATAGATAAAGCTTGCTGGTGTGACGTAATATTGATTGACAATGTGGTTAGACCTCATTTTGAAACCCGCTAGTGGGCGCTAAAGACCGTCCGGAATTTGTTCAACCAAAATATGGTAACCCTAATTTAGACACCTTCCTATCTTTTCATTGTATCGCGGTTTTGTGGTGTTTTGAAATGATGAAAATAATAATAAACTGATACTGAGCACTGTCCTTCACTAAAGCATCCAACCAGCCTTAACCGACTCTAGAAATATATACCGTTATCTTAAAATTGCTATTACAGTAAGACTTATTTCAGTAAATGATGATCTATTTCATTGCATTTTTGCGAGAGTGGTAGACCCCATGCATATTAAGTGCAATGTAGGTGACACTAAATCGCGCGCAGCGCGACGCGAAGAAAAATTACAAGTAACATACATCTGCTTAAAAATAATATTGTTCATGTTGATTTACGGATATTTTTGGCCAAATTCAAGCCTTCAAAATTCCGAACATTTCGGCATATTTTGGAATTTCCTCGCGGACGCAGTTTGAACAGTATAATTCTGGACAGGTCCGGACATACGGCAACCCTAGTATAATCGTTCACAATGAATATAGATATAGAGCTAATTCTTGGAGATACAGAACTAAATATACAGTTGAATAATATATTCATATCGAAATAAACCCGAATATTTTCGGCTGACACATATATACAATGTTCTTTTCAAGTCTCAACTAATTGCTGAGAATGCTGACGATCACCCCTGCGTGTCGGCCGAAAATATTCGGGTATATTTCGATATGAATAAATGGAATATATTATTCAATTGAATGCAGTTTGAATTGACGCATTTATCCTTATTGCAGTGACAGAATGTAAACATTGCCACGGGTAACGTCGCTCGCTGATTAATTTTGATGATATCGTTCAGTCTAGTTAAACGATTTCGACGATGAAATGACACGAAACAGTCGAAACGACACAATCAGAACCTGCTGTACCACAGCTTTATTTTGCAATATTCCTAATGCCACTACAAACGAATACATGCGACCTAAATCACTCGTAGACCTCTACTGCAAGCAATTGGCACTATCTTATCCGGGTACAGTATTGATGTTTCAAATCGAACAAGTGGATTCCGAAGATTATCATTAATGCATTTCACATCCAATATTGAGCATTTTGTGGTATGGTAACATCTTCATGATCTCGCTGTTGTAGTTGGACGGGCACTTGTCCTTGTCAAATGATAGTTTCAAACGTACTTGAAATGGACAATTATTTTCAAAACGATCACAACGTATATTGGATTAACGGCCAATATAAACGATTTTAGTGATTTAAATCCGCCTTTCCCCGTGCGGTATAAATGTTAAACACGAGCCCGTAAACTCTTTTAATGGCTTGTGAGCTCGGGAACCGCAATTTGTCTCCATTGTGTCCAATGATCCTCATCGCTTGCACGGTCTCGAGGGAGTTCGACCTTATTCTGTGTAACATCATGCCTCATTACGTAACGGGATGATTGCCTAAAAGACCATTGATCGCCTGAAAATTTGGAAAAAGCGTGTGATCTGAGAAATCGTTTTGTTGAATTTTAAATATTTAATCGCGCACGAAATAGGTTTAAGAAAGTAGAGGCGAGCACGCCTAATTAAAATTCAGAATCGCGAGGATCGCTTTCCTACCTATACCATCTTTTGAGTAAGTCGGTTAGAATCGATTTATCCTTCTGGGCGTCTCATATTTGAACACAAGCCTGGTTTTATCACCAGCCAAAAGTATACGTGTCAATTGCACTTAGCGCTATGGCTTGGTGTTATTCAAAAATAGGGCGATGCGCTGTAAAAGGTCATGCTCTAGGAAGGTCATATACATGAGACCAGTAAGCCTACTTACGCACACAGTATAAGATTTCTTCCCTGAACTAAAGCAATTTTTTTTGCAATATCAACACTCAACAGTCGATTTATAGGTCACCACTATACCTGTTTAGTTGTTTACACTTTTCCTACCCCAGTAAAAGAAAGAAATACCATATGGCGGAATTTGTGGTATACTTCTTACAATTTCTAAACATTCAGAGCTAGCACAGGCCATCTTGGTTATGCAATATGATGATACAACTCTCCCTTGAAGTATAGGCCTGTCTCCAGGAGGAACACACCACAGATATATGAACTTTTGACCATCTATTTCCCAGTAACTATTCAGGTATAAGTATCAGTACATTCAGAAATATAATCTCATAGCAGTTCATGCAAACAGACTCGGACGTATTCGATGTCAGCGTATTCATCTTTGGCTTGAAGTCTTGTTCGTCAGTACCGTAGAGTCCTTACGGCCTTTGCGAAACGGGTGTGTTTTTCGGCTCTGTAAACCGCTGGGCCTGTACCGTGTAGCTTCCAGCTCTTAGCGTGAGAGTGTGTTCATGTGTCGGTCTGTATTTAGTAACAGAAGGTTTTCACGCTTTGCCTTGTCAGGCGTACAAAATGTAAATTTGTTTACCAGCAGAGAGACATCGTCTTCGCTTTTACTGTCTGCGTAATCGGAATGGTTCATGTCACTTTTGACGTTTTCTCGCTCGTCAGAATCCGGTAATTCTGTTAGTTTTTGCTTTACGTCACTGTCGTGTTTTTTCTTGGCTGACGCCATCTCCGCGGCGTGACGTTTTCGCCATTTTGTTCGGCGATTTTGAAACCAGACCTGATCGAAACGAACAGATTTGCAAAGAGACAATCGGAGGTACACAACTTCAGCCTATAATCGAATCTTCATATTGAAATCTACCCGAATATTTTCGACTGACACTCGTCAGGGGCAATCCTCAGCAACTAGTAGAGAATTGAAAAGAACATTTTATATCAACAATATCCTTGTCAGCGATCATCGTCCGCAACTACTCCAACTAGTATATAAAGAATTGAGAAGAACATTTTCGATACGGTTGTTGATAAACAATGTTCTTCTCAATTGTTGGCGAGGGTCAGCCGAAAATATTCGGGTATATTTCGATATACGAATATATGTATCAGATGTGCATATTATTATTATAGATGGTAAAAATGAAGTGGCGCATATCACCGTGAAGGGTCTGGTGCACCACGTGCAAAGTTAGTAGTAAAGAATAGTCAATTCAGGACAAATACGAATAATGTGACAAGAGTCCACGAATTCGGCGACAGCCGTAAGAAGTAGCGGGTTAACAATTCAAATTTCAAATTCTTACATAAGTGGAACGGGGCCTACGATAACTTAGGTTAAGTTAGCTTAATTTATCGTAGGCCCCGAGTGGAATTATTTTTATTTTTACAAATACACATGGGTCATATCTGAAAATTGACGTCTCGTCGCAGATCTCATCAATGGGTTCGGACAGCGATATCTAAAAGTTCAACATATCTCTGGGTTCGGAGTGTGGTATTACATTACATTACATGATGAATTCTGCATACAATGCTGCATTCATTGCTTTGGAAACCTATATACGGCACTACTCTTACACAAAGTGCGATATATTAGACAAAATGTGCAACGCACGCACACGCATATACTCAGCAGCGGATCTAATGAAATTAATAATTTTATCATTCGAAATAATGTCGAACCGAGAGGCATCCTAGGCTGTAGATGTTATTCTTAATTCCATGGTGATCCACAACGATCATATTTCACACCAAACAATCCCATACATTGTACGTATTAGGGGTATTATATCGGTTTTTGTTGAATCCATATCATATACCGACTTATAGTGCGACCCAAACTGTTTTTACTGTATCGGTAGAAATATCCTTTGATAATGCGATTACCGAAATGTTACGTCGACTTTTGATGGATAGCGTAGCAGGTCAAGTTATCCGAAAATTCTCGAAGACCTAACAGACCAACTATCGACCTGTATATGATTGAAAAGCGTATCGCCCGAGTATAGTACATATTTCTGATCATTTGCGTGTAGCAAAAACATGAAGTATAACCTTTTTCGTAAAGGACAGAAAGCGACAACATCTTAACGAGCACAAAATTTCGCGTTAAATTCAGACTCGTACAAACTACCAATCTAGTAAGCTGATGGTCTAACTAACTACTGTTTTTGAGTAGTTCTAGTGGTAGTTGTGGATTTTGAAAAGTGAGTAGTTCAAGTACTTCTCTTCAAGTACAACTAGAAACACTCGCCTACGTTCGGCATGAATTGTCAACCTGTGTTCTGTTGTGTGATGTTCTTGCAGCCATTGCCAGCTCAGATTCATCACTGCTAACAGTGGCGTAGCCAGCGGGTGAGTTTTTGGGGTCGAAGTCCGTCCCATTTCAAAATCGAAACCCCGTCCTTTTGAAATGTCGATTCTATCTTGAATATTTCTTAGCTGATTTGTAATTCAGCAATTCGTGCATCAGTTATCTAGTTAGTTGTGTTAGTTAGTTAGTTGGTTTGTTGGGGATATTTAAAGGTCGTTGGTTCAAGTTCTAGTAGTTGGTTTTCAAATATGAATAGTTCTAATTCTAGTTGGAAATTTTGAAAAGTATGGAGATCTAATTCTAGCTCTCTTTATTGTGAGTTTTGAAAAGTGAGCGGTTCTAGGTCTATTCCTAGTTCTAATTGGACGTTTTGAAAAGTGAGTAGTTCTAGTTCCAGTTCTAGTTGCGAGTTTTGAAACGTGAGTAGTTCTAGTTCTATAGTTGCGAGTTTTGAAAAGCGAGTAGTTCTAGTTCTATTTGCACGTTTTGAAAAGTGAGTATAGTTCTAGTTGCGAGTTTTGAAAAGCGAGTACTTCTGGTTCTAGCTGCAAGTTTTGAAAAGTGAGTAGTTCTGGTTCTCGTACTAGTTGCACGTTTTCACCAGTGAGTATAGTTCCATTTCCATAGTTGCGAATTTTTAAAGGTGAGTAGTTCTAGTTGCGACTTTTGAAATCTGAGTAGTTCTAGTTATCTGTGTAGTATCAGTTTATTAATAATTTAATCAATTCAAAACACCACAAGACTGCGAGGCCATGAAGAGATAGGACGATGTCGAAACGACTAGGAATAGAAATCAGACACACTCTAGTTCTAGTTGCGCGTTTTGAGAATCCCGTAGCCGTAGTTTGTACATGTCTGATCAATGTTACTTTAAACGCATAACTCAATTTGCAACGGACATCTCATGGCATCGCTACGAATATCCACGAAGACATTACAAAACTCGAGACATGCGATAGATCTTCATAAAGACACCAAGGGTTATAACGGTCGTTGCGATTAGCATTATTCACGAAATCAAATCAGATGGATGATTGCGTCTGACAAATAAATTGCCTCGCGTCATCAATATTTAAATTCATAGTCCCGCAGGACCCTACATCGGCGTGGCTCGTTGTGCTACTTCACTATGGCTGTAAAATTTCCCGAGGGATCATGTAACACGTTCTGGTATCAATAAAATCGGGTGACGCACTGCATCCGCAGAGCAGCGCTAATCGTTGTTGACTGCCTTGATTTCCGCGTCCCACTGCGGACGTTTTAATACGGTCTCACGATAAACCTGCGGTGGCCATGTTCGTCTAAACCGCAAGACGATCTGCCGTGTACCGACTTGTGTACAGACATTATTCCGTAGTAATGGAGTATACGATTACAGTTTTCTTTGTGATTTGTTATTCCCATCCCAGGCGACATTATGAGATTTGAGAGGGTGCAATAATTAACGTGTACTACATATCGCTGCCTACGAAACATGTAGTAGCCTATAAAGCCACGAACATTAGTAGAAACGACGTATCTGTGAAGTCGAGGTCAGCCCCCACTGCATTGTCACAAAGTGCATTGAAATAGGTGGTGTCGAAATGTCAAGTTGCCTTTAATGTGATGTAAAATTGGCATTCTATTGCGTTCGCATTATTCATACTGCTGTGACTTCATAATGAGTGATATTCGAAAACAATCATGTTGAGTCACCAATAACTAGGGATGGACACAATGATTCGAGTACTCGAATCTGAATCGAGTATTAATTTTAACGATTCGAGTCGAGTAGTAAAAGACGATTTCTTTCGAGTACTGAAATTATACGCTTCTCGCCACTGAATAGTTAATATATCAACGAGATTTATAGTTTCGATACTAATTTTTAGTGTTGAAGCCTTGAAACCTTGATTGGCGGTATTGAAGCATACGAAACATAGTACAAAGCTATACGAAGGTTACTGGACATAGCACATTTCTGAAGTCTCAACGCTCCCTCTAAGCTGCGCACGTGCGCAAAGGCGCAGTTCTGACACAGTCTCTGCGCACAGAAAATCTAAGTTGCGCACAAAAAATCCAAAGTGATGACTTTTTTTTAGTCGTTACGCACTGTTGTTCAAGGGTCTGCGCAGTGACTTGGTGAGTGTGCGCAGACTCGTCAAAAATTAGAGGTAACATTGGTCATGATTATACCATTTCATTGTAACCGAGTGCAATGAAATCGGTATGGTCGAAAAAATACCAAAGTATCATTCATGAGATGGATAACAGCCATTATATTCGGTTCAACACATTTCCAAAATGCAAGTAATCGTATGATTGATATCTATATGTATACTATATTTGATTACACTCCATGGCGATGTGCTAGAATTTATTATCAAATTTACATTAGTACGCAACTTCTCATGTGTATGCTGAAGGATTCGTCAGATTGAATAGGGAAATCGAGGTATGCACTGCACGTATGTGGGGTTTCAGTAGAAAATGCTCCACGTAAATAATATTCTACAAGTAAATGTCAGGCCCCACTACCAATGTTTCCTCTAATTTTTGACGAGTCTGCGCACACTCGCCAACTTACTGCGCAGACCCTTGGACAACATTGCGTAACGACTGAAAAAAAGGTCATCACTTCGGATTTTTTGTCCGCAACTTAGATTTTCTGTGCGCAGAGACCGTGTCAGCACTACGTATTTGCCCACGTGCGCAGCTTAGAAGGAACATTGCCCACTACTTACCTTTACTTGTGATTCTGACATTCCTAGGGTGTACGCGAGTTGAGCTCGCTCTGGACCGGCGAGATATTTGGTGTGTTCAAACGTCTTCTCCAGTGCGAAAATCTGTTGCCCGGAGAACGTGGGACGCGTGTGCTTTTTCTTGTCGCATTTTTCCATCGTCAGATTTGGCAGCGTCGAGTCTGAAATGGTAATCAAGAGTTGGCACGTTTCTATATGGTTATTGGTTAGTTACTGTGACAGGGCAGTCGCTATTCATGGTTGTAAACAATCGCATTACTGATTACTAGGGCATACGAAATATGCAGTACAAAGATTAATTAATGTGATGTTTTGTGTTAGGGTTCGTTTGTATTAATTTTCGTGGATTATTTGAATCTATGAAAGACTGTGTTGACACAAGTGTAAGCAACTGAAAAACGCATAAATCGTCAATATTTTTTCAATTCTCTACTAGCTGCTAATGATTAGCCCTCACGAGTATCAGCCGAAAATATTCGCCAATATGTATATTGTATATATTAGTCAAACCACTAGTAGTAATCATTTATATTGGTATAGCAATAGCAGTAATCGTAATCATTATATTTTTGAGTTTCGTACGCCTAGTAACTTGCAATCTCTCCAATACCAAGTGTAATTGTCATCGATTGCAAGGCCTACTATAGTACCGGAGTTAGCACTACAGAACGCATATTGACAACTATGGTCAGTTTTGTGGGATTGGCGAAGTAATATATCATCTTTCCGAGCTTGCAGCAGAATATTTAACTGAAATCGACAGATTAGCCTTTGACAGTTGAATCCGCCATTTTGACTTGAAATAAACAAACAATGTCGAAGTTTGTATACTGCACTACCGGTAGATCGGTTCCGTTCGTAGTCGACGTGTTGATAAGAAGGCTTGGTATGGTGTCATCTCTCGATTTCAGCTAATGTGTCAGTCATAAAGTCATCAACCTCCATGTCCACACGTCAAAGGCTACATAATAGGCACATCAAAGCGAAATAAGTTGATTTAATAGTTTTTAAAAGTCAGATTTATCGGTCTGCAACTATATTTAATGTTACAAAAACTTGGATATCCAGCGGAATCCGTTTTCAAATACGTGTAGGTAGAAGATATTGCGTAAAACATTTTATGTATACACAAATATATTCAAGGCGTTTGTACGACCGAACGTAAATGGACGAGATATAGACCGTTTATCAGCAAATATTCGCTCAGTCACCTAAAGTCTTATATACTGAGGAAGTTCAACATTCCGCCTATCCTCAAAGAGAAGGTTGCTGGATCAACTATAGGCTAAAATGTTATTATATGTATTCGAGTCACATGCATAAAACTAGCAAACAATTCACCACGACCATGTGTCGAATTTGGCGTTAATATTCGTATTACCACCTCCACTGAGCCTTGCACCTAGTACCTACTAAGCAAACAAATGCATTATTGCACCTTGACACCCATGCATATGTGCGCTATGTAGTATAATTGTACAATATCTATTCCCACTTCCCAGTCCTGTGCTATCGCCGGCAGAACAATCAAGACAACTCTACCGTCTAAGAGTATACACACTTGCCGAATTCAAAATCTATGCATTAGACAAGGTCAAGATTCTATATATATATTATATTTCCACTTTTTGTATGTTAACAAGTCATTGTGTAAAGCGCCCTACAGTAGCATAGGCTACTATGTTTCTATGTTGGTCTATAAATTATTATTGTACGTATATGTTGGCTTAGTGGCGCTCAAAGTAATCTTCGTTCGAACTGTGATAAGGCAAGTCAAGGATATGCCCACACAGGGATGCCCCTGTAATTCTTTTAGACTTAGATTTTAACAAGGATTAAAGATCTTGGTAATCAGTTCAGGTCCTAACAAGTTGTTACAGTGTGTAGGCCTATATGCAGTGTGACAGAAAGAAGAAAGCATTTGTTTTACTGAATCAACATGTTCTTCTTTGTTAGTTTATTTTTGAAAGGGGATTCATTCTATTTCCGAAAAGACTCACAAATCAGATTATATGTATCACACGAATTGCATCTTTCAATCGCGATCGACAGGCAAATATATGCCAACACGCCTGCCCTACATAATACATTTCTCCAATATTTTTTTAATCGATTTCATTTGCGGCCCGCGACACAATCGAGATAATAATGTTGTCAATGGAACATTTGCCTTGTTTGGAATTCATTAAAATAATGGCCCCGATCACTTGTCGAGGGTGATTGGACAATGTACATATTTGACGAAAAATATGCTGCAATAGTGAACGCGTATAACTCCGCCCGGTCATTAATTGAATGATAGCGTAATTGGCAAGCAATGATTTGAAGTGTTGGAAAACAGAGAGTGTTTGCGGCCGTATGAAAATATATTGATGACGAGGTAAATACGATATCAGTTGCATATTGTGCAATAGAAAGCATAATTACAGCGCAGCCATCTCAATCCTGGCGTGCAGAAATTGACCATAAAGACATTTTCGTACCATAAACCAGAAGATATACTTTTGGAGGTGCAGAACTTCAATATACAATTGAATAATGCCTTCGTATTGAAATAACCCCGAATATTGTTGACTGACACTTTTCAGGGGCAAGGGCAATCGTCAGCTTCTATAGTTCTGTTGAATTCTGTTGTAGTCGCTGACGTAACCCCTAACGAGTGGCAGCTGAAAATCTTCGGGTTTATTTCAATGGGAATATACTGTAATCATCATCATCATCATCATTGGTTTATTAGCAATTTTATCAGTTCAATACACCACAAAAAATGCGATACAATGAAAAGAAAGGAAGATGTCGAAGCGACTAGGAGTTGTCTATGGAATCGGACACCCACCTTGGCCTAGGCGATGTAAAGAAGAGGCATGCACACTGAATGAAAGTAAAGAAGATAGTATAGAAAAAGGAAGCGACAAGAAATATAGGGCGGCTTGTCATGGGAAGCGAGATCGATAGGTCAGTCGTGGTCCGGTAATCTTGAGGATGGACTGTATTTATTTCGTAGTAATTGCTTGTATTTCGACTTGAATGTGGACATGCTCGTCGACTGCCGGATGGCCGGCGGGATACTGTTCCACACATTAGGTCCGGCATATTTGATAGAGCGATGATCGTTTCGGTCGATCATATGATATTTGGACCCATATGAACCCATACCACATAGATGAACTTCCCAAACAAAAACTCATCAATTCTGCACAGCACGTTTTGTAATCAAGTCAATCCGAATCCAGTAAAGTTTTTATTGCTGTGTGTATGTATATCCGATCTGTGTAGGCCTACCTTGTTAATGAATGTAACAATATATACCACATGAAAGCACATCTTTCGAGGGAACTATTAATGCTGGGCAATTTATTAATAACTGCTGGAGTGCGAAGCTGTGTCTGTGACTCTGTGTACTGAAACACGTTTTTGATATTTGCTAATCGGGTTATTATTAGTGTTTCTCGTGGCATGGCTGCAAGGTTCAATCCTTCACTGCGGAGTAGGCTACCTCGCACTTCAAAGTTTTGATTTTATGACGTAATAGAGCTTTTCCATTTACCAAGCGCATTGATTAATTATTATCGAAACACATTTTGAATTTGACTATTCTCGGTCAGAATGGCACTGAAAAAATTAGCTATACACTAGTTTCGTCTAACTTCACTGGTACTGAATCTATACCTAGAGAATTGTCGGCTCATTCGCGAATTGCCGCTATCTCCGACAGAAACGGTCCAACACTACGAAGTTTGCGATATGTATTACAGAAACTGTAAAATTTATCTGTTCAGAATGCATTTTCATCGAATTGCTTCTATTTCCGTCGCCGTTATGAAACCAGCTTCGAATATTAATGTATAATTCTAGATTCAGATCATTGAGTCTATGAATGTATGAATTAACCACTGAAGTTATGGAATAAAATAATAACTCATATCAAGATGTATTCAAGTTATTTTTTCGTCAGTTTCTGTTTACAATATAATAACCAGAATTTAACTTGATGCTTTTGACGTAAGACAGTGTGCCAAATAAAATCAATTCATTGTTCTCACTTAGCAGTAGCACAGCGTTATAAGCAATACAGGGGAAAGAGAAGTCGTATTTTATGTTGCCATGGGCAACATCGGTAGAGTTAGTAAACAATTATAATCAACGCCGACAAAATCAAGTGATTTTACTGCAGAATGCAGTAAAGAACAATTTATATCCTATAATACAATTTAAAATACGAGTAAACCAACTTACTTCGGGGTCGTTTATCTCCCCAATCGTCATGCAGTAAACTGGGCCAATACAGCGCCGGACTGACAGGTAGATCGGCCAAAGTCTGCGGATACCCGGGCGATAACCCGATCGCGTTCGGCGGAATTGATGGATGGTGGGCCCGGTCGAGTCCAGATTCATGTAAATACATGGCCTTTGAAGCCTCTGAGAAAGCCATCGAGGCCGAATTGCCGATCACTCTGTTATCGCAGTTCATATCGGCGGCGCGTCGATTTAAAATGTCGTTTATACCGAACGGGGTGCCTCCTTGCTGCATTTGCATGAATCGCGCAGCGTATTGACTAGAGAAATTCCTTCTGAAGTCCTGAAAATTAGACTGTTGCGCCATTGACTTTGCGAATAAATGAGGAACGGCTTTGCCGGTCATAGTCCCGTTCGCATTAACATGTTCGTTATCAAGCCACTGGCTTGAAGATCGCGGCTCTTCCATCCTGGACATTGACATGAGTCTTTGACGGTATAATCTGTACTCTTCCTGTTTGAATACGTATCGATATACAATGTCTTATGTACATCAACGGCTGTGATACAGAATAGTCCTTCCCTCTCGTAAATCTGTCTCGTGTATCACTTTTTTTCTTCTTTTTTCATAAACCCGATCGAGTTTATCGAACAGTATTTCTCGCTTTTATCAATATGTAAAGCTAATTATTCCCTGCTACTGAACATTCGGGTCACAAACTAATTTAATTCAGGTGGAAAAATAGCGATTCGATCGCATATGTCGCGATTTAAGTCTTCTATTATTCGAACTCGTTTTGGAGACGCTTTGGATTCAAAGAATGGGATAGCGAAATGATTTCATCCTTTACATTCATACAAATGGAACAACAGACTGGTAGTTGAAGAGCTTCTTTATTTATATTGAAATAAACCCGAATATTTTCGGCTGACACTTGTTGATATACCTCACAAGAACAACCGCGCCGGGTCCATCCAAGTATACCGGTGCAGCCGAAACCAATATGGCGACGGGCTGATTCCAATATCGAAGAAGTTTTGATGTCACCAGTTCTCTCGCATTTGAAAAAGCACTGAAGTCGCGATTAATGTTTGGGTAATATCTATTTGTCCCCGCATTTATTCTCGTTAACCCGTAACAGCAGACTGGATGATTAAACCCGCAGTGTATTTTAGTGACGGGTAACTCCCAGTAATCCGAGGTAATATATGTTGATGTTTTTACAGAACTATATCTATTAGCAACTTATGAATCGGCCGGTCCTAATCAATGACCGCGCGTTGGAAATAATTTATGAATGCCAAATATTCTTTAGAGTCTAATAAGCATTTACTTATATTCGGTATTTTTAGGATATTCTTATTGAACTGAACAATATGACTATACTATTCAATTGTATATTGAAGTTCTGCAAGAGTATCTTCAAATATTTTAAGGACATAAAATCATTATTAAATTCTTGGACAGGAAGAACCAAATATTCCCAAACGGAATCCAAGTTTCACAGATCACGGTATCAATGTTTTGCAATGCTGGCTGTTAAAAATACTCAAGGCCTTCAAAACTTCTAGCATCAGTAATAATACAAGATCGTAAAGTATATAGGACAGTTTCAACCGATGCCAAGCTTAACTACTTCATGTTTATCGAACTTATGGCAATGCGTCTAGTAATGTATCCATCCTTGTGTAGTGTATGCAGATGCACGCAAGGCACGGATTTCTTTCTATCCAATGATCGATCCATAATCGTGATTCGTGATGATATAATGAGGCATCAGTGCAATCAGTTTTTACACTTCTACATATTCCAAGGATTCTATAAGATAAGATTAACCAAGCCGAAAACTGCCCCTAAGTTACCATAGCATTTTCCTTTACACTGTGCTCCAACCTATAAAGAATATATTTCACAAAATACGAAGACTGTTTTTATACAGTCAGGTGAAACAGCAGGTCTGGCTGTTTTCAAAGAATTCCGTGTTCAATTCCTAATTAGTCCATCTGCCCGTGCCACATTACCTACCCGTAGCATAAATCAAGGCAGTGAATGAGACATAATGAGCTACTTATTGAAGATAATTTGTGCGAATTAATTGATTTCTTAAATCTGTAACCTCTAGTAGGTATGTGGTCTTAAAACCCATGGGTCAATTCAAAGCATAAAAATCATAACACATTAAAACTGTATCACGCTGAAAACTGAATTTATTCTAGGCCTACCGTATTGACAAATCAATAGTCCAACATACAAGCAATCTGGCATCCGTTCCTAAATACCTTGAGTTGCATTTGGTGTTATCTATTGAGTGGGCTCTAGTAAAACAACTTCACTTCTTTCGTAGACTGTATTCTGCTTATGAAAATCACCTTTGACGTGCATTCGTTTGTTTTAGTAGAAATCATTAATAATCGTTGTCTTCAGATGGAAAATAGCAAACACTCGGATTCGCGGCAGTGCATCCAAAGTAATCATCTCGATTATATGATATACGACATCAATATTCCCGTGCAATACCAACAACATAACTATCGCAATTAATCACGCCGTGTTTGCCAAGCGGCGACACGACCAATGTGAATTCGCTACTTCTATCGACCAAATATTCCATCAAATCCCCATGCTGGTAATTAATGTGTTTGCACATATGACGCCAAGATAACGACGTTCAGTAAACGAGAAAAAGATGAGATTGCATGTGCTGACTACCGCACACACGCCTAAGTTGATCCTCAGTCAATCTTGCCTACTATATAATTAGCAGACCATCGCTATTAGAGCAGCGTTTATCTCTCCATATGTCTCACATTTGATGGAGATATCAATCTCGTTTGTGGTTTCTAAATCACAGATTTGCGTTATCGAACCTATTATAGACTATAATAGTTATTTAGCTCAGGTCGGAAGTCGTATATGTCGAATGTTGATAAACAAATGCGTTGATATAAAATCACAAGTCAGGGTGGTAACCAAGTCACAAGGTTCCGAGTCACAAGTCAATATTACTCTCATAGTGTTGAGTCGGAGTTATTTTCAATTCGTCATCGAGTCAAGTCCGAGTCCAAGTCATTGTGTTCATTGTTTAGTTTCGAGTTCGAGTCACGTTCAACCCACTTTTTAAAACCTGCCTTGATGATATCGAATGCCTCGCATTCCTAATATGAAAATGTTCCTCCTTATTAAAAGTTTCTGGCCCTAATATTCAAGTGTGACGATAGACGAAATACCAATAATTTTGAACTTTACTATTCTTTGAAGTCGCAATGAAATACCTGTCTTTCCCGTCCGAGTCTCGTGTCATATGACTTCGAACCACGCGAGATGACTTAAGTACAAGTCGAATCAAGACACAAATTGACTCGGGTTGAGTCACAGAAAAATCGCGACTCGAGTTTGACTGAAGTCATTACAACCCTGACCGCAATTCGTACACAGCACTTTCGGACATATTATTTTTAGTTGACTCAATAACGTCATTCATATTGGAGAAGACACCCCCTTCCTCTTGTAAACACATGATCTGTACAATTCGCCCAGTATCAGTATCCGTTTATTAATAATTATCATTTCGAAACACCACAAGACTGCGATACAATGAAATGATAGGAAGGTGTCGAAACGATTGGAGTGGTCGCGCGCAAGTACAACACACGCGCGTCCACGTCGTCCAAATATCATATGATCGACTGAAAAGATGATCGCTCTATCAAATATGCCGGACCTAATGTGTGGAACAGTATCCCGCCGGCCATCCGGCAGTCGACGAGCATGTCCACATTCAAGTCGTAATACAAGCAATTACTACTAAATAAATACAGTCCATCCTCAAGATTACCGGACCACGACTGACCTATCGATCTCGCTTCCCATGACATGCCGCCCTATTTCTTGTCGCTTCCTTTTTCTATACTATCTTCTTTACTTTCATTCAGTGTGCATGCCTCCTCTTTACATCGCCTAGGCCAAGGTGGGTGTCCGATTCCATAGACAACTCCTAGTCGCTTCGACATCTTCCTTTCTTTTCATTGTAGGCTATCGCATTTTTAGTGGTGTATTGAACTGATAAAATTGCTAATAAACCAATGATGATGATGATGATGATGATAATAATGGTCTTTGAAATCAGACACCCACAAGGGCCTAGGCTATGCAAAGAAGAGACATTTACACTGGATGGTAAGAAATAAGTGACTGAATACAAGAAAACGCATTGCTCTATCAAGTATGCCGGACCCCAATTGTGGAACAGCATCTCATCGGCTATCCAACAGTCGTCGAGCATGTCCAGTTGTCCACATTCAAGTCGAAATACAAGCAATTTCTTCAAAATGAATACTAGCCAGTCTTCAGGATTACCGGACGACGACCTAACATCGACCTCACCCTCCGCCATATGCCACCTCATGTTGTCGCTTGCCTTTTATATTCTCTGTATTACTTTTCATTCACTGTGCAGTGTGCATGCCTCTTCTTTACTTCACCTAGGCTAAGGTGGGTGTCTGACATTAAAGGGTTCTCCAAGTTGTTTCGACACCTTCCTATCTTTTCATTGTATCGCAGTCTTGCGATGTTTTGAAACGATGAAAATATTAATAAACCTGATTGATTGAAGTGATATGCAATATGCATGCAATCCCTGAAGACGAAACCATGCAGCAGCGGCAAAATTAACTTTGTAGTTCATGAAGACTGGGAATTTGCTAGGAATAAACGCTTTGACTGAGTCCCGAGTAATGTTCAACATGACACAACACTTTAACGGTGTTGAAAATATACAGATGGTGTCTGAGGTAGCCTTTCAGAACCACTGCTGTAAGCGTATGAATGATGTGGAGGAAAGTTCAAATATGTACCAGTACCTATTACGAAACAAAGAAGATATGACCTGTTCTACACCCAGACACTTTACTCGATGTCGCTCCCTTGTGGACGCTAACATCATCCGAGGTCACGCTATATCAAGTCGCCGATATCTGGAAATAGAAATACTTTGACTAATACGAGTACGACTATTCATTAATTACTATGGTTGAAAATATTAGAATACTAGTATATTTGATGGATTATGTAGGGATTGATGTTATATATTGACTTGAAACGGTCTCACACTGCTCATTCAGACATAAAGCAAGATGTGCTTGTCGAATTGATCTAATTTTGGTCCTAGGGACTCTCTCATTAATATTTTCTTTTGGTGTTCACACAAAAGGGTTACCGCTACTATGTTTAGCAGTTTCGATTTCGGAGAAATCAAAGGTGCTCTACGTTTTTTTCCAAATAGACCGCAACGCGTGTGTCTAATTTGTTCAAAAACCGCAAAAGTTGTTCAAATGCAAGATTGACACCAACACTGGATACCCAGGATCGAGTCTCGCCAAGAGCACGTTTCGATGTGACGAACTATATTGGCGGTTCATCTATGGGCTCCTTATCCCCTACGCCAGTGGTTCCCAACCTTTTTCCACCCACGTACCATTTCGAGGTTTTATGCAGTGCTCGCGTACCACCTACCCTGAATTCACAATTTATGACGTCATACTCACGTATTTGACCTATGCGAGGTGTAATAAGAAATTCCATTAAACTAGGCATTATCAGTCAGGGTTGATGAGATGCATGATTTCTAACCACCATGAGTCACAAGATAAACAACATAATGAAATAACATTAATAAACCAAAAAGTCAATTTATTTAATGCAATGGCTGCATTTGTTTATTTTCCACTGCGTGTCATACGTTCGCTCATAGCATAGTGTCCTATAAATTATGGTGTGGACACAAGCAAATCTCACGGCTCAGTGAAATTGGTCTACCATTTGGCTAAAGGTAATTTGACGGTAATTTTTGACCGGCTTGCCGACCGCAAAATTTGATAAAACGGATATCAATCGAAATCTTCCGCGGTACTGATTGTAAAAATTTAAATTTTATTCTGCTCGTGGTCCTGGAAGCCCCCGAAATCGGCCATCACAGCCCATCGAAAGTCATGCATGAGTCGGTTTCGTTTCTTTGACGTACCTTGCAACGGACGTGCCTTACCTCGACGACTACAGCGTCAAAAAACTCAAAATCAACCGCACCTGAAATCATAACTCCCTTCGATCCGGTCGAAAAAACGAAATCTACTCGCGTACAACCTTGGAGACCTTCGCATACCACTAGTGGTACGCGTACCACAGGTTGGGAACCACTGCCCGACGCCTTTGTTCTTATAATAGCCCTATCAAAGAGCGAATGAAAAAGCGAACACTAGGAACAGGGAGAAAAGCGCCCAATAAAAGACATGAGGCCAAGGCTATTCAGTTCTGAATTTAAGATCAATGCACACTGCTCAGTACGCGTCCGCGGGTTCGACTCCAGAAACCCTTCCTATACTAGACTATACTAGCAGCCCTCAAGATTACTTGATCCTGTATCTTAGGTTTACCATATTTTGGAAATCTAAAAAGAGGACACTTTTTCAGAAATTTCAGACTTGCAAAACCGGAGAAGAATTCTTAAAATCCGGTGAATTTTTCCCACTTTGTGATCGCGATTGACTCAAAAAAAAAAAGGTCATCTCTTCGCTCGGAGCTAAAATCACCGTTTTTCACTCCGAAAAACCCACCGGAGCGTCAATTCTGTGCTAATTTGCGGCATTTCACTCGCAATTTGCTCTATATCTGACCGAAATTTTCAAAGAGGACAAAATCTCGAAAAAGAGGTCAAAGGGGCGTCCTCCGAGGACACTTTCAAAAAACTCAAAAAAGAGGACAAATCCTCTTAAAAGAGGACGTATGGTAAGCCTACTGTATCTGCCATACGTCGCGCATCGATAGCCTAGATATACTTTATTTATCTTCATCGCTAATCATTTTATGTTATCTTTTATATCTTTTTATCCACTGTGCATGCCTCTTATCTACATGCTGTAGGCCAAGGTGGGTAACGGAATACTACTCCAAGTATTCGGCACCCTCCTATCTTTTCATGTTATGGCAATTTTTTGGTCTTGTGATCTGGTAAATATTTCAACAAATGAACTGAATTATAGTTATTGGAAGTTGATCTTGGCTCCTTCTCGGAATCTGAAATATGCCGCGTGCTACAAGTCGGCATAGGTAGGAAATCATGATATAGATATAATATCGGCCTGGTGTAATTAACCGTTGTAATATAAAATCAATATGAATATTACAAACAACAACAACAACAACAACATATTTCATTTCACTGTGTTGCATTTTTGTGGTGTGATGTTGATTTGTAACGTGAAAAAATAAATATTCTCTCCCGCGCGTCCTCGTTAAATCCAAGATCCAATAACTATCATATGATCGACAGGAAAGATCATCGCTCTATCACATATACAGGACCTGATTTGTGGAACAGTATCTCGCCGGCTATCCGTTGGTCATCAAGCATGTCCACTTGTCCAGTGTAGGGTTACCATATTTCTGCGACTCAAATGCCTGACACTCTTTAGCGCCCACTAGTGGATTCAAAAATGAGTTATGACGTCACACTAGCAAAGCTTTGCTCACACCAGAGGTGGTCAGATGGTCCCGATCCGGTTCAGGAGTATGTGGCTGTGTGTTGAGTAACCAGGAACGAAAGCACTTGTTTTCAGCCCCTTCCCGCCCAAATAAACAATGATTTTGAGCCCACACTATGGGGTAATCGATGCAACTTCGGGGATGGAGGGGGGGGGGGGGGGGGGGGGGGGGAGGGGTGCTTGCTATATGAATCTGGTTACTATATGCATCTGGTTTTTTGAATGAATTCTGTCCATAATATTGGTTGTTCCTTTATTACCATATAGATACTATTACTCTTCGCCTACATGATCAGAGTTAGCGGTGGAGCTGGTGGAGGATGATGAGTTCGAAAATACATGGAGCGTAATTGTACATCGTTAAGTCATGTACATGTCCTACCGATAAGATTGTTTATCAGCCTTCTGCCGGTGCGCACCACGGAGCTTTATAAACACCGCAGATCCAGTGGTTTCCAACCTTTTATGGTCGCGACTCCATCTCCAATTTGAAAATGTTCCGTGGCCCAGATCAAAATTTGACGAGCTGATCATTAAAAGAAGTCAGCATCTTTGCCCAGACTAACAGACTTACTCACGGGCTATTTTGGAAGCTGATTACGTTCAACATATTCGCAAACCCCAGAATAAAGGCAAACGACCCCCTAGTTTGGAGCCACTATCTTTGAATAAAGCATTTAAATAGCATTAACGATCTCTAGGAATATACCGTTCTCCTATAATTGCGATTACCATTAGGCTTTTTCCAATAAATGAAGGTTGATTTTATTTATATTTTATTGCAGCTTTCGCGAGGGTGGTAGCCTACATGAATGTGATAGTAAATCACGCGCAGCGCGAAAAAAGTTATCATGCATCAGCATAAATAATCCAAAAGATAACAGTTTTAAGTTGATTTAAGTCAAGTCTTCAAAATTCCGGACATTTGGCATATTTTAGAAATTCCTCTCGGACGCCAGCTTGAACAGTGAAATTCCGGACGTATGGCAACCCCAGTCCAGTGTCCACATTAAAGTCGAAGTACAAGCAATTTCTACGGGATCAATACTGGTCAGCCCTCAACTTTACCGGACCACGAGCTGACATATCGACCTCGCCTTCCGTCACATGCCAATGTGTCTTGTATATCGCCTTGCACATGTGTCAGATGAAAATGTAATCTGACATTTATTGTTACCTCATTTTGTCGCTTGTCTTTTCGTATAATCTTCTTTTACTTTTCATTTAGAGTTCGTGCCTACTCTTAACATCGCCTATAGGCCAGGGTTGGGCGCTGATTTCAAAGACGCCTCCAAGTCGTTTCGACACCTTCCTATCTTTTGATTCTATCGCAGTCTTGTGGTGTTTTGAATTGATGGAAAATTCCTAATAAACTGAACTGTACTGAAGTGAATCTCTCCGAATACTCTCTCATATCGATTTCGTCCGCTTGCATCGGTATGCCGAAGCCGGATATCATATACCTCCGGATTTCGGCGTATTTGTAAAAACAATGTTAAGGTTTGAGGCGGAGCTTGGTCAGAATTTGGGAAGTGATGTAACACTGAATAAAATTCTGCCATGAGTTTTGTGAGGTAACCTAGTGAGAAGCGATGGAAACAAACGATGGGACTTCAGGTCAAGATTGGGAATTATCGACTAAATCGAAAAACGAACGGGAACACGAAAGGATATTGAAGGAAATCGAGACTACCGACACGGCTTTCATTGGGGCATCTCTCAGGTATCATCTTCATTTTCATAGTACATTTTGTAATCGAAGCTTCTATTTAACATACATGCGTGCTATGTTTATTTTAGGGCGATATACGAGGGAAATTTCCACGAAAGTTTCCTAGCCAGACTTGATCAAAGAATCAAGGAACATGATCGCGATATTGAGCGTCTTTGTAACTTTCATTATAATGGATTTATTGAGTCAATCACTGAACTGATTCAAGTCCGAGGAGATGCAAAAGTTCTCAAGGTGTGTCAATAAAATCATAACTGCATTCAGTTTCTGTTTGATATGTTATGGACCTGGTGTGTGTCATTGAGTCTATAGCTCTATATTATAATACTTTTGTTTTTGCAATAGGCCTACACCTCATGACTTGCAATTAACTCTGTCATAACAAACTGATATCACATTTCTTTTATCAACATCAGTGCCTTATATTCAGTAAGCACACAGACACAGTTATTTTTATCTGAAATTATATGTCAGCACTTTTCTGCATCCTTTTTCAACTTGATATTAGCAATTACTGTTGTATCCGAATGCAGGAAGTGCGATGGATACTCTTTCCTCTAATCTTCCTGACTCCATGTTTAGTAGATAGGTTGCAATCTTGTGATGTGTTGATATAATGAAAGTAAAATATAATAGTATATTTATATTGATAATGAACCCGAATATTTTCGGCTGACACATTCATCAAGGTAATCGTCAGTAACTAGTAGAGAATTGGAAAGAACACTGTATATCAACAACATGTAATTATTATCTGTGGTCACCGCTCTTGATTAAAGTAAAGTTCATGAATTCTGAAATGTCAGAATCAAGTGGTAGCTGTCAATATCGATCAGCAAGATTCCGGCAGAACGATTGCAGGCAAGTCCGAGGATCTGATCCAATGTCGCCTGCAGCAGAAGAACATTGCATCTGTGATCGATGAAATGACGGAGTGCCTGCCTGTGTTGCAAACCTACGGTAAAATGCAGGACCAGCTCAAAGCTGGCAGGTGGGTGCTTTTGGATTTCGCAGAGATTTATACATATAATTTTATTGCAAGTCTAGTTGTGTTAAATTCACCAGTCAAGTACGAGTCATTGTGTAGAGTGTTCAGTTTAAAGCCGAAATCTTGTTTAAAACACTTTTTACAACTCTGCCTGGTGATATCGAATGGCTCGCATTGATAATATACTAATTTTCCTCACTTTTGATAGTTTCTGTTCGCATTTTCAAGCAGGCCTACCAGTGCCAATTGACAAAATACCAAAACAGTGTCGTAACATTACCATTCGAAATTATAATGAAATATCGGCCTTGGCTGTCGGAGTCATGCGCAATGACTCGAGTACAAGTCGAGTCACCAAAGTATTTTCAATTCAACTTCGCTTCTACCGGGTTGGAAGTGAGCAAAATTTGTTAAGCGTCGTTGTTTTTTGGCAACTCAACAATTACGTGGGGTTGACAGTAAAATTTGAATTTTTTTTTTAATTTACGCTTTCGTAAATTCAAAATTTTCAAACTAGTGTGCATTAGGGCTCTTCAAAAATGACTTTTTTTCTCAAATCGTACTGGCTACTTGATAAAATTGTTAGGCTACCTAATTTAAGCCTACACACAAAATTTGGTTCAATTCCAGCCAGTGACCGCTTTGCTGCAGGAGAAGAAAGTTTCTATTTATTATATAAAAATAAATGATAAATAATTTGAATATTTTCTGTTCACCCCATGAAAGTGTTGGGCTGTCTATAGAAACAATGTTCACCAAAATTCGGTTCAATTCCAACCAGTGGAAGCGGAGTTATTGCTCGAAAAATTTGGATTTGAAAAAAATAGTATGTACGGTGACCGATTCTTTGTTTATTTATTATAGTTGTGCTCACCGTAAATACTATTTTATTCAAATCCAAATTTTTCGACGGCAATAACTCCGCTTCCACTGGCTGGAATTGATACAAATTTTGTGTGTAGGCTTAAATTAGGTAACCTAACAATTTTATCAAGTAGCCAGTACGATTTGAGGAAAAAAGTCATTTTTGAAGAGCCCTAGTGTGCATGCGCAACTACCAGTAGGAGTCGAGCAGAATTCAGTGTACAGCCTTTTTTTTAGGCAACCTAATAATTTGATCTGTGAATCATTGGAATCTGGGAACAAAGTTATTTTTGAACAACCCCACTGACCACCTCTGCTGTTAGCTCTAGTTCAGTTTACATACTTTAATTGTCAATACACTGTGTTATCTGTTTACATTACTTTATTTGACTAGAATAGGCACATTTACACTATCGAAATTTTCATTCTTTTCAATGTCCAATTCCTCATCATTTTCAGACATTATTCCGCCTTGAAAACGCTGGAAAAGCTGGAAAACGACTATTTTCCGGCGGTGCACAGCTACAGATTTTGTGAGATAATGAAAGACAACATCCCGAAAATACGGGCCGAAATCAAAGACAGATCGAGGACGCAGCTCAAGGGTTTTCTGGAAGTCGTCCGCGCCAAATCGTCCACTGTCGGCAAGCTAGCTATTAAACAGGTAATCGGGCAATTTTGAGATGATTTCTTTGGGGTACTGAATAGTTTCAAAAGAACATTGTATATCAACAATCGTATCACAAAATATGACGTCACCGGCATGAAATGTTGAATAATCGGATCGAAACAGCGCTTATGCTCAATGTAATATTTTCAAATGTTACTCGAACTCCTGTTGGCGTATTTGCAGAACTGCATAACACCAGTGGCGGCTCGTCCTATGGCGCAACTTGGGCATTGCACCACCTAAAATTCTGTTCAATAACAATTATTTACCATTTATAGACGCACAGCAATCAATATATACCGAAATCACAGCGAAACCTGCATTATTCTTGTACTTTCGCTTGAAAATGCCCATACATAGCGAAGTCTCTGCGAAAATCGAATTCTCTTCTGTGTTTTCGCTTTGTGGATGCCTAGCCGGGGCTTGCCCAGGTAGCGCTCATAACAAGCTTTCACTTTTACCGCCATATGCGTTGAGACGACCATTGCTGGTATGGATAGATTTTGATGGTGTTTCGCACCATGATCATACTTGAAACTTGGTATGTTATGTCGTGAAGGTGGTATTTAACACTGCTCCAAGTTTCGGGCTTGCTACCTAAAGATTAGGGTAGTAATTTCGTTTCCGAAGTTCAGTGTGTGCTGAATGCTGATCCATCATGTACAGCAAACAGATTTTACTCGAAAGCGGGTATTGGTCTCCATTGATTTTGACGATGTTCTTGTTCCATACCGAGAACGGTGATGACATTTAGCGCGGTAAGTCTTGATGTTAGTATCGACCGCTGGAACAAGTTTTAAGTTTGTCACTGAACTGTGTAGGTGTTAATTTCGTTTCCTAAGTCGAGTGAGAGCTGACTCGTCATTTATTACTAACAGATTTACGCAAAAGCTGCTATTGGTCTCTATTGATTCTAACGATGCTTCATACCTAGATCTGTCATGAGCTTTTGCACGGTATGTCTTGATTTAAGTATCGAACGCGGTGCCAAGTCTCTCACTCAATGATTGAGGCAGTTATTTCGTTCTCGAGGTCCAGTATGGTAGAGATGTGCGATGATCTGATACTTATCTGCATCATTGCGGATTTCATGCAAAAGCCCGTGTCGGTCTGCGCTAGTTTAGTCTACGTTCCATAACGAGATCGGTGATGATATTTCCAATGGTATATCTCGATGATCGCATAAAACAGCTTACTAAGATTCTTGGATTGCATTCAAATATTCACTTAATTTTAAGTTCTCCAATGTTCATTTCACTGTGAAATTGTGACTTTCAAACCATTTGCTTACAATCCCCTGTCAAATGCGATGATAGCTATTTCGTTTTCGACGTCGGCTAACAGCTGATCACTCGATCAGCCTATTCCTCAATCTATTTTACTCAAAGTCCGGTGTTCGTCAGTCTGTATTGATTTTGACAGTGTACTATGCCGGAATGGGTCATGTAACAGTGTTTACGGATTTCCTTCACGTATTTATTCCAACGGCAATTTCGCGGTAGAGTTACAGACAGTAAGCCGTATATGTTGTGTCACAGTCTCCAGTTTCAACTAAAAGCCCAATATTGTTGTTCCGGGACCGAATTTCTGAGGCTGCTATCCTTGGTTCTTCAAAGACCACTCAAAATGAGGTTTTGATTCAATCTACGAGATAACAATTGCATATGTGTCCGAACTCGGTGACCTTTCCAGTTGGCTTACGCAATCTCTCGAGTTCTAGCTCCGCAGTTAGTTGAATTTAGAGCGAAAATTAGAGGTAAATCGACTAGGGCCTAGGAATTGTCCATTGATCCAATCGTACGCCGGGTGCCACCGCTTTGGTTGCCTATCACCTGGTCGTAACATACCGGGATCGCGTACGAAACACTTAGGGACGGGCTTGGAAAAACTAGGACTGATCGATTTGCGTATTCTCTACCACAAAATCATAACGCATGCTACTAAGGATGGCCTGATGTTTGATTCGTGGCATAGGGACGATTCTTGTAAAATATTCCTTTGAGTGAAAAAAAATGAATAAAACATTTGTTACCACACTTCAAGTCACGGCTCACCGGCAAGCCTCTCGCGGCACCAGAGGTGGTCAAAGTAGTCAAGAAAGTTACTCAAGTAGAAGTAGAAGTAGCCACGAAGAAATCTACTCAAGTACGAGTAGAAGTACTTCTTCCATAAGCAACCTAAAACTACTTGAAGTAGAAGTAGAATTGACTGACTTTAAAAGTACTCAAGTAAGTAAGTAGTTGTGAAAACTATCCTAATTTGTTCACATGGATTGTATAAAGGTGCATATTGAGCTATATGCGAAAGGTGACGAGCTTGATTCATATTGATGCATACCAACAGGTATCTAATTCTCGATAGCATAAGCATTCGTCCACATCATGGGATGAAAATGATAGGATTGATATGGAAATGCGATACTTATCCTGTTTTCTCGAACAGCACGCTTAAGAAAAGAGCATGGTATGGCGCCATCCCCCATATTATAAGGTCTGTGGTTTAGTCTAAGAGCAATACGGAGAAGTTGTATATGATACGGTGTAAACACTTTGCGCGATTAGTAAACGTGAATACAAAATATGGTGGACCGTAAAAATGCCATATTGTGTAGCTTTATTTCTGGAAATTAAAGGCATTACTACACTCGCCTTTATACTTCAACATGTATGTTATCAAGACAAAAGAACTGATATTAATTAACTCATAGTATAGTATGGTATAGTATAGTATAGTATAGTAACTCATAGTATATGATACTAGGAATTGAAAATGAAACATAAATACTAGTTCAAAAAGTGGAACTCGTTTTTCATGCCTTAAGTCCAGAAAGTTTCAAAGGTGGTATGCTGAAACAACTCTAAAACTAACAAAAAATGTAAGAGTCCACTTTTCCGGGTTAGGACGCGTCATGGACATGCTACATTACGATATGGCAAGTAAATGCTAGATTGTGAAACATCAGTTTCAAACGTTATGATGAGCCATATATACTGCGATGAATTATTTCATATGGGCGAAGGGCGACAATGTGGTGTGAACTCAGGGATATCTAGTTCTGGATATCCCTGTGTGAACGGAATCACGGCAACCCGCTACCTAAATTATATTCATCGAAACTTTCCTGAAATTATACTGGTAACACCGTATCCACTGCGCGCGAAGCGCGACGAAAATTCGGGGCTTTACTCAACTTTTATGGAAATTAAATGTTGATATTCCGTGAAAACAGCCCCGAAATTCCTCAGGCTCTCTTTCTGATTGGAAGATTGAACTACTTCTACTTGACAAACTGAAAATAGCGAAAAGTAAGTAAGTAGATCACAAAATATTATGGAGTAGAAGTAGAAGTAGCAAAAATCAGATCTACTTGAGTAAGTACCAGAAGTAGAGGATAACTACTTGAGTACTTCGAAAAAGTAGAAGTACTTCGTTACTGACCACCTCTGCGCGGCACCTACGTTAAAATCACTGTTGTCGGGAAATTCATAAAGTAACTTTTTTACGTTGGAAAACGCCATTGTGACGGCATGTTAATGGAAAGTCGCTCGCGGCCCTTGCCCCACGTCCCGATATTGTCACGAGCGGCCACCGCATAAAACAGCATGTCTCCTGATTTATTAGAACATGTGGTGCATCACGCTTGGAGAAAAGCTCACCCTTGACTCATCACCAGAAGTGCATGTAGGCCCACCATCTAAAATTAGTGCATTGAGCTTGAATGATATTCACCTCAATTATTCGAAATTTCATGCCGGCGACGTCATTTTGTGATACGATTGTTGATATGCGATGTTCTTTCCAATTCTTTACTAGTTGCTGACGAGTCTCAGCCGAAAATATTCGGGCTCATTTCAATATGAATATACTACTCAATTGCTTACTGATTATTAATACTGATTATTTGATATGAACTGAACTTGCATTTTCTTTCTAAATTGGAATTAAATTAATTTCCCGAACTTCTGATTCTAATCTATTTTAGAGAAGATGAATATTTTTTTGTTTTCCAACAATGTCGCAGGCAGCAGATATGAAGTACGCAGTCACATCGTCAACCGCTCGTAATCAACTTGATTCCTCACATAAGTGGCAAGAACGTCTCTCCCATAGTACAGACGGTTCGCTGAGCTTTATGGAAGTCGACAGCCCGGCGAATGATTCCGGTTTATCAAATGGCATTGTCGCTCAGGGGAAGACAAGTGAAGATCCCTTCGATGTCGAGGTATGGAAGGCACATTTTGGTACTAATCTTGCGCTGGGTATATCTTAGACAGTAGTTGTAGAATGCATGCGCTATGCGGTGTGGTTTATTTTACCTTTGTTTGCCATTTTTGTAGAAATATTCACTATTCAGTGCTTGGCTGGGCAAAGATATTCAAGTCCTTTAAACTTTGATCGTTATTGATTGATTATTAGGGCTGTTCTAAAAATAAATTATCCTTCCGATTTCACTGGCAACTGGATAAAATTGTTAGGTTGGTTAAAAAATACGCTGCACATCAACTTTGGCTCAATTCCAACCAGTAGAAGCAAGATTCTTGCAGTAGAAAAATTTAAATTTGAATAAAATAGTATTTACGGTGACTAACTCTGTAATTATTTATTATATAATCATGGAATTAGAAATTTTTCTACTGCAATAACTTCGCTTCTAGTGGTTGGAATTGAACCAAATTTGGTATGCATCATCTCTACTGACACCCCAACAATTTTATGGGGTCGACAGACACATTTTGAAATTTAATTTTTTAATGATAAATTCAAAATTTTCTACCGCAAGAATCTTGCTTCTACTGGTTGGAATTGAGCCAAAGTTGGTGTGCAGCGTATTTTTTAACCAACCTAACAATTTTATCACGTAGCCAGTGAAATCTGAATGAAATTTTTTTTTTCAACAGCCCTATTGATTATATTTTCAGAGTAGGGGCTCTTAACCTAGAACTACAACTATAAAACTACATTGCCCTTTATAATAGTCGTACCGTATTTTCAGACATTTTTTGCAGGCAAGTAAAGCGAAAGTTGAATTGTTACGTTCGAGTTTGATGATGTTATGCATTTCCTTGGTAGTTGCAGGCAAAAGTTACAAAATCATCAAATCGAATAAATTTTTAAATTTGAGCCAATGAATACTTTGCGGTTCACTCAACTTTTGTGCAGTAAGGAATGATCATTTATAACGAGATTGTGAAATTGTTGGAAAGAAATATCATTGAAAATACATACTACTTATCTAACTAAATAAATCGTAAGGTTAGGGAATCCATGGTAGAAAAATGACCACGGACCACTGTATTTAATATCTTATTCAGGTTATTTCTTCATACATTTCATCACAAAATGGGGCAGAGTTGTTATAACCTGTTGTCACTTTATTTTCGCTGTGCTAGCGTAAGAGTCAACAAACTTGGATAGGTTAGGTGCTACATATGGGTAATTTTTTGTGAAAACTAGTATCCTTGCTTGTTATCCAATACGTCTACAAGTCAACTTTGCCCAGCCTTGACGTAGAGTAGATGCTTTGTTTCGTCAATAATCTACACAACTACACTGTACCATATCTCATTCTGTAGCAGTTTTTTGTAACGCACTTTGAATTGCTGCTTGCGGTTAATAGTTGAAACTGTATGTTTTTTTCTTATCGTGTGTATGCATTGTAGAGGATAAATAGTCTTCTTCCTGTGTGCATGGCGATTGCTTTTAGTCGTTTCTGTTGCTTTAGAAACCCGAGCCTTTAAAAGAGAAATTGCCGTGCGTGCCGAACGCTTTCGGAAATGCGAAAGACTCGAAAGTATTGACGGACACCAATGGTACTTGATAATGATAAAACTAAATTGTGCTAATCAAGACCATGGTAAAGCAGAGATATATTGAATTCTGTATTAGGGTGTTCAAAAATATATTTTTTCTTCAAATTTTACTGGCTATTCGATAACTTTGTTAGGTTGGCCAACAAACAATGCACACAAAATTTGGCACGATTCCTAGATATCTGAGTAGTTCTATAATTGATTATTGAAGAGCTTCCCACTGTAAATAGGTTACCGTTTATTCTAATCCAAAATTTTGTAGGCTGCTCCAATAACTTTGCTTCTACTGGTTGGAACTGAACCAAATTTGCAATGCACCATATTTTTAGATAACTGAACAATTCCATGGGGTTGACAATAAAATTTGAAGAGAAAATTTTTTTTTTTTTAAATTTAATTTTTTTTCAACTCTAATAGCTTGGAATTGAGCCGAGTTTAGTGTGCAGCGTCAGCCGTAAAATTTGATGAAATAAGATATTTTTGAACAGCCCTACTCCATGTAGATGCATATTGGTAAAGGCAAATACAGTGATGGTGATGGGAAAGCGTGAAATCTAATGAGAATTTAAATGGATTGAGATAGGTTTTTTATTATCAAAATCTATTTAACCAAGAAAAAAGCCTCAGCCATTTCCAAATGTCACTGGAAACTCCATCTGCCTCCATATTTTATATAAGGGTTGTTCGAGGGGTGTCAAAATATGCTCCCACCAAATTGACGCTGTATTTGAATATATGCGGAAATGGCCATGAAAATCGTGTGCAAGGTTTTTATAACATTGTAAACTAAATATCCCATGCGTTATAAGGCTTTTTTCCGAACTAGAAAGACATACAACAGAAATTCATATCAAGTTTACGAGAATGGCAAATGTCTGTACACCAAACTTGACTTGTTTTGCGCTGTACAGTTCTGTAGCATTTTCAGGGAAACCAGAAATTCGATTAGAATTAAATTGATAGCATCGAAATTAGATCGAATTAGATTAACTTGATTCATCTCAATATTGTTATCGCTAATACATCATCCATCATAATTCGTAGTTGCACAAGTCCTATTCGTATAGTAGCAGTATCTTGGCGTTGAGTAAAAGTATCGTCAAACAGCGGTGCCAGTTATCCCGCCTCGTCGGAAAAGGAAAAAAGCGCAGAAGTCTCCCGAGAAATTATTGAACGACGGCGAAAAAAACTCGAATTCCGGTCGGTGGCGATCTGGGAATGCCGCCGACAAGGAAAACCTTTTCAAGCTCATACAACAAGTATTCGTGTTGATGAAAATTGGTTGTGAACTGGATAATTTTTGCTACCAATTGTGATATACTAGGGCGACTCTCGGATTTACAGAACTTCGATATACAATTGAATAATATATTAATATTGAAATAAACTACTATTTGTTGAATATTACCCCCGACGAGTGTCAGCCGATAATGTTCAGGAATATATTATTCGATTGAATACTTGGGGTTCTGTAAATTGGTGAAACTGTTGACTTTGTAATTATTTTTGTCTTGCCGCAGATATAATTAGTCATGTTTGATGGATGTGAAGTTAATTTTTTGCTATACACGACAATAATTGTTCCGAGATGTATGTATTTAGGGCTGTTCAAAAATAGTTTTTTTCCTGAATCTTGATGGTTACGTGATTAAATCGTTAGGTTGCCTTAAAAAATGACGCACACCAAATTTTAATTCATTCCAACCAATAATCGCGGATTTCGTACAGTTTGAAAATTTTCAATTTACCCAAAGATGCAAAATATTTCTTGGATTATCCACCGATCAAGGATAATCCCCGAATTATCGAAGAAAAACTCAAATAACTCCGCTTCTACGGGTTGGAATTGAGTCAAATTTGTTTTGCATCATCTTTGAAGACAGCACAACAATTTCATGGGGTTAACAGAAAAATTTGACAAATTTTTTTTGCATCTTTGGGTAAATTCAAAATTTTCAAACTGTACGAAATCCGCGATTATTGGTTGGGATGAATTGTAATTTGGTGTGCGTCGTTTTTTAAGGCAACCTAACGATTTAATCACGTAACCAGCAAGATTCAGGAAATAAAGTTTTTTTTGAACAGCCCTAGATTGTATACCTGCCCAAGTCCAGCTATTGGAATCGGCTTAGTGCAGCAATTATCCTGTCGATTATTGCCTTTTCGACTAAGGTTGTTAGCCCAGGTAATGCACGGTAAATCAACGATGAATTGTCCATCTTGATCTGAGGTGTTGTGTAAAGTTGTACATCTGTGCTTTTGGTGCTATTGGTATAGTTTTTTTGCATGTGCATGTGTGATTAGTTATTTTTATGTGCATGCTTCAATAATTATAAGCAATCAGTGATTTTAGCATGCCATGATATTTGTCTCGTGAAACCTTTATGCTTTATAATTGGAATATGATTTATTTACGGTTGGAACAATTGGAGCCAGGGTTGTAACCGAGTCACGATGCTCCGAGTCACAAGTCAAATTCACTTTTATTGTTTTTACTCGAGTCAAGTCGAGTCATTTTCAATTCACCACCGAGTCAAGTCATCGAGCAGAGGGTCAAGTCCGGGTCATGGTATTATGACTCGAGTCCGAGTCCAAGTGATTATGTTAACTGCTCAGTTTCCAGTTAGCGTCTTATTAAACTCACTTTATATAACTATATTTGGTGATATCGAATGTTTCGACTTCATAATATACTAATTTTCCTCACTTTTAGCAGTTTCTGGTCGCATTTTCAAGTATCAGTACCAATCAGACGAAATCCCAGAAGGGTGGTTGATTCACAATTCTTGGAATATACAATGAAATGTCGGTCTTGGCCGTCTGAGTCTCGAGTCATGCGCAATGACTCGAGTCGAGGTCGAGTCAATACACAGATTGACTCGAGTCGAGTCATTTCCGTATTTTGAAAAAATGACTCGAGTCGAGTCATGACTCGAGTCATTACAACCCTGCTTGGAGCCTCCCGTAGAAATAATGGTGTCGGCCACCCTCACTGAACACATCTTTGTATAGAGTCCGTTACTGTTTTTGATACTGTAGGACTGATCTATCGTTGAATAGAATATAGCCTGAGACGTCTTTCGGGTTATAAATAGTATTTATTAATTCACCTGCAGTTTTATTATAAATAAATATACTTGATATGGAATGTATTTTTAAAATTATTGAAAGTAATCACAAGTTATGGTTTAAATATGTCACATTCTGATTCGCGTTGGTAGAATATATTAGTTTATCGGCAAAAACATATTCTCTACTAGTTGGCGATGATTACCCCTGACGAGTGTCAGCCGAAAATATTCGGGCTCATTTCATTATCAATATGTTGTCTAATTCTATCGGTGTTGATATCAGACAAACTCTTACGGATAATGCATGACGTTTCCACCACGATTGAGCGTCTTTGTGCAATCGAGCAGTTTACATAAAAGTCCAGCGAGCTATTTATTATCTTGACACTCATTTTTGTAGGACGTTTCGCTGTCGGAACTGATAGATTTCTCTCCCGTATACAAATGCATCCACATCTTCGGAATATTGAAATGGCACAAGGAGTTCAAGGCGTACTACTGCGAGCAGAGACGCCATCAGGCCATTATAGCGTGCGAGCCGCCCACCCATATGGGTGAGGATTTGGAGAATTACATGAATTTTTTACACCACATCGCAGGGTAAGCTTATTTTCATCCGATAAATCAAGCTCTGTATTTTTAGTAGGGCTGGATAAAATCGAGTAGGCCATGTGAAATGGTTCGATTCTGAATTGTGTTTAAGGTTTCGTGTTGTTGATGCCGTAACAATATGGATGAAATGGAAAGTTATAATATGTACCTTTTATGCGGCCACAAAGGATATATTGCCAGTTCTATATCGCATTAAAAATAATTTGGTGTTAGCCTCGAGTCAATACGCAAATTGACTCGAGTCGAGTAATTTTACGCATTTGAAAAAATGACTCGAGTCAAGTCGAGTCCACAAAACCCTTGTACTCTTGTCTTTAGATTCTTCATCATCGAAGATTATATCCTCCACACGGCTGACGAGCTGATAGACCAAACTTATATCAACAACCTGTGGAACACAGCGATGACCAAAACAATTACCGCGTTAAGAAGAGATTTGGTAAGGATTTTAACGAAATTTCTATCAATTTATTTGCGTCTCATTCGGACAGCTCATACTTGCGTAGAATTTTTGCAGGGTTGTAGCCGAGTCACATGGCTCCGAGTCACGAGTCAATCTCACTTTTATAGTTTTGACTCGAGTCAAGTCGAGTCATTTTCAACCCACCACCGAGTCAAGTCCAAGTCAGTGAGCAGACGGTCGAGTCCGAGTCATGGTATTATGACTCGAGTCTGAGTCCAAGTCATTGTGTTGACTGCTCAGTTTCCAGTTTACGTCTTTTTAAACTCACTTTTTAGAACTCTGTTTGGCGATATCGAATGGTTCACATTTATAATATACTAATTTTCCTCACCTCAAGTACCAGTACCGATAGACGAATTCCCAATAGTGTGGTGACTTTACAATTCTTCGAAATTACAATGAAATGTCGGTCTTGAACTTGTGAGTCTCGAGTCATATGACTTGGTTCGAGTCATGCGCAATGACTCGAGTCCAAGTCGGACCAATGCACATACTGACTCGAGTCAAGTCGAGTCATCAAAAAATCGTGACTCGAGTCGAGTCGTGACTCGAATCATTACAACCTTGAATTTTTCAGATTATATTTTGTTGAATATATAAAAATATAATGATAATATCTAGATATGAGGATTTTAATGATATTTCTTGATTTGTACATATATATTTTCATACAGCTGATAATTACAAACTTGGACAACTAGATAATTCTAGTTTTCTAATTATATTAATTAAAGCAAAATGCCAGTAATCAAATTTAACTTGTAAAATGTTTCTTAGCTCTATTTCGAATCTATTTTGTGAAATGTTTTAATGCTCTATAATTTTAATCCAAATTCTAATCGAATTCGGGAAAACCGTGTAGCTATTTTTCATGTTGTAATTTAAATTGGAAAAGCTGAGGGACATAATTAATAATAATGAAGATATAATAATATTGTGGTAATTGAAATTTTGGCAGGAATTCTGTTTCAACGCGGACACCTTACTTTCCGTGAAGAATTTGATTGTCGTATTCGCCGACACGTTACGGGTAAGCGATAAGGCGACCTACTGTGTAATCTCAATCCTTAATACTATACGCTTACGCCAGGCTTACGGATTTTCTGTGGAGTCTTTGTTTGACTTCCTGATGGAATTGCGGGAACAGTTTGGCGAAACCTTGTTGAAAAAGTGGGGTCAGCTGCTGTTTAAAATATTCGACGAGGATAATTACACACCGATGCAGATAAACAGCGAGACGGAGGCCGTCACCATTAAAAAAGCCATTCCACTAGAAGGTAATCGCGTTTCGACATATCTAAAACATTGGTTCTCAACCAGGGTTGTGATGACTCGAATCACAATTTCTCTTGACTCGAGTCATTTTCTCAAAAATGGGAAATTTTGTACGACTTATTTGAGCCTCGTATAGCAGGATAATTCAAAATCGCCCCTTTTATCTGTTTAAATAAATATATTAGTCTGAGAAAAATGAGTATATTATGAATCTGAGACCTTCGACATCACCAGATAGTTTCAGTTGAACCTAACTTGAACTCGGTTAGGTCGACCGATTATCGACATGGCCGATTATCGAGGCCGATATTTAGAGCTTTCCTGATATTGCGGCCGATATTTTATATTTAAAAAAATTCAAAAATTTCGGAAATTCAATGCTCCGTGCTCTCAATCTCAAATCGACGACGCAGAGGGCGATATACGACAGATATACCCTTGCAGGACAAGTTTAGCTGGGTGAGCACTAGGGCTGTTCAAAAATAACCTTTTTTCCTGAATCTTGCCGGCTACGTGATTAAATCGTTAGGTTGCCTTAGAAAACGACTCACACCAAATTTGAAATCATTCGACCAATATTCGTGGATTTCGTACAGTTTGAAAATTTTGAATTTGCCCAAAGATGCAAAAAAAATTTTTTTCAATTTTTTCTTCTAACCCCATGAAATTGTTGCGCTGTCTTCAAAAACGATGTAAAACAAATTTGACTCAATTCCAATCCGTAGAAGTGGAGTTATTTCAGTTTTTCTTTGATAATTCTGAGATTATCCTTGATCGGTGGATCATCCCAGAATTATCATCGAAAAACTTGAATAACTCCGCTTCTACGGATTGGAATTGAGTCAAATTTGTTTTGCATCGTTTTTGAAGACAGCGCAACAATTTCATGGGGTTGGAAGAAAAATTTGAAAAAAATTTTTTTTGCATCTGTAAGCAAATTTAGAATTTTCAAACTGTACGAAATCCACGAATATTGGTCGAATGATTTCAAATTTGGTGTGAGTCGTTTTCTAAGGCAACCTAACGATTTAATCACGTAGCCAGCAATATTCAGGAAAAGAGGTTATTTTTGAAAAGCCCTAGTGAGCATGCAGAGAAACTATGCTTCCTGCATTACACTCTACCTTTTCTGGAGTGATCTGCAATTCTGTATCATATTTTGCTCTTTGGGTTATCCCAAATTTCGTCAAACGCGCACAATTGAGCAATAATTCTTTTCAATTTCAGTTTTCTCGTTTGTTGTTCAGGTTTCTGTGGCATGTACAAGTGCCATCTTGCCTAATAAATACATAATATTTTTGGTGAAATTGTTTTATGCTCCTTCCATATTAATATCGGCCTTTGATATCGGTATCGGCCTTGTGAGTGAGCCGATGTATCGGTATCGGTATCGGCCTGTAAAATCGATATCGGTCGACCTCTAATGTAGAGTAAACACTATGACTTGACTCGGCGGTGAATTGAAGATGACTCGACTTGACTCGAGTCAAAACTATAAAAGTCGAATTGACTTGTGACTCCAAACCTTACGACTTGATTACAACCCTGCTAGCACTACTCACTTTTTAAAATCTGCGACTAGAACTAAAGCTAGGACTGCTCAAAAAGCCGGAATTAGTTTACTAACTAGGTTGGTGGCTTGTACAAATCTGAATATACGAGGGTGCAGATGAAAATATCTGAATTGCATTCTTTTTCAGAGATGGGGATCACAACTTACACATATCCTGTTCAACTCCCGTTTTCCAAGTTTGTCCCGTGTGTATTTAACGAAATCAAAGCCTTCACGCATTCCTGCCTGCAATACTGCAGAGATCTTCATCTGAGGTCAGTATTACTAGTTGTGTTCGTAGCCTTGTGAATACAATATAGATTTTATGAGTTGTTAATGGGTTTGGAAGGGTATAAATTTGAGTCGCGACCGCTCATAATATATGTAATATTTGATGAATTTCCTGCAATGAAAATTTTTATTCATGTGATCTCGTGTGGTTATTTTGTTCATGTGCGAGTCCACTATGTATTGTATAATATACGCCACGGCAATATGGCTTGTTCATGAGATACAAGTTTTGTGTTTTGTGCATAAAAATAGGACATGATATATTTCTGTTCTAAAGAAATAGAATACACTAGGCCCGATTTTGACATAAATCTCCTGACTGGACATCTTCCATTGAACGCGGTATCCAAACCACCTTGGCTTGTACGACATATTTCCTTCATAACATCGGCTGACAATTATATAAAGTTCGATCTCTGCGTGACTGCTGGAGCGTGAAGTTCTTGTGGAAATTTCAATAAATTGCAGCTCCATTACGGTGGCGTTCTGAAGAAAACGGCTGCGGCCAAAAATTTGTTTTCGTTTTGCCCTTCAATTTGAGATCGCGTCATTTTTAGAGTGCAGTGCCCATTTAAGGACTTTTGGTATCGTAACAGACAACTGGTTGTCTGCACCATTCTCCATTTTTTAGATCCCCCTGTTATAGATGTAGCGTAGTAATATTAGATATGCATGTCTCGTGGATGGTTGAGTCACACGGTGTACGTTTTGTGTTCAGCTCAACAGAAATTGATGACGGTGTGAGAAAACTGATGAATCTATTGTTGAATCGAACACTCAGTACTGAACTAAAAAACCTCGTACAGAAACCCAGCCTCGGCTTGACTGAGGTAAGTGCGCTTCCGCCCGTTGTGCGTAGGGCCTTTTTTCCGTAACAACCCCGCGATCATTTCAGCTCGTTCAAATCACGATTAACATCTCCTATCTGGAGGAACTGTGCAAGCACGTGGAAAAGTATATCTGTTCCATTACCGGCATACGTACGGACACATCTCTCACGAAATTGATCGGACTGTCAACTTTCAAGGATGCCAGGAGCGAGACCGAGGGCAAGGTATGTAATGCAACAAAGGTAAATTCAGAAGTAGCCAAAGCACTTTTGCTAAAAGCCGCTCGAATCAATGCTCTGTAGTTTTGGAAATGCGCCATATATTTTAAATATCGGCGGAATATACTGGGGTTTGGTGAAGGTGTAGTTATGATATGATGCTGTTTGTTGTAATGTTTTAATTAGAGCAAGTTTTTGCTACATTTTTTTACATCTTCTGGGACCGTCCTAAATACTCAGGGTTTATGTAGTATGGTGTTTGTAGGAATTATATATTCCAACTTCTTGCAATTTTTTCTATGTTTTCAGGCAACTTTTTACTGCAACTCTTAGCATGCATTGCGCAAAATGCAAAGGAGTGATTTAAAAAACGTGCTATCAAACTATTTATAGTATTATAGTCTTTGATTTGATCGACAAAAAGCTATGCGATGGATTAGCTGCAAATCAAATGTTATCCATCACGCAATGGCTTGCAAGCTTGGGTCAAGTCTGGGTCAAGGTTGCAGAGCTAGAGGGTTTGGGTGTTGTATTTGTCTTGTTCTATGGGTTACCGCTTGGCTGGGTACGGGCTAGAAAAATGTAATTTTCTGCGGTCTCGCCAGGCCGTCCGTGAAATGGGAAAGTACCAAATTTGACAGATCTGTAGGAGGTGACGGCTAAATGCTGTCATGTAGGTTTCAAACTTACAGAACATAAAAGTGCATGCTTTATCGATTGAATAGCGAAGAAAGAAATGAAACAAGCAAATGCCCTGCAAATGTTGAAACTGTTGGGTTATACAACGGTACCTTCAGAGTATCTTGTACCCCAGGGGTTCTCGACCCGCGGCCCGCAGACGTTTATTTTGCGGCCCGCGACATCTTTCATTACGGAAGCAATGACTATACTGGCACAGAATTGTTACATATTAATTTAGCTACTTAGCTTTCTTATCGCACTGTCTGTTTCGTTTGATTACTCATTCTTTGATGTGTTATGGTTTCTTGATATAGGCTTATGCTGAAGTTTGGATTGTTTTTGTTTTGAATCGGTATTCGGCTGCACTCTGCTTCAAGAGAATCCCGCTTCGTAGAACACGTTTAAAAAGTGTTTCACACACCGTGTATGGTTTGAGCAGAAACAAGTACTAGAAACGAGAACGTCGAAAGCTGGGTTTGTAACTCTGCGTCGAGCAATGAATTTGCTTTCCCAGATATACATGGAAAATCGATGTGTCATATTTGTCAAAGAACAGTTGTTATACCGAAGGGTCGAAGCTTGAAATGATACTAGCTTACGCATGTGCCTTCTGGAGTTTCACATATCGCCTGATCTTAGAAAAAAACAAAGCTAGCTTGGTGGCAAGCCCAGCAATCCATATGTCGGGCATTGTTAAAATTGGCAGCGACGTTACAGACGCATCCTTCAAAATTGCTTAGAATATCGCTAAACCCAAGAAATCTGCTAGAGAGGGTGTGATTTCAATAAGATTTCAACATACTGTGCGAATATTCGCTGTTTCCAGAACTTAGCAGCGAGGCCACAATGACCTGACAAATTTCGAAGCTACAGTTGTCTGATTCAACCTTGACAAGAAGAGTAACAGCAATGCCAGTCGATCTTTCATCGCATTTTCTGAACCATGTTGCCGCGTAGACTACTTTAGCCTAGCATTGGACGAATCCACCGACTCCACAGACATGGCATAGCTAATTATCTGGGTGCATTTTATCAAAGTAGACATATTTGCAGAGGAAATCCGAAAAACAACAAATTTACAAAGCTGACTCATCATCATCTTATTGGTGCAGGGCTCCATCAGCCATGGAAGGAATGGAGAAGGGTTGAATGGTTTGCTCAGAAATTACCCCGAACAACAGACTTCTTCTCATTTCACTGAGAGCTGAAATTCATGTTAATGGCCTCTGTAACGAAGGAGTGACCGTTATTTCATACTTGCTCAATGCTCACTCACGCATTGAAACAGGGAGTTCAGTTCTCTGTTGGAAGGGTTTGGGGTGCATATACCTACTTAGAAACGAATGCAATGCAGGCTCCATATGGGGATTTACTTGCGCCGCTGGAAGATACATATTCTCACCAAAAAACAGGCAATGTAAACTTACGAACGCTGTCCATTAATGCTTTAGAATGCATGAAAATGTACAAAATGCCAGTTTACGACTGTTAAATAGGCTATATAGTAGCCCACAAATACATGATAATCATATTCTGCGGCCCGCAGCGTCTTTATTTGTAAAAATGCGGCCCGTTGTACAAGGGAAGTTGAGAACCCCTGTTGTACCCTAATAAGACTAAAAAATTATCAATGCAACTTTTTACTGCGACTTTTTTTCTAATTAAGTTCAACTTACCCACGATTTTAGCGCAACAAAACTTGCCCTAGTTATAATGTTGTAGTGTTTTAATAACTGTGTGTTATAAAATGGTAACTTGCGTTTAATTCCAGATCTATGCCAAAGTCGACAGCAAGATTGACGAGTTCTTTGAACTCGCTGACTATAACTGGACATTGGTCGAACCGAAAGGAACAGCCAGCAGTTACTTACGTGATTTAATCGCCTATCTTCGACATAATTTCAAAGTATTCTCTCATCTACCAGTAAGTACGGTTTTGGGAGCGTATTTCCGACGAAATCGACTGCTAATCGGATGATCTTTTCGCAGGAAAAAGTGGCGCAGACTGCTTGCATGTCCGCGTGTAAACATATCGGTAAGATAAGCATATCTATCTCTGTTAGAGCGCTGGTGGTAGGCCGAAAAAATATGAAAAGCAAAGCAATCCAAAACCTTTTTCACTACCTACAAATGTAGTTTTGGCTCAAACTGTTTAGTAGAAATGTAAATAGTCTGAAAACATAGCGACTTGAGTAAAAAGAGACAAGCTACATGTGTACTACTAAAAAGTATAACTTGGTTACCGGCCACCTCTGCTGTTTCTCCTCTAGATGTGATCGTATCATTAGACTCCGCACTAAATCTTATGTCTGATCATTCTATATTCTATTCCAAGGTCATTCGCTGATGGAAATGCTTCTCGATCCTGACATAAAACAGATTACGATGGGAGCTCTTCATCAGTACAACTTGGACGTGATGCAGTGTGAACGTGAGCTGTTTTACTTGCTGTTGTCCGCTAGAACCAATGTCACTCTAATTTAATTGAAGCGGACAACTGGGTAGTTGTAGTTGTCCGGGTCTGGTGCCAACATCATATTGACACTTTGTTCTGTGCCTAAAATCCTCCCTGTAGTCCCGATTAGGCGATGATGCGTGAGTTAGATACCACAGAGATAGATAGATGGTCTAAAATGTAATGGTACTGTGGAAAATGGCTGCAAAATCTTGCACAATGTCAACTTCAATCTGAGACCGCGTCATATTTAGATTGCGGCGCTCCTATAAAGATTGATTGGAGCAAAATTTAGTACCAAATACTGATTAAAATAAGCTGCGACTTAATTTTGTTGTAATCCTGATCCCTGATGATTGACCCACTGCATTTCTTTGGACAATATTTGCCACCCTAGTTTGTGCCAATGGAGGGAGTTTGTGTACAATCTAAAAATATTACGTTGAGCTTGAGCCATCTGTTCCTCGATTATTCGAAATTTCATGCCGGTGCCGTCATATTTTGTGATACGATTGTCATTATACGATGTTGTTTCCAATTCTGTACTAGTTGCTGACGATTACCCCTGACGAGTGTCAGCCGAAAATGTTCGGGTTCATTTCAATATGAATATATTATTCAATCGTATCTTTGTATAGAGTTTGCGGATTCCGATCCCGTGCCCGGATTCCAGGAAGGTGCTTTGCAAATGAGTTTTCTCGATATAAGGCAACTTCTCGAGTTATTTTTATCGTGGGATTGGTCGACATACCTCGCCGAGTATGGCTCGGGGAACGGGAAATACCTCCGGGTGCCCGCCACGAGAGCATTGTCGCTCTTGGAAAAGTAAGTGCTCTTGAATAAGATATCTGGGTTAGGGCTTTGCATGTGGGAAGTTTAAATATGCAACACAAAGAATACAATGCCATTTCTACACAGGTTTGTAACCAAGTCCCAAGGTTCCGAGTCACAAGTCAATCTCTCTTTTATAGTTTTGACTCGAGTCAAGTCTGAGTCCAAATCAGTGAGTAGTGGGCCAAGTCCGAGTCATAGCGTTGTGACTCGAGTCCGAGTCCAAGTCATTGTGTTTTCACTGTTCAGTTTTGAGTTCAATCCTGTTCAACCCACTTTTTCAACTCTGCTCGAGTGATATAGAATGGCTCGCATTCATAATATCGTAATTTTCCTCACTCTTAACAGTTGCTGGCGCTATTTTCTAGGACTGATAGACGAAATACCAATGACTTACTATTCTTTGAAGTCACAATGAAATGTCTGTCTTGGCCGTCCTAGTCTCGTGTCATATGACTTGGTTCGAGTCATGCACAATGACTCCAGTACAAGTCGAGTTATTACAAAAGTTGACTCTGACAACTGACAAGTAGCATATAATTTCAGTACTCGAAAACATCATCTACCTCGACTGAAATCACTAGAACTACTATTTAATTCAGATCCGAGTATTCGAATCATTGCACTCAGCCCTACTGATGGGTATTTAAGTGATTCAAAACGAGGTTTAATACACTTACCAGCTCATGGATGTTTGCTTCAGAATCAAAGAAGATAGCAAGCCGTGGAATATATTTTCAACTTTTAATCGACAAGGAAGGGAGAAGAAGAAGCTTCTCGATACCGTCGTCAAACAACTAAGAGCGGTCATCAGTAATCAGTCTTCTGCGCAATAGATGATTTAGTCAATACGCATTGTTACGCAGTGTATAAATATGGTCGCTATTATTTGATTGTCCTTTTCACTCCAATCATTTCTACAAGAATATATATCTGTCATGATCGAGATGTTTGTGAGCGTAGGGAAGGTGCTGACTGCATTTATTTTCAGTGTAGGTGTGTGCAAATGGTCACGTTTGGCTGGGAGCATTGGATTGGTATCAGTTTATTAATAATTGACTCATTTAAAAACAGCGCAAGACTTACATTCACTTGAGCCTAAGCGATGCAAACAAGAGGCATGTACACTGGATAGACATATGTAAGGGATAACATGAAACGAAGTGATGAAAATGAATGAGACATGTGTTGATAGGCGAGGTTGATTTGTCAGATCACGGTCCGGTCATCTTTCAGTAGAAATTGTATTAAAAGTTGAATGTGGACAATCTGGACATGCTCGACAACTGTCGGATAGCCGGCGAGATGCTCCTCCACACTTGATAGAGAGATGCGTTTTCTTGTATTCCGTCCTGATCACATGGTAGTTCGTGGAGGACGCGCGTGTGCTGCAATCTACTTGTGAAACCGAAATCTACTTGTTGCTGATGAGCATAAGAATCACAGTGAAACCGAATAAGCGTCATGAACATAGGTTCATTAGTTTCCTTGCGCTGATTGAAGACAACCTGCTCAGCGGCGAAATGTGTTAAAACTCTGTATATAATTCCGCAAGCATGTAGCATTAACAGCCCCGAGTAGAGTGCGTGTCGGAATAGGGCTGCTAAGACGTAGAACAGCCGAATCTATCATGTTAAACGGTGATGCTTACGATCACCATGATATATGAAATCAGAATCAGGGCTTCCACTATATCATAAGTATCATTTTGTTGCTGTTCTTATCGATTCAACGATACCACAACAATTGCAATATAATGAAAAGGAAGGAGTTGAAATGACTTGGTAAATCGTACTCGCGTACAAATGGAGGAACAAAAAGGACTAACTGAATGCATTTGGCCAAATTTATTTAATGACAATAATGTTTTCTTAATGAGATGAGCCTTTCAACACTGGCCCATCGCGTTCTACCTGGCCCGCTTATCAGGAAAGTTGTACACCCCTCACCAGCATCATATCATAGCAATTTACAACGTACGTACGTACGTATGGTCAAGCAATGAAGAAGATACGTGTTACATGAGAGATTGTTACGTCAAAAATTGACCGGCAATCTCAATATACGCGATTTTTCTTCCAGTAGAAACTGCTTCTTCGTTATCATCATCATCATCGAGCGTGCTTGAATTATTGTAGTATAGCATCTATATTAGATATATAGACGCGCCAATATATATTTATTATTATTATTAATATTGTCACAACTCGTAATATGGCCTGCCATGTGCCAAAATCACGACCATCACGAGAATCACGTTCGGCTGGAGAAGCTTCACCTTTGAACTTCTTGTTTTCCCATTTCGTTTTATATCTGGAGTTGGGACGCTGATCTGTTGCCTTCCTTTGTCATTTTATTCCGGCGTAAACATGTCGGTTGTGTCGTTGAGTTCTGTCATCCCAGTGTCAGTGGTATGTAGCACAGCGGGACATCCATTTTAGACAAAGTTTTCGCAAGGAACAACGCAATGCCTGTGTGGAAACTGGCGCGACTCTCTTCGCGCCAATATATATTTATTATTATTATTAATATTGTCACAACTCGTAATATGGCCTGCCATGTGCCAAAATCACGACCATCACGAGAATCACGTTCGGCTGGAGAAGCTTCACCTTTGAACTTCTTGTTTTCCCATTTCGTTTTATATCTGGAGTTGGGACGCTGATCTGTTGCCTTCCTTTGTCATTTTATTCCGGCGTAAACATGTCGGTTGTGTCGTTGAGTTCTGTCATCCCAGTGTCAGTGGTATGTAGCACAGCGGGACATCCATTTTAGACAAAGTTTTCGCAAGGAACAACGCAATGCCTGTGTGGAAACTGGCGCGACTCTCTTCGGCCATCGTAAATAGGATGACTGCACGTCAGCACGTGTAAGACTGCAGCATTTTTTCTGTAATATTAGTCAAAATGTCGGTCTCTCGGGGTGCATTACCTACGAGTTGTCTTGCAGTCACGATAGGCTCGCAAACGAGGGTTTTACTGTTGTTTTGTTTGCTAAAGAAGTTGGATAGAAATTGTGTCATTTTTCAATATTTTAAATTGATAAATTGAACTTAAAATTTATCAATACCGAGGTTGATGTTGAACATCATGCTAGAAGCACAATGCAGTTAAGAATTCAGATAATTACAACATTTTATAGTCGCTGTGGAATCAAATATGTCCGTTTTACACATTTAAAAAAATAAACTTTATTTTCTTTTGGCCATATATTGGCGATGGATGAACTTTGAAACAATGTCACAAATTGAACACCGTCTAAATATGACAGAAAAATGCGAAAATTTTACAAAACCTTAATTTTCTATCAATTTGAAACAGAGATCTCGGATTTAAAAAAAATGGGCATTAAGATAGGCCTAGTTTGGTTCCGCCGCGATGGTATTTGATGCACAACTATTAATTTCAGTGAGCCTATGTTATTTCCTAAACAACTATATTCTTGAAAGTTTTCGTTTTTCAATTTCTCGTGCATTGATACTTTGAAGGATTTAATTTGACTTTGAATTATACTACTGTATTGATATAATCTCGTTAAGCATGGGAAATTTGACCAGCAACGAAACAGATGACGACACGCCCTCCTCTTCATCAAGCGTCACTTCATCTCAAACCCCACATTCTTCAGAACACACCCGGACGTCCCGCCCTAAACTCGTACCTCGGCCGAGATTCAGGCTAGTGCCTTTGTCCGGGAGTCCCTCAACATCAACAGAACACAACAGACGAATGTCTAGAAGCGCCCCCGAGCAAACGAACATGCCCGTGTATCATTTAACGCCGAACACGAGTAGACCGGCTGACGAACTATCCGAGGAAGAACAAGTTAAAATCGCGCAAAGAATTGGACTAATCCAACATTTACCGAGAAGCACTTGGGACGCTTCTAAGGTCGACGATAAAAAAACGAAAGAATGCTGCATATGCATGAACGATTTTGAGAATGAAGAACATATACGCTATTTGCCGTGTATGCATTATTACCATTTAGACTGCATTGACGATTGGTTGATGCGATCATTCACTTGCCCGTCGTGTATGGAACCTGTTGATGCCGCTCTACTTTTAACGTATGGCAATGATTCTACTGGGATGTCGCTTTGAAGTCGGAACAAATCACACAAGTTATAACAGACTTGGATTAGTTGCACTAGTTGATAGTGTGACTATATTTTGTACTTGCACTACTGTGTGGGATAGTAGTTTACTAGGGCTGCGCGCAATGATTTTCGAGTTACTCAAATCTGAATCGAGTATCAATTCCAATATATATTCTTTGTGGTTGCATAAAGCGTACGTATTTGAACTTTTCCTCATAATTCATAATGAGTGGTACCCGAGACTCGATGCCCAGCCTCAGTAGTGACCCTGAGTCTCCGCTCGCCCTTGAATGCTGTTCAATATTTTGGAGTTGTCTATAGTAAGATGAGCGTCATCGATATGGTGAATTCCACTGTGATCTAAATAAATATACTGTTTGCAGAACATTATGTAGGTAAACCTATTATGTATGTTATCAAATCACCAGGGGTTTCATATCTATGTTTTGGTGTTTGAGATATAGGAATTCACAGGGCTACATTATCAAATTTAGAGTCACCATTGAGCCCAGTTGTACGAACCTCGCGAACTCGAGTCTACATTGAGCAGGCTTTAAATAAGCCCACCCTTAGTGATAAATATTTCTCGTCAAAAAACATAGCCTTACTACCACTCAGTAATGGATGCTGTGCCAATAGCAGTATACAGAAAATATTTAGTGTTTGTGTTGTGTTTCAGTATTACTTCAACTAGTGCCATTGGAATTCTACATCGGAATTGTGTTGTTATGCTGAAGACCCTTGGTGGATATCATATCTTTCCCTGTATGAACGAATCGATGTTTTAGGCGTGAAGATGAGCTAATGATTATTTTGTGCACTTGCTTGACACGGGCCACCGACGAAATAGGTAGCCTATCTTGAAGCTAATCATGCCGTCGAATATTTTTCAGTAAAACTGGTACTCTTCACAATACAATTTACCAATTAATCCGGAGACTATCCATGAACCCCGTTTGGTGAACATTGATGAATATTTACCTGTCCAAAATCATTTTACTTGTGTCGTTTATTAAAATCTGTCTGAATCTGACTGAAGTATTGCTTATTCTTGAGACCTGTTCAAATAATGGTCACTTCTTCAAACTTCAATTGTAGGCAATATGGCAACTGGAAATTATTGGTCGCTCTTTTCAAATACCTGTTAGATTGTTATATATTATTTGCTATTTTTCGAATAATATTTAAAAAATATACCCGGTAGTTATGTTTAATGTACACGTTCTCTGCCTGTTTGTGTGATTTCGCATTTCATTATTAAACAAGCTTTACGACACTTTTTTAAAACTGCCATCCTTTTTTTGCTAAGTTTCAGAATAATCCTTTGTCAATAGTTTGATGTAAGATTTGCTTAGAGCATTCCCGTTAAACCAGAGTAAATCCAGTTTGCTTTATGTATTTAGCACTAGCACATAATATATTCCTTCTTTAAGCGACACTTTTGACCAGTTGATTGTATTTAGAAGTTGCCTGGATTCTGAATAAGATTAGCAAGAATTATAAAAAAATCTGTGTATTGAAATTTTAAGTCTTTATCTCATAGACTCATACCAGGACCAAAATTGTAGTCGAACTTTATGAAGTAGGATTTCAACTGTTTCCCGTGCAATCTATCATTTCCTTAGAGTTAAGAGTGATTAGTTTATGGAATATGATGATATGACTGCCGTTGCCTTGCTGAACTAGAATGTCTATTGAACATATGTGTACAATTCTATTTATGTTGTAGATGCAAGTTTATGATGTGAAAATTTCTTTGTGAAGGGGTTAATATGGCCCATGCCCTAGGCCTATTGCATTGCGTTACAAAGAGAGTTGTCTGTGTTGTTCGAGTATAGAATTCTGCACTGCAAATATAACTCAATTGTTGATTTTTATAATGCTTTTCTTCATTGTACAACAATCCTGTTTTTAATTGGAAGCAGCCGGTACATAGCTTTGTTCACACTGCGTCATCTTATTTCGGATGAAGCATTTGGAAATGTATTAATTTATGCAATTTCGTTTTATATATCGTGTACATGTGTGACGTGTTATGTCGCTATTGTGATCATCCTTTGTAGGTTATGTTTTTTTAATATATTTCTTCTGGAGTTGACATGATATTTTAATCTTGGCACGGAGTTTATGGTTGGAGCTCCCAACCAATCCTGGGCATCACTGGTCATTATATTGGCAAATGCACACTCCAATAATGTAAAAGAAGTTGCTGTATTAGGAGATCATGTTTTTCAACACTCTGTTTAATGTGCCAATCTGTGTTGGGGTCCAATTTGTGAAACTCTGGAATATGCTTTGCCAAACTTTGCTGGCTGAATTTGAAAAGCAATGGTCAGCTTCTGGAGGCAACACTCTGGTTGTGACCTGTTTTTGTTATTTGCTAGGAACATTTTCTATTTGTCTCCTGTGTGGTAATTTAATTGTCTAATTCCAATAGGAACTGTCGCTATTGGGTGTCTGTCAATGTGCTGAAATTGTTTTCGAGTTTTGCGTGGCTGCCGCCTAGATCTTACCAAAGCTTTCACATTGTGTGTTCGTTCAAATTATATTTTCGATTTCACAAAAATTTCTTGATCTATTCCTTGTACAGAACCTTACTGCTAAAATGTTATGGATAAACTTACGTTTGAGCGCTTTCGCGCCGTTGCGTTGGAGTTCTAGCATTTAAAGATACGCGAAGATGATTGATTCTTGGAAATCAATGTAGAGTTTTTGTAATATGGCGTTGTCTATGAAAGTGTCTGGATATAGAAGTTATTCGGAAGATTATTCAGCCATATCAACTTATATGTCTCTAGTGGAGTTGTTTCAGACAGCGTAGGGGATTTGAATTATTTAAAATAATTCCTTTCTTCACAAGTATTCGAATGCGGTGTCTAAAAATAAATGACAGATTTGAATTGTTACTATTCTAGGCGTCGCTTTCATTGTTTGGACAATGTGTGAACTGATCGCAATGCGGGCAATCCAATTTGTGAAATGTTTCTTTGCTCGCATTTTTGGTTTTCCTGGAAATGCGAAACGGGCCAAGCTCGCTGTGCAGAGCATTTGCCATTCTCAACGGTTTAGCTGTAATTGTGGTAATAATTCTAGTCTAATTTGGAAAAAAACTATTATAATTCTAGTTTTAATCTAATTTGAGAAAGCTGGGAATGTTCTAGTTGTCAGACTATGGTATAACAGTTTGATTTATTTTCCTGACCAGTCCTTACATAACCACATAGATCTACCTTGAGAATCGCAAAAATGTCTGGAAGACAAGGTGAGTTGTCTCCGTTTCCCCTGTGGTCCGAATTTTGCGGAGTAACATAATTTTCGATCATCAGGAGGAAAGAAGAAGCCTTTGAAGCAACCGAAGAAAGATCAACGGGAGTTGGACGATGATGACGTCGCTTTTAAACAGAAGCAAAAGGAAGAGGCAAAGAAGCTTCAGGAGTTGAAAGCAAAAGCCGCAGGAAAGGGACCCCTATGTAAGTTATATATATAGATCTGCATATTGAAATTATACTAGACGGTGACTCCTGACGAGTGTTGAAACATTCGGGTTTATTTCGATATAGATATGGTATTTAATTGTATATTAAAGTTCAGTACCTCAATGAAGCTCTTATGTTTTTCGATTGTGCATCATCGTCGCAACAATTCAATTGTCATTCAATTCTTGTACCTGTGGTGGCCTATGTCTGTTCTGTTGCTAGCCAATTGTAAAGGGTTCACTGCTTTTCATAGCATCCTTCAGCAGTTAATAGGATCTTAACGGGTGATGCACAATTTCACTGTACCAGGGCCTGTAGCTTGATGAAAGAAGGCCCAAAATTATTTCGTAAATCTACATGACGTGACATTTCATGTACGGTACTTGAAATTTTTCTTGTGATTTATTGTAAGTAGATTTTCTGTGTACACAGTGTTACAGTGTAAAGTGCAGCCAAAATGAGACTGCTACCTAGTGTGAATTTAACCTGCTACACACATTTGGTTTTGAATGATTGTTGATGTTAGAACTTGAAAACAACAGTATGTTTCTCTGAATCTGAACATGGATTTTGATCGTCGTGCATGGATTTGTAATGATTGCTAATTAGAAGTCTGTTCTATTTACTTGATTTATGAAATCTGAACATGGATATTGATCAACTCCTATGGCAGTAGGGCCAAATGATGTTCATTATAGAATTGTCCATTTTGTTCCAGCTCAAGGTGGAATCAAGAAATCTGGAAAGAAATGAAGACGTCCAAGATACAGAGTGTTGTCACCGCAAGCAAAGCTGCTATCATTTCTGTGCAGTGCCAATAAGGAGTTGTTGTTGACTAATCATATTGTTCGGTGTTGGAGAATAAAACCAGAACCTTTTTAGTGAGTGGTTGTCAGTATTGGAGCACCTTGTACCTTAGGTACGAGCACTGCAACGTTAATGCATTGAGTGCAGACTTGAAATGTTTCCATGCACTAAGAGTTTTTCGAAAAATGCTACAGAACTGCACAGGCTCACATAACAACTACGATTTGATATGAACTTATTTGTTATATTTCTTTTTAATTGGATATTCAGTAATTGTAAACTCATATGGAGGAGCTGAAAGTCTTCTAGCTGAGCGGACTCGTGATATACATTTGCGGAATGTCTAATGCTGCCCACGTTCGATATAGTCACAATCCAACAAACCGTATAACATCACAAACCACCATGACAATGACCTTTATTGACCGATCGCCAAAAGCGCACTAATGATAATTAAGAAAATAAATGCTACGTATTAGTGTAAACGTGTGATTGGGCTAACTTTAACTACAGTGAAAATGATAAAATAATTTATTCCGGACGCACAATAAGACACCAACAATAACTGCATAGTACTATATGTATATTAAGAATGGCCTTACCCGGGCCTCTGTCTTTTGCAAGGCTTGAGACTTTAAAATGACTGTAGGTGGTAATAATGGTAAAACCGCAATAGGTAGAAATGCCAATAGAAATACAGAGTTAGTGTATCCATCAATACAAGAGTTAGTATCTTGTAGGCTATATATCGAGTACCGTTGTACATATACCGATCGTCATTCAAACTAAATTATCATCATCCAATCGGTGCTGGCTGTAAAAACTATCCAGCACGGTCAAAACCACGTCGATAGCCGTCACATAATTGTCAATATCCCTAGCTAGGATCCTCGAAGGTAGAGAGTGATTAGAAGTGTCAGGCCGAGAGCCTAATACTTTGAAGAAATCCGCAGAATTCGGTGTGGCTCTCGCGGCGACAGCAAATATACCGCGCACGACCCAACTGTGATATCGCCGTAACGTTTCTGCGTACGCTAGATTCAAAGCAGTTGTGCTGTCGTAATGGTTTCCGTCGATGAGCTTCGTAAGGAACACTTCGATCAAACGCAAAGCTCTTTTCAACCATAGTATTGCATCGGTGGCCGAGTTTCTGATTTTCGTCGTCTTGGTATCCATCTCGTGCCTCACTACGTTTTGAATGGTGTTGAACTGGGCAGGGTTGGTTAAAACTTTCGTGCGCACCTTCTTAATGTTTCCTTGCAAGTCCATCTTCACTGGGGCAAAAGCAGTTGATCCAATCTTGTCAAAAAACGGTAGTAAATCTTCGCAAGCGTCTAAAAACGAAATGCTAGGTATTTCACCGTCCTTATCCATCTCGATATCTGTAAAACTGTGTAGCATAGATGTGAAGAAAGTAAGGTAGTCCGGTTCTGTTTGAACTGTGCCGTCGGTATCAAGGTTCGGTGATTCGCTTGTATCATCGCAAACTTCAGATTCTTTGGTATCATTATCGTTATGAACGTTGTCACCATAAGATTCGAAAGTCTCACTTTCGGAAGGTATTGCGCCTCTATCAATTTGTTTCTGTGTGGTTGAAGAAGGTATTGAAGTGGTCGATATTTTAAGCTTATTAAGGCTCAAAGATTTGATATTATTCCTGATTTCAGCGGATTTCATTGGCGCTGAATCACTAGGTTGTATTTCTCTTAAAGGAGGAGGGCTGACGGCAGATCTCTTAGGACGCAATATTGAGCTATCGGCTGATTGTGATCTGGTGTAACGCAAATCGCTCTGCGGTAGCACTACAGGCGTTTCTTCTGAAATCATTCTGCGACGCGTGTGCATTGGTAGAAAGCTGCCATCTGCTATCTTCATACAGTTATTCAAAGTCGATAGGAATGTGTCGCATGTAATTGAGAGCATGTTTGATATCTCTTCTATCTTTGCAGCGTCAATACTTTCTTCTTGAGAAGATGCAGCTTTTAAATCTTTAACATGGGCAGACAAGGCATCATGGTACAAGCGTAATTCAGACATTTTTCTGAAGATTTCATCCCTCGAAGAATCAGTGGATTTCCGTGCTTTCGCAGTGCCAAGAGCAATCAACCATTTTTGTCTATCTGCAGAAGTATTTGCTTTTAGGTACCACAACTGTCCGTCTTGTAATAACAGATTAAAACGCACACTATCGGCAGACACAACTTGCATGTCAACAGCGGATACATTGACCGAGGATTTGCAGCCTTGGCTGATTTCTTCGTAGGAGTTGTAGTAAGCTAGGATCCCGTCTCTCAAAACGAACCAGCGAGATTGCCAGCCTGTCCAGTAATTTGTCCATTTGAATAGGATTCCGTTGTGGTCATACAGACCTTGCCTTGACATGATTCATCCGAATGCTTTCTAAGGATTAAGGAGTGTTATTACTGTAATTTCAAGGCTGAAATATATGCATTATAAGAAATGGTACTATAAGAAACGATATTACAAAATTTCTATTGACATTATGCAACATAAACATAGGCCTACATAAAGTTCGATAATAAGGATATCTTTGTATATGCCATCACTTCCCGGCTAATCTAGTGTCAGAAAGGACAACAAAAATTCATGAATAAGTTGAAAGAAACCTGTGATAAGTGATATCACATCTGCACCACCAAAATTTTTGCATTAAGGTTAACTGACATCTGCGATTGCCGTTTTTGGTGTTTCAAATATATCGAATACGCGGCCTTATTGCTTATTCAGTTCAATTCCTTACTGATCTCTTTCTGGTTATGGCTCAGAAATAAATCCAAAAAGACAGAATCCCCATGCAATTTTCTGCATGTCTCAGCAGTCTCAACGTGCCAATTATATACAGAGTTCACAGCTCATGGCATGAGGTTTTGATTGAAGGTGGGTGTTTGATTGATAAATTATACCAATCGATTTTCTGTTTTCCCACCTTATCAATAAACGGCAATCCTGATGTGGTTCTGAAGCCTGATGAAAATACAGCCCAACAGAACTAGATAAAATTTATGAAATGCACTAATGCAACTAATACAGAACCGCTACGTCGCAAAAACTGTTACGCCTACACAATGGCAGATGTCGCGTGGTTTCCCAACTCTATTGTTTCTTTGGCCGCCGTTACATTTGAAACAAAAGACATAGGCGCCGCTTTCGGCCTATACACAATCTATCTATTGTCTGACTGCAGGCCAAGTTGTGAGTGTTATTGATTGACTTCGCCAAAATCACTTCCTTTCTTTTAGATTTGCATTGATATTGCAATTGCTGAATTTTGAATCTATTAAAAGGATATTCACTCCCAAGAACTGTCAAGAATCTACAATAGAAAGAATAGATACCAAACTGTCTACGTGACTTCTCCACCAGATTATGTTTTTCTTAAAAAAGAAGCCATCAACCGTGACTCGTACGACATTCTCTTCTTCACCAAGTTGAAGTCTCCGAGTATCGGATGAACTAAGCTATATAAAAACATGTCACAAACTATACTATGAACTATAATAATTTTGCACTTCCAACCTGAATAATATCTGTAAATCTTATTGCATAAATATGGTAATTCATTAATACGTAAAGGCTTGACTAGTCATGTGTAACAAAACAATAACTAAACCTCAACACACGTCAATCAGGAACCAGGATAGAGGAAGTCGTGGGTGGAATTCGCCCACATTTAAAATTAATCTGTCCGTTGTACGTCCTATTTTCTGCACTGGTCTACGTACTGTGATAAGTGGTAACTTATATTCGGTTTACATGGATCATTTATACAAGCTCGCTAGGTCTTTGAGGAGCGCACGCACCATACAGCTGCCAGAAGGTAGGTGCTTCATAGTACATGGGTGCATGCGTGTGGTGTATCTATTCTGTTAATGTCGACAACTATATAATTGGTTAGTATCAATGTCGGCAAATTTCTCGACCCTACCACGAAATATTTAGCTATTATACTTGTGTAGTAACAAGCATTGACAAAATAGATGCAGCCAGTCCTGCATCAGGCCTACGTGAAATCTTGAAATATACTACCACACTCATTCTTACAAAACAGGAAATGAAGCTGCCGCGCGGTACCTGATGTCATTTGTATTCGGAAATCAACACCGGTGAGAAGATATATAAATTTGGATATATATTTTTTGTAGTTTTTATAAACTGATCTTGCCTTCAGATCCGTAGCAGACCTTTTGGGGAATTCAAATTTTGATGTCAACTATGCGTTTGGGAGAGTCGAGAGGATTTTATTGCAGATCGCTGCAAAGTATGTGATATTGTATTCATTTTTATTTTTATCAGCATTCAATGTAGCCTACTATTTTTTAGATGGTTTTTGAACTTTTTTTTGTTGACACATCCTTGGCTGGTGTATTTTGATAAAATTTGACTCCAAGGCAAACATTTCATGCTGGTGACGTCATATTTTGTGTTACGATTGTTGACATACAATGTTCTTGCCAGTTCTCTACTAGTTAAGGTTAAAATTACCAATGATGAGTGTCAGCGGAAAATATTCGGGTTTATTTCAATATGAATATATGACTATTCAATTGTAGGGCGCTCCCCCCCAGTTTGAGAACCACTTGTTTAGGGTGATACAAAACCTTCCTATAGATATTATTTTGATTGCGCGACTGAGAACCCTGAATTTTTAAAAGTCTGTCAATTCTGAACAACCATAATAAAAGTGTTGCCAATTTGTCCCAAAACTATTTTTACTTTTCAAAATTCAAAGTGCAGAAAGTAATTCTTTTTAGAGTGACGCTTTGAGGTACAGAACTTCAATATACAATTGATTAATAAATTCATATTGAAGTAAACCCGAATATTTCGTTAGCAAGTAAGCCAAACATATGTGATTAACGGTACTTGAAGACACCAAGTATTTTGCTACTGTTCACCTCACACCGTAACCTCCATCTATGTATTCAGTGTGGGGTCTGCAGAGTGTCTGTCCGTCTTGCTCAAACACGGATCAGATCCAAATTATCAAGATATATCGGGATGTACCGCTCTTCATTTGGCTGCAAGAAATGGGTTGGTGTACATATGATATTTGTCCTTTATAACTTATCTACTCACTGCATAGAGGCATTACTGCAGCTAATGAGGGAAATGAATTTGTAATGAGTACGGCTGGGAATAATCTAGTACCTGAGTGATGCTGAGACTTCAAGTCAAGTGTTCAGGGTTGTAATGACTTGACGACTTGACTCATATCATCGTGCATGACTCGAACTAAGTCATATGACTAGGACGGCCAGGCAGACATTTCATTGTAACTTCGAAGAATAGTAAAGTTGCCACATTATTGGTATTTCGTTTATCACACGTGATACTTGAAAATAGGGTCAAAAACTGTCATAACTAAGAAAAATCACGTTATTATGAATGCGAGCCATTCTATATCACTTGAACAGAGTTGAAAAAGTGGGTTGAACTGGGTTGAGCTGAAAACTGATCATGAACGGTGAACATATTGACTTGAACTCGGACTCGAGTCAAAACACTATGACTATGACTCTGACTCGACCCTCTACTAGCTGACTTGGACTCGAACTTGACTCGGTGGTGAATTGAAAATGACTCGACTTGACTCGAGGCAAAACTGTAAAAGTGAGAGTGACTTGCGACTCGGAACCTTGTGACTTGGTCACTTGGTCACTCATTATCATGCTACAACGGTATGTAAGATATAGAAAGTTCAAATATTTACCCTTTATGTGACCACAAAATGCCGGTTATACGTCATTTTAAAGATAATTTTGTATTATTAGACCCATTTCATTGCGCTTTGTGATAATGCTGTGGTTTGATCACGTCTTCGCATATATGTCATTTCCACTAACGATACGACTATATGAGGTTTCTAGGCTTTCACAGTGGAAAATCGAATGGAGACTAGGTATTTTATTGATAAGGGCGGAGATCATAAAGTTGGATGATCAATAAATTCGATTATCGCGTTCATCATGATTTAACAACCCATGATTAAGGAAACCGGCTGATCACAGCGCATAAAATTAGTTCTAATCTTATGATTTAACAAATCGGAACAAATTATTACGGATAACTCATAACTAGTTATCTATAAAAACTGCTCACCATTCCTGCCATGTCGATTGTCTCCGGTAATGGCTTCACTAAACAATCGACGAATTATGCACCCACCATTGCAGAGCGATATCAATATTCTATAATGCGTTTCTTCGCCGTACATTGCTGATTATACACGAGTTTTATTTCGCGATGATGACAATTCTACCTATTACAGTCGCAGTATCTTTATCAGCAGGCTGCCATTCAACAACTTGACAAGTGACAGCCAATAACGCGTTTTCTTTCACTACTGTACTCAAATTAATTAATACTCGCGATCAAGATTCAAGTACGGTACTCAAATCATTATGCGCAGTTTTGTGTAATAAGTATCAATGCTGGTCAATACATTAAATGAAATTGTGAGGTACTAGAATTTAATCAAATTTAATCGGTATCGGATATTATACTGCAGCGGTAAGCTGCTTAAAATCGGCTTGAAAGATTTAGTCAGATGATTATGAAAGATTCGTTATAATGAATGAGAATAGGCCCGAGACATACATATCAAGCTATTTATAGATATAGTATATACACTATACACTTATACAGCAACCGACTGCTAGAAAAAATTGCTAAGTTTAACATTGTGCCGCCTTATCTTGCTGTTTTTGATTCATATCCATCGGAATTCATCCATTATTGAGTCGATCGAATACCTTTTTTTCAGAAAACGAAGGTGTGTGCAGAAATTGCTGGAATACAAAGCAGATCCAACAATCAGAAATAATGAGGGATTGTCGACCATGCATTGGTTAGCTGTAAGTTTCATGGCATCGATAAAGTAACTTGACTATATGGAAATCATTCTATGATGGTGCTTATGTGAATGTACAATGTGTACAATAAACAAATGGTGTAGAGTTGGAAAACTACAAAATACCCACTTTTTCCAAATAAAGCTGGAATTAGAATTATAACTAAACAGTTCTTTTCCAAATTAGATTCAAATTAGAATAAACCGATTTTGCAAAAACTAGAAAATTGAATAATATTTTGAAGTAAAAAAACGTACAACAAAATTCAAGTTCAGTTCATAGCAAATTAGAGTTCATTCTTATAGCATATTCTATAGCATGAGAATGTCAAGCTTGGCTCGTTTCGCACTATACAGTTCTCCTGTAGCATTTTCAGGAAACCCTGAAATTAGATTGAGAAATTTTTCCGAGAAATTAGTCTGATAAATCACAAAATTTGATGAAAATCAAAAAAACGTCGACCATATAGCACCAAATTTTTATCAAAATTAGAATGTCCACCAAAACACCTTATATCAAATAGAGTGCTCTTTTTAAGTTATAGGCGGTTCACTGATTTTTCAATTCGAGGGGTAGTCTCCCCCCTTATAATTGAAATCAGAACATAGAAACATTTCACGAATTAGATTAGAATCAGATTACCGACATTTCACTATAATTAGTCTAATTTGGCAATTTGAATTATCTAGTACTGTAGTTCAAGTCTGTTATATAGGTTTTTCTCTCCCTCGTGTGGACAGTATGCTTGCCATGATTTTCACTTGAAATCTTCAAATTGCGGTATATTTATTCTGTTCAATATCAATAAGTGTAATGTAAACACAATTTCTTTTTTACAAAACGATTTTGTCAAAATCGTTGCTTGTTTTCTGTTGGTATTTTGTGTGAATCGAAAGCCTCATTTTGGGACCATTCGTATATGAGCCGTGAAGCAGCCTATTATTTTCTGAAGGTGAATGGCCGTGCTGAAATCCTGATAGATCTTTTGTCTCATGTCACGGACCTGGAGTTGGAAGATTACCAAGGCCAGACGCCTCTACATGTCGCGTCCAAAAATGGTCATAAAAAGGTAAGCGGATGCAGCGGTGTCTGAATTCGTAAAAAACTTTCGTTCCGTTCATATCAGAAACACCTTATTCTCATAAGCACGAGATTGGCAGATATCTGTACATCTGGTTTATTTCAATATGAATAGCATATTCAATGGTAGACTCGAGTCATCTATCCAGACTTGGCTCTTTTCCTGGATGAAGATCGTGCGATAAATGCCACAGGCTGAAGATTATCCAACCTATTTGATACTGCATCTGCAGTCTCTGCAGTGATCTGTTCATATCTTCAATTCCTCCTCTCTTTTATCAGACTGTTCAAGTTCTTCTGGAGCGTGGCGCTGACGTTAACAAGGTGACCCACGCCGGGTATACCGCCCTTCACTTTGCCTGTAGACATGGTCAAAGAGACATAATTCCACCGCTGTTGGAATATGGAGCTCATCACCTTCCTAACAAAGAAGGTGGTACGCCTATGACTCTTTGCTTATCGGTAAGTCAGATTGGCTGTATGGCGTACTCTTTGCGAGATTGCAATGTATAGTTTTCTTCATGCCATTCACGTGTATGTGTGCAGACTTGTGCAAACTACTGGATTTTTGTAGTGCGCAACTAGAACTCGAACTGCTCACTTTTTAAAACTCAGACCTAGAACTATTCATATTCAATTCTTGCAGCTAGATCTATTCACTTTTTAAAATTCGGAACCAAAACTAGAACTAGAACCAGTCACATTAAAAACTTGCAACTAGAGAACTACTTACTTTTTAAAACTCACAATTAGAACTAGAACCAGAACTAACGACCTCTAAAAACCCGCAACTAGAACTAGAACTATTCACTTTTTAAAACTCACAATTATTACCAGAACTAGGACTAGTTAGTTACATTAAAAACTTGCAACTACAACTACTCACTTTTTAAAATTCGAAACTAAAACTAGCATTAAAACTGGAACTAGTCACATCCAAAACTTGCAACTAGAGAATTACTTACTTTTTAAAACTCACAATTAGAACTCGAACTCGAACTAATGACCTTTAAAAACCCGCAAGTTTAACTAGAACTTGAACTACTCACTTTTCAAAACTCGCAACTACACTAGACCCAAATTTGGGGTGAGCCGAATTTAGCGCAAGGGTTTTGTCAGGTTAGTAAAGGTTAAAAACCGCTGTTTTTAGAGGTTTTGTTGAATTGGAAATTTTATATTGTAATCTTTATACCACTGGCACCTGTTTCCAATGGTTGAAAATCTCGAAGGCTGAATTTAGCCGTATGAATTATTTGCTACTTATTTGAGAATATTTATTCTCTTAGGGAGGATACGGGGCTGTATTACAGTCGCTTCTTAATCATTTTCCGAGACTCTACAACACGTTGGTGCCCGCCAGTACAAAGTTATTGCGGCAACATTATGACGCGGTAAGTTTCCAATAATATTTTCAGGAATTTCTAATGCGATAATACTCGAGAATGAAGTAGTGATGTGGAAATGAGGCCAAAGCAAGTTTAATTGCTTCTTTTGATAAGCGAGAGGCTTGTATGAGTTTCGGAATAACTATTATACAGTCTTAATATGCAATTTAGGAAGATACCTGCCCGACCAATATTGGTCCCATCAGAGATAGCACTGTAAGTCGGTGCAATTGCTTACTACGGTATATGGTGATTATATGATGGCTACGTTATGTAGTAGTATTAAGATGTGTGGGTTCAGAAACTGTAGAAATAGCACAACTGCACCACGTGAGTAGCATTGCCAACGGAAATATACTGGAGTAACTCAACTGAGTTGAGGTGCGTCACTACACGCTTTCTCTAATGGGCGTCATATTTGTGAATTCGTTGACCAAAAACATATCATAAGGCAAATACTTGAGTCAATAATCGATAGTCCAAATTCTCTGTTTAGGTCATGAGCTGTTTCCGTCATCTCTATGTCACCAACAAATTGACAATTTTGAACTCTCTCGCCGAATTCTCTGCAAATAGCGGTTTTCAACTGTTGAGTGTTTCAAGTGACTACGATATCCAGGTACGTATGTTGAACTATGTATGGCGATGATCTGACTTTGCCAGTCTTTAGTCTGTGATGCGTAAGGCCCCACATTGAATCTGTATTTAAATTTTCGCCCTATAATGTATACGGACTGGACATTTCTATATTCTGAAGCGGGGTTTTCCACACTAGTGTTCCCATCATGGTTAGTATAAGAGTTTGCCAGTATGCCTAGGTATCAGAAATGTTGCTATAAGAGTAACAAGTTTTAGATATACCTGTACTATAAAAAAAATTGAAAAGAAATCAAATATTACTGGCTATCCCATGAAATAGAAGCGAAGTTATTGGATTTGAAAAAATAGTAATATGGTATGAATTTCTTCCATTCAAGTAACACAGAATCACCCTCAAGTTAACCTGTTTCATTATGATTGTTACTTGTTATGATCCTCATGTTCATTAGTTTCCTTGTTGAAAATAAAGAACACCTTATATCAAGTTGACGTCAGTGCTTTATGCGTAATGTGCAGATTTCTGCGAGTGGCGCTCACAGACTTTGTCATATCTTAGTGCGAGTCATCAATGACTCCATGAATGTAACCTTTGACTTGGCACAGGTCGCCAATTTCAAATCTGCCGTGGAGATTTTAACTGTTTTGTATGAAGGCGGTGATGCCGCAGGTGAGAAGACTGGAAGAGTAGTGTGTTGTTTTGCCGTACGCCAGATGCGATATATCTTTCTCGTTTCTTGCTCAGTATTCCAACCGCTGGAGATACTGTGGAAATCGCTGGAGGAGTGGATGGTGTTTCTGGAAGATGAGATTAAAGAAAATAATTCAGGAGGTATTGGGCGAAATTTTAGTCACACTGATTCTAGTCTTTTGAGCAAGCAGAGCAAGTGACGTTTCGCTTTTTTCTTTTTAAGAGAGCGATCAAAATGCAGTAGAAAATGTAGCATCCGATTCCAGAAATGTGTTGGCCGTCACACACGACCGTATCTGCGCGATAATCGAAGGATTTTATCTCTGCATGCAATGTCTCAATGAAACCAAAACGTAAGCCAACACCATTTCATTAGTCGGATTATGATTATTGCTAGCAGGGTAGTAACCAAGTCACAAGGTCAAGAGACAATCTCACTTTTATAGTTTTGACTCGTTGACAGGTGAATATGGCTGTTGATATAGGCCGAAAATTTTTTTCAATTCCATACAAGTTGTTGACGATTGACTCTCAGCCGAAAATATTCGAGTTTATTCAATATGGATACATCATCCAACTAAGGCGTTAATAATCTCGGATGTATGTGACATGTGCTTTTTCTCAAATCCGGTGGTTTCTCCAGATCAACACCAGCTCGCTTCAAAGAATTCATCCAACACCGGCGGTATGTCATCAATTATCTGATTGAGAAAGACAGCCAAATTATTTTCAAGGTGAATATAATTATATCAACTTTCGGAGAGACTCTCGGACGTACAGAGTTTTTTTTTGTATTGGCCACTTGTTGCCGGCGATTACCCCTGACGGCCGAAAATATCTGTGTACATTTTAATATGAGTATATTATTCAATGTATAGCAACTTTTATGCGGAGGTAATGAATATTATAAAAACTTGACCTGGTTTGACGGCATTTAAGTAGATAATAATTCGTGAAATAATAATTCTCCACTAGTTGTTGACAATGACCCCGACGAGGGTCAGCCGAAATTATTTTGGTTTCTTTCAACACGAATTTATTACTCAATATAGTACTGTGTTTGTAATTATTACAAATATTTTGCCGAGGTGGTTCCAATTGTTGCGTGACGGACTTGAAAATATACGTTGCCGCTATCTTTTGACAGCATTTCAGCTTTCTGCTGAACTGCGCCGACATCATGGCCCATTTCTTAAACGTGATCAAGGGAAGATCGTTCAATGAGAGGCACGACTGGTTCTACGAGAATCTGCATTCGAAAAGAGTGAAGGAAGCGGAACAGAGAATTCGCATGAATACGAGATTATCTAATCCCATTATGGTACGGGGGGCGTATTGTTGTGTCTTTGTCCGATTAAAAATGAATCCCACAATTTCAGGTACGACGTGATCACGTGTTTGAAGACAGCTGCGACGCGATGGAGAAAGAGTCTCCCGACTCTCTGAAATTTTACATCAGCGTTCTGTTCAAAGACGAAGAGGGCATGGTGAGCAGACTTGTACAAACTTGTTGGATGACTGGTTCTAGTTTTAGTTGCGCATTTTTGCAAATTGAGCGGTTCTAGTTCTGGTTGGTCATTTTGAAAAGCGAGTAGTTCTAGCAGGGTTGTAACCAAGTCACAAAGCTCCAAGTCGCAAGTCAATCTCACTTTCATAGATTTGACTCGAGTCAAGTCGAGTTTTAGTTCTAGTCGTCCATTTTGAAAATTCAGTAGTGTTCACAAGACTGATTGTGAGATTAGCTCGGGTAAGGTCACCATATTCTGAGACCTGTAAAAGAGGACACTTTTTAGAAATTACAAAATTTTTAATGTCCGTCAAAAAAAAGCGGGTCATTTGAGAATCTTTACAGGAAATACTGTTGTGTTGACTAAAAAAAGGTCATTCTCGTTGCATTAATTTTATCACTCTTGGTGAAAAGGGACGTTTAATTATAGTACAAGAAGAAATATTGTGTCACTACTTCACAAAATATTAAGTACATGTGAAGCAAGTTGAATTAATCAATTAAATTATAATTGTGGTCAAGTGTTAGTTTGAATTTCCACATAACCTGATTGCACAGGGTGCCGGAGTACTGCGTGAATGGTTCGACGTGCTCTCAAACGAAATCTGCAACCCGGAGTACGCGCTCTTTACTCAATCCGATGACGGTTGTACTTTTCAACCGAACAGTAATTCCGCCATCAATCCCGACCATCTCAATTATTTCTGGTGAGTATGTGTTTATTCGATGTGTTGTGTTTATTCAATGTGTTGTGTTCAATGTGTTGTGTTCAATGTGTTTATTCAATGTGTTTCGTGTTTATTCAATTGGTCTTGTGCTGTGTAGTTTATCCTGAGAGCCTTGGGCTTCCAGCCCGACTTGGACTACTAGATCATTTTAGTTACTGTGAAATACCAGTATTCTAATGCTCATGCTCTAATTTGAATTTTGGTCTAATTTTGGGTTTTCATGAGTATACTGCATGCTTGATGCCAAAACATTTGCCATTCTCTGATTCTCATATTCGCGAGATTGAGTTATGATTTGATGTGAACAGAACAGCGACTCAAGCCAAGTCAAGTAATTTCTGATTCAGGTCTATTTCACACCAAATTTGGCTCGATTCCAACTGGTAGATGTGGTGAACGTGCTGGATTTTGAAAATTTTGAATTTATTATAAAAAAAATGATAAATTTTTTTTTCAAATTACACTGTCAACCCCATGAAATAGTCGACTAGTCTACCAAATTGACGTGAAACAAATTTGACGCAATTTCAATCAGTAGAAGCAAAGTTATTTGAGTTTTTCATTAATAATTCTGGGATTACCCACCTTACAAGCTATTTGTACAAATCCAAAATTTTCAACTGCAATAACTTCGCTTCTACCGGTTTTAAGTGAGCAGAAATTGTTAAGCATTGGTATTTTAGACAGCTTAAAGCATTGTTTCTCCATCTTTCTGCTAATTTGCATTTCAAGTCATTCAGAACGCTGTGACTCTCGTCATCTCAACACTCCTTTTGAAGACACTGCCAATATTCTATCTGCTGTCTTTAGTTTTGCGGGACGCATCCTAGGGCTGGCGCTTTATCACAAGCAATTGGTGAACGTTTACTTCACTCGATCGTTCTACAAACACATACTGGGGATACCCGTCGATTACACAGACGTGGCTTCCATCGACCCGGAGTATGCCAAGAATCTGCAGTGGATATTGGACAACGACATCTCTGAATTAGGTACAGTGTTTGTAGGCATGGGCAAATGATGAAGTCAATGGCTGCGATAATGGCCCCGCAAAATTGAGTGCCTTATCCTAATCCGTTATGAAGTCGTAACTGTATGAATGGTGTAGAAAGTTCAAATATGTACACTAGGATTGTTAAAAAAGATTCCGGGAATTTACCGATTAAATTGTGAGGTCGCCTAAAAAATGCTGCACACCCGATTGACTCGATTCCAAACGGTAAATGTGAACGCACGGGAGTTTAAAAATTTTGAATTTATTATGAACAATTTTTTCAAGTTTTTCTGCAACATCATGAAATTGTTGAGTTGTCTACAAAAACGATGCAGTACAAATTTGACGCAATTCCAACCCGTAGAGGCAAAGTTTTTCATTAATAATTCTGGGATTACCAGCCGTCAGGCTATTTTTGCGAATCCAAACTTTGCCAACTGCAATTACTTTCTATCGGTTGGGAGTGAGCAAAAATTGTTATGTACCGTTCTTCCAAAAGTTATTTCAGAACAACCCAATTGTACATTTAATACCGACTAAAACGAATATAATGTAATTTCTTAGTTCTACATCACATTGAAGATTGTTTCATATTTTTTCGATCATACCTTTTGCATAACACTATATAAAAATGCTGTAGGTTGGTCACGGCTCTAATAGTTAGCTGCTGATGTCGCATTGTCATACGCTACTTTTAAACACAGGCTTGGATCTGACTTTCACTGTGGAAACCGACGTGTTTGGGTCGATGCAAGAAATTGAATTGAAGCCCGGAGGCTCGGATATACTGGTTAATGAGGTGATAATGATGTTTACAATTTTTGTTTAGGATGGTCCATGATTAATTTCTTTATCTGTTTACCAGAGTGCATTATTGCAATTACTTGTTCAACTTTTTTTTAATCCAAGATACTATCTTAACGCATACCGGTATCTAAATGCAATAGATACTTTGTTATCACATCTCGTGAGTAAATTGTAGCAATGACAAATGGTGACGACCCTAGTATCACAGTTATTATAAATGGGAATAAATTAGGATTATTGCCACACATTTTTTTCCTGATTAAATTTGAAATAATGGATTCGGAAAATTTTGGAAATTGAATTAAATTTTGAAGTGGAAAGAAATTCAATGCTAATCAAGTTCAGTTTGTTGTCATAAGCACAAGAATGACAAATGTTTCTACGCAAAGCTTGGCTCGTTTCACACTATACAGTTCACCTGTAGCAATTTCAGGAAAACAGGGAATTAGATTAGAATTAAAATAATAGAAACGTTTCTCAAATCAGATTAGAATTAGATTACTGTCATTACTCATTTTGTTCTCATTAGTCTAAATAAAATTATCCAATTTTCCAAGGTTGATCTCAGCCAAAAATTTAAATGCACATTGTACTTTTGCACATCTCCCTGTAGTATTATCACCTGCTTCTAGTGATTAGGGCGAATATTTCATCAAAATTTTATCAAAATTGTCGCGTTAGGTCAAAATATTGTCAAATACTTGAGCACGACATTTTGTCAAATTTTTTTTTTTCGTTTTTAGGTAAAAAAATAATCGCCCTACTTATAATTTAAATCTTTTGATTTTGGCCATCGGTACATATAAGTTTAGTGACTACCTTTTAAAACCATTTATTTACTGCTCCAAACAGTTTTTGCATGTTCTGGAAGACGCTAATTGAGTCGTATTAGTTGGTGATGCTTTTACAGGGTCGTAAGCAAGTCGCAAGGTTCCGAGTCACGAGTCAATCTCACTTTTATAGTTTGACTCGAGTCAAACCGAGTCATTTTCAATTCACAACCGAGACAAGTCCGAGTCTTAAGTCATTGGGTTCGCTGTTCAGTTTTGAGTTTAACCCACTTTTTTTTCAACTCTGCCAGAGTGATATAGAATGGCTTACATTCATATTATCGTAATTTTCCTCAGTCCTAACCGTTTCTGGCCCTATTTTCCAAGTATCAGGACTGCAACGAAATACCAATCATGCGGTGACTTCACTATTCTCGGAAGTTACAATGATATGTTTGTCTGGGCCGTCCCAGTCTCGAGTCATATGACTTGGTTCGAGTCATGCACAATGACTCGATTACAGTTCGAGTCAATACAAAAAATTTTTCGAGTCGAGTCATTTTACGCACTCGAAAAAATGACTCGAGTCAAGTCGAGTCACCAAAAAAATTGTGACTCGAGTTGAGTCATGACTCGAGTAATTACAACCCAGTGCTTTTATCCTGACGCAAAGTCTTATTCTCAGGAGAATAAAGCTGAATACGTCCAGCTTGTGACGGAACTCAGAATGACCCGCGCCATTCAACCGCAGATCGACGCCTTTCGACAAGGCTTCAACGCTTTTATACCGCGTAAGCGCGCAGCCAGAAACTGATAAAATATCTATGCTTATTTCTGATGAATTTTTTGCAGAGTCTCTCATTCAAATCTTTACCGAGGAGGAACTGGAATTGCTCCTGTCTGGCTTGTCAGAGATCGACTCCGATGACTGGAGATCGCACACCAAGTATTCGGGAGGTTACACAGAGGACAGCGAGGTAATTCCCTCCCATATACGATTGAATAGTATATTCGTATTGAAATAAACGCAAATTATTTCGGCGGACACTCGTCAGGGGTAATCGTCTGGGTTGTAATGACTCAAGTCATGGTTTTTTGATCAAGTCATGATTTTTTGAGAAAATGACTCGTCTTGACTCGAGTCAATCTGCGTATTGACTCGACTTGGACTCGAGTCATTGCGCATGACTCGAGACTCAGACAGCCAAGACCGCCATTTCATTGTAATTTCGAAGAATAGTAAAGTCACCACGCTATTGGGATTTCGTCTATCGGTACTGGTACTTGAAATTGCGGCCAGAAACTGTTGAAAATGAGGAAAATCAATGCGAATCATTCGATACCACCAAACAGAGTTATAAAAAGTAGATTTCGCAAGAATTTAACTGGAAACTGAGCATTCAACACAATGATTTGGACTCGGACTGGAGTCATAATAACATGACTCGGACTCAACCCTCTGCTCGCTGACTTGACTCGGTGGTGAATTGAAAACGACTCGACTTGACTCGAGTCAAAACTGTAGAAGGGAAATTGACTTGTGACTCGGAACCTCGTGACTCGGTTACAACCCTGGTAATCGTCAGCAACTTGTAGAGAATGGAAAGGAACAACAACCGTATATGACGTCACATGCATGTAATTCGAATGATAGAGAGTAAATGTAGATGCACAGAAGCAGAAACTCATTCTGTTGGCGCAAGTTACCGTAATTTTCCGAATACAGTGCGCCCCCATGTATAATACGCACCCTTAAAATGGCGTGTATATTCTGGGAAAAAGCCTGTACCCATGTATAGTACGCACCGTGCATTCGCAGTACATGAGTACATGAATAGGTGCGGTTTAGTATTCGATGTTGTTCTGTTTTGCAATGGCACTGTCGAACAATCGTGACATAGTGATCGCTAATCATAATACAATTACTGGCATTGTCTCTAAACGAGATTAGATAGTAACCAAAGCCTTTGAGGTCGGCGACGCGATAGTTCAGGCTAGCGACACACGACATCTTGCGCACGTGGCCTATTACAATTACAGACGCGATTGCTCAGGCCAACGGTTATGTCGTGCGCACCAGTCCTGTTGGAGATGCGACTGATTACGCAAGGGATTATATCTTGCGCACATGGCCTCTTGTGTAATGTGTATGCGATTGTTAAGGCCAGTCGTTGACGCGATGAATCAACAAGGTTTGCCGCGCACGCTTGTAGCAATCAGCGACCTAATTTCACTCGCGTACAAACGGCAAACCAACTCAGCAAGAGATCGCGTGCTTTGCAGACGACTCTCGTTAATTAGAAACACGCTTTTCGTTAATTGGCAACACGCTTCTCTATTTGGCAGCGCGTTACACTCTATAATACGAATTACCGGGCGCAATGGCTAGAGGGGATGCGCGATTTAAACAAACATGAAGAAAGGTGTGATTTCAAGTTTTTGATCGAGGGATTTTTTTTCAAGGCTTGCTGTACCCATTTACCCTATTTTAGGGCAAAAAATCGGTAAAATTTTGCGCATTATACGTGGAAAATTACGGTATGTTGGCAGATTTTTATGAGCGTTGACTCCATTGCTGATTTGAGCTGACAACTAACAATTCATGCCTTTTTCAAGCTTGATTAGAATTAGAATTATAGCTACACGTTTCATTCCAAGTTAGATTAGAATGAGAATTACCAAATTACTGAAAACTAGGAAATTCGAAAAAAATACAAGGACAACAAAAATTCTGTCTCGCTTCGCACTATATAGCTCTAGGATTTTCAGGAAAACCATAACAAATTAGATTAGAATTAGTTTACGGACATTTTTCTTTAATCAGTCTAGGTATGGAACTAGAAATATCTAGTTAACTAACTCTGTCTTGCTTTGCAGGTGATCAAGTGGTTCTGGCAATGTGTGCAAGGCATGAGCAATGGCGGCAAGATTATGTTGCTGCAATTTTCGACGGGATGTTCGCGCGTTCCGCATCGCGGATTCTCTCAGTTACACACCGTCGGGGGCAAAGCGAATTTTGTGATAACCTATCTTCCTTACCGTGATGACGATGAATTACCGACTGCTAGCACCTGGTATGTTGACGGTGTGCTTTTTCCCTTGTACCTTCTAGGGCACGTGCTTGTTACTTACATTGCCTAGGGCCTGGTGGGTGTCTGATTTCAAAGACTACTGCAAGTTGTTTTGACACCTCCCTATCTTTTCATTGTGCCGCAGTCTGGTGGGGTTTTAAAATGATGGAATTGTTAATAAACCGATGCTGATACCATGCATTTTGAAATGCATTTAACTTGAGTCTTGAGTCCGAGTCCAAGGCATTAGGTTCACTGTTCAGTTTTCAGTTCAATCCGGTTCAAACGACTTTTTTCAACTCTGCTCGAGTGATATAGAATGGCTTAAAGTCATAATTAGGGCGATTTTTTTTACCTAAAAACAAAAGATTTTGACCAAAAAGTATCAAATTTTTGACATTTTTTGACCTTAAAAATCTCAATTTTGACCAAATTTGACCTAACGTATGCAAATTAGGTATTTTCCCGTTTCTGGTTGGAACTGTCTGTCCCTACGAAGTAGTTTGGCCTGAAAAATAACTTCATTTTAGCAGTAGTACGCATTATGGTAGAAATAATTAAAAAAAATTGTAGTACAGCGAAAGATACTGTCCTACATTCTCGGGTAGAAAGTGTCTGTCCTTACTAAGTAGCTCGCCAAGAATGGAAAAAGAACGTTCAACAGCAGCAGTTGTTGGCTGACAACACCGAAGTTGTGCGTACACTGCTGGTGACAAACCTTGTTGCTTCATTCAGACAATGTTGTCTACATCACAATTTTGAATCATGCGCTTCTTGATATAAGAACCATGCAATGCCCACACAGTCTTGCTTCAGTTGGGATATCGCGGTACGTTGTCTATAGAAACCATTGACCAATCACCAATTCTTTAATTATTTATTATAGTGGTGCCCACCGTAAATACTATTTTATTTGTAATCCAAATTTTTTGACGGCAACAACTCCGCTTCCACTGGTTGGAATTGAACCAAATTTGGTGAACATCGTTTCTATAGACAACCTATCACCATCGTGGGGTGAACAGAAAAGTTTCAAATTATTTGTTATTTCTTTTTATATAATAAATAGAAACTTTCTTCTCCTGTAGCAATGCGGCTACTGGTTGGAATGGAACCAAATTTGGTGTGTAGGCTTAAATTAGGTAACCTAACAATTTTATCAAGTAGCCAGTACGATTTGAGAAAAAAAGCCTTTTTAGAAGAGCCCTAATGTCCACTGTGGTTCAGAATTTCGATGCTAATAGTCCCATTATTTTTCAGCATAAACATGTTGAAGATACCGGATTATCCATCCTACGAGTGTCTGGACCAGAAATTGAAGATTGCCATACGTTGTGGTAGCCAGGGCTACGCTAAAACGTGAACTGCGAATATAGCTGTGAGTAAAGGGAATTGGTTTCGTTTACAAGAACGGTATTTACCGATTTCATTACATGCAATATTAGAGCTGTCGGAATTAAGCTACATATATATTCATATTGACTCTGTGTTTGAATTGAATTCGTGCGTGGCCACTGTCTACATATCAGAACAAAATACCAATGCGTTTATTACGTTACAATTATTCGATGCTTCTGGTACTGATTAGCAATTCGCATCTGTTCAAACTTTAAAATAACTCATTGTAAAGATTTTTTTTGCACTCGTTCGATTCAATACGTTATATTTTCAGATGTACATTGGCAGTGATTTTTGTGACAAACAAATTCGGGAATTTTATTTGAAATCCTACTTTTTTACACTGTAAATGTTCCTATTTCTGATTCTAATCTACCTTTTGCACTTTACATGGAACGTGTCTTGGCGAGATTTTATTCCTGTCATACCGATGTGTAGTTTTAATTTGTATTGCTATATATTAGTCTCATTTCAATATCTGTCTTTTCAAGTATTCACTGGTTAGCTGTGTACGCTGGTTTTCGTTATTCGCATAAAATACAGGAATGTGTGGATATGCAATATCAGGGATGAGTTCTTATTTTCTGGTTTCTGCCAGGGTTGTAATGACTCGACTTGACTTGACCAAGTCAAATGACTCAAGACAGGCATTTCATTGTAACTTCAAAGAATCTTAAAGTTATCACTAGGGCAAGTTTTTGTTGCAGTTAAATCTGTGGAAAGTTGCATTGATTTTTGAAAAAAGTTGCATTTTGACCACATTTTGCTCGGTTGACTAAAAAAAAAGAAATGTCAATTTTCCGGTTCAGCTCCCGAAATACCCGTAAAAGCGTTACTTCGGTGCTGATTTACGGTGTTTCAGTCGAATTTGGCCGTGTATTTCACCAAAATCGAAAATACTTTCATGAAAAATCGAGAAAGTTGCAAAATTTTGCAAAAAGTTGCATGAAAAAAATGGACAAAAGTTGCAAAAAGTTGCACTATAAGATTTCTTCAAACAGCTTGAAACATCTTTCTACATATCTTACGAGTATTTAGGAAGCTGTCGGAAGCTGTAAAAAAAGTTGCAAAAACTTGCCCTAGTTATCACCTAATTGGTATTACATTTGCCAGTACTGGAACTTGAAAAATATGGCTAGAAACTCTTTACGAATGAGGAAAATTACTATGATGGGTGTGAGGCATTCGATACCAGCCAGGCACTTTTAAAAAAGTCGGTTGAACTTGACCTGGACTCGATGATTTGGATTCGAGTCTCAACACTATGACTCAAGCTTGACCCTGACTTGGACTCGACTCGGTTGTGACTTGAAAATGACTCAACTTGACTCTAGTCAAAACTATGATTGTTAGATGGACTTGTGACTTGGTTACAACCCTGGATATAGCACCAGAAGTTAATTTCCATCTAAAAGAATATGTCTCTGTAGGAATATAGTGTAAACTCGCATTTTTATATTTCAATATCTGTATTCGGTCAAGATACATTGAATTCGGTTCTCTATATCCATATATTGAATCGACGAGCAATCAGGAAATTGAGATTTTGGCAAAATATGAAACAATTGCATCAAGTCTTTTCGACGCAGTTCAGGTAATTCATTTTCAGCTTCAAAATTGAAACTATCATTGATAGAACTAAAATAAAAGCATAGTAGGCAAACGAACCACAAATCAATAATGCAATAAGCTAGTGAATATCACATCTCATTGTAACAAATTAACGAATCTATTCTAATAAAAATCATTATACAAAACTATAATTTATGGGTATTGGTAAAACAAAAAGCATCAATCAATACTAGGTACTAATGTACGTAATGCAAGTTCTAAGGAGAGAAAGTAGCTGTTGCATGGTACTATTGAAACATGCTAATTCATATACATGATTTAGGTAAAATCCAGCTTGAAGGTAAATAAGTTGAGCTACAAAAATACACATTTCATAAAAAATAATATGAATTAATAGAGAAGGTTTCTTTGTATAGTTGGGTACAAAAATACTTGGTTTATTTACAAAATATTTCAAAGTTGAAACAATAGTTGTTACGATCATATACACAATGTTTGGCCACAACTGAATGATAGATATTTTGCAAAATGCTTCTAATGTAACCTGCTGAATAGAAAGCGATAGCCGGAAGTTATCCAATTTCAACTGCGTGATCAGGTTTAAGGGACAGGGTTACAATATGGAATCTGGCTTTATTATCTACAACAGTGCTTTTGAACCTGTGTGCACAAAATGTGCATGGGGTACATGAGTACGAAAGGGCATCATAAACTTGTTTTTTACTAAACTGGTTCTTAAATGGGGGTCCGCGGAATAGTATTTAAGTTTCGAGGCCAATAAGCCAAGTACCCAATATTTATGGCCAATTCTATTGATCAGAAGATTTCCATGAATCCCTAATCTCTGGATTTTGCACAATTCTGCCAGATTTAGTCCCTATCCTAAATATTATTTTGCTGTGTGGAACTGTGGATATTCATATTATGATATATTGAAAATTAAAGCCACTCAAGGTCAGCAACACTTTTGAATTGAACTTTGAGGGTTCAAAGAGCTTCTCGGAGGTACAGAACTTCGATATACGGTTGAATAATATATTCATATTGAAATAAACCGGAATATTTTCGGCTGACACTTGTCACCGATGATAGTCAGCAACTTCAAGGGTTCACTAAACTAAAAAGGGTCGATGATCTGTACCGTCAGAAAAGCGTGGACGGAATGTTATGGATGGAGTGTATCTGTTGATATACTGTTTATAAGGTATAACCAGACTTGTACGAACTACCAATCTTGCTGGTTGACGGTCAAATAAAAACTGCTTTTTTGAGTAGTTCCAGTTCTAGCAGTAGTGAGAAGTTCTAGTTATACTTGTAGATTTTGAAAATCCAGTAGTTGTACAGTAGTTTAACGTTTGCATATCATCACGACTGGCTCGTAATCTTTTTCACAATATCTTCAAATTGCTCATTCGGTACTTTTACGATTTCGTTTTTCATGAATTCGATGGCCGCGCTCACGTCGGGCGCGAACATTTCAAAATTACGCAGCTGCCGCAGCACCGCCGCAAACGATTCCAGCGTTATCTGATGGTCCATGATGTTGACGGGCTTTCTTCTCTTGCATCCTTTGCAGTCTTCTTGCCAGCCCATGAATTTGGCGGCTGATTTTTCAAGATGTTCGAACACTGTTTTGCAAGGCTTATCTGTAGCTTCTTGGAGGGATGTCATTTTCAGTATCTTTGTAAACCTGCACATGAAAAAACGGATATTTACGGAACAGTTGCAAGCACTGGTGGGATTCAAATTTTTTGTCAGCGGTTTATATCACAAAATTCGATTTTTTCAGACGATTCTGCTACAAGACGTATCTTTTACGCGACTACAAAGAACATAACGTCAGTTTAACATCATATTGAACATAATTTGGTATTTTTTGGTATCTATTTGGTATAATTCAGTATTTTTTGATCACGCCTATATCAATGCACTCTGTGACAATGCTATAGGTTTTCATGACTTCACGGATATGTAATTTCAACTAACGTGCGTAGCCTTGTATTACGTGCTTCGCAGGACTGTAACCAAGTCACAAGTCAATCTCAATTTTATAGTTTTGACTCGAGTCAAGTCGAGTCATTTTCAATTCACTATCGAGTCAAGTCCGAGTCCAAGTCATCGAGCAGAGGTTCGAGTCCGAGTCACGGTGTTATGACTCAAGTCCGAGTCCAAGTCATTGTGTTTACTGCTCAGTTTCCAGTTAAGGTCTTGTTAAACCCAATTTTATAACTCTGTTTGGTGATATCGAATGGTTCGCGTTTATAGTATACTAATTTTCGCATATTTAGCAAGTTCTGGTCGCATTTTAAAGTACCAGTCCTATAAAGTGGTTTCTTTACTATTTTTCGAAACTACAATGAAATGTCGGTCTTTCCCGTCTGAGTCTCGAGTCTCATGACTTGGTTCGAGTCATGCGCAATAGATCGCGTCCAAGTCGAGTCAATACACAGATTGACTCGAGCCAAGTCAAGTCATTAGAATATGGTGACTTTTGAGATTTCAAGGCTTCCATAGTGGAAAATACCATTGAAACTATAATTTTTGTTGATAAATTAACCGTTGTTAGCAAGGAGCGTATAATTTCAGTACCGAATGAGATAAGACCTTGGAGGTACATAACTTCAATATACAATTGAATATTATATTCATATTGAAATGAACCCGGATATTTTCGGCTGACACTCGCCAGGGGTCATCGTGAGCAACTAGTATGGCGTTTTAAATTACTTACCATTCTGATTCCGCGGCTGCGGACGCGACGGAATACCTCCCATCAGCTCTAGGCAGCGCCCCTTCGTTTTGTATCGCCGACCTCATCGTTCTCAAATCTCTGTCGATGCTTAACTGACACACGTCGAACGCTTCAAACTTTTTCTCTATTCTATCCGTCCTACTCCGATGAAGTTCAGAAAGACTCTGATGCAAACGTAAAGCTTTCATGTCTGCCACTTCTTGAAATTGTTCTCTTAGCTTGGTCATGGTTTTCTCTCGTTGGTCGCTGCTGAACGTGGCTTCGTTCAGTCGCAGTTTAGGAGGGGAGCTCTTTGGACGTTTCTGGACGTTTCTTTCAGGTTTTGTTGCGTTGTTGGGCGGAACTGGACTGGCTGATCGGAAGGAATCTCTTCTCCTGTGAAGAAGGAAGTTTTGTTGGAAAGTACTATAATCGAAGTACTAAATTTTTGGAGTAACAACAACTCCGGTAGTTATGATTTTAAACCACTCTCACTTCAACTGCAGTTTTCACTTTTTTAGGGAAAACTAGGCCTAGAATCAAGGTTCTAATGACTCGAGTCGCAATTTTTCGTGGACTCGACTTGACTCGAGTCATTTTATCAAAAATAGAAAATAACTCAACTCGAGTTAATTTCTGTATTGACTCGACTTTTCAGGGTTGTAATGACTCGAGTTGCGATTATTTGGTGACTCGACTTGACTCGAGTCATTTTCTCAAAACACAGAAAATGAATCGACTCGACACAATTAATGTATTGACTCGAGTCATTGCGCATGACTCGGATCAAGTCATATGACTCGAGACTCGGATGGCCAAGACCAACATTTCATTGTCGAAACTGTTACAAGTGAAGAAAATTAGTATATTATGAATGTGAAGCATTCGATATCACCAAGCAGGGTTGTAATACGTGGGTTTAACAAGACTTTAACTTGTGACTCAACAGTCAACGCAATGACTTGAACTCGGACTTGGCACTCTACTCACTGACTTGGACTCGGACTTGAATCGGTGGTGAATTGAAAATGACTCGACTTGACTCGAGTCAAAACTATAAAAGTGAGATTGACTTGTGACTCGGAACCTTGTGATTTGGTTACAAACCCCCCACCACCTTTACATACTCGTGTCTGGTACTTACCCAGCGTTCTTCATTCTCGGTCCAGCGGTGTGCGGTCTGATGACAGTCTTTCTAGCCACCGGGCTGGGTTGGCGAGGCAAGTCTGGTGGTTTAGTGTCCATCGCGGGTATCGTTACAGTCAGCACGCCTTTTGGTGTCTTTGGATAAGGCGACAGTGCCCCTGAAATAAAAAATGTTATTCAATTCTTGCAGTCCTTTAAAAGGGGAGTATTCATGAGTCAGTGGTTTCTGACCAATGTCAGTCTGCGGCCCCCGTGCAGACATAGCTGGGGTTTCTAACCATTAATTATTAAGTCATTGGAATATCTGGAATAACTAGAATGTTTTCATCTCTTCCGAATGGGATAAGAATTATAATATTCGTAAAAACTTGGAAATTCTTCATTGTATCGCATTTTTGTGGTGTATGGAACTGATAAAATTGTTAATAAACCAATGATGATGATGATAAATATCAATTCCATAACCACTCCATGACTATAAGTCCACGCAGATTGTGCATGACCATTTACTCATCATATAGCACTTACGATCAGTACTAAATGATTTCATCAACCCAACTAATGTGTATGAATGAATGTCTCAATTCAACCTATTGTGCCATTCCAAAACTGTCCTCAGGTTAATGTATCCACAAGCAAATTGGTAATACGAGATCCTTTAGAATCAGAAACGAGTTAGCAAGTTATCCTCAATCCGCCCATTGATACAATTGATATTCCTACAAATGCGATGTTTCCAATCTGTTGAATCAACAACGACCACAAAAGATATTAGTTCTTTATTGTCACACAGCCATAAACGCACAATGCAGAAGAGTCTGTCAAGTAAACAGGTATAGAATTTCAAAAAATTCTAGTTCCATGTTTGTTTTGGAGTAGTAAGGGTATTGTTACCTAACAGTCTCAATCTGTGTGATATGATATATCATATGTTGTTAACGGTGGTATTGGTGATAATTGATTCATTTAGTTAACGGAGCCTGTACTGTTGTTAAATTGGAATCTTTATTTTGAATGTAGCTACATGGTATGGAATTCCATCGATACTTTCACTGGAAAAACTGGGCATTAGGGGTGTTCAAAAATGACTTATTTTCTCAAATTGTACTGGCTACTTGATAATCTTGTTAGGTTACGTAATTTAAGCCTACACACCAAATTTGGTTCAATTCCAGCCAGTAGCCACATTGCTACACCAGAAGACAGTTTCTATTTATTATATAAAAATAAATTACCAAAATTTTCCAAATTTTCTAATCACCCCATAAAATTGTTCGGTTGTCTATAGAAACGACGTCCACCAAATTTGGCTCAATCCCAACCAGTGGAAATGGAGTTATTGCTGTCGAGAAATTTAGATTAGAATAAAATAGTATTTACGGTGGGCACACCTATAATAAATAATTGAAGAATTGGCCACCATAAATTTTATTGATAATCCCAATTTTTCGTCGGCAATCACTGGTTCCACTGGTTGAAATTGAACCAAATTTGGTGAACATCGTTTCTATAGACAACTTAACACCTTCAGGGGGTGAACAGAAAATCTTCAATATTTTTTTTATTCATTTTTAGATAATAAATAGAAACTTTCTTCCCCTGTAGCAATTCGGCTACTGGTTGGAATTGAACCAAATTTGGTGTGTAGGCTTAAATTAGGTAACCTAACAATTTTATCAAGTAGCCAGTACGATTTGAGAAAAAAAGTCATTTCTGAACACCCCTACTGGGCATTTCTACTAATAAGGACTAATCTTTCAAAGAGACTTGGAGGTACAGATCGTAAATATCGATACAATTGATATTGATATAAACAAAAATATTTTCGGATAGGCACTCGTCTGCGGTAATCGTCATAGCCGTACCTTCTATGTCTAAATTCATAGTAACATAATATTTCTGCTGTAAAGACTCACATTTGTATACAGGAGATCGCAGCCGACGTTTCTTTTCCGCTTTATCATCGGCTACCTGTTTTCTGAATTGCATTTCTTTGTCTACGCTTTCCTTGACGGTATCCAAGAGCTTGACCAAATTGTTATGATAGTTGGAAGTCTCGTTGTCTTCGATTGGATCATCGTCAATTGTTCGGTCGTCTGTGACACGAAATGACCAAAGAAATGTGACAATGCATTCACCAGACAGGCGTAATACAGACCAGTGTTGGGATCAAGTCATCACTACCTTTGAGTCACTGGAAATTTTGACTCAAGTCATGTAATTTAAAAATAATTCAAGTCAAGTCATGCTATAATATCATGACATCATAAGTTTGTGAAGTTATAATAATATAATGATTTATAGAGCGCAACATATCATCCCTACAGAAAGATAATAGAATATAAATGTATGAAGATATGTAAGAGAAGTAATAGTCATATGGAATAAATCAGGGTTGTAATGATTCGAGTCATGATATTCTCGACTTGACTCGAGTCATTTTCTCAAAATATGGCAATGACTCGACTCGAGTCAATCTGTGTATCTCGAACCAAGTCATATGACGCGCGACTCTGACGGCCAAGGCCGACATTTCATTGTAATTTCGAAGAACAGTAAAACAACCACCCTATTGGCATTTCGCGTATTGGTACTGGCACTTGAAAATGAGACCAGAAACTGCTAAAAGTGAGTAAAATTAGTATATTATAAATGCGAACCATTGGATATCACCAAACAAAGTTATAAAAAGAGGGTTAAACAACATTTTAACTGGAAACTGAGCAGTCAACACAATGACTTGGACTCGGACTCGAGTCATAGTACCATGGCTCGGACTCGACCCTCTGCTCAAAGACTTGGACTCAGACTCGAGTCATAGTACCATGGCTCGGACTCGACCCTCTGCTCGAAGACTTGGACTCGGACTTGAATCGGTGGTGAATTGAAAATGACTCGACTTGACTCGAGTCAAAACTATACAAGTGAGATTGACTTGTGACTCGGAGCCTAGTGGCTTGGTTACAGCCCTGTAACTAATGAACACTACTGCAGTTGGAATGCACATCAAAATAAAACAGTTTTCATTTCACTCTTGAAAACATCTAGCGAGCCATACAATCTGATAAAATCTGGAAGAAGCATTATGGAAACAAAGCAAATACATCAAAAGCTCGTTAGTACCGATAGTGTCTCGATCCGGTAAAATAATCGTAGGAGTGGGCGTCGCGCTCCTTGAAGTCTCATGAATGCTCGGCATCTCCCGATATTGCTGGGCCTCCTTCGAGCCAAACCTTTCGCGGATCTTATTGGTTGCATAGTAAGATCCTTTCGCCGAATTCGAGGCCGCGTGGACGCTCGATGCAGATGTTGATCTCGACAGAGACCTAGTCAGATCGCAGACATTGTCAGTAGCGTTAAGATTTTTCAAATCCAACACAAATGTACTAAATTGCCAGAGATGGTTGGTGTAGGTAGGGATAGAATTTCTTAAGGCAGATCAAAACAATTCTATGTTATCTTCAAAGACTACTCTGAATCATTTCGATGCCTTCCCAGGGTTGTAACCAGGTCACAAGTCCATCGTACTTTTATAGTTTTGATTCAAGTTAGTCAAGTCATTTTCAATCCACTGCCGAGTGAAGTCAGAGGCCAAGTCAGTGAGCATAGGGTCGAGTCCAAGTCATAGCGTTCATTGCTCATTATCGAGTTCAATTGACTTTTTCATACTCTTGGGTGATATACTCAATTTTCTTACTCTCAACATGTTTATTCAAACAGATAAAACACTGTTTGGTTTGGTTTATTAGCAATTTTTATCAGTTCAATACACCGCAAACTTGTGATACAACGAAAAGATATGAAGGTGTCGAAACGACTTCAGGTAGTCTCGGCGTCCTAAACATAGAAGCAGGGATATATATCTATATATCCCTGCATAGAAGATATGCGGAAACTAGAAATCGCCAAGTTTATGTATCAGTTTCACTGCGGTCGTTGCCCCGAATATTTCAATGACTTCTTTACCTCTGAATCAAAAGCGCACAAGTACAACACACGCGCGTCCACGTCGTCCAAATATCATATGATCGACCGAAAAGATCATCGCTCTATCAAATATGCCGGACCTGATGTGTGGAACAGCATCCCGCCGGCCATCCGGCAGTCGACGAGCATGTCCACATTCAAGTCGAAATACAAGCAATTACTACTAAATAAATACTAGTCCATCCTCAAGATTACCGGACCACGACTGACCTATCGATCTCGCTTCCCATGACATGCCGCCCTATTTCTTGTCGCTTCCTTTTTCTATAGTATCTTCTTTACTTTCATTCAGTGTGCATGCCTCCTCTTTACATCGCCTAGGCCAAGGTGGGTGTCCGATTCCATATAGACAACTCCTAGTCGCTTCGACATCTTCCTTTCTTTTCATTGTATCGCATTTTTTGTGGTGTATTGAACTGATAAAATTGCTAATAAACCAATGATGGTGATGATGATGGAATCAGACACCCACCTTGGCCTAGGCGATGTAAAGAGGGGGCATGCACACTGAATGAAAGTAAAGAAGATACTATAGAAAAAGGAAGCGACAAGAAATAGGGCGGCATGTCATGGGAAGCGAGATCGATAGGTCAGGTCGTAGTCTGGTAATCTTGAGGACGGACTAGTATTTATTTAGCAGAAATTGCTTGTATTTCGACTTGAAGGTGGACACTGGACATGCTCGTCGACTGTCGGATGGCCGGCGGGATACTGTTCCACACATCAGGTCCGGCCTATTTGAGAGAGCGATGATCTTTTCGGTCGATGGTATGATATTTGGGCATATTTTTCACGTATCGGTCCACGAGACTTCAATCGAGTCACATAGAATCTCTCGAGTCATAAAATTTGATCGAGTCATGTACAATGACTCGAGTGCAAGTGGAGTCAATACACAAAGCAACTCAAGTCGAGTCATATTCCATTTTTAATAAAATGACGTAAGTCAAATCGAGTCAACGAAAAATTGCAACTCGAATATTTACAACCCTGCATCTTCTTATCTTATCATTGTATCGTAATCTGGTAGTGCTTTTGAAAGGATGAAATTATTAACAACCTAAATAAAGCTTCAAGATGGTATTGGTGATATTTCTCGGGTATGTGAAATGTGAGAAGCACAAACTGATATCTTGAGATTGGCATAATTTCACTGAAATAATAATGAAAATCTATTTAAAAACTACACTCTGCCACTATTGTAATGTAGTAATTTGTCTTCAGAAACCCTTGATATCAAAGTGCGAGTTTGAAAATAACACCCCTCAAGTTGGTAATGATTGTAGGAAAATCATTTTAAACGCACGCCATGTTCTTACAAGTGCAACACTTGCATTCACATTTAAAACATGTCAGGGAAGAGATGAAAATTAATATCGTCGGTAATCTGTAACTATTACATCCGTTGGACACAAATACCACTCACATTTGTATTAGGTAAACAGAAAGATGGAATTCTGACAGTAATCAAATAGATAACTTTCAAAATGATACGTCTGTGTAATACCACAGCATAAAGTATCATTCTGTTATCTTTGGCATTAAGGATACTTGTCTAAAGCAGACATGATCGAGTGGCTTTGTTTAAATATGCAGACTTCTGCTTCAACAATAAAGCCGTCATATTTTCATTACCACATATCAGATTAAGTAAATATTGCCAGTATTAAACCCTAATAAGGGTGGAGATTACCATAGCGACTCACATAACTTAGACTGATAGATGCGTAAATGTGTACATAACTTTGTAAGACGGATTTATTTTGCCAATTAAAGCTTCTCAGCAATCAATTCCTTGCTCCTCATATTCTGCGATATTTAGATTTAATGTAATATTTTGTTTGATCTTAGCTACATCCATGATAAATTATTCTAGCTCGAGTAACATTGTATGGCGTCTCATGTTATAATATACCGATAACGGATATACGATAGATATTATTAATACGATATTGGAAGGTTTTGTGAGTTTAATTGTTGAAATGAAATTATCATTGACGAGCTTCTTGGAGGCACAAAACTTCAATAGACAATTGAATAGTATATTAATATTGAAATAAAAAAATACAAAATTGCACTTAGTTACTCTGAAAGTCATTTTGATGTATATACCTACCAATACATCAAGGTTGGTTGAATGGAATAAAAGATGAGTTTTTCAAGATTTAGCGACTTGATATATATAAACGATGAGACTCTACCTGGATGGTACTTGGAGTGAAGAGGTGGATGCATATCGCTCCAGGCTCAAGTGACTTAGCAATACTCTTGGCATCGTTTTTCCGCCAGGATTCACTTCATCCCAACACTTTGCTAACGGAACGAGCACTTCACTGAAACGTGGGCAGAAATTGAGAACGAGAAAAAGTAATTGTTACAGAACTAGAGATGCAAAGAATTACAAGTGTCCAAAAAACGTCATAGCTTGAGCATTGGTTGTAAATACTGCATTTTTATGGATGAAATCAAATCAAACATTATTTGTGTATGCAGCAAATGATACACAGCAAATTTGGCTCAATTCCAATGTGCAGAAACAAAGCTATTATGGCTGGAAAATTTTTAATTTATCAAAAAATTTTTTTTCAAATTTTGGAAAACAAAAAATAGTATTTACGGTGGGAAGTTCTTTAGTTATTAATTATTATAGAACTACCCATCGTAAATAGTATTATTTCCAATCCAAAATTTTGAATGCCAATATCTTTGCTTTTACTGGTTGGAATCGAGCCAAATTTGCTGTGTATCGTTTTTTTCGACAACAATGACATTTAATAGCCAGTAAAATTTTAAGAGAAAAGTTATTTCTGAATGATGTCCACAGCAGTAGCATTTTTTGAGAGCAATAAAATGCAACAATTCACTTCTAGTATCGTTATAATTTGAGTCGTATTTTAATCATCATTTTCTCATCATATCTATTCACATTTTATGAAATAATTTCACAGATAAGTGTATGTTAGATCATACCTCGGAGATACGTCTCTCAGGCCTTGTCGTATTCTGCAAGCTTCAATCAGCCAATGTAACGCACACATCTGTCTCCATAAGAAATAGGTTTTCCCTTCTTTGGATATTTCAGATTTCTAGACAAGGTTTAATGTCAGCCGATGGCATCATGTTAATTACGTTACTTGGAAAACCTGCGATATGGAGTCGATGGTGCTGTAGCTGTCGGAATGAAGTTGAGTCTTCTCTGCCACTGCAACCACCGGTCTTGTTTCAAAATTTACAAGCCATTTTGGCACCGGTAATGACTTGGGACCTGGTTGTCTGTGAAAATAATACAAACGGTTAATAATGTACAATGTCCTTTCCAATTCTCTACTAGTTGATTTCAATATGAATATACTACTGAATTGTATATTGATGTTCTGTACGGTATGTCTGAAATTCTCATCAAAAGATTACTCCTGATAGAAACGCCCAGAATCTCCAGTAAAAGTACAGATAGAACTACATGCCATGTAGCCTACATTCAAAATTAAGATTCCAATGTAAATGCTTTACAGGATAAGTTTACTAAATGGAACAATTATCCCCATACCATAGTTGACAAACATACCTCCAAGTCGCACTAAAAATTGAACTGTTTGTCATTGGTACTATATTATCATAGTGTCCTATATGGTGTCGACACAGGCAAATCTCACACCCCAGTGAAATTGTATCACGTCACAATTTCCATTTGGCTACAGGCAATTTGACGGTCATTTTTGACCGGCTTGCCGACCATTAAATTTGGTAAAACGGGTATCAATCGAAAGCTGACTCTGCACTGATTACGAAAATATAAATTTTATTCCGCTCGTGGCCCTGGAACTCCCACAAGCATCCTCGAATTTTTCATCGTTATGGAGATTGGCATTGGGACGCAACAATGCTGTCTGGCGAAACGAGAGAGTAGCTCAAGAGAAAAAGAGACAGACAGCATTGTTGCGTCCCAATGCCAATCTCCATAACAATGAAAAATTCGAGGATGATTGTGGGAGTTCCAGGGCCACGAGCGGAATAAAATTTATATTTTCGTAATCAGTGCAGACTGCAGAGTCAACTTTCGATTGATACCCTTTTTACCAAATTTAATGCTCGGCAAGCCGGTCAAAAATGACCGTCAAATTGCCTGTAGCCAAATGGAAATTGTGACGTGATACAATTTCACTGAGGCGTGAGATTTGCCTGTGTCGACACCATATAGGACACTATGATATTATCAAACAAAAGAAGTGAAACATAAGTGGTAGAAGTAAATCTGCTAACTTCTACTAGTAAATGAAAAAGTAAGTATTTTCGGCCTAGTTTTGTATGGAAAACCAAAAACTAGAAAGGAGAAGAAGTCTAGAACATAACCAATTGAGAAAGTAGTGCAAGCAGGAAAAAATTTACTTGAGGTAGAAGTATTTCTTTACTGACCGGACTCATTTAAGGACTTATATTTACAGATTGACTTTTTATAGCAGTAAAATATGAGAAATGTATATTTTTGATGTTACAAGACACACAATGGTTAAGTTTATTATATAATGAATGCACAACCATTTCCATCATGATGTCTAAAATTTCAACATAATTTCGCTTCGCAGCCATGAGATCAAGTCAAAAGCTTACAAATGCTCTTCCTCTATGCTTTGTTTCCTCATCACCGGGCTGTCCGTTGTACCTGTCCGCAGAACAGATGGATGATTAATGATTTGATCAAAGAAGATTACATTGATTAGATTAGAGACAATACAACTCGTGGAATACCTGTAGACTGTATTGCAACAGGTGTCGGCTTTGCCACAAGGACTTCAAACAAAGAATGTCCCATCTTCACTGAGTGTTTAGTGCTTTCGACGGCGGTTAAGCTGGCTGGGATATTTTGAAGTTGACTACAAGCTCTGAAATTGATAGTAACATAGATTTAGCGTAAAAGCAACGATACTTGGGCATATAATTTGGAATTTTATGAATCATAATAGTAAATAATGTGGCAGGGTTGTAATGACTTGAGTTATGATTCGACTCAACTAGAGTCATTTTGTGAATTGACTCGACTTCTCAGGAAAATGAGTATATTATGAATGCAAGCCACACAAGGGTTTTAGAAAATTGAGTTGAACCTGACTTGAACTCAATAATGAACACTTGAACAGTGAACACTATGACTCGGACTCGACCCATTGCTCCCAGACTTGAGTCAATACACTATGACTCATACTGGACTCTCTACTAGCTGAATTGGACTCGGACTTGACTTGGTGGTGAATTGAAAATGACTCGAGTCAAAACTATAAAAGTGAGATTGACTTGTGACTTAGAACCTTGTGACTTGGTTACAACCCTGCAAGCTGACCTGGCACTTATGTATCTGTAAAAATAAAATAAAAAACGTGGATTCTTGAAATGATGCTGCTGCCAGTGAAAAGACTTAATGAGCTATAATATAGTTGTGGTTATCTGTGATGTAATTGGTCATTACCTCTGGTTACTAGTAGGTTCTCTTGCTCTTGTTACTGGAGCCGTGGCGGGCCGTTTAGAATTCCGTGGTTTCCTTGGTGCTGTGGTACTTGGTGAAATGTCCTTTTCAACAGGTTTCTGTTGAGTCTGTTCGGAGATGGTTTCATCTTAATGAAAATGAAAGATAAGCAAGGTGCCTCAGTGGAGATCACCGTACTTTCAGCTCCACTAAATGGCAGCATGTATCGGGATCACGTTTTCAGACTCAGTAAGTTCTATAATATCCAAAGACACAAGTTCACTCAGTAGCTATAAGAAGATGTGGTCAAAGTAGTTGTCGGTAGTCAACAGTCGGTAGACACACTGCAGAACCCACGAGTCTATTGTACAACCAGGGTTGTAACCAAGTCACAAGGTTCCGAGTCAAAAGTCAATCTCACTTTTATAGTTTTGACTCAAGTTAAGTCGAGTCATTTTCAATTCATTGCCGAGTCAAGTACGAGTCCAAGTCAGCTAGTAGAGGGCCGAGGCTGAGTCACAGTGTTTTGACTCGAGTCGCAGTCCAAGTCATTACAACCCTGGCTGAAGCTACTTGGAATAGTTTTTCAATGAAGCACCCACCTTTATGCTGGCCCAAAGTCTTCCTAATTAGATCCTTAGGATTGAGAACCAGAGTCCCGACGGGTCGATACGGTTTACTCGGAGACGACATGAAGCCTTGCGAGGACATTTGACGAAGTCTTCTCGTGTAGTTATACTTGAACATTTCGTAACGAGTTGGGGAACCGAGATTATACTGATTCAGACTTCTGGCTCTCAGCTTCGCGTCTTTTGCCATATCCCACGCGGGAACTGGCCTCACTGCAACGTAGTATCTGGGATCTTCCATAGCAGTTTCTGTTCAGCGTTTATGAAGACAGAAGATATAATAATTTGGTTTCTTGAGTCTGACACAGCATTCTTTCGTATTTATTTCTCTATGACAAATTCGATACTTGTGCCTATGCTAAAGGCTTCCGGGCACTCCATTATACGACCTGCGCGAGCCCTCCGCTTGCTTGACACGCGAGTTACGCGAGGTAGGGCTATATATATATACAATGCGGCAAGGTAGCGTACCCTGTCGCATGACAACCAGGGATTTTCCCAATTTTTGATTATGTCGACACGGATTGCTGCGCAGATGTACCAGCTGTGGCGTCATGGCTCGCTGTACTGGTGTACTGAACTGACGCTGTACTAGCGTGACTAGACTGTTTCCTTCGTTTGTTTAGAAATTTTAAATTTCAAACACTATAAGATTACGATAGAATGACATTATGGGAAGGTATCGTAACGACTAGGAGTAGTCTTTCAAATCAGACCTACAGGGTTGGTGCGATGACATGCAAAATAAGGTCAAAAACATGCAAAATAAGGTCAGTCGCGACATGCAAAATAAGGTCAGTCACATGCAAAATAAGGTCAGTCGCGACATGCAAAATAAGGTCAGTCCGCGCATAAATCCAAATCTATATTTCAATTCCAAATCCAACTCTTTTTCTTATGAAAACTAAATTCAAAATATCTTTCCTGTATAGTAGCCTACGTTCAACAGTGAAATTCCTTATCTATATCCTAAGTCTTAGGATGTTTCAATCAAAAGATAACCATGATTATCTTGATTACGAAGTCAGTCGCATGTAAAATATTATTATCAGTCGGCGCGTAAATCCAAATTCATATTTCAATTTGAAGTCCAAGTCTTTCTCTTATGAAAAATAAAGTTAAAATATCTTTCCTATATAGTAATTTCATGATTGAGATTCCTCATCTATATCCTAAAGGCGAAGATGTTTAAATAAAACATGATCATACGATTATTACGATTACGGGGTGATTAGTCGCATCTAGAATATTAACAGTCCGTGTATAAATCCAAATACTTACTTCAAATCCGACTTTTTCCTTGTGCCACTGACCTTACAGTCTGCAATCTGCATGTGGCGACTGACCGTATTTCGCATGCGACTGACCTTATTTTGCATGCGACTGACCTTATTTTGCATGTCGCGACTGACCTTATTTTGCATGTGACTGACCTTATTTTGCATGTGACTGACCTTATTTTGCATGTGACTGACCTTATTTTGCATGTCGCGACTGACCTTATTTTGCATGTGACTGACCTTATTTTGCATGTGACTGACCTTATTTTGCATGTCGCGACTGACCTTATTTTGCATGCGACTGACCTTATTTTGCATGTGACTGACCTTATTTTGCACGTGACTGACCTTATTTTGCATGTCGCCACTGACCTTATATTGCATGGACGGACCTTATTTTGCATTTGACTGACCTTATTCTGCATACAGTCCGCGCATAAAGCATAATTTCAAATCCAACTTTTTTCTACTTGAAATCAAAATATATATTTTGCTACCTACCCTATACTTTCAACATTGAAATTACAAAATTCGAATGAAAATTCAGGTATATGTCCTCGTGAAAATTGATACGTTCGATTTGTTTCCTTTGGTCATTTTAAAATCAAAATCCTATTTTGCTTCTCTGCAAATTGCATGCCTACATTATGATTTAAATTTCATATCCAAATATAGGGGAAGACCAGGAGCAAAGTTACAGCGGTGAGCTCTTCCAGCCATTACTAAAAAAATGCTGGATTCAGGATGTATATCGTCAGGTCATCATGTCTTTACTGCCGGCGCCAGAAAATCTGAATTGTTTGCTTCTTATGCATGGATTGTAAGTTGAAGAGGTGGTTTGAGACCGCTGTCATCTTCGGCCGGACGGTCACTGTATAATGTAAATTGATGTCCGGGCTCCTCATCGCAGACATGATGTTACGTCAGTATTCATAAACAGCGTCCTTTTGAAAAAAGACGTGGTGAATGACGAATACAAAGTTATACAAATTATAAAGTGAATAAAGAGAGCAAGGAGAAGCGTCAAAAGATATATAGCGAACAGTTTTATATCAGGCATTGGGCCAGGGCATTTCGTTTCAGCAATCTTCTATCCGTTCATTATATCGGGTGTGTCATATGTATTGCATACTGCATTGTGTGTCTTGAGCGGATAAAAATAAATTTATTAGGCTAGAAATTTATATCAAAGGATATAAAAATGAAAAATACACGATGACGATCTCAGTATAAACTAATACATACTATAAATAACTATACTTAAAACTCGTTTCTCTCATTGCAAACGAGTTTAAAGGTCGAGTGAGCGATTCGCAAGTTGCTCAGGACCTTTTTGGGGCCTTGGCAATGACACGGAGATACGATTAATGTCAGAAGAGATCATATTCTACTTGAAAAATCAAACAGTCATTCATTTTTACTAGGGCCATTTTTATATGACCTTAAAAAATCAATAATATGACTTTAATTTTTGGAAAATATGACTTTATATGACTTTATGTGAAAATTGCGTATTTTTACTCACGGAATTACGGAGTAAAACATACGCAACATAACAGTAATACACATCCATTTTTATTTTAACCCACTGTTGTAGTAGTTTCATCCTAGTGTGGAATGTTAGAGTCTTTGAAGTTACGATTTGGACGTAAAATGATTTCACAGACACTGATGAGGGTTGACATTTCTGCAGTTTTGCATACAGCGCTGGCGAAATGTCTTGTCGTTGTAGCTCCATAATTTGTTTCCCATCGTTTTTGTCGAATCGCTTCTTCGTGTAGTTTCTGAGCTCAAGCAGTTCTTTTCCGAAATCAAGGGTATTTAGATCGGCATGAGCCTCTTTGATTTTTTTCCATTTTGAGTATAAATTTTGAAATATTGTTCTAGTCGAGGCATATTTCTGTTAACTGAATGGCCCTAATAATTACGTTATCGCTGTGGTCTAACGTATTGGCAATAATAAACAATAATGGCCAGACTAGATTCCCGAAATGGCATTGACTTCAAGTACTTCTATAATAATTTAGCCATAGCCCTACTATATTATTATATATTTAATTAAAGTCGGATATTTCTCGGAACGACACGTTGTACGAATTGAACTTTGCAATTAGCCTATCTTTATGCGTGAATTGCGTTGAACGAGTAGCATATGCGTATATCTTCCAGTGTTGGGATCAAGTCACTACCTTCGAGTCCCGAGTCATTTCGAGTCATGGCACATTTTGACTCGAGTCAAGTCAAGTCAATCGATTTTCGAAGATGACTCGAGTCAAGTCAAGTCACTCGTTTTTTGGAGGTGACTGGAGTCAAGTCGAGTGAAGTCAAGTCAAGTCATACGTACAAGTTGACTCGAGTCTGACTCGGGTCAATTCATGACTCGAGTGATCCCAACACTGACATCTTCTTTAAATTAAATTAACAAATCCAGGGATATTTAGATATCCCTAAGCAACTTATAGGACACATTCCAGAGGACTTTTTGGATATTGATCATACAAAATGTACAATTGAACTCTGAAAAAGTCTGCATTATATAGATCGTCGGCTGTTATAAAGGAAAAGACAAAATTGGACCGTAACGTGTTTCGACAAACCTTCAACACAATCGTTCCTATTATCAATTCATTTTTCTGACACCTCCGTGTACTTACGAGCTTTAAAAGCGTCGTAACTGCAAAGTTTTTTAGTCACAATTGATCTGCGTAATCCAGAATAAAAATAATGTCAATGTAGCAAATTAAGCCTGACAATTATTGTCACCAGAAGTCACCAAACCTTCCTTATCACCATTCTCATATCCCGAAACCGAATTACACGGTCTGTGCTTAATATTCATAAATGATGTCAATCAGTGGCGTCAATACTATGTGTCATTATCACCCATAAAGGACGAGCTGGCCTGTCATAAATAGGAAACCCAAAGTTCGAAGAAGGTTTGTAAAACTAAATATTTGCTTACTGGAGTAAGGGGTAAACCCGTCATTTAGTAGTTAGTGCCGAGCGGGTTGCCGCGTTCAAGAAGCATAATTGAAGTCGGTCTTATGCAGGGTCGCGATTTTTTGGTGACTCGAGTCATTTTCTTTAAAATTAAAAATGACTCCACTCATTGACTCGACTTGTACTCGACTTATTTTGCATGACTCGGACCAAGTCAAATGACTCGAGACTGGGTCTAACAAAAAACAGGCGTTTTTTACGAGTAGAAGTTCTTTTCGAAGCAGCCAAAAACATCCTTAAGTAAAATTAGGTGACTATGAAAACTACTCAGGTGAGTAGTTTTAAATAGCACTTATAAATGTGCACTCGTTGCCCGTCAAAACCTGGAAACCGACATATGCTTGAACGAAGAAAAACTACCATATGATCAGGACGGAATACAAGAAAACGCGTAGCGCTATCAAGTTGCCGGACCTGTAGTGGTGAAACAGCATCTCCCGACTATCCGACAATCGCCGAGCATGTCCGCATTCAAGTCGAAATACAAGCAATTTCTTCTAGATGAATAGGCCTACTATTATAGTCAGCCTTCAGGATTACCGGACCATGAACTAACATATCGATCTCGCCAGCCGCCATCATGCCACCCCATTTTTTTTCTATATTATCTACTTTTACTTTTCATTTAGTGTGCATACCTCTTCCCTACTTCGGCTAGGTTAAGGGGGGTGCCTGATTTTAAAGACTAGCCCACTCCAAGTCGTTTCGACACCTATTCCTATCTTCTCATTGTATCGCAGTTTTAAAATGATGAAAATATGCGGAATGTGCAGAGAGCTCGGTTTATTTTCCCACGCAGAAATGTATTTCAAACAGCTTGACGACTCGCCGCAACATGTTATCTAAATAACTTTACTAGTTTGCTAGCGAGTGGCGTAGTTGGTTAAGCACCAAGGGGAGTGGTTCGAATCCCGGTTCGGACTAACTTATATGTGTCGGAGGTTACATGGGCTCCTCATCACCGACCTCACTGCAATTGCGGTGACTTAAAAGGCCCAGATATGACAGTGGATCGAGCTATAAGCTATGAGTCGAAAATAACGAACCGATGAAAGCCTTGAAGATACAGAGACTGCCCATCAGCTCATGAAGAAATGCATTAAACTGCGGTGTGATAAAATGTGATGTCGAGGAGCACAAAGCCCTAATCAGGCTATAAGCATCACTGTTGTGTTGTGAGTTGTAATAATGATAATAATATACCAGTCCCTGAATTTATAGGTCTTCGTGATATGTAAAATAAGGTCGCAATAAGTCGCTACACGCAGAATAAGGTCAGTCGCATGCAAAATAAGGTCAGTCACATGCAAAATAAGGTCAGTCACATGCAAAATAAGGTCAGTCGCGACATGCAAAATAAGGTCAGTCACATGCAAAATAAGGTCAGTCGCGACATGCAAAATAAGGTCAGTCACATGCAAAATAAGGTCAGTCGCGACATGCAAAATAAGGTCAGTCACATGCAAAATAAGGTCAGTCGCGACATGCAAAATAAGGTCAGTCACATGCAAAATAAGGTCAGTCGCGACATGTAAAATAAGGTCAGTCACATGCAAAATAAGGTCAGTCGCATGCAAAATAAGGTCAGTCGCGACATGCAAAATAAGGTCAGTCGCATGCAAAATAAGGTCAGTCGCGACATGCAAAATAAGGTCAGTCACATGCAAAATAAGGTCAGTCACATGCAAAATAAGGTCAGTCGCGACATGCAAAATAAGGTCAGTCACATGCAAAATAAGGTCAGTCGCATGCAAAATAAGGTCAGTCGCGACATGCAAAATAAGGTCAGTCACATGCAAAATAAGGTCAGTCGCGACATGCAAAATAAGGTCAGTCACATGCAAAATAAGGTCAGTCGCGACATGCAAAATAAGGTCAGTCACATGCAAAATAAGGTCAGTCGCATGCAAAATAAGGTCAGTCGCGACATGCAAAATAAGGTCAGTCACATGCAAAATAAGGTCAGTCGCGACATGCAAAATAAGGTCAGTCACATGCAAAATAAGGTCAGTCGCGACATGCAAAATAAGGTCAGTCACATGCAAAATAAGGTCAGTCGCGACATGCAAAATAAGGTCAGTCACATGCAAAATAAGGTCAGTCGCGACATGCAAAATAAGGTCAGTCACATGCAAAATAAGGTCAGTCGCGACATGCAAAATAAGGTCAGTCACATGCAAAATAAGGTCAGTCACATGCAAAATAAGGTCAGTCGCGACATGCAAAATAAGGTCAGTCACATGCAAAATAAGGTCAGTCGCGACATGCAAAATAAGGTCAGTCACATGCAAAATAAGGTCAGTCGCGACATGCAAAATAAGGTCAGTCACATGCAAAATAAGGTCAGTCACATGCAAAATAAGGTCAGTCGCGACATGCAAAGTAAGGTCAGTCACATGCAAAATAAGATCAGTCACATGCAAAATAATGTCAGTCGCGACATGCAAAATAAGGTCAGTCACATGCAAAATAAGGTCAGTCACATGCAAAATAAGGTCAGTCGCGACATGCAAAATAAGGTCAGTCACATGCAAAATAAGGTCAGTCGCATGCAAAATAAGGTCAGTCGCATGCGAAATACGGTCAGTCGCCACATGCAGATTGCAGACTGTAAGGTCAGTGGCACAAGGAAAAAGTCGGATTTGAAGTAAGTATTTGGATTTATACACGGACTGTTAATATTCTAGATGCGACTAATCACCCCGTAATCGTAATAATCGTATGATCATGTTTTATTTAAACATCTTCGCCTTTAGGATATAGATGAGGAATCTCAATCATGAAATTACTATATAGGAAAGATATTTTAACTTTATTTTTCATAAGAGAAAGACTTGGACTTCAAATTGAAATATGAATTTGGATTTACGCGCCGACTGATAATAATATTTTACATGCGACTGACTTCGTAATCAAGATAATCATGGTTATCTTTTGATTGAAACATCCTAAGACTTAGGATATAGATAAGGAATTTCACTGCTGAACGTAGGCTACTATACAGGAAAGATATTTTGAATTTAGTTTTCATAAGAAAAAGAGTTGGATTTGGAATTGAAATATAGATTTGGATTTATGCGCGGACTGACCTTATTTTGCATGTCGCGACTGACCTTATTTTGCATGTGACTGACCTTATTTTGCATGTCGCGACTGACCTTATTTTGCATGTTTTTGACCTTATTTTGCATGTCATCGCACCAACCCTCCTCAATCAGACACCCACCATAGCAATTTACAACGTTGTAAATTGCTATGCAGCCTAGTTATACCTGGTAAAAATTTATGCATGTATTGATGCATTTGACAACATTAACACTAAGCTATCGACAGTGTCAAAATGGATGGCATCTAACCAACTTCAGCTTAATGCCTCCAAAACCAAAACCCTCGTGTTTCATACACAAGTCAATCGCAGTGGAATTATAGTAAATAACGCACATCTTGATACACATAAAACTGTTAGATATCTTGGCATTATCATTGATGATAAACTCGGATGGTCTGATCATATCAACAATATAAAAACTAAAATCTCGCGTGGTGTCGGGGCTCTCTATCGCCTTAAAAATTTAATTCCTCATCAAACTCTCAGATCAGTCTACTATGCCTTAATTCACTGCTATCTTATTTATGGGATCCTAGTTTGGGGACCCTGCTGCGAAAAAACATCTGCAGAAATTGCAAGTCTTGCAAAACCGAGCCATACGAATTCTCCGTCGGAAATCTAGATATGAGAATTGTAATAGCATGTATCGTAGCGTTGGAATATTGAAAGTGTAAGACGTTTTCAAATTTGAGGTAATGAAATTCATGCATAGCTATCATCAGGATGAACTGCCACTATATTTTGATAATCTGTTCAAGATACCTTCAGATACCCACCAACATCATATCAGATTTTCTTCTAACTTGTCTCTGTCTGTGCAACACCACTCTACCAGTCTAGTACAAAATTCAATCAGTTTTATTGGTGTGATGCTTGGAATAAGCTGCCACCTAATCTCCGCAATTTAGACTCTTGTGCTTTTAAAAAACAATGTTTTCATTCTCTTATCTCTAACTACCGCTAAATTGTATTTGTGTTGTATTTCAAATTGGTCCGTGATACTGTGTCTTATTTTTCCTATCGTTCGTTGGTTTATTTTAATTTAATTTAATTTTATATTTTTTCATTAGTTAACGACTGTGAAAATTGCTCCTGTCCCGGGTGGCTCGGCTCTGAAGACTATGTCATATCGAGCCTCCCGTCTACCTTGCATGTCGCATTTCACTGTTACATTTTTGTAGTGTTATGTTGATATGTAATGTATACGAATAAAGATTCTCTCTCTCTCTCTCTCTCTCTCTGCACCCACCTTGGATAGAACTATAGATAACTAAGGTTTACCTTAGTTATCTATAATAGAACACGATAAATAATGAGGCATACACGTACGACGTACGTACGGTACAGCGACCGCTGGAATGAAAAGTAATGAAAGATATCATAGAATGGACAAGCGATGAATTCGAGAATGACGAATGAATGAATACGAATTACGATATATGTCCGACGATCGTCAGAAAGCTGTCTGTTCCGCAGTCGAGGTTCGGCGTACTTGATAGAGCGGTTTGTTTTCATGTCATTTGTTCTGAACATGTGGGATAGTTCGGCGCGTGTGTCCTGTATGTCCTTGATTTAGATTACTAGGTGAAAGAGTAGTGGGATTTCGTGGGGCAGTTACCGTAATAAAACTGATACGTAAAATTGGCAATTTCTAGCTTCCTCAAATCTGTAATGGCTACAAAAACAGAATGTTTTGAGTTGCACTTCGTTACGTTGGATGTAAGTTATCATTTTTGATTCGTTGACAGTGTAATCATAATCATATTTATCCCTCTGTTTCAGTAGTTTTATCCGAATACAGCTAAATTATACATACTGTTCTTAGTTTGGAAGTGTAAATTGTACCAAATTATGGATCCGTCTAAGCGGGAGGTCGTGAATTGCATGTTTTCTGAATGGTACCCAAAGTTCTCACATCTCACAATGAAAAGGTATGCACTTTACCATATTTCACTGAATCATTATCGTTTATTTTAAACATATAGGCTTAACATTCCTTGTAATCTATTAATCTAATGTAAGATTGTGAAATTCAACCATGAATAAGCTTGGATCGAAGCTTTCGTATGCGGCGACGTTGTGTTTTCAAAAGAACGTCTACAAACCAAGGCCTATTTTTTGCAACTATTCTCAAGTATCAAGTGAGAGTAAACATTCAAGACTTATTGAATTGGGACACCGTAAACTTATTTCGCTGGAGGGTAGGGATGCAGAAAACTTTTTGCAAGGAATTGTAACCAACGACGTCACTTTACTGCCCGAAATGAAGTGTATGTACGCAATGGTATTGAACCAGCATGGACGGGTCGTGCATGATGTAATGCTGTACCATCAAGAATCGCAAAGCAAAGACACGCAACACATTTTAGTGGAGTGTGATGCTACATCACGCGAATCACTAATGAAAATGTTCAAGCTTTATAAACTACGAAAGAAACTATCAATTTCACCGAGCGATATAAAAGTTGCACAAGCTTTAACTTCAGATCCTAACGAAAGTGTGTTATCAACTCTATCTGGTGTATGCGGACAAAGCCTTGACCCAAGATCTCCCGCATTGGGACATCGGATACTTTCTGAAAGTTTGCCCGATGATATTTCCACAAATGAATCGCACGAATATCATTCTAAAAGAATTTTGAATGGAATTCCAGAAGGAACATTAGATCTTCCGCCAGGAGGTTGCCTGCCGTTGGAATGCAATTTGGACTATATGAACGGCGTCAGTTTCCATAAAGGATGCTACATTGGTCAAGAACTGACTGCACGTACCAAGTTTACCGGAGTGATAAGGAAAAGATTACTACCAGTCACGTTAAAAGGGGACGGTAAACTTGAACCCGACGATAAGTTGGTAACTGGGAAAGGGAAAAATGCTGGGAAATTACGTTCCGTGTACCGCGATTTGAATATGGGACTGGCTTTGGTCCGTTTGGCTTATTTGAACGATACTCTTTTTAGTAAAAATGGAGAATTTGAATTGCGGTGTCATGTTCCATCGTGGTGGCCTTCTAAAGATGGGTCTGAATTTTCAGACGGAGTTTGCGGGCCTAACAGCAACTCTTGATCTCAGTTCCATGTTTTATTATTTGTTCAGTATTTGAAGGGAATCTTGTAGGTACAGAAATTCTGTATACAATTAAATGATAAATTCACATTGAAATAAACTCGAATATTCTCAGCTGACTCTCGTCAGGTGTAATCGTCAGCAACTATTAGATAATTGGAGATAACATTGTATATCAACAATCGTATCAGCAAATGTGACGTCAACGGCATCAAAATTTAAGTTATCTAGACCAGTCCAATATATTCGGGTTTATTTCAATATGAATATATTATTCAATCCTTTCAGTGTGTCGAAATTGTGATTCTATAGTTTATGAGACTATATTCTAGCCTGACATGATTGATGTTGAACATGTGAGCAAGCTACCGTACTACTCTATGCGTAAGATTTAATGATATTGTCGTAATTTATTTCATTTTTTATGGTATAGCAGTTTGCAATTACTTGTACGTAACAATATTTGATGGATAATTCTAGAGATCTCGTGTCATTGAGAAAGGCCGTTCATTCTTTCATTTGTGTGCCTTGAAAATCCACCAACCCATGTTGTGGCAACAGGAGTTTGTGTATAATGTAAAAATTGTATATTAAACCTAAACCATTTGCTTGCCTCGATTATTCGAATACTTATGCTGGGGGCATATTTTGTGATACGACTACTGATATACAATTAAATAGTATATTCATATTGAAATGAACCCGAATATTTTCGGCTGACACTCGTCAGGGGTAATCGTCAGCAACTAGTAGAGAATTGGATTACCCCTGACGAGTGTCAGCCGAAAATATTCGGGTTCATTTCAATATGAATATACTATTTAATTGTATATTGAAGTTCTGTACCTCCAAGAAGCTCTTCAGACTACTGATATACGAAATTCTTTTGAAATCCATACTACTTGCTGAAAATTACCCCTGACGAGTGTCAGCTGAAAATATTCGGGTGCATTTCATTATGGACATATTATTCAGTTGAATGTTTATGTGCTAAGTATAATTGCTAAATTCCTCTGACAGGTTGAGTGCACGTGTATGATTGCTGACTATTCCAAAACTTCTCACTTGTAACTGTACAGATAAACTTTTAATGAGAAATCAGAATTGATAATAACAAACATTTTGTGACCATATCTATCAAATCAATCTATTTTTTTTCCAGTTATATCATTAATTTGTCTGACGAATTTGTAAAGTATTTACAAGACAATGGGACTATTATTCTGCCGAAAGGAGCAACGCTCGATATCCAAGCTCAAAAAGACAGCGAAGATGAATGGTCCGATAGTGAAGACGTCAATGAGGTTGTTATTTATTAGTATCTTGAAGCAACTTAAATTGATAATCTGTTATGATGTAGTGCCTACCACCTAGACAGAGTAGTCATTCTTGCTACTCAAGTAGAAGTATCTCAAATATCTTGAATTTATGCTAAGTTACAAGTAAAGGTAGCCATTTTCTACAGCAAGCTTTCGAAATTCAGAAATGCATCATAGCGGCTAGCGCAAAATGACATCTGGCAATGCAAACAGGTGAACTTTTGGAAAAACTTTTGCTTCCAGTGTTACAGACCATTTCATTCTTAAGAGATGCAATCCAATCTCAATACTAATTTCTACTTTACAAAATCTAATGTGTTCAAAAAGCACATAGTTTTGAGGGGATTGAGATTTCAAAATTCAATAATGAGTGTCTGTCGTAGTTTTTTTCCATGTTTGATGAGTTATCATCTCATAACACCCCTTTTAAATCCCTCTGACTCTTCTAATGTATGTTGTATTTTTTCAAGCCAATATTTGTAATTCGAATATTTTCACATACAGTATTTCATAATAATCTTAGTCTTGCTATTGCAGAAAACTTGTTTCACGTCGGTGATGGATCTCTTTGGCATTTCTGAGCTACATTCAGTGACGGCCAAAGTAGTTTTGTAGACATTTTACACAGTAATGGGCATAGAAGTACTAGTAACGCATTTTAAAACAAATCCACCAGAGTATGTGGTAAACTGAGGCAACCTACACCTATTTTTTTAGAGCGGTACTTTAACTTGGCATGTTAGGGACGATCTATACTGATGTATGGTAGGTAAAGCAATTGTATCTCTGTGCTAACCTGAAGCTGCTTGCTTTCTAGGACTGTGCTGTCGATTTTCCTGACGTAATCGGAGCTATAAAGCAAACGTTGCAAAGTCTAAATCATAAGGCGTTTCCTAAGTTGAACTGGAGCGCACCGAGGGATGCCGTGTGGATCACTCCGAATAACAACCTGCGATGCACGACGCCAGGTAATCATTGCTATACTGGTGACTAATTACGATAGTTGGTGAAGGTGTCTTTGCTTTTTAGGTGACATCATTCTCCTTTTAAAAAGTTCAGACTTCGTTACGTACGACTTGACGTCCCCTTTTAAATTATGTGAAAATGATCTGACAGTGGATCCCGCATACCCAACACAGGTAAATGAGTCGATATATTTTTCTACGTCCCTGTGTTGGAACGAACTTTTCTATTATTTCTATGGAATTTTGATTTCTTCACTTTGCCAATCCTTGGGCGCCTTTACTTAGCGGTGCTCACTCTTTACTACAGAATGCGTAAACCTGGATTATTTTTTAATCCTGGATTTGAATTATATATCTTGTTTTTGAATACAGATTGATTTTTAAGCAATTATATGGGTATTTGAGTTATATTGTATGCTATTTAGGTTTGTAAAATTCAAGTTAATGTAGTGTACCTTTTTCCTTGGAGCATCCTCTCATCCTTGATCATATTCTATATTCAAAACTGAATCATTTGGTATCAAATATATACCGAGAGATAAATTTTCATTGGATGCGCCCGATTCATAGTGATATATCCCAATTAGTATATTTCCTCGTGTTCAACTTGATTTCTCATTGGTGCAGAAGGTGCCGTATTTCCCGTCCTCACACCAGTACGTTCTTCTGAACAGCTTGTCCTCCGCAAATGGGCAAACCTCGTGGTTGGGATGGAGTTTCGGTGCTTTGTTCGAAATCGTAAACTTATCGCTATCAGTCAGAGGAATCACACCCAGTATTACGACTACGTTGAAAATCAAAAGGATTCGTTGCCGACCGAAATCTATTTGTTTTTTAAAGAGAACATCGAGAACAAATTTGATAATTCCAACTGTAAGTTGAATTTTTTGCCGATGTTTATGGAGCTGTTCACAATCTTGCTTTGTAACAGATGTGGTGGATGTTTATAAGAAACGTGATGTGAGTATTGTATTACTCAATTGTATATTGAAGTTTTGTACCTCCAAGAGCCTTTATTGGTATATTCGTTTTTAAGTATTTATTTATTTCCGTGTTGTGGCCTAGATCCTTGCTGATAATATATCTTTCCGATTCGCAGGGTGATTTTTGGATTATCGATTTCAACCCTTGGGGTTCGATGACGGATCCGTTGTTATTTGCGTGGGAAGAACTGATGGAATTCGATGCGTCTTCGTTAAACGAGCAGGATTGTCCAATATTAACAAACGGTAATTGCGTTTAATCAATCGTGTTTGTCATTCTAGCTTAACTTTCTTGGAAATATATTATGTAATGTAGTAGGTATGAATACTATAAAGGTCAGATTGACTTGTGACTCGGAGCCTTGTGACTTGGTTACAACCCTGATCGCAGCATACAAAACACGTAGTGCAAAGTTACGAACGTTACTGGAAATAACGCATTTCAGAATCTAGGGTCATCAGAATACGTCCTCTTTTAAGAGGATTTCTAGTCTTTTTTTTGATAAATTGAAAGTGTTCTCGGTGTATGCCTCAATGTCCTTTTTTTGGGGAATTTGTCCTTTTTTTCTGGAAAAAGTATTAAAATGCCATCGAAAATACGACCTCGGCGCAGCGAACGTCAGGTTTTTTTTTTTGTATTGCGGCTGTCAAAATTTTTAAAAGGGTTCCCTTTTTCGGATCCCGAAACATGGTAACCCTACATAATCATCCCACAGCATTGTCACAAAGAGCAATGAAATCGGTATAGTAAAAAAAAACAAGTATCTTTAATATGATGGATAACAGGCAATATATTCTTTGCGGCGGCATAAAAGGTACAAATTTGAACTTTGACATACTGCATTATGTTATGACATCATAATGAGTGATACTCGACTGGTGACACGTGATTCAGAATCGAATCACTCGGTTCCTCGATTTTGCTCATTCGAAAAAATGACTCGAGTCAAGTCGAGTCACCGAAGAATCGTGGCTCGAATCGGACTCAAGTCGTTGCAACCCTGGTATCGACAAAAAAGTTAGATATAGGTCGTGCTCCAACAGGGTTGTAACGAAGTCACAAGGCTCCGAGTCACAAGTCAATCTCACTCGTTTAGTTTTGACTCGAGTCAAGTCGAGTCATTTTTAATTCGCCACCGCGTCAAGTCCGAGTCCAAGTCATCAAGCAGTGGTTCGAGTCCGAGTCATGGTATTATGCCTCGGGTCCGAGTCCAAGTCATTGTGTTGACTGCACAGTTTCCAGATAAAGTCTTGGTAAACCCACTTTTTATAACTCTATTTGGTGATATCGATTGGTTTGCATTTATAATATACTAATTTTTCTCACTTTTAGCAGTTTCTGGTCGCACTTTCAAGTACCAGTACCAATAGACATAATCCCAATAGGGTGGTTTTGCTCTATTACTCTTCGAAATTACAATGAAACGTCGCGTGTGGCCGTCTGAGTCTCGAGTCGTATGACTTGGTTCGAGTCATGCGTAATGACTCGAGTCCAAGTCAAGTCAATACACACATTGACTCGAGTCAAGTCGAGTCATCAGAAAATTGTTGACTTGAGTGTGACTCGAGTCGAGTCATTACAACCCTGTGCTCTAATGAAGACACTTAACAGACGGAGAGATTGTCGGCGCGTTTCGATACACTGGAAAAGACGCGACCATGCAGCCGAGCGAAACTTTGAGCCACAGAATGCCCCAGGACTTCCTGGACCTCACAAGAGGGGAGGACGCGACCAAACTAATCGATTTCCTGAGGATGGTAAAAGATTTTTATTATTACTTGACTAGTTTTGTTGACCTAGTCCCAACTTGAATTTACTTCCACGTGTTACTTTTTAGACGTTGGAATTTGTAAAATAGATAAATAGTCTTATGATTTCCGTCACGTTTATGATTAAAATTGTTATAACAGCTGATCGAGATGGATTCTGTCTCATGGTAACTGTTTTCGAAAATGATACCTTTGAATGGTATTCTCATATTGAAATGATCCCGAATATTTTTGGCTGACATTCGTCAGCAGCTAGTAGAGAATTGGGAAGAACATTGCATATTAACAATCTTATCAGAAAATATGACGTCACCGGCATGTAATTTCGAATAATCGGAGCGAAGAGAGCGTTAGAGTGTTTCCTTCTTCTAGTTCCGGTTCTATTTGCGAATTCTGAAAATTCAGTAGTTCTAGTTCTAGTTACGGATATTAAAAAGCGAGTAGTTCTAGTTCTGGTTCTATTTGCGAATTCTGAAAATTCAGTAGTTCTAGTTCTAGTTACGGATATTAAAAAGCGAGTAGTTCTAGTTCTGGTTCTAGTTGCGGATTTTGAAAATTCAGTAGTTCTAGTTCTAGTTACGGATATTGAAAACCGAGCAGTTCTAGTTCTGGTTCTAGTTGCGGATTTTGAAAATTCAGTAGTTCCAGTTCTAGTTTCATATTTGAAGAAATTATTAGTAGTTGTTATGCATGAATCGAGATACCGCTGTTCTGATGTTTGTGCGGCAGAATCGAAATCTCTCCCGTTTCAAGCTCGAAACCCCGCGCTTTATAAATGTCGATTTTATGTCTGATATTTACGATTAAATACAAATTTATGTGTTGCCTAAGCGAACGAAATCCAGTCCAGTAGGGTTCTTAACATTTAGTGACTCGGGAGCCCCTACGCAAGAGGGGGCAGTTATTTTTCTGAGAACGAGAAGCAGGAAATACGTCGGCGAGCTAAGTCTAAAGGCGGCACTGTATTCTGCGGTGTATTTATTTCAAATGCTGTTAGTTCTAGTTTTAATTGTAGTTGCGGTTTTAAAAAAGTGAGTAGTTCTAGTTCTAGTTGCGAGTTTTAAATATTGAGTAGTTCTAGTTACGCTGGTGAACACAATTTTTGTTGACTTTGTTCTGACAATTGATTTCGACCGACTTTTGGACGCTGAATTAAAAAATCACGTCTGTTTTTCTTTCGCACGTCAAGTTTTTGGGTTAGGCACCCACCACATTGTCTCATAACCCACATAAAAGTACTGTTAAAATTTTGTGTTTATTGTATAAAACGTTTCAAAAACCACAAGCAGTCGAAAGTAAATCAATAGACTCCAATTAAACATTTGCACTGCTTGATGTGGTTGGTTTAAACTGATGTTGCTTATGCCGGACAAATTAAGTGCGAGTTTCAGGGTCCAAATTTACGCTAATAGCTCATAGTTCTGTGGGTTGTCTCGTTTGATACTCGAGCAATAGTCAGCTAACATATGTAAGCTCCGATCTACTCTGGTATCTTACCACCATCATCTTCAGATGCTTGTAGATACTTTCTCCTTGCCCATCGTTGACTACGCCAAGGTTTTCAGGGAAATTATTTAGATTGACCCCTTGGCTATATAACTCATTTGATAAAATTGTGGATTTCTATATGGCATGGAAAAGTAATATGGCTAAATTCGCCTTTGCATATTTTGGGCATATGTCGTGGAGCAAAAACTTGACGTGATAGAAGAAAACCAGCGGCATTTTTGGAATCAGCACGTCAAAATTAGCCCGTATCAAGTGCAAAATTAAAGTCAGCCAATATTTCGTTCAAAATTATTGCGCTAGGTGTTATTGTTACGCTTTGTAGAAATCTGGTAGTTTGCTTTTGATGTTAAGTATTTGGTTTCAGTACTATTAACTTTCTGCAACTTTTGCCATAACTGGGTATCTTTGATTTCGTTTAGAGAATCCAGTCTGACGACGCCGATTCATCCGATGACGAGGAACCGTGGCGACTGCCTTCCGCGAGTTAATCAGAGTGAGCATCGGACTAGTTGTGATGCACGTTTTGACACTTTCGGAAGCGGAGTCCTCTACTCCACCGAGCACCGACTGCACTGTTTTCGGATTTGGGTCGAAGTATTTGCCGCGCTGCTGTGACACTTGTAACGCGAGACTTTATGTCGTGAATCGGAGCGGTACATCCTTACGATTGGTATCGATGTGCTGTCTATAAATTTTGGATGGTACGATACGGCTAATTTGGCTTCCTGACCTCTCGTGATGGGAAGAAAATATCAAAACTCCCAATAATGTCGATCGGTATAGGCTATTAGAGGTGAAAAATGTCAGCAATTTTCATGAAATCACAACACGGTATGGTAGAGTCAGAGATCCTGTAGCTTATTACTCGGGCGATTTTTTTAATCTAAAATACGGAAGATTTGGGCGTAAAAATGAACAATTTGACATCTTGTGACTTTGGACAACTTACTTTTGACAACATTTTGCCCTCGTGTACGTAACTGTTTTGACTTGAAAACTGGCAAATTCTTTAAATGAAAAAACTTTACTCTGACGAAATCTGGGCTTGTGAAGAATTCCAGTAGATGCACCACGCGTTATGGTTGAAATAATTAAAATTTGTTGTAGTACAACGAAAGATACTTTCCCACGTTCTTGGGTGGAAAGTTTCTGTCCTCACTAAGTAGCTTGCTAAGAATGGAGAAAGAACGTTCAACAGCAGTAGTTGTTGGCTGACAACACTGAAGTTGTACGTACGCTGCTGGTGACAAACCGTGTTTCTTCATTCCGACAATGTCGTCTACATCACGATTTTTCATTGTGCGCTTCTTGATATAAGAATCAATGCCTACGGACGCAGTCTTGCTTCAGTTAATGTCAGTTAGTCAATGAGCATAAAATGGGCCGTCTACAACGGTAGACCTATAAAGTAGGCTGCAAGATGTAAAGTGTCAAATGATAATTTTAGCGACAGTGCAAACGATACAAAGGAAATGGAGGTTGCAGATTTTTTTGACCATGTAAACAATTTTGACAATTTTTTTGACCTAACGCTACAATTTTGACAAAATTTTGACTTATTTTGACATGTCATAAAAAATCGCTCTACTTATAGTATACTACAGGTGTATCCTGTCTAGTTTTTTCGCGTCTCCAGGCATAGGTATGGCTGTAAAGCTGTTCAAATAAATGCTGTCAAGTTTTGGAATGCGCCTTGAGCTAGTAGATGCCGTATCTTTTGAGTATATTGGGTTTATCGGCGAAGGTGCTTGTTGAGGTCGAGAAATCAGGGTGCTCGGGCTCTGGTCTGTTGTGCTTGTGCAGACTTGGGCGAATTAGATAATTCTAGTCTAATTTGAGCGAAATGCGGGTAATCTAATTCTAATGTAATTTGTGAAAGGTTTCTTTGCTCTAATACGATTTCTGATCTAATTTGTGAAATGTTTCTATTCGAATTTATGGCTTTACTGAAATTCTACAGAATTGTATAGTGCGTAATCAGCTGATCTTACCGCACATGCATTTGCTATTCTCGTGCTAATGTGAACTAACTAAACTTTTAATTCTAATTTGGAAGAAACTGTAGCTATAATTCTGATTTAATCAAATTCGGGAAAAAACTGCAATTGTAGTTCTAATTCTATTTTGGATAAGCTGAAAATATTCTAGTCACTCAAGTCTGCTGATGTCTATTCGGTCCAATCTGCGTAACTCTCGAGGCGCGCGCAAGTCTGATTCGGTGTATTTTCTCGTGTTACTTGAAAGAAATATTGTGAACGAATGGAATGAGATGAAAGTTTAGGAATGTCCTAGATTCGTGCGGTACGCAGCGCGTTGGTTCCGATCTTAGAGTGGGCTTTCTTCGTTCTCCAACTGGACCACGAGCTTGACGCGGTCGTCGGTGTCTGGCTTTTTGTCGTCGCTTGCGGTGCTGGCGTTGTAGCTTGGCGGATTGCTGTCTCGACAGGGGCCGTCTGTAATCGAAAGAAACTGCTGTGAGGAAGAATTGGTTGCTTCTTGTTGTTGCAGCTTGAGGTGATAGTCCCGCGGAGTAGGATACTGTGGCAGGTTCTTGGACATATGAGCGTGTGACAGTCGGGCATGTGGGTTGTATTTCGGGTTAGGGTTGAATTTAGCATTAGATTACGGTGGGAGTTCGGATACATATATATAATGGTTAATTTCAGGGTTTTGTTTAAGGTTTGGGTTAATTTTTGGATTATAGAACAGTGGTTCCTAAACTTATCATCTTGCGACACAAGCCTCATGCATCGACACGAATGCATTTTAATAAGGGTTACCATATTTTGGAAATCTGAAAAGAGAACCCTTTTTCAAAATGTTCAGAATTCCAAAACCAGAGGAAAATCCAGAATAAAATGGTAAAATTTTCCCACTTATTGCTCGGTTAAAAGGTCAACTTTCCGTCCCAGCTCCAAAAATACAGTTTTTCTCTCATATTATCAGGTGGTTGACTACAAAAAAAGAGGTCAACTTTCCGACCCAAGTGTCCTTCAGTGCTGATTTAATGTATGTAAGTCCATTTTGCCATATATTTAACTAAATTTCGGCGTCCAAGAGGACACTTTCAATAAAGTCAAAAAAGAGGACAAATCCTCTTAAAAGAGGACGTATGGGAATAACCCTAATCTAGGGTTACCATATTTTTGTGAAGCAAATTCCGGACACTGTTTAGCGCCCACTAGCGGATTTTAAAATGAGGTACATATTGAGTGACAATATGACGTCACACTAGCAAAGCATTGTCAAACGACTGTATACAGGAATGGAGTGAAAAACAGGTCATGAATTGGGCCCTCTGTAATGTGAGCTCTGGTGATTGCTACTTGCTATGGTGTGCAATAGATTTCTCCCCTGGCCGGATGAAATCGTCTGGCGGGCCGTGTTTGGCCTGTCGGGATTGTGTTTGACAGCCCTGCTATACTGTTAGGTCGGTGCGGCTATCTCATTGTGTGTTTTCATTTTAATCAGGTCCGAAACAACATTTTTTCCGCCCCTTCCGCCCAAAAAAAAAAGCACTGATATCTAACCCACCATAGGGTAATCGATGTAACTTCTTGCGCAATTACTATATGCATTTGGCTGTGAAATTTTATGAATGAATTCTTCAATAATATTGATTCTTCTATTAGGCTACTATAAAATGCACCAGCAGGTTGCACATCCGGTGATTTCCAACCTTCAATAGTGGCGACCTCATTTCAAACTTTAAAATGTTCCGTGGCCCAGCTAAAAACTTGATAAGCTGATTACTAAAAAAATTCAACTTGCCCAAACTTACTCCCGGCCTAGGACGGTGATTACGTCCAACATCATCGCGATCCCCAGATAAAGATAAACGACCCCAAGATTTGGAACCACTATCTGTGACTTAGCATCCAATCGGCCTTGACCAACTCTAGTATTATACCGTTTGCTCATAATTGCGATTACCATTAGACTTATTTCAGTAAATGATGGTAATTTATATTTATTTTGATTGCATTTTTTGGCGAATGTGGTGCCTGGTGCCCCTACTAATATCAATATACGTTGCATTACCTCGCGCGCAGCGCGAAGAAGAATTTCGAACATCATAAATCTGCTTGGAAAAAATATTGTTTATGTTGATTTACGAAAAACTTTTGAGCCTACTTCAAACTTCAAAATTCCGGACATTTAGGCATATTTTAGAAATTCCTCCCGGACGCAGATTTTTCAGTGAAATTCCGGACATGTCCGGGAAATTCCGGACGTATGGCAACCCTACCCTAATCTTACTACCAGTATGCTACGCATTTATGGGCATGTAGGCTATGAAGGAGAGAGAGATTTCTATGAGACATGTGGAACGCACGCATATACAATTGAGTAATATTTTCATATTGAATCATCAGGGGTATTTTCATTGTATCGCATTTTTGTGGTGTATTGAACTGATAAAATTGCTAATAAACCAATGATGATGGGTAATCGTCAGCAAGTAGCAGAGAATTGAGAAGAACATTGCATATCAACAACCTACCGCCGGGCATGACGGGCTCATTACAGTATGAATTGAATATGTCATTGAACTGGAAACTAGTTTATTACGCACTGGCAACGTCGATCAAACCTGATTTGCCTGACAGTGAAATTTGGGATACTAAAAGAATCACAGTACGAGGACTGAGGAGCCGCAGCCCACATAATCCAACAGATAAACGCACGACAGACCAAAACTAGAACTTGACGGAATGCGAAACGAAAAAAGTTTGCACATTGCACAGCGGACAATAGTGAGGTAGGCCTATATGACACTCAAGTAGCCTACAGTATTAGCTATTTACTATATATGTACGCATCAACCTATCTTATGACTGAGGCTGGTCTGGACTAAGAGTTAATTTATCAACGAGAATTATAGTTTCGATGCTTTGAAACCTTGATCAGCCTTTCGCAACACACAGATGCTACGCACCATAGTGGAAATGACCTGTGAAGACACGAGCATTTTCGCAAAGTGCAATGATAGGTATGTGATGAAGAACCGGCATTGTATTCTTGTTATCGCATAAACGGTACATATTTGAGTTTTCCACATTCATACTGCTGTGACGTCTGACAGAATATTCGAAGTGACTGGAAGCCTAACCGATTCAGTAAGTTACTCGATTTGGCCTATATAGGCCTAGCCCTATCATTTCCAAGTCCTTGCGTAAACCTAGATTTGCCGTACTTTCTGTCGGGAAAGGATAACCGTCTTTCGGTACGGCCTGAGTGCGTTTCGTACCAACTGTCGTCACCGCAGTGGTCGCTGTTGACCGCCAGAAGGAACGCCTCGCCCCTCGCATTCTCGATACCGAACTGCGCACTCTCGTGAATCCTCTCCTGGCTGTGATCGGGCGGTTTCGGAAGAACGAGAGAGTGCCGCAAATCTGAAAGGGTAGTTGATGGCAGTGTTGGATAGCTGGAGAATTGTCAGCTTTTACAAATTAGATTAGAATCACCGAATTCGCAAAAACACGGAAATTGAATTGACTGGGTTCGTTTCGCACTATATAGTATATCGTTCTCATGCAGCCTTCTCATGAAAACCAGAAAATCGATTCGCATTCAAATTTGAGCACAGAAACAGTTACCGACATTTCGCTCAAATCGGCCTGATTAGACAACTGTGCGCTAGACAAGGGCCATGAAAATACAATTATCTTGGCAGCGGAAGCTAGACTTGTGCGATTGTGATTTCAACATCGATCGGCTAACCATTTTCTTCCCTTCCTGTCGAATCTCTTCTTTCATGAACGCGTAAAGAATGGGATTGAGAGCGGAGTTCGCGTAAGCCAGACAGACGGACACAAGGTTTGCTGTCTGAGAAATACAGAAACTTTTGAAACACAACGATGAAGGCTGGTCAAGTGGTCAAACTTGATTGTCTGACTGATTCTATTTACGGTCTAGAGTAGAACGATTGGCCTTTGAGTATCGTTTCTGGGGCAAAAGTACTGCACAGAAGAGATGGAACAATGCTTTTAGCAGGTTAATCAGCGGTGGCCAATTTCGGAATAGCAGGGTGTGTTAACGCAAAATAATCGGAAATACATATGCTACAATTTGGAACAGACTACTACAGACTCTACTATAATTTTCGATTAGCTATAAGATGACAAAAATTGGGTGAAACTAGCGTAACAAGAGTGGCATTATTGCGTGTTGATATAATTATGCCCACATTGGAAACTGATGTAACACTCGGGAATAACTCGGCCCAATCATAATCTGTTTTGTAGTAAGAAAACCATCTCGGATGTAGCAATGGATTGCAATGTTATTATATAGCCTGCCTACTGGTAAGTGGTAACACGGTAAGGACTACCTCACCTGTATGTTAAAGTATCTCCTCAGCTCTTCGTTTTTGAATGTGATTGCCGAGATCACGGTGACGATATGATTAGGAAGCCAGCACACCACGAACAAGCTCATTACCGCCAAGATCGCAGATGTAATCTGGAATCAAAGAAGCAATATCTCTTCAGCATCTGTTTCTTTCTTACGACGGAATACCGTAATGATTTAATTGTTCCGGAACTTGTGCAGATATTTCCAAGTATCAGTGGAGACTTAAATAAATTGCCCCAATGTCATTGTAATAATAATGTCGGCCTTTACCAGTGGTTATTAACCGGGATTGCAGAGTCATAACAGTTTAGGGCAGGGGTTCTCAACCTAGGGGGCGCGCCCCCTTGGGGGGCGCGGGAGGCTCTCAGGGGGGGGGGGCGAGAAATTGACGAAGTCAGTATAGGGGGGGCGCGAGAAATTGACAAAGTCAGTATAAATTGTACGTGTCTGAACATGTGTTTCACATCCATTATGAGAAGACTATTAATGAATATGAAATTTATTCCATATTCAAGAAAGCTTGCAAAATACAAACTCTAGCAGCCGCGCTCAACGGAGTATAGTCTGATTTCAACTTCATTTGAGCAAATTTTTGAAATTCTTTGGAGATATAGAGAGCAATTCCCACGTGTAAGTCATTCATTGCTTCATAGCCTTGACAGTAGCCTAAAGCTTGTCGCGCTGGGTAGCTCATGTTAGTAGCTTGCGAACTGCACTGCCTAAGACAGACTTAGATGCAACATAGGTTGCCCGGTTTCGCCCTCAATTAGGCTATAAATCAACACAATTTAATTATTTTCCAAAACTGATCAAATTTAGCCTGGCAGGACCGAACGACGCCTTGCTCTCTGTACTCACTACCAGCATCAGGATTAGTCTCAGGGTGACCTACCTTGAAATTAATTAATGGATGTCTTGTTCAATGTTTTTTTGTTATTTTCAAACAAGTTTGGAGAAATTTGTCAGCAATGTAAAAGACGCAACAACTGGAATGCAAATTCAAAATTGGCGTAAGCAATACCTTATGTATACTATTAGATCAGGGGTGGGCAACCTGCGGCCAGAAGGGAATTTGAGCGGCCGTCGACGCCTAATTCAATTAGTATGTGTTGGCGGCCGTAGACATGCAAATTGCAATTACGAATTCACTCCCGCATTTTCGAGAGATTTTAATTAATCTTGAAATTTTCTTCGCCCTCCGCGCAATTCAACAAGACTTCATTTTTCGATTTTAATGCAGTAGCGCCCTTCTTAATCTGAGCTAAATGGGAATTGGCAAGAAATAGTAATTCGTTCGCGGCCCTGAAAAATTTTCGCGCTCCGCGCGACAATATGCACCTCCCGGCAACTATTCATAACATTGTTAGTCGCGATTTCGGTGCGTACAATAGGCCATTGTGGAAAGTAGAATAGTCCGGAGTTCACCGGGAATGGATATGGACAGTTTACCATAGGAATTTTGCGTCCAGATCGTTCATTGCGGCTATGCCCCGGAATGCGGCCTTACGCTACATAAGCAATCGAAATGCGGCCATGATTATCAAAAACGTTGCCCACTTCTGTATTAGATGATGTGCTCTTTTTGACATGACGATAAATGCAAGGGGGGTCAGGGGGGCGCGATTTTTTTGACCATCTCCAAGGGGGGCGCGTGTCAAAAAAGGTTGAGAACCACTGGTTTAGGGCATAAAATGGCGGCTATAGCGAGTATGCTTCTCATTTTAACGTAGGCCTACATTCTGTAAAACTAATTGTTTTTTTGGTTTCGTTTCAAATGTGTAATGCAGTTATTCTCTGCATAACTACAGTAGACTATGCGATGATTCATGATACTGGAGCTTGCAAATTTATTATATTTATTCTGCTATTCGAGAGTGGATAGCAGAATACCAATTCCTGTGCTGTAACATGCTGTTTCAATAATTTAGAAGTAACTTTCACCATATCGAAATAACGAATCTAAGGTGATAATAATCACTTGAATCAGGATTAGAAAAATCAATGATTGTAACTTTGAAGTTGAATTAGAAAGAGATGCAACAAATTTTCGGTTCAGCTCATATCAAATCAGAGCTAAGGATGAGAATGGCAAACGACTATGCGCACCAAGCTTGACCCATTTCGCACCATACAGTTCTTCTGTAGCATTTTCAGGAACACCATAAATTAGAATTGAGATGAGAGCATTTAAATATTTCACAAATTAGATTACCGCCATTGCTCTCGAATTAGGGTATTTTGACAACTGGAATATATAGTTGTCCATCTGTCTAAGTCTCACGTGAGATGTGAGAACCGGTCTGTGATTTAGAACGGGGGTTCTAAACCGCCGGTCCGTGGCAAGTTTCGTACCTGTCCGCGAATTATATTAGAATTTTACATCTCAATTCTAAAATGCAAGTAGATGGACGCTTATCCATTAGAGAAATAAAACATCAAATTGTAAATTGATACATGAGTTACGAACGTATTTTCTGCATTATGTCGCAATAGAGCAGTGGTGAAAAGCATCTGAAGGGGGGCCGCGAAGCCGCCCAAGAGAAATGATTTTTCTTGAACTCGGAATGAGTTTAATTTGCGCTGAAACTTCCAAATTTCCAACAACGCCAATAAACACAATTATATCGCGATTTTAAATGTACCAGTTGCGTTGTACCATCCAAACTAGGGTTGCATTTAAAACAAAAATCAATTTAAAACAAACATGTTTAAAACCTGACACATTTTAAAGAAGGCCACTCTCAAGAAGCGCATTTTATGGCAGCCCAAAATTACTCAATTGTAATATTCTCTTGCCTAACATCTGCGACCCGTAGAAAAAAATTGTAAATTGTCTGTCCCTTGAAAATGTGACAAGTTCGAATGGCGTGCGGCCCGCGCTATTGGTTTGTGATCAGATCATGGACCTTTGAGTCAATCTCAAATCAGGTAAAAGATGGTGTTCGACATCAAAATCGCTGACATATGTATAATGCTACTTGCTAACATTGCACATGATTATTTTTGTCAAATTATTAAAATTATTGCCCCGTGAACAGTTTTTTTGCGAAGTCTCGCAACAGTCATAACCTTCCATGACATCAAACTATGCGTCTGACTGTTCTTTTAAATATTTTTTCTTATTACGATGAGGGGCGAGAGAACTTTTTCACTATCATCTAGGAGGGCGTGTCTAAAACACTTAGCGAGCCACTGCTATAGAGAGTTCGTAGTCTACTTTGGACGTATGTCACGATGGGGCAAGTGCTGTTGGAAACTGTTTAAATGTAGCCTACGACTTTTTCCGGACAAGTTATGTGAAAGCGACCGAGACTTTTAAACAAGCTTCGTTAAATTCCGACTGTGCAATTATAGGCGACACTATCCAATACAGTTCTATAGCAGACAGCATGGCATTTCTTTCAAGCTGTTGATTAAGTTAGTGGCCTCGAATATGACGTCGCAAGCTTCGCCTTCCGTAAACTTCAACGGAATCTCGCAATAATAGACACTATGAAAAAGGCACATAAACGAAGTTCCCAACATATCTTTGAGTTGCATACATAATGTCGTAATTACATTCACGCTAGGGTTAATTTTGAAATTTGAAGGCTCACTGGTCCGCGACATTTGTTTTAGAAATTTTACCGGTCCGCAAGTTCGAAAAGGTTGAGAGCCACTGATTTAGAGAATGAGATGGCGTATACATATCAGTGCTATAAAAGTATAAAATGCGTCCAAAACCTATTGCCTCCTCGGAGAATTTCCCTACCTTCTTCTGTTGGTTGGTGACTCGCGATCTGTTCAGATTTGACGATGTCATTCTCTTCTTGAGCTTCATGATAATCATCACGTAGCACGAAGCCATGAACGCGAACGGTACGATGAATCCGAGGGTCACTCGTATGACGTAGTACGCGTGAATGTATTCGTCGGACATGTCCCAAACGCATTGCACAAGACCGCCTGCAGCGCCCGTCTGTAAAAGAAACGGCATTATGTACTGAACCCGGACCATGGACCCAGAGTTGATCAAATGCGAAATATTCAGCTTCTACATTAGCATTTTATACCTGCACATTTTTTCCCAGTTAAGTTAGAATGAGAATTACAGAATTCGGCATTAGAAAAAAATACGAGAATAGCAAATGTCTGTACACCAAGTAGACTTGGACAGCTATAGATATTTCTACTAGATCATGCTACAGAAGAACTGTATAGTGCGAATCGAGTGAAGCTTGATGTGCAGACATTGCTATTCTGATGTTTATGAAAATGAGCTCTGGTTTGATATGAACAGAACTGCATTCAATGTCCAAGTTTTCCCGAATTCAGTAATTCTAATTCTAGTCTAATTTAAAAAAAATGTGTGGCAATAATTCTGATTCTAATTTAATTTCAAAAAAGAATGTGTAATTACAATTCTAATTCCAGTCAAATTTGGAAAAAATGTGTATCTATAATTCTAATTCTGATCTAATTTGTGAAAAGCTGAAAACTTTCTAGTTGCCCAAATCTGCCCCTGACTCTGCCAATGCGTCGGGTCCGATATTTCAGTCATCAACACCCCAAATGTCGCGGTCAGGCTCATCAAATTTTTGGTTGTCCCTGCGATTTCACGATCTGGGCAATTCATGTTCTGATAATAGAACTAATTTCGAAAATTACTCGCAGGCCACTCACTATCTTCTCGCGGGCCAAGTAAGCATGCGACGCAATCTCGAAATTAAGTAGCGCGGTATGCCGCCGTGAGGTGACGCAATACGCATTTATTGAGCCTAAATTCGGGATATCTTACGACCGTATGCCACCTCATTGTTTATAGTTGTATACCCCTGGGAGTTCGGCCCGTGTTACTTCTGTAGCACTGTCGCGGGTTGCGTGCTATTTCTGAATAAAACACACGTAAATTTACGAGATTAGCGCGTCTTTACGTAACCCTCTATCCTGGATAATATAATAAATGATACGTTTTAGCGTCCGCTTATTTATTGTATGCAGATCCGAAATTAAGATATGTACCTCGTATGCGACGAAAAACAATATAATACCTGTTCTACATCACATTAAAGATACTTTGTTATTTTTTCGACCATGACTATTCCATTGACATTTGGTGATCATGCTGTGGGTTGATCACAATATAGAATGTAACAGAGTTTTGGTTGGTGTATTCTGGGTGTATTCTGTCAACAAAAGGAGTTCGTGTACCACCTAAAAATAGCAGTGTTGGGATGACTTGACTTGACTTGACTCGAGTCACTTTGCAAAACTGACTTGACTTGACTTGACTCGGCGCTTCAGAAATGTCAATTGACTCGTGACTCGGAGCAAAATGTACGAGTCAATTTCAAGTCATCAAGTAAACGGTGTCGATAGAATCACTATATCATATGTACGTTCGGACGGCACTTGCGTGGAGTGCAACCAGTCATTCACTGATTGTACGTTTCACTGATCCCCCATTGTTACATCACAACTAAATTGACCGCAAACGAAACGATCACAGCTTATGTTGTCGTAATAGTAATAGATTAATCTAATAATCTCTGTTTCTTAGACGGCTCAGTGCTTACATTACGCAGTTCTCCCCGTTCACCTTTACCACCCATCTTGTATGATATAAATCGAACGAACATAGATTGTGCGTTTACATTCTCGCGGATGTGTAGAGGGGTGTAGTATTACCATATCAATTTGTTTCGACTTCTCGAGGCTTCGTATTCGACCCTCTATTCAGGCTGATAATAACAGACATGTAGCATGTAGCTATACGCAGTTACTCACGTATTTTATTAACAGTTTTACGTGTGCGTGAGCGATACAACGCCTTTTTGCATGTATCTTTAACTTTATATTCGTTATTTGATTAAAACTAAGTGGCCAATTAATACGTCTTCACCCAGGTAGCAAAATGTGATGGCTTTTGCATCATCATATACTTCGAAAATTCAATTTGACTTGAATCGTTACTTGACTCGTGACTTGACTTGACTTGACTCGACTTGACTCGAGTCACCTCCAAAAAACGAGTGACTTGACTTGACTCGAGTCACTTTCGAAAATCGATTGACTTGACTTGACTCGAGTCAAAATGTGCAATGACTCGAGATGACTCGTGACTCGAAGGTAGTGACTTGATCCCAACACTGAAAAATAGTACATTGAACGCTCTCTCTTTCATGCTGGTGACGTCATACTAGTTGCTGACGATTACCCCTGACGAGTGTCAGCCGAAAATATTCGGGTTCATTTCAATATGAATATACTATTCAATTGTATATTGAAGTTCTGTACCTCCAAGAAGCTCTACATATATTAACGCGCGTTGGCGGGCGTCAACATGGAAATTGAATTTACGAATTGGCTTCCAAATTTTTGAGCGATTTTAGTTCAACAAAATTTTCTTCACACGATTCAAGGTGACTTGATTTTTGGGTTTTAATATAGCATTGTCCGTGCAATCTGCGATTCACCGTGTTATTGCAAACCACAGACGAAAATGTTGCTCCTTATAAAGAAGTCGTATGCGGCTCAGGAGGGAAGGTTTTTCCGGTGAGTTTGGGCGATCACAATATATATTTTGACTCCACCGACAATCCTGATAGGACAGTAATATGTTAGGGTCACCATATTTCGGAATCGGGAAAGGAGGGCACTTTTACCAGATCAGAAAAGTTAGTCGATCAAAACTTAAATCAGCCGATTTCGCTATTTTTGCTGAAAAATTTGGTGGGTTGACTAAAAAAAAGGTCGTCACTTTCGATCGAACCACGAATTTACTATTTAGCGTCATTTATGCCCATTTTCACTCGAATCTATCCATCATCTTAGCTGTAAAAGCTGCAAAGTTGGATGAATCGCTAACAAGGAGGACATGTAGGCGTCCTTGGAGGACGTATGGTAACCCAATAACATGTACAACTACCAATATTATCGACAAAATTAATTCATGAAGTTGAAAGAATTTCGCGCACCGACCAGACAGAGAATCCCAATAACTGAATGAACACTGAACAGTGATAGCACTGAATACCACAAGAGATGACCCCGATGTGAAGTCCCCCAGTTGTCAATTTAACATAGAATTAGCATAGAATTTAACAGAGATATTTGACGTCCGGGTGATCCATTGCGACTGTCCGATGGAATGCGGCCGTACTCTATATATGTATGTAATCGAAATGCGGCCGTGAATACCAGAAAGGTTGAACAACCCTACCGTTCACTATACAGTTGTTCAATACATCGATCGCAAGGATTCGCAATTGGTTACGTTAGTTATATAAAAGCTGATGGCTGGTGCGCATATTTATGCGTTTCCCTTTATTTATCTCAACAGCATTCGGTTTGTTACTCTCAGGGGTATTGCCTAGTAGATTTTATGTGTCGTGACTTATTATGGTCGGCGGAATCAAAAGAACTGTTGCAATACGACCATTATCTTCACATTAACGCCAAGAAATATTGACATAATGGTATGGGGTGGCATTAACAATGAAATAAATAATCCGTCCAATAAGCTGTTACTTTAAGTGCAGTATGCGGTACGGACTAACGGCCGTTACTCTGTCAGTGTTAAAAATGTCGTATGCTATGACTTACGTAAATAGATCAAACTAAACCTGGATAACTAGTATATTTTCAGTTTTTCTGTATTGAATTAGAATTAGAATGATAATCACGTTTTTTCCAAATTAAAATTACAATCATACCTAGAGTAATTTTTTAAATCTTATTAGAATTAAAACTACTGAATTTACGAAGATTTGGACATTGAGTGCAGTTCACTTCATACCGAATGGGAGTTCATTCTTATAAGCATGAGAATAGCAAATGTCTGAACACCAAGATTGGCTTGTTTCGCACTATACAGTTCTTCTGGATCACTTTCAGGAAACCAGAAAGTAGATTGATATAAGAGCAAAGAAACATTTCGCAGTTTTGATTAGAATTAGATTACCGGCATCTCAGCCTTCACATTCTAGACAACTATAACTGTGCTGTGCGAGACTGGTCGCTTAAATGCGCGATGACTCGAGCTCGAGTACAAGTCCAGCGAGCAAAAATAGTGACCGAAGTCCAATCGAGTCATTTTCCGTGTTTTGGGAAAATCCGCCAAGTTCATTTACAACAGTAACACGACAAGTCCAAGACTCGAGTCATTACGACCCTGTGTTTTAGTTAGTTCGTTGCTAATTTTCCAACTTCTACCATATCATCAGGTCGGCAAACATATCTTGTACGGCACAATACCTTTTCGAATAATGCCCAATCTAATGTTGAAGTTTTGGAATAAGTACCGTGCCGGTGCAGTTTCTCGCTCGAAGAAAGACGTACTGTACTCAGTTAACCTTTTCCCACCCCATGATGACGTAACACTGGTCTTAGTGAAAAAGTGAGATTGTCGCGAGTGGCGTCGCTAGTGAATATCGTACGTTTGGCCTACGCTTAAAAGGGTTCTAGTTCTAGTTGCCCATTTTGAAAAGTGAGCAGTCCACAGTTGTATAGTTATAGTTGCGCGTTTTGAAAATCAAGTGACTTCTACAAGTCTGAAATCAAAGACCCATTTACCGTTCTCCATACTAATGCCTGGCTCGCCACAAGTACTGCAGACAACCATATGACTCCGCACGCAAAGGTCGCTTTCCGTGGAGTCCGATGGCTGATTGATTTGGTAGCGAACACCACCGCAAAGAATCGATCCATGCCCATCGCCATAACGAAGAATACGCTGGCGTATAAGTTCAGCAGGGTGTTGAAACTTAACAGTTTACAACCCACGATCCCAAATAGCCACCTGAAATATCGATAGGCTATAATACGATATAGCTAATGGCGTGACGCCATATTTTGTGATACGATTGTTGATATACGATGTTGTTTCCAATTCTCTACTAGTTGCTGACGAGTGACAGCCGATAATATTCGGGGTTATTTCAATATGATTTATGAATATACTATTCAACTGCATATAGCAAGTGATATTACGGCAGTAATATGTCACGAAAAACGAAAATTTCATATCCTCAAAACAGAGGTGGTCATTAACGAACCACTTGAACTATTTTATACTTTTATTGCTCACTCAAATGGTTATGCTTTTAGGCTATTTCCGCTCCTGCTTAACAGCTTTTTGAAAAAAAACACAAACTTTTATTACTTCCGATTTTCAAGAGCTTCTTGGTGGTACAGAACTTAAACATACAATCGAATAGTATATTCACGCTGAAATGATCCCGAATATTTCGGCTGACACTCGTCTGGGGTAATCGTCGGTAACTAGTAGAGAATTGGAAATAACATTGTATATCTAGAATCTTTGAAGAGCTTCTTGGAGGTACAGAACTTCAATATACAATTGAATAGTATATTCATATTGAAATAACTCGACTTGCTGACGATTAAAGACGAGTGTCAGCCGAAGATATTCGGGTTTATTTCAATATGAATATACTATTCAATTGTATATCAAGAATCGTATCATGAAATATGACGTCACCAGCATGAAATTTCGAATAAGAGCGAGATAGTCCAACAGATGTTTGCCATTGCCAGAATTTATGGCCTTTGACTGCTCAGCATGCTTGAGAGGATGAGTCAAGGGTGGGCTTTTCCGATTTTAAACAGCTTCTTGAAGGTGCAGAAATTCAATATACAATTGAATAGTATGTACATATTGAATATTTTCGTCGGCAACTAGTAGATAATTGGAAAGAGCATTGTATATCAACGATCGCATCACCAGATATGACATATTTTGGAAAGTAAAAAGCAGTTTTTGGTTATGTTTGCGTCACTCTTGTGTGCGTGAGAGAGAAAGTTCTTCGTCATCGAAAAAAAGAAAAAAACACTTCGAATACTTGATTAAACTACACATATGATTAAAAAAATATTGACCGGTTACAGCAGGGAAATGAAGATCTTTTGAGTGAAATTTCCATGACAACCAGGCGAAATAACCCTGTATATAGCGGTAGCTGAATATATTTCTGAAAATTGCACCTATTCGTGGTGTCATGGATCATTTTGCGTTTGTCTCGAAGATACCTGCAATTTCGAAACTGGCCATCTCAGATTAACTGTCACTCGTTGCCTTGCGCATTTTGAAAATCGATTAGCTTCTATAGAATTCTAAAATCAAAGAATGATTCACCGTTCTCCACACTAACGTCTGACTTTTCCCAAGCACCGCAGACAACCATATGACCAGGGTTGTAATGACTCGAGTCGCGATTTTTTGGTGAGTCAACTTGACTCGAGTCATTTTTCTTCAAATGCGCAAAAGGACTCGACTCGAGTCAATTTTTGTATTAACTCGACTTGAACTCCAGACCACGACTCGGACCACGATCGGACATATTGATCTCGCCTTCCGTCACTTGCCACATGATTTTGTCGCTTGTCATTTTATATTATCCTCTTTTACTTTCATTCAGTGTGCATGCCTCCTTTTACATCGCCGAGGCCTAGGTGGGTGTCTGATTACAAAGACCACTCCAAGTCGTTTCGGCATCTTCCAATCTTTCATTGTATCGCAGTCTTGTGATGTTTTGAAATGATGAAACTTTATGAATAAACTTGAACTCGAGTCATTGTGCATAATGCGATCCAAATCATACGACTCGAGACTAAGGACGGCCAAGACAGACATTTCATTGTAACTTCGAAGGATAGTAAAGTCACCACATTTTTGGTATTTCGTCCATCAGTCCTGATACTTCGAAAATAGGACCAGAAACTGTTAAGACTGGGGATAGAACTGAAAACTGAACAGTGAACATAATAACTTGGACTCGGACTCGACCCTCTACTAACTGACTTGGGCTCGGACTTGACTCGGTGATCAATTGTAAATGACTCGACTTGACTCGAGTCAGTATACTATAAAAGTGAGATTGACTTGACTAGGAACCTCGTGACTTGGTTGCAACCTTGCACGTGACTCCGCACGCCAAGGTCGCATTCCGTGGAGTCCGTTGACGAAATCTAGTTCTTTAAAACTACGTAATTGAGTACTTTTTAGATCATTACTTTGTCCACTTTAGCCGATTGAGTGTATGTAGATTGTGGATTGTCGACAGAATGCTAACAGATAATTTGCACGGACATTTCGACATTTCAAACGATTCAACTAATCGGAATTTCTCTAAATATGATCCTATCCCTTGAACCGATCGCACCAAGCCGGAAGTCAAAGATTAAATATTCCAAATTCTGGGAATCGCGGCTGATTCTAGGAATGCGAGATGGGTGATGGATTGAGTTCCAGAAGCAAACGCGTAATTGATTTGATACTATCTTTGCGGTTCATTGCTCTTCAATGGATCCTTTGGTAGCGATTTTCTAAAATCTTATGCTCATTAATCGAAAATAACAGTGCCTCGCTATTCGAATAAAGAGTCATTGTGCGCATCCCCACCTTTTCCGTAGATATTCCTGAATCGCCCAAAACGGCAGACACCCCACGAAAATGAAGTCAGCCACCGCCAGATTGATCACCAATATATCGTTGACGGACTTTGACGAGCTTCCCTTCATGAGCGACGAGAGGGCGCCGATCACGAGGCCATTTCCCAGCAGACCGACTACACAGATTACAATGTAAATCGAGGGCACAACCCGGGTTTCAAATATTGTCAATTGAAAAGCTCCTGTAATCCCAGCGGAGTCATTTCCAGGTAGTGACGTTGGATTGGCAGTCGTGTAGTTGGTTTCCAAAGCTGGTTGCAAGGTGATTATGTCAGAATTCATCTCTGAAAACGTAATTGTGACTTGCTTTGGCTTAGACCAGTGTTTTCGTAAACATTTACCAACCTGGCGAACCCTTACGTCAGTCCGCAAGCCTTTGGAGAACTCTAAAAGGTCGCCTCGGCACAAAAACTGCAATCTACTATCCGTTACACATCTAATATGGAATGCTGGTGAACAAAATGAACAACAACAACTATGTTAAAAGAGTAAAACCGTTAAAACATGATTTTTACACATAACGAAAAGAGAAAATTAAAATTTTCTGCAAATCAGTATAACTTGTTCTGTATTAGTCCGGTGTATGTCTTGACCTTCGGTGAACCCTGAACACTGGCTCAACGAAATATAGAAATATAGAGCGCAGGTTTGAACCACGGGATTTTGTTCAGGTATCTCGACTATAGGGCAAAATACAGTACCATGGTTGATTCGATTCCAGGTCACATAGTAAGCCTGAAGTCGAGTCGAATATAGTCGATACCCACCTAGTGAGACGCCGTACCGGTAATGTAGGGTTACCATATTTTAAGATGCGAAAAAGGGACACTTTTCAAAAATTCCGAAAGCTATGTTACCGGAAGAGCAGACTGATGAATTTAAAAACTTTTCAAGCAATAGTACTGCGTCGACTAAAAAAAGTATGTCATCAATTTGAGGTTATAAGGAAAATAATCCCAATTAGATATCGAAAGATGTTTTCTAATTCTTAGCCGTGACAATTTCAAAGCGATTTACAGCATGCTTTGCTTTAGTTACGACCACCGAAGCTTCAAGGCTCCCACGGCGGCAAAAAAGTATCGACACTTTCTCGTTTACAAAATAGTGCAGTCACAACGGGCGCATAGTTTCGTTACTTGATAAACCGACTGCCACAGCTCGACTCGATTCAATACAATGGATTCTTGAATCGGTTTCAAGTGATCGAATCGAGACACCCGGTAACTAACTTCTACATGCGTGCATCGTGACAACTCTATTTTCAAACACTCCAGCGTACATACAGTACAGCGCAGGGAAAATGATGTGTTGCGCATTTAATGAAACACCTGCGCTATACTGCAGTAATTGGCATTGATCGTATAAAACGCAACTTCCAGTTAGTTGTATTGTACAGTACTGCATTTCCATACCAAATGATCCAATAATGACTGTATACTATTTACTATATTACTGTGAAAAACGTGCATGTGGGGTAAAAAATTACAGCAATTGTTCAACGGCCGAAGGACTATTTTCACCTGATAAAAGTACTCCACAGAAGAGTAGGAAATTACAAGCCAAAAAGCTTTTAGTTGGGGAGAAAAAATTTCTGTACCATTCTGTTCTACAATACGGGCGCAATTGTCCCGAAGTAGAAGCGACTGGCACGTCCTGATGAGCTAATCGTGGATTGTTAGTGGATTGGTCGACTTTGTTTCACCATAATCACTGAACTTGTGTTGTAACGAACGTAATACTGCTTAGTGTGTTTATAAACTAGCGATATGAATCGCGACCCCTGTGTCCGAATTAGGCGGAGAAATGTCCGAATTAAACGGATACTTTTACTTCGTATTTTTCTGAACGAAGATGTTGTCCGGGTTATCTAGTGTCCGAATTGAGCGGTGTCGACTGTACTTTGGCCATCACAAGCAATATCCTTTGTTGCATCGGAATGATGCACTCCAGACTTACATAACGCCCAAACTAGGCCACCGCGTTATGTAATCACCTAATTAATATTGCATTCCCAACGCGGTAACTTGATGCACGACCCGCTTACAGTCGATCAGTATTATTTTCGCTTATAACTTGATCACCGCTGCACTACAGGAGTATAGAGACTAGTTATTCTTGTGCACGAATTTATGATGAACTTGCAAAACATTTTCATCTTCTCGCATTTTGGCTTAGTCTGACCAAAATGAAGGTATTCGTGGATTTAACCCGCAATCATAACAATACACTATACACCGTATCTTTGCCTGATGAAATATGTATTCTGTTTTGTACGAGCCTGTATTTCCACTACGGGCTACGGCACTGAATGGTTGGCCCGTATAGAGCAGCACCGATACCGGAATAGTCCGAGTCGGTTTTGAAATCGATGTCGAGACGAAGTTTAATCAATATATAGCTGCCGTTTAATGAAGGAACATTGTGACGCGGACATCTTTTGTTGATATAATCTCTGCATAATAATCAGGGCTGCGTCGGCCACGCGGTGAGATTCGCAGTCCTTGCACGCCGTTACGTGATTACGTTTAATTACCATTATGTTGTAGTCAAATAAAGCTTGTATCAGCAGACTCGTGCATTTTGAAAATACAGTAGTTTTTACCAGAACTGGAACTCGAACTGTTCACTTTTCGAAACTGGCAACTAGAACTAGAACAACTGACCTTAAAACTCCGCAAGTAACTAACTAAAATACATCTAACTAATAGCTGATCAGTGATCACTGATAATACGAATTACTGAATTGCAATTGGACCAGGAAATATTAGATATGGAATCGGCATTTCAAAAAGACTAGGTCTCGAGTTTGAAATGGAAGGTGTTCCGACACCAAAACCCACCCATGGCTACGCTCACGCCACAGTTAGTTACAGTGATGACTCTAAGCTTAGTAGTGCGCAATCAATGGCTGCAAGAACATCACACAACAGGGTCATGATTACCGTGAATCGCGCCTAACGACGACTTGTGTTTACCAGTTTTAAGATGCGAAACTAGAACTAATCGCTTTTAAAAACCTGCAACTAAGACAAGAACTACTTAAAAAACTAGTAGTTTGTTGACCGTCAACTAGGGTTACCATACGTCCTCATTCAGGAGGATTTGTCCTCCTTTTTGAAGAAATGTCCTTCCTTCGTCCAAATGTCCTCCATTTTAACCTAAGACCACGAAAGACGATAAAATTTTGACCTAAAAGATAGAGGACGGGTTACGCGGGAGTCAAATCTGAAAAATGACACTTTTTTCAGTCAACATTCATAATATAAGGTGAAGCGGGTATTTCGGGAGTCAAATCGAAAAAAAAATGACCTTTTTTAGTCAACTGAATGAAATTGGCTGTATAAATAGGGTTTTCTATTCCGCTTTAGTAACTTATGGAGCCTGTGAAAAGTGCCCTCCTTTGCCTATTTCAAAATATGGTAACCCTACCGTCAACCAACTTGATTGTGAGTTTTTACTAGTTTGCATATTACAGCAACTGTAGACCGGAAAGTTTTCAGCATTTTGTTTGCATTTCCGATAAATCAAGAAATTCTCAACGCCTTTACCTCGCTTAGTTTGGCTGCGTGAGTTAGCTTCCTCGATATAATCCACACGCTGTTTTGGCACAATGCGTGAAATTGTGTTGACAATACGCCTTTGCTGTGTACTTGTGGTTCTTATAAACATTATTATATGAGTGGAATATATTACTGCATATACTTCTAGACTGGTAGCGAAAACTTCACAATTTCGGTCCAGTTTTCGGAAAATCCGTGCCTGAGCAGTGAGCATATTTAGACTTTCCTGTGAGGGTGATATCTGCCGATAGGCGGTATCAAACACCAACCACGCATTCTCAAACGTTCTTGCCTCCTTTATACGCATAAATATTTTTCTGTCAGCTTTATCTGTGCGATGCACCGATCACAACGATTGCACGAAAATCTCATTTGTGCCATTCGAGGCTCTCTCTGCCGAAAAAAAGGACGGAGTTTGCATACTGTATATGCAGCTGCACTATTTTCAATCATATAACGTCAATTTCTCATTTTAACCGCTTTCCCTGTGGGAGACCTAAATGACAACAATATAATCTTTTATCTCATTCAAGACTACACATAATTTTACAATAAGGCTACATGCGTTCAGGCCAACATAGTTAAGTTTCATTTCATCGTGCTAAATAAATTGATATATTCACACTCGAATAACACCTTGGTCAATGCATAATTGTTCCAGTTCGAGTAGGATACATTAGCTCACGTATTGAATCTAAATCAGCAACAGGCGATATATTTGTCAGTCTGAAACCGCTCCATAGTGTCCACATCTTATCTACCTATCCGACCGCTGTATAACGCAGTGCGACATCTGAAAGGCGCACTTTTTCGTCAAACCAACCCTTCTGTCATATTGCAATTACGCAAAACAATCCCGTACCTCAAAATATCAACCCTACACGCTAATCTATATGCATAATACACAATTTTCAATCACATAGCGTCAGTGTAATTTAAAGTGGGTCAAGGTAATGCTTTGTATCAGATTTATAGGAAAGAAGTTATTCCTTTTCGATGAATTAACTTGATTCGATCGACCCATACTGCCGTGTAGTATATCAAATTAACGACTATTTCGTGGTGCAATATAATGGATTGCGTTATGCAATTATGTATAATGTACTGAGTCAGTGAATTTTCAGAACTGTATCTCGTGTATCTGTTTTATTCATGAGGAAAGGTTACCTCGCACGATATGTATGGCATGGCAGGTTTATATAAACGATACAGTATCTCTCAAAATCCCTACCGGGACTTACGGGAGTTTAGTTTGCATGTATCATAATTTACTTTTGTGCGTACATGAATCAAAGTTTAAATAGGTGACTATATACAGGTAGAAAGTCAAATATAGCTCGACTACATTTATAGCTCTATAATTTATTCAGATCCAAAACTTTCCCTGTGCACCTAACAATGATGCAACATCTCTCAAAATGATCACCACGAATTACAATTATATATATATCGTAATATGCATTTGTACATTATTCAGCATTTGAATAGTTTACTGGCGCTATTAAACTTGAATATCAGTTCGACTACATTCATTGCTCTATAATAACTTCAAACCTTTCCGTGTGCCACTGAGATTTAACGCCACAATTATTAGCATATAAACAGAGGCTCAAATGAAAACCAATTTGACAAAGTCAATTATTATATCGCAACGGGTGCAGAATCAAAATTTACAAATGTATCTTAGCACAAGACTTGTCTACTAGATAATTCTAGATGGATAATTAGACTAATTAGAGCGAAATGTTGGTAGTCTTATTCTAATCTAATTTGTGAAATATTTCTATTCTCTAGTTTTAATTCTAATATAATTTCTGTTGTTTCCGAAATGCTAATGGAGAACTGTATGGTGCTAACTGAGGCAAGCTTGCTGTACAGACACTTTCCATTCTCATTCTTATCAGAATGAATTCTGATTAGATACGAGCTGATCTCGATTCAATTTCCCAGTTTTCACGAATTCAGTAATTATAATTTTAATCCAGTTTGGGAAAACGTGTGTAGCTATAATTGTAATTATAGTCTAATTCGGAGAAATGCTGTGTATATAGCCATAATTCTAATCTAATCTAGAAACGCTGAAACCCCAAGTCTGCATTGCAGGTTTCTTGCCTGCGAGGAATTAGTTGATGCGGTTCATTCTAACGTGACGTAATTGTACTATTTGTCGAATTTCAACATATCAACAATCTTTCTTTCTCGATTGCCCTTGCTATACAATAGGAGCTCCAGCTTGAGATTGGACTTTTAATTATTTAATACAGAGAAAAATAAACGCCAATGTGTTGTGCTTCATGACCCGCGTGTTGGCGGTCAGACAAATTGATTTCCAACCTTGATTAGTAGCGCGTCGGAGCAACTCGTGCACATGATTAATTGATATCGATCTAACTGTTCCCGGAACAAATTACGGATGTTTTTGCTACTACTGCGATTATGCCCATAGCCTGTAACAAAATGCTTCTACCATACCTATTTCATTGCACTTTGTGATAATATTGCGGGTTGATCACGACTACACATAAATGTCATTTGCACTAAAGGAAGCGGGTTGTACTGGATCAGTGGTTCCCAACCTTTTTCGACTCATCGCCCCCTTATCAAGCCCGACACAAATCCCCCCAATATTTACGGATCAGAAATAGAGGACATAGATATGAGAAATTTATTCACCTAACTCTGATCGCTGGTGAATTGACTAAATAACGTCATTTTCCGAGTAGGTGTTCGGAAAACCGGTTTCCGGGTCTACTTTCCGTTGGGTTGGCCTTTTCATAGTCAACTTTCGCGTCACGTGCATTATTTGGCCGTGTAAATTAAATAGGTCGTTCTAATATATTCGCCCCCACGGTATAATAATAATCATTTGATTACATACTTTCACCATCCGACTAATCGAAAAGCATGCACATAGACATCTCTAAATTCTATATCGGTTATTTTACCATTGATAGATGCAAATTAGCGAGTGCTACGGTATTCATTGAAAATTGCAAATGCATACCATTATCACAACGTAGTATACATGCCGGTATGTGATAGCGCAAGTTTAGGGGGAATATACGCTGAGTGATATTGGACTGTTGCGATTTGTCCGTGACTGTATTAGCTGATATTTTTATGTTAGTAAAATTGTATGGGCATGTGCTATTCACAGACACAATCTATGTAGGTCTATCGCCAGTAAAACTCAAGTGATATCCCTATGCGACGGGTATTCACTATTCATCCCATGTTTTTGTCGCTATATAGTCATAACTAATGTCCGTTATTTTAGCAGAGAAATTGACGAGAACTATTCATAGAAACAAATGACTGTATATTATATTTTTGTGGGATATTCAGAGGTCAATGATAGCCACGGTAAGAGCCGTGGTTTCGGAATCACTGATAGAGGAGTCGCGGACTTGGTTTGATTCGTAGATACATTTCATCAATTGATTCCCTCGTATGTTTGAATTTGGTTAAAAATATCGCGAAGGTTTTATCGATTCGTTTTCATATTACAGAGAGCGAGCAGTTCTATATGGTAATTATCCATTATTTGACACAACCCCTCGAAAAAAACAATCAGTCACTACGATCATTGACGACACGCGTTATTAACATCCTTCTCTTGACTCCATTTTCCCGCAACAAGTTGTAAATTGCAGACCTCTGAACTAGCGTGTATATGTGTTGATTTTATAACACCATACGGCCCGATAATAGGATTTTCGTTTGCCATTTTCAGTCAGTCGACGTGTCAAGGGCATGGCCTTCACCCCAATACTGAAGTGAACTGTCGTGCACAATATTTCAATCGGATTATAACCATGGTAATGATCATAGATTACTAACCTACGGATAGATACGCAACTCCTGGTGTTCACGCTTGGACAAGCAGTATCTCTTGTTGCTGGGCTATCTAAAAGAAGCATAATTGGTAGTGCTATAGCTGGGTACCCGATCGTTCTACTTTAATATATTTGGTCTTTATCGAAAGCTAGTGTCGCACTGATTTCGAAAATACAAATTGAAATCTTTTCAGGGCAATAGAATCACCCCGAAACAGCCCGGAAAGTCTGAAAATCGACATCGTTTTAACAATGGCACCGCTGCCAGACAATAACGTAACAATGGCCAATTTCGTCAAGCGATTTTTCGGAGACTTGAGAACTAGAAAATCTTCAGCCTTTCCAAATTAGATTAGAATTATAGCTACACATGTTTTTCTAAATTAGATTAGAATTAGAATTACTGAATTCGTGAAAAATTCGGAAATTGAATCAAGTTCGGTTCAAAGAGCTTCTTGGAGGTACAGAACTTCAATGTACAATTACCCTGACGAGTGTCAACCGAAAATATTCGGGTTCATTTCAATTTGAATATACTATTCAAGTTCGGTTCGTATCGAGTCAGAGTTCGTTCTCAAAAACACGAGAATGGAAAATGCAAGCTCGGTTCATTTCGCACTATACAGTTCCCCAGTAGCATTTTCTGGCATACAAGAAATTAGATTAAAATTAGAATTCGATTAGAATTCGTATTCGGGCAAGGGAACATTTCGCAAATAACGTTCGAATTGAATTGCGGATATTTCGCTATAATTTAGTCAGATTAGACAACTAGAGTTATTGTCTATATGTCTGCTCACTATACGACTCGAATGATTGAATATAATGCTCGATTCCAATAGAGGACTCGAATCATCGTGCCAGCCCTAGTTATGAGTAGCCTACGCTCTGAATCCACCACGTAATACTGTATAATATAATCACTCTGACGTAGTATTGCGTAATATCAACTCCAAAATTGATGGGCTCAATTAAGTTACACATTAATAAAGCGAACCAGCGCACTGAAATCTCCATTGTCGGCGGGTTGTTATTACGGGTGATCAGATCCCATAGTCCTTCAGTTGATAAAATATTCATAAGCATAATGATATATGATGGACGCACTGGAATCAAATGGCACGCTGTGTTACTCGATAATTTCAGCTGGCGCTTAGCGAGATGCTCACGAGGAAGAAGGTCATCGTTAATGACGTTTCGTTGATTTTATAAACGCTTTCGTATGTGACACATTGACGTTATGAGGATTGAGGAAACTGTCAAGCATGTATTATACATTATAACTGTATTCGTATAATATCATAAGTCTGCAAAATGAATATCACGAAATCTTCCCTCACAGTTGCGAGACATTAGAGCCTGACAGATCAGTGGTTCTCAAACCTTTCTAGACACGTCCCCCAAACGATAGTGGAAAATGTCACGCCCCCTTATCGTCATATCACAACATGCAACCAGAATGCTGGCAACCAAAACGGATAATTCGATGGCACGGAAGGTTACTGTGGCAGTCTACCCACCCGTTAGAGGTGTATTTCTTATAATTGTTTATTGTGGCAGTTGACTGGGTAGAATGGACACTTGGTGGACACATGACAATGCATGCTTGCTTCTTGTCTAAGCTGGGTGCTGTGAGGACGTATAATAAAGCTCTCTCTGAAAACGATCGTGTAATCTCTTTACATCTACAATATCAGAAGGTATCCCACAGTTATGACTGTTGATGAGAGAATTCTCAAATATGAAATTAGAACTATATACGCAGTAATAACTATGAATTGGAGATAAATCGCGCGAAAAATATTTCAGTTGACCACAGCTCCCCGCTCCCCCCTTAAGATGCTTTCATGCCCCCCAGTTGGAGAACCACTGGGATAGATTATTACCGGTTCGCCGATAAAATCGGGTCGATATCACACTTTAAAAGACATATCGGTATCGCCCGTTAGAGGTAAAATAATTTGAGCGGTGTCTTGGCTCCGTCTATGTGCATGACACATCAGCAACCAGATTCGGACAATTAGAAAATTCTCAACGTTTCCAAATTCGATTACAATTCGAATTAAAACTACACAAAGTTCTACTTCAAATTCAATAAAAATTAGAATTACTGTGAATTCGCACAAACTTACAATTGAATTCAATTCCGAATTATAAAGAAATACAACAAAAATTAGTTAGTTAAAAAAGTTAGTTCATATCAAATCAAAGCACGTTCCCATAAGCACGATAGTGGCAAGTGTCCGGTCCGCACACCAAACTTGACTCGTTTCGCGCAATACTAGTATAGTTCTCCTATAGCATTTTCATGAAAACCAAAAATTAGATTAGAATTAAAATTAGAGTATGGAAACACTTCACAAATTTGATCACAATTACAATCATTTCGCTTGTTCCCAAACTTTTTTTAGGCACGTCTCGCTGGATAACAGTCGAAAAATTCGCGCCCCTTATCGCTATATTAGAAAATTACTAAAAAAAGCAACACGAATGTTTGCAATCCCAGCGCATAGTCTGATGACATTTGAGGCTATGACTGTTGCGAGACCTCTCAAATATGAAATTCGAGCTATATACACAGAGCAATAATTATCAGCTGGAGGTAATTCGCGCGGAGCGAAAAAAATGTTGCATTGAATAAATTTGTCATATATAATCATGTGCAATAGTGGAGCTTAGCATATGTTAGCGATTTTGGTGTTTAATACCTTCCATTTCCTGACTTGGGCTTGGCTCAAGCGTACCTTGTCATGAGCTAGAACACAAACCAATGCCGCGAGCCCGTTCTAAGTCACTTCGATTTAGATCCTCATCTCTAATATCCGAAAGGTATGTTGCCCATGGCCTATAGCGTGGCGTTGTAAAGAAATATTTAATTCCGTCATAACGCTGTGTCTTACTGGGTGCTTGGCACATTATGCTTACATACAGTAAGACACACCACAAAGGCATCAGCTAACACCTAGTCACCCACGCCTACACGTATTCACAAGCTATTCCCATCATTAGGAGGCATATTCTGATCGGTGCAAGGTCCAATGTCAGTCAAAATGTTGGTCTATAGATGGCGGATTATTGCCGTTGTTTAAACTAGGAAGTTACAGCACATATCAAACTCATTCTGAGTTCAAGAAACGTCAATTCTCTCAGGTGGCTTCTCGTCCCCTTCCGATGCTTGCACGCCCCCAGTTTGAGAACCAGCACCGGTCTAAGTCTAAGAATTATCAAGTTGTCAAGTCTGTGCGCAACAGGCCTGTGATAGCCGAAACATAATATCGCATCGAAATCCATCAGTATGGAATGATGCGATTTCTCAAGGGCTTCTTGAATCTTTAATTGATTCCAGGACTCCGTGCCTCAGGGTATAATACATTCACTCACCGCCCAGCATTGACGAATATGCGGAACACACGATTCGCTCAGGTTTCTGCAGCTAGCCACCGCGACTTATAGGAGTCAATCCTTTTTGCGGTTTGCTGCACCGTGACTACAGCCCATAGGAAAGCGATAAAATCTTGTCCTATCACCTGGCATGTGCGGGATTCTGCGCGCAACGTTATGACGCGCGCACTTGTCATGGTTATCTCTTATATACGAAGAATTGGCATCAATCATATTAACAAGGTTGTAGATTGTCATTCGTGAAATTCGGTTACCGACAGTCTGATGCATCCTATATTAGCCAGACTTTGACAAGTAGATTATTCCGATCATCTAATTAGATTAATTATTGCAAAATACCGGTATTCTCAGTCTACTCTAACTAGTGAAACCAGGGTTGTAACCGAGTCACAAGGCTCCTAGGCACAAGTAAATATCACTTTTATAGTTAAACACCGAGTCAAGTCCGAGTCCAAGTCAGCGAGCAGAGGGTCCAGTCCAGTCACAGTATTATGACTCGAGTTCGAGTCCAAGTCATTGTGTTAACTACTCATTTTCCAGTTAAAGTCTTGTTAAACCCACGTTTTATAGCTATGTTCGATTATATTGAATGGTTCGCATTTATAAAACACTAATTTTCCTCACTTTTAGCAGTTTCTGGTCGCATTTTCAAGTACCAGTACCAATAGACGAAATCCCAATAGTGTGATTACTTTACTATTCTTCGAAATTACAATGAAATGTCGGTCTTGTCCGTCTTGTTCTCGAGTCATGCGCAGAGTCGAGTCGAGGCATTTCCGTATTTAGAGAAAATGACTCGAATCAAGTCGAGTCATCAGAAAATCGTGACTCGAGTCATTACAACACTGAGTGAAACGTTTCTTTGCTCTAATTCTAATCTAGAATTTGTGGTTTTCTTGAATATAATAAATGAGAACTGTAGTCTATTGTGCAGGGATATCAAACTCAAACGTGCTAGCGGGCCAATTTCCCAGTTTTAGATGACACCGCGGGCCGCAGCATCAGCACAGGGTTATCAATGTATTTCTGGGTAGGTCTTATTTAACGGGACCTTTCAGACTGGCATTACACACACATGGTGAAAATGTGACTTACTATTGTAATATTCACGCCTGGCACGAAAAAATACATTGTAAATATTTGAATAAAATTGATGTTGTACTTGGCATAACTTGTCAAAACTAACGAGTTATCTGTGTAGCTATCTATAATTCTAATTTTAATCTAATTTGGCCGTCGCTGCTGTTCTGTTTGTGATCGAAACTAGAGGGTTGTTTGCAGAATACAAGCGTGGGCCCGGCTACAAGCTACTATTCCATCATGGGTATTATTCGTCACCACAACAACTGCGATGGCGCTGGATTTCTCTGCGCGAGAGGGATATTCTTATTATCTTGCTGCAAAATGTGGCAATGAGATATTTTCAGGGAACAATAAATTAGATTAGAATTAAAAACAGACCGTAGAAACATTTAACAAATTAGATTAGAATTGGAATTAGAGCATAGAAACATTCCACTAATTAGATTACAATTATATTACTGGCATTTCGCTCTAATTTAGTGAAATTAGAAAACTAGAATTAGATCTAATTTTCCGCTACTTGTACTTCTACTTCGTAATATTTTGTGATTCGCGTTTTCGCTATTTTCAGTTTGTCAAGTAGAAGTAGTTTAATCCTCTACTCCAGTGCTCTTCAACCTTACTAGAATTGTCTAGTCCAAGTCAGCCAAAACCTAACGATATATATTACGAGCCTGTGTCCGAATTAACCGGAATTATTACGTGTTCCGTTCCTGAGCATGTTGGCTGAATGGAGCGGTTGTCCGTGTCCGGAATAAGCAGTGTCAACTGTATTTATATTAATGGATATCTTGAAAAATGTAGTAATGAAAAAATAATTTTTGTTCATGTAAAATTGGCTTCGTTTGATACATTTTTAAACAGAGGGCTAAAAACGTCCTATTTAAACCCAACCCGAGGTATAGTAAATTGCCAGGACTATGAATCCTTCAGCCTTTGCAATGATTGCATCAACCATTTCTATTCGTGCGTATTGCGTTCGTTTACAATGCGCATCTGGCGTATTTTCCACCGTAGGTCTATGTGTCAACCTGATAGAATGCAAATGCACACACCGAGGCTGTAGCAAAAATTGATATCGTTGATCGCAGTGCTGATAATAAGGGAAATAATCATTCATAATCGAATTGACAAGCACGGAAGACTGACCTATGAAATATTACTCAATCTTATCTATCCCCTTTACTGAATAAATTACAGATTTCTACAATGGTCACTGTGACCAGTGGAAATAATAAATCACATTTTGTGAATCAGCGAAAATAATTCGCTTGACCTTCTCGTAAAGACAGTAGGATAACGTTGATTGACAGGCATTCCCAGAGTGCAATTACATTTCGCAAGCTTTATTAGTCAAGCCGTCTCTACACATTTGGAATCTATCTAATTTATTCATCTAATGAGAGCTGGGATATACCTTTGCAATGATTAATCTCGTGCCCGATGAGCAGATTCACGGTGACCAGCTCCTTGTTATGGAGCATTCGTGGTAATTAGGCGATCTGCTTGTACGATTTGTTAAGCGTAACCAAGGCAATAGGTGGAATTGATTCCTTGTTGAATTAAATCTATAGATAGAGTACCACGAGATAGCGATGTAATGAAAAAATGGGGTCAAAGCGAGTAGACGTGGAATCTGCCAGCACTCTGCTCTGCTTAGCCTAAGTGTGAAATGAAAAAATATGCGGAAAAGCAACATGTGAGGTGAGTAGGGAATACATAAATAAACGGGGCTTAAATGGAGACCCCAAATTGTTCGCCGAATAAACATAATGAATATAGAGCACATTTGGGACATTCATTTTTTCACTTCTTGGGTTGGACTATGATACTACACTAATCTTGATATTCTGACAACATATGTCGGTCGCTCACAAAGGTGGTCACCGGTCAGTTACGAAGTACTCAAGTAGTTTTTCGCTACTTGAGTAAGTACTCAAGTAGATCTAATTTCCTATACTTCTACTTCGTAATATTTTGTGGTTTACTTACTTACTTTTCGCTATTTTCAGTTTGTGAAGCAGTAGTTTAATCCTCTAATTCAGTGCTCCTCAACCTTTTTTTCGCCGTGGTACACTTTTTTTACGTTTACTGGAAACTCATACACCCCTGACCCTGTGACACGCTGGTTGCGTGGAAACCCTAATACATGGGTGTTCAACGTTTTCGCTATTCACGGCCGTATTTCGATTAGAAATATAGCATACAACCGCATTCCGGCGGAGAATCGTCATAGCGCATCTCGACGTCGTATACTGACGATAAATTGGCTACTGGAAACTTGACACCGTGGATAGCCCTGGTGGGGTTCTGTTACATCACTGATTTCTTGAGATATACTTTGCGTAAAAAAGTTTTTACCTGTGCCGGAGGCTTACTATATCTATGCACCAAAATCGCCGAGTATAAATGCTAGGAAATGTTCTCTGGACTCCTTCTCTACCTGGAAAAATAATTTGGTCGATACTATTGGTTGTTTCATATATTGCTATCAAATAGTTATCCATTCTTAGCCCGCGTGGTCAGATTACCCGATAGAGCTGATGCAGGGGGTGTCTTCGAAAACTTTGGGAACAAAATTAATGATGATGCATATTCCGGTTTTATTAATCACTTTGTTGCACGTTTATCATTTTGGCGTCCCATCAGGATTGTAGGCATAGTCTAAATCTATGTATTGGAATCGCCCAAACGTAGCAGAAACACCTTCATTCGTGAGACGCACACGATTCCGACTTGGTATTTCTTTATGGGGTGCATGATTTTCCTCCGCGTTTCGCTTATGTACGGCCTGGCGCAGATTACACTATTATATTAAAAACGAAAAGTCACCCTGAATCGCACCAAGCGTGAATAAGATTTTCAAGTTTAATGAAAATCTCTGTGTTATCCTGCAACCGCCATTTGTGAATAGCCGTAATTGTTTATTTTCCCATAGCTGTGAAATTTCCTTTTTATTAGCTTTGATATTGTTTCGTGGAGCTGAAATGCTATTTCACGATATTATGTCTTCTATCCATTACGTACGCCATCATTGACATGCTTTTCAGTTCTTCTTATGCCATTATTGACCGTGGTGCAAAAGACCAACAAGTGATAAGTGAAATTTGTCTATTAATAAACAACAACAAAAACAACAACAACAATAATAATAATCTCTCAATGATATAGGAACCAATTCGTTAATTCAAATTGGATATTGACGGCCGTCAACACACGCTAATTTAATTATGTGTAGAGGGCCGCTTATTTATTGTTTACCGGCTGCATGAGACCGTACCCCTGTAGGTCTCCACCTCTGGCCTGATGACATATGGATGAACAAGCCTGCAATGTATTGGTAATGCTAAATACTAACCAGGGCTCCAACTATTTTCCGAAATTAAAGCTACCCTATATGGCATTTTTACGATCAGCTATATTTTTTATTAACGTTTACTAATCGCACAAAGTGTTAACACCATATCCGACACCACTTCTCCGTGTTGCTCTTCGACCAAACTACGGGTCTTATAATATGGGGGAGGGTGCCATACCATGACATTTGCTAAATCGGGGTGTTCAAGTAAACAGAGGATTAGTATCGCATTCCCATATCAATGTTATCATTTTAATCCCATGATGTGGACCAATGCTTATGCTGTCGAAATTTTATACCTCCTGGTATGCATCAATATGAATCAAGCTCTGAACCTTTCGTACAGCTCAATTTGCAGCTTTTGATAGTTTATGCGAACGAAGTACGATCGTTTTCACAACTACTTGCTTACTTGAGTATTCAGTCAATTCTACTTCTACTTCAAGTAGTTTGAGGCTGATTTTAAAACGACTACTTCTACTGGTACTTGAGTAGATTTTTGTGTCGCTGCTTCTACTTCTACTTGAGTACCTTTCTTGACTACCTCTGATCGCTCAATACCAAAATCTTTTGAAGCAGACTTGTACAAACTATTGGATTCGCAACTAGAACTAAAACAAATCACTTTTCGAAAGTCGCAACAAGGACTAGAACTAGAATTACTCACGTTTCAAAAGTTCGCGCGATTGGTAGTTTGTACAGGTCTGCTTTAGAAAGTTGTGTATAGTCTTTATACGGCCGCACCGGTTATTGCCATATTTAGCGTTATGTTAATTTGCGATATTGTTGGTTAGTGTTGTAGACGTTAAAAATCGAGGTACGCAAACTTGGGGATTTTTGCAGTTCAGATCAATTCGGTTTATCATCAATTCTTATCAGTTCAATACAGCACAAAAAACGCGATACAATGAAAAGATAGGAAGGTGTTGAAACGAATTGGAGTAGTCTTAGGAATCAGACACCCACCTTGGTCTAGGGCTAGGCGATGTAAATAGGAGGCATGCACACTGAATGATAAGTAAAAGAAGATAGTATAGAAAAAAAGGAGCGACAAAAACGGGGTGGCATGTCATGGAAGGCGAAATGGATAGGTCAGGTCGTATGGTCCGGTATACTTGACAACGGACTAGTGGACCGCGACTAGGAAAAGGTTGGAAGTCACTAATTTAGCGACATCGAGTATATAACGAGTGCCTTTGTGGCAAGGATATATAGAAATCTTGGATACCAGTCGCTTTTGGTCCTATGTACAACTGTTCACAACGACTGTTCCCCACTAATATCCAAACCTAAATGCTAAATTGTTTCGCTTCCCAGAACACAGCATACCAAATTCGGCGTATTTCGTACTAGTAAAAGCGAAGTTATTACAATCTGGAAATCCAAATTATGGGAGTTGCATGGCTCGTATTTACAGATTTATAGCTTCGCCATGGAGCATATGTATGAAACAAGCGCGTTTCTTTAAGAACGCAAATACGATACACCGCAATTTATGACAGGCAGGTCTCTATTTACGTCATAAGTAGCGTGGGAATCGAAAGTAGATAAAGTCAATTTTTCAAAGTTTAAATCCATTTTTCAAATTAATAGAAAATTAGGTTTTTGTAAATTCCTCCCCCCCCCCTTTTCGGCCGTATCTCGGCCATAGTTATGCTTTTCGTATTCTTTCAAAGTTGACTATATCCGAACGAAAACTAAACATAAAATTAATTCTCGAAATGTGTGAAATTGATATAAGCTACTTTGACTCCACAGCGACAAAATGTGAGGACTGCCACCACAGAGATAAAGATAAACCCCCCTTCCAAAACCATCGTGGTTTATTGTAGTACATTGGCCACTCAACCGACCTCGCTGGCGTACAATACCTGTCGTTGATTCATTCTGTTTGAATGTGCCACGTACGTGGTAACGACAACTTCATATATTTTAGTGCGCAACTAGAGCTATTTATTACTTTAAGGACTTTCCGAACATTTCAAAATAGATTGTTGTAGTGTATAACGCCCCCGGTTCCTCTCGGCGTTCCTTTCTCTCGACGCCAAGTCTGCAGCTGGCGCCGTCTTTCTTTCAGCTCACGAACGCTCACTAACTCTCTCTTTGAGAATAACTGGTGGTACAATTATGCATTTATTTACAAGTGCAACCACGAATAAATGAATAAGCAAGACAGATATGGAAGATATCAAGTTCTTGAGAAACCTTTCATTTTCGCAGTTCTTCTTAATCTAAAGATCAGTAGCAAGGATTCAAAACCTCTCGTAACTTGTCTCTTATTACACAGGGCTGAAAGACTGGCAGAAGCAAAGTGTCAATAAAATTAAGACCGGACAAGTGACGCAACGACGAGAACTCTATATATGAAACTCAACGCGTTGACTTTTGAAATGTTATCGGTATAATATACCTGCGGTCTCTATCGCAATCGCGACGCGTTTACGAAATGCGCTCTCCTGATATTCCGGTGTAGACGCGATGGGGGGCCGCGGGTTTCTGTTGTTGATACCCTTCAACTACAGTATTCGTAAGTAATCTGTTCGCATTTAAACGTCGACCTCCAACCTGGGTCTGGGTAAAAATTTCACTCGAGTCGGCGCAATATGACCGCGGTCTTCATCGCGATCGAGACGTACACTCGCATATCCCGGCCGCGGGTTTCTGTTTGCAATATTTGTACGTAAGCTGCGAGCATTTGAAAGACGACCCCCGTAGCTCAGTGGGTTACACGGGTGCTCTCGCGAATGGCAGACCGTGGGTTCGCGTCCCGCGAGTCGTTCCATAGAACCCGGTTCCACGGTCCGCGCTGTAACTAGTCTGCTGCATTCAATCCTACGTATAAAGTCGTTCTGATTGATGCATGGAAAACGCCTTTGCTCTAGGGGCTTTAATTTTACATGCTTCCAGCTTGTATGCCCCTTACAAGGTCTACTTTTGTACGGTCTGGCCAGATCAACAGATCTCAACAGTATTTGATTACTCAGCCCGCGGCATCTATCCGGTACATACATACATACAGGGAGGGTATTCTTTCATACATGCAATTGGCCTGAGGTATATTTTCAGCTAATTCGAAGCCATGATCAGCTTTTTCGCGGAGAATCTGGACAACTAGGATACTAATTTCTAGGAGACGCCCGCGGGACTCGAACCCACGATCTCTCATTCGCGAGAGCATCGGTGTAACCCACTGACCACTGAGCTACGGAGGTCGTCTTCCAGTTGGTGACAGCTTACGTACAAATATTGCAAACATAGGACATCTGGGAAAGAAACCCGCGGCGCCCATCGAGGCCGGGATATGCGAGTGGAGGTCCGGATACCGCGCACATACCACGTGTGCCTCGATCGCGATGAAGGCCGCGGGCATATTGAGCCGATTCGACTACCAAAGAGGACTGAGCTGTGAGCACCACTAGAACAGTACATACCTCCCTACAGCGATCCCAAGCATTTTCATACACGCCCGTAAGTCCTGCAGAGAGAGAGACATGATATTCTTCTTCGCCCGCACCATCGAGATGCTTTGACGACGGAGTTGCGATACGGCCGCAGAGGCGAGCGCTTGACCAGCATGACCGCTCTTCCGGTGCATTTTCTGAACATCTCGGACATTTTCAAGGTTATTTCAGATACGTTATTTGGTCAAATTAGTCAGGGTTACTGCTCAAGTAATACATCTCAAATTTTCTTGCCGTGAAAAATAGCAGGATGAGTTAGGTAGCTTAAAAATAGCAGTTTCGAATTGCTTAGTAAAAATAAACTTAATCTGAGGTGGGCTGCCTTTGAAATTGCAAGATGTATCGTCGCTGCCAACGCAAAATTAATAATGAGACGGGATGGGGATGGGAATGAGATGGCTACGATCGTCGAAATATATCTAGGTATCGTGTAACATAGGGGCTACAGCCTATTTCGCATGGTTTTCATGAAGATTTCGCCTAAAATATGTTTCAGTAGAACAGTAATTTGAGTAAGTGCTAGCAGGAACAGCTTAAACCAAGTACTATGATAAAGTAGAAATACTTCGCTACTTACCATGTACCTCTGTTTCATCATTATTTCATCGGATTTACTATGCCTATATGCCTTGGCAGTGCTCATGCTCTTGATGAAACACGAAAATATTCCAGCTCTTCATTTTCAAGGAGTCTGGAAGTGTGGATATGAGTTGAAGGTTCAGTCAGTAGTCTATCAAGAAGAGTACATGCAAGGGCACTTATATTATATCGCATACATTTCATATAAATTATCCAACACTGCATTCAACCAAAGAAATTGCAGGATGCTGTGTACCAGAATATTTATTCAGTAGACATTGCGTGTGTTTCGACTCGAACGTGGACTGGACATACTCGACAACTGTCGGATAGCCGGCAACATACTGTTCCACAATTCCAGTCCGGCATATTTGATAGGGCGATGATTTTTTCTGTCGACCATATGATAGTTGGAAGACGAGGAAACGTGTGGGTTGTACTTATCTTCGCGACAGTGACCGCAATGAAACCAGCACATCATCTTGGCAATATCTAGTTTCCGCCTATCTTTTATGTTTAGGACACCGAATCTTTTGAGCAGGGATCTGTTGAACTCACGACCTGGGCCCACGGCCGCGATACGGAGGACCTGATGTTGTAGTTTTTGCAGCGGCTCGAGTGTGGTCTAAAACCGTGGAAGTAGCGAGAAATGATGAAGCCGTATCACTGAGCAGCATTCAGCATTTTGAAATAACTATGATCTAATTACAGCAACTAAAGATGACAACGATGCAGATTCATCAGATGAAAACTACTCGTCTCCGGATTATGAATCCTTCTACAATCGAATGTGACTAATAATAGGACATATACATCCGATAGCTTCCAATGTTTTTTTTTCATATACATCCGATAGCTTCCAATGTTTTTTGTTGGACATGATTCCCATCATTCAATATGTCTTGATGGCTCTGGTTACCAGAATAAGAAAACTACCTGTTATCGCGTCGAGATTTCATTTTTCCAATAACGAACTAGAAACTTAAATTATGCACGTATTCGCGTATTCACCGACATCTCTTGTATTTTCTGATCTTTTGTTAGATCGCGGGTAAGAGTATTCGAGTGTCAATCAAGACTGAATGTCCACGTGCTAGAAATAGTTAGTATTTCAGTTACTGGTAGCCTACTTGGGACCTACTTCAGCTGTATTAAGACTTCCATGTTGCTATACTTGAACGAGTATAAACAATGGTAGTGCCACACAAACAGTACACGCCATGACCTATACGGCTCATACGCGAATATACATGGATGGAGGTATTGAATAAAGCGGAAGCAGAGTTTGATAATTAGAATATTTTTAGTTTTTCAAATTAGATTAGAATTATAGCTACACAGTCTTTTCAACTTAGTTTAAAATCAGAATTACCGAAATCGCGAAAACTAGAAGGTTAAATTAAAATACGAGCTATAAAAAGAAATGCAACAATATCAAGTTGATTTCATTTCATATCAAATTAGAGGTCAGTCTCGTACTCATGAGAATGGCAAATGTATATGTACACCAAGCTTGGCTAATTGCGTAGCGTACTATAGAGTCTCCTATAGCCTTTCAAGGTAAGCCAGAAATTAGATAAGAATTAAAATTGGAGCATGGAAACATTTCAAAAATTAGATTAGAATTCGATTACTGACACTTTGCTCCAATAAGTCTAATTATTCAACTAGGACGCGCAGGACGATCGGAACATTTGTGTCTTGATGCGGTAAATTTTCGCAGGGTAAAGTAAAATATAGTGTTAATTACAATAATGAAAAAGACGTGGCCCAGTGAAGAATCCTGCATCGATTCGGGGCGCAGTAGTCTAAAAATTAGAGTTTATGCGGCGACAAAGCGAAGCGATTCGGAATGGAGTCAAACCGACGTAAGTATAGCCGATTGCCCGGACGAAATTGCGGCAAAATGATACGTATTGGGTATCGTGTTGGATAAAGCTATAGCTCCATCAACGCTTATTCCATCTAACAATTATTATCTGATATAGATTTCAGAAGGTAGCAGCGAAGAAAATTCTTCAGGTTGTAACAGCAGCAGTAGCTGGGACAAAGCACGGTAAGATTGTATCCGATATGGGCGTTACAAAGATCGACACGGCAATCTCAATACGCACACTTCATCCAGTAGAAGTCACCCGATGTTACACGCGGAGGTGGATCGTGGAGGTACATCGAATATTCAAGAGCATTGCCAACTGGGGCCTTCGAAGGAAATTTGTGTGGGCGTCGACATGCAATCTGAATTTGCAAATTGCCCCCCGAATCTTTGAGAGATTTTAATTAATCTTAAAATCTGCTTCGCGCTCGGCGCGAACTATGCGGCTCCATTTTTCCATTTTAATATGGTATAGCGCGCTTTGCAATTTGTGCCCCACAGTACATGTCTGCAGCAGAGGAAAATGATGCGAGCCATATAGAAATACCAACTTGGAATCGTGTGCTCCTCGCGAATTTGTTTCTGGTACGTTTTGGCGATTCCAATATATTTTCAATGTACCGACAATCCTGATTGGAGGTCAACAAATAACAGCATGCAAGAAAGTTACTATAATAACAATTGGCCCTCCCGAAAATGCATCATGAATTATAACACGCCCTAAATTTTCGAAAACGATTCCTCCATTAACTCTACCGGTGAATCTGATCTTATGGGATGAGAAAGGATAATATGATATAGTAATACGTGTCACTACAAATACTAATGACGAAACTCATTCGTGAATCTGAAAAAATTTTCGCGCTTTGTGCGGCCATGACGAATCCCAGTGACTGTTCAGAACATGACCATTGACAACTCGCGATATAAACATCCTATAATACTCTATAATTTAGGTCTATTTACGAATTTTGGTCCCCCTTCGAGCTCCCCCTCCCCCAATTGATGGGGTTGAGGTGCGGCAGTTACGGCCCCTGTATATTGCCGATATAGGAAAGTCACCGATGATGCATGCAATCTGCAGTCGTACAGTAATTGCGCGCTAAAATGCAGATGGTGTTTCATTTTCCGCTTCCCATTGAATGATTCGCGTGAGAATAACACAAGCAATTCTTCAAGCTCGCAGGATAATCAAATAAAGATTGCATGGATATTTACTCGAAAGATGAGCCAACAGCGACCTAGTGATTTGCTACTGGGGGTTATAATTATGGATGTCGCCAAACTTCTCGAGATATACGAGAGAATTCTCTTACGCCACAACCGTATGTTTCCCTGTTGTTTTCTTGAGCAATTAACTTTTATCTTGTCTAACATGAATCATAAATTTACAGAGTTACAAAGGCGACGAGCTTAAAAGTGCTATTAGTTTTTACAAATTGGCTCTAGTTTTCAAGATGCCAGCGAATTTAAACATTTATTTTTCATTTTTATTCCTATTATTCAACAGCGTATATTCGCCACAAGCATCAGTAAAAGCTAGAGAAAAAATTACAAGAGCTAAACGAAGATGTGCTGCATAAATCTATTCTTTTCCATATATTCAACTCAAACAATGCCCCAACAATGTGTGAGACTAATCTCCCTATAACCACATTAAAACTTGCTTGAAGTGAACAATAAATAGCAGTAATTTGGTAATAACACGCCAAATATGCCTGAGCCTACCAAAACACGACAATTTGTAAATACAAAGTAAATGACTAAATAAGCAATTTTTTCATTCGCCACGGAGTATTCAAAGTTTTACGAAGAAATGACATTTAACGAAAATAGTGTTGTTCTTGTTCCATTTTCGAGAAAACTCAACCGGGTGATATCATCACGTTGTAAACCATAGTAAATTCACAAAATTTATAATCATTTGTGTTCGCCATTCAGTGAAAAGCGAAAACGCGAACTACTTGAAGGGCTTGGCTCAACCTACTGCGTCTTGCCGAAGTTCGTATGGAAATATTTCGGCAAAGACAACGACTCGGAATTAACGACTCGGAAAAAATGCGTAGCCGTCATACTCGGAGCCGTTCTTACTGTTTTACTTTTAGCGATCCTGCTGGGGACAATAGTCGGCGTCGGTAAGAAATAGTTTTGTCTGATCTATATGAAGAGATTTTTGGAGATACAGAACTTCAACATACAATTGAATAAAATATTCTTGTTGAAATAAATCCGAATATTTTCGGCTGACACCCGCCAGGTGTAATCGTCAGCAGCTAATAGAGAATTGAAAATAAAATAAAAACAAGCTTATCACCAAATATGACTTCACCCACATGCAATTTCGAGTAATCGGGGCGAAGGGATCGCTTTAAGATCAATGTACAGTACACGAACTCCTCCTGATGACACAAACTAGGTTGGCGTATTTCGATAAAAGTATCCTCCAAGGCATACAAATGAAGGCGTGAACGGCCCTTATCCAAAAAATGTTTGCCAATGGTAGAATTTATGACCTTTGCCAGTTCTGAATCTAGCTTCAGGGGATGAGTCACGGGCTAGATCTTCTCTGAGCTTATCGTGAAGTTCTGTACCTCCAAGAAGCAACACTTCTGCAGCGAGAAAGTTATATGCTTTTGCAATTATTGAGTTAACGGTGTGATTTCTGTGACTATTTGAGGCCAATCGCGCTAGTCAACCCAATCGTGAATTCATAATTATCCATTCAACGTTCTTGCAATTTGCAAAATCAATTACTTTCAACAAACCTCTGCGTATAATTTTAACAGCTACAAGCGCGAATGCCGAAGGCGAGTCTACAATTCGGTTCAACGTAAAACCAGGCGTTCCCGCACATCCAAGGACCGACGACTAGCTGATCGTTGCAGACCCCGACCCCGCCTGTTTATATTCAGTCAAGTAAACGCAAATCTCTTCCTAAATCCAAAATATCGTTAGGGGAGGACATATATCATTTCATCGATGACTATTTTATCGCATGATGTTCAGCTACAATATTCTCGATGTACAGATCTACAAGTATAAATATGAAAGGTGGCTTTCGATCAATTTTGTGATTTTTTTCCTCATTACCAGCGACTCCAAACTACAGACATGACACAAATAATTTGCGTTACCGCACAGTTTACGTTTTTCCTTTTTGTAGTTGCACAATTTCCTGCATAAATGTCTCTTTCAAACTCATACAAGATCTGCCATCGTAAATCCATGGAAAATGGTTTTGCATTCATAAGAAATTGTGTGTTACTGTACATATTGCGATGATTGTTATATTTCTGAGCCATTCTTCACCTCGTTTTTTCGTGTTTTTTCCGGACTAAACAATGAATTTGTCTATGTCAGTCACCATGTATATTACAGAAGGTTGTGGCACAGGTCATAGTCTATTATAACAGATCGATGTGGTTCAGAAAGAAACTTGCATACAACAGGCTATTGAAAAGTACTGCGTTAGATATAAGCAACAAGTTTATATCTGCTCCGTGCCTATTTGAGAAGAGATCTTGAAAAAACGGCGAATTCCACGCGTATCCGATATCTCAACACAAACCGCACAATTATTCCACAGATGTATTCCACGAATTTATTGCTGTCTGAACTGTGTCGCGTAAACTTGGAGTTGGATGTCACCTCAAGGGCTCTTAGTTACAAAGAAACTCATGTTGGTATACCGTAATATAGGTCGGACGGTGTGTAAGCGACTATTACGGATGCAGTAAGATGTACAGATTGTACAGATAGATAAGTTTCAGCGTTTCCAAATTATATCATGATCAGAACTATAGCTACACATTTTTTTGTAAATTAGCCAATTATAATTATAACTACAGTTTTTTTTCAAGTTAGATTAGAGCCGGAATTATAACAGCAGTTGTTCTTTTCATAAGGTTACAATTAGTATTACTGAATTCTCGAAAACTTGGACATTGAATGAATTTCAGTTCATACCAAATCAGAGCCCCTCTTAAGAAGAAGAATGGCAAATGTTGGTACACCAAACTTGGCTAGTTTCGTACTACACAGTTCTCTTGTAACATTTTTAAGAAAACCCAAAACTAGAATATAATTACAATCAGAGCATAGAATCATTTCACGAATTAGATTAGCATTAATTTAGATTTGAATTCGATTACCGACATTTCGCTAAAATGATCTAGCTGTCCAAGTCAAGCAACTAATAGAGAATTGAAAAGAACATTGCATATGAACAATCGCACCACTAAATATTGCTCATGAAATAGTCTACCCGATGCCGTTTAATACAGTTTGTACACTATTTGGACTTTCGAGTATTTAAAACAACGATATTCGATTGCACGAATACTTTCTGGCATCATCATTAACTCCTCAATCAATAGAGCCCATTATACGAGGATTCAGATGAAACCGTCCGAAAATAAATCTAACACAAACCCTGTACGCTCAATCAGAACACTTAACTTGAGATTTACGACACATTGTCGCGTCAAACATCAAAGCCTACAAGAAATGTGTTTATGACCGCGCGTATCAGAGGGGTTCATTATAGGGAATATTGTTCGCATGCGTTTTCGTACGGAGATAATTAGCGGCAGCTGCGAAAAAATGTGTTTACGATTAACGTCGCGCGCATCACTGTTCCAGAGTTCGGCAAACGATCGAATTGGATTTCTTGTCGATAGTTGAACTAAAGTTCGACACAGCAATGCCAACATAACTTTTTGCATCCATGGTGTTGTTGCTTCAGCAACTTCAATGTAAAGAACCATATGTCCTCCACTACGAGGATTTGTCCTCATTTTTCATGAAATCCAAAATGTCCTCCGAGGACATCGGCTATACGCCGGGACCGGTCTTTCGGGACTTGAATCCCAACCCATCAAAACTAGCAGTAAAATTTCAAAATTTTCCCGTATTAATGAAGGTGACTTCATCTTTTGTGATATGTATGAAGTGTCCTCTTTCGTATCACAGAATACGGGAACTCTACCTACAGGCAGGGCGACAAGATTATTTTACCTACAGGCAGGGCGACAAGATCATTTATAACTCAATCGAAGGCTAAAAGCTAGGCCGAGGAGTGAAATGAAGCGGCTAACTGATTAATTAACACTGGCGTGATAAACTCCTTTGAATTAACTTGGGCCACGCTGAAAATAATTGTAAGTCACAAATGTATGCTAGCCGTAATTTCCAGGGCTTTGGAGCAGCCGTAAATTTTAACTGCTCCAGCTCCGGCTCCAGCCCCGGAGCCGCATTATTACCACTGCTCCAGCTCCGGCTCTGAAAGTTATCGAATGGGTCTGTCTATATCAGAGGTGACCAATCTGCGGCCCGCAGGCCGAATATGGCCCGCGAGAGGGTTTCGAGAGGCCAGCGAGGTTATTTCCTATTTTATTATCGAAATCCTGTTGTATTATCGAAAATGAATGACTTTGATTGTGAACTTGCAGGGCCGATCAAAAATTAAAAGTCTGGCTGCGTCACTGGGATGTTGATGACTAAAATATCAGTTCCGACCATTGGCAGATCCAGGGTCCAGTCACATTTTTAGTAAATAGTCGTACATTACAATAAACTAAAATAGTAGTGAAATTTTTCTTCACGCTTGGCGTATTTAATTGTCACACGATTTCTTGCTTGGTAGCCTACCCCCTCCTGAAAATGAAAAAATGCTTAATGTACCCGATTGAGTCTAACTGTATTCGCAATTACGGGAGAAAGTATTTTCGCGTTTGCGCTCGCAGAAAGACCGTCGACGATGAAATGCAGGCACAAAATGATTGTCACATATTACCGGAAACCTTCGATATCGTTGTGTACAGACGTCGAATAGTCGTGTCCTTGCAAACTAAGCCCAGCGGGCGGTATACAGTAGACCCGCAATCTACTCAAGTATTAATATTATTGACTTAGTTCATTTATAAACTTTGAAAATTTTACCCACTTGGCGCGGCTAGTGGACCGCGCACTCGTTCGTCAATTGCATGTTCCCCTTTAGCCGAAAAGGTCGGCTATCCCTGGCCAATATAGATTACTAATCTTTCCATAGGTTGGTTATCTATAGTAATCTAGAGTCTGTCAGCCGTCAGTAACATCGGATGCAGCAACGAAGACATAGGTGCCGCCGTGCCAGCTTGTGGCGTCATAATGAATACTTCTCAATGGTCGATAACATCATAGTTGCACTAGAACGCACTTTACTCCATGCCATTGCTGTGCACAGCATTAAAATTCAGGCCTGCTGTTAAATTATGTGAAATCAGCAGATATGGTTGTTGCATATATAATAGCATCTTATGAAATGCGTCGGAGCCGGAGCTACTCCTCAAATAATGGGCTCCGGCTCCGGCTGAATTTTATATAGAGCTCCGGCTCCGGCTCCTGTGAAAATGCACGGCTCCTTGCTCCGGCTCTAAAGAGATGGTTGGCAATAAGTACGTCTACATTTTCGGAGCACATTTCGCAATGCATGATATCGCACGTTAGTTGGTACTTTCAGATATCATTGCAAGATGAGCAATGGTATCACCAAATATGCAATGTTCTTTGCAAGTCTCTATACCAGTATGGTGACGATTACTCGTGCGTCAGCCGGAAACATTCAGGTTCATTTCATTATCAATATTAGGCTTACCATACGTCCTCTTTTAAGAGGATTTGTCCTCTTTTTTGACTTTTTTGAAAGTGTCCTCGGAGGACGCCCTTTTGTCCTCTTTTTTGAGATTTTGTCCTCTTTTTTGAAAATTTAGGTCAGATATAGAGGAAATTGCGAGTGATATGCCGCAAATTAGCGCAGAAGTGAAGCTCCGGCGGGTATTTCGGAGGAAAAGCGGTGATTTCAGCTCTGAGCGAAATGAAGACCTTTTTTTTTTTAGACATCCACCAAGCAATGTGGAGTGAAAAACGTGTTTTTGAGCTCTGAGCCGAAGTGATGACCTTTTTTTTTTTTTTTTTAGTCAACCGACCGCAAAGTGGGAAAAATTCACCGGTTTTTGAGAATTCTACTTCGGTTTTGTATCTTGCAAATTTCTAAAAAAGTGTCCTCTTTTTGCATTTTCAAAATATGGTAAGCCTAATCAATATACCATTTAATATTGCACACTGAACTTCTAGTTATGTAGCCTACCTCCCAAAGGGTCTTATCATGCATCAGAGGCAGATCTGCCCGAGCTGAGCATGGGAGAATACCAGTATGTCACACGGCTAATCAATTAGCTCCAAAGCCCGCACTAATAATTACTGCATATCTTCAAATTTCGTTAAGAGTAATCCTCGACAATTGACTTGAAGAGGGAAGACTGTCAGGTGCCTATTGCGTTTGTTGCGACACAATAATGATACGGTGTTGTCGCGTATAGCAGCCGTAAACGCGAATTTTGACATCCGGCATTCTTGCTTTATCCGATATACACTTGAAGGGCTTCTTGGAGTAGAGAACTCCAATATACAATTGAATATACCAATACTATTCAATTATATACATTTGTCTAGTACACCAATTTAGATTAGTCCCCACTCCCCACAAGCCAAGTGAGCTATATGTCCTCTTAGCGAAAAGAATGTGTGTTGTTCAGTGTTCACACCTCTGCACCACCTTGCAGATACGGATGTTCATACAGACCCGTGGCCAGGGGTGTCAAACTATAGATAACTAACCTACGTAGGTTAGTTATCTATAGTGAAACTCGACTTGCGTTGCGAGTCGCATTCAAACCTTAGATCGCTCGCGGGCCGCACCAGCAGGCAAATTATTTCAAAATGCTGCCTCAAAATCCTCGCCCGCGTTTTTCACTTGAATACTTTAGTATCAAGCCTGTGTACGTGATAATATATTATATTACATTGTATTACGACCATTGGGGTTCTATTGTAATAACACCTTCATTCACAAGCAATCGAAATGGCAAAAGTACGATTATTGGCCGGTTCAATACAGGTATAATTTGCTTAAACAGTGGCTCTAGCTATGATACAAGTTGGTATAATGCATATTTCTATGCTACCTTTGCTTCAAGTAGTAATCTGGCGTTACGAGGAATACGATGTAACTACACACGCTGAGGAATTTGGTTCATCGGTATTAAATCGCGATTCGGGTCATGCCGAGGCCGGCGGCCTTTCGAGTCAAAACTGATACAGAAGTGCGACGGGACGGATTCGCATTGGCGTCTCCGCTTCTGTGAAGGAATATTTGTTATGAATACGCTGGATGATACAACAATTTTTCCTATCGGCACATAATTGCTTCGCGGGCCGCATGTTTGATACCCATGGTATAAATCAAACGCAGCATGTTAATCCAAATGATGTTCTGTTGTCTTGTATGCCACCTTATGGCGTGAATTCACTCTTTTCGCTAGAGTGTATTCCAAGTATCATGATAAGCAACTCGAATTAAGTCAATTCAAGTGACATATTGAAAAACTTGCGATGCAAAATATCTTTGGTGTTATTTCGTAAATTTTGTACTTGGATTATATAGGATGTCTATTCACAGGACTCAACAGCATACAACAACATATGGTGCGTCCTTGATGTGCAAGTGACAGTAACTTATCACTCTGTGTAATATACTGTCGTTCTAATAGCCCAAGTTTATGTCCCGCACATTCCCATTTCTCAAAACTGCACTACTAAAACGATATTCCAGGAAACCTTCAAGTCCATTTCCAAGGCAGCCTCTATTCCAGGATATTCTCTATGCGCACTTACGCCATCCGTATATTCCCTGAAGCGGGCGCATCGCCGTTCCTCGTAAAGGTATTTATTATCGCGGCTCAACGTAAATAAGGAACCGCGCAGCGGGTAAGTGGATTTCCACCTCGGGGCAGTCCTGATAATTACAGTCAAAATTCGCGGTTAAGCCAATATTTCAGGGAAAATGTCGCCAATGTCCAAATTGTCAATAAACGCGACATGAGAACATGTCGCCGCGGTGTAATTATAGTAGAATATGCCCCGTTCTCATATTCTTATACCCATTCAAACTTTTGTAATCTTCATTTGTTTACGGCCACATTTTGACCATGTTAATCACGTTGTTTCGAAGTTAATCACAGTCAAGATACGGTGGCCACTTCACGTTAAGTTTATTTTCTCAAAATGCGCAATATGGACATAAGCTACTTCCGATTACGCAGCGACAATGCGTGGTTTTTCTCTTCCGGTAGTTAACGTAAAATTGTATCCGAATTTTGTAATTCTGGCGGGGAATAATAATCATACAAACGGATTTATGACAAGGGCATGAAACACGGCGAGCGATATTGTTTTGTGAAATCGTAGACAAGATTTTGGAACACACTTCCACAGCATGTGCTAATTTCTTATACAAATTATGATATATTGATAATAATATTTTATGAAGTCTTGAGTTTGATATTTCATCTAAGTCTGTACCGCACGCTCAGATTAACAACCGTTGTATGCAATCTCTTTTTAACCGGGCTTCGCGAGTATCATCTTTTAACTGAACATCTTACAACACAGCCAATACATACAGTGTATGCACCTACGCAGAATACATCAACATGAACTATGAATAAACTTGTATAAGTGATCATTGGTAGTTACTCGAGTTACTCTTTACATTACAATATTTATCGTATTGTTTATGAATATATTCATCCTTTCTACTAAAGACTCCACTTTAAGATTTGACTCAGGCATTGACACGATCAGTTGCCCATGGTATACTATATTAGAATGAACGAGTCCATTGCTGAGAGTCTGTGTAAATCGTTGTAGTCTTTATGAAATAGGAAAGCATTCTAGTTATAGTTGTGGTATGTCCAAACGGTAGTTGAGTCATTAAATCAAATCCCGCAGCCCGCATGTCAGCCTACACAATCAAAACATTACAATTCTCGACGGGGGCGATCGTGGTGCTATCAACATCCCCTAGTTTTCATAAAGTATGCACATTTGCCCAAGTATGCCCCAATAAACGTTTTGCTTTCTATCAGACAATTCCATATCACCGGATGCTGTATCCTAGACAGGAGAGAGTGAATGCTACTATTGTAAAGGTGCGGCCTGTGGTGATTACCAAGCTAGAATATTGACCCGCTACCACTTTCAATTCGAGACCTCTGATTTAAGAACAACGCATTAGTGGATGAATTACTACATTGCGTTAAATGCTAGCTTACCCTACATTATTCGCAGGCGTTGAGAGCATTATTATCACTAAAAGCGGTCGCACTTGAGACCCATTCCTTGTGTAATAACTTGGGAAAATCCTGATAATCAGTCACTAACACAGTAATGTATTATAATTGTCAATGTCGAGCACTTACACATTTGAAACGGGACAGAGAGGGGCCATTGCAGGAAATATTTCGAAGAGCACGATATCCGCTGCCTCAAACTATTCAGGGCTCCTTGAATGTCGCCACGACGGGACAGTATAAGACGATACACATGTTACACAAGATTCTAGGTCAATCGGAAGCGTTTATATGTGGACTGATTACATCCTATGGGGCATCAGATGTTTTGAAACTATAGCTTACATGCACAGTCACGTTCTCCCTTGTATTTTGAAATAACATTTCACCTGCAGACAGAGTGACTTCCCCGCGTTGCCCCGGGGCACCGTTACAAGACCGCTTCGCTAAATGACCATCGCAACACAATAAAGAAACAACCGATATCATAGGGGATGCTTCCCCTTCAAAGTAAACACCCACCACTTCGCCAATTGGTTATAAGCATCACCTTGGGATACCTTCTACTCCCCCTCTCTCTCTCGAGGCACAACAATAGTCCTTAGAATCGGAATAAACCGCATAACAGACTTTCTCCTGCAACCTGCTCATCAGTCGACATCTTAGCCAGGAGATGCATTGTCGGTATGATTTAGGTTTATTTAGAATGAGAGCCCGAGGTGTAAGCACGACACTATTTCTTTGTCTCACTAGATTACTCATTCAATGTGTCTATTTTCCAGCCTTTTCCAATCGAATATGATTTGTTAAACTGTCACTATATCGCGTTATTACAAGCGATCGCTAGGGACTCAATCAAGACAATGACAAACTAATGCATAGAACAAGACAAGCTACTGATTATGTCTGTGCCCTCAGAAAATGAAGAGGACGTTCCTATGCCTAGCGCCGCGAACGGTTTGGAACAATCTGCATCAGACGATGCTATTTGCGAACCTAGCGTACAGGATATCGGATGTGAAAATGGGTTCAATAAGACTTCAGATTTGGAAGATTGTAAATGGCAGGTCCAACCGTTTGTAAGGCAAGGAAACGCCAATGATCGGGTTAACGATTGCAAAGCCTTGACTCGTCTCGACTCGGTATCGGATAAAACCTTTTGCGACGCTTCTCCTGCGAGAAGCTTAGAGTTTATCGGGGATAGGCTGTTGTCTGAAGAACTGAGCGATATATCCTATTACGAAGCCAACATCGGGACCGCCGAGAGAGGAAATTATACAGGTAAGCTGATGGACTCGGTGTGGTTGCAATTAGCAGTTTTTATCAGTTCAATACACCACAAAAACGTGATACAATGAAAAGATAGGAAGGTGTCGAAACGGCTTAGGGCAGACCTAGGGAAAAGTGCGGCCCGCCACGCCATTCTGTGCTGCCCGCGAAAGTTTGCTGGGAATTCCTAACATTAAATCTGCTTTTTGAATGTTTATGCGTGGACTAAAAGGGTAATGTTTGGAATCAGACACCCACCTTGGCCTAGGCGATGTAAAGAGGAGGCATGCACACTGAATGAAAAGTAACAAATTGGGTGGCATGTCACGGGAGGCGAGATCGAAAGGTATAGCAATTTGAAAGCTAGACGAATAATTGCAACTTGCTGATGCTCAACTCATGAAGTCTTGTTCAATAGTAATCAGTTTAGGGCTATAGGGAAAATGAAGTTGCCGACATACCCGACTTGGTTCCAGGCTTTGTCGCTCGGTTCATTTTTGAGAAAGCACGTGTCTGAAATTGCAAAATGATCAGTATTATATAGATATAATAATCAGTATTAGTATCGGTATTATATATATAATAATTTCCAAGGGATGAAATGAATTGAAATCGGTTCAGTCCAAGCAAAGCTCGATTAGGATTTGAGTTTTGCTTCGCATCCGAGCTGGTTAGACGCAATATTTACAAACTAATCCCACCGGCGTAGACGTTGTAGGGGATGAAAATCGTCTTTACCCATCCAAGTTGGCGATTTGGACACGGCGACCTTGTTTCTGTGCACTGTCCACGTCTCCTTCTAACTCGCCTATGCGGCTACCCACACATCTATAACGCAAGCGAAAATAGACGACCCGTGATTGGGTCGTTAGCTATACTGTCATGAAGCACGACTACTCACAGAATATACTGTACAGTGTAAGGTCATATATACTCCTACACTAATCCTGCATTGGTCGAGACCCATTTCACGGGAAATGCTTTTTAATAAGCGACTTTTCAAGATTCAAATCAAGTAATGTTTGCGACACCATTTTGCTATACATCGGTACGGTTACATACTTAGTAGTTCTACATCCATCCACCCAACCATCCAACTAATGCATTTGGATATTTTACGAATACAGCTCTCGGTGTATATGTGGTTGGTATACGCTCAGCAGCTACCGAAAGTGTGAATTCATATGTTGTCCAATATATACTGAGATATGAAGGCAAAAGAGCGCTTAGATATTTTACGTAGCAGAGACTTCAGTATACGAATGATCGATATATTCACACCGAAGTAAGCCCGAATATTTTCTTGTTTAACTCAATCAATACATCATGCTATTGTATATTTCACATTGTGCAATTTGTCAATTTCTGACCATTCAAAAAGAGTAGTGTTTGAAGTACATCCAATCTTACAGCTAATTCACATTACAGGCATCAAGGAGAACGACGTGCAAGGCAAATTTCCGCACGGCTCGTCCCAGTACGACATGCGACACAGTCCTTACACCGAGTCCATAAACGCGGCCGCTGTCGATTCCGCCCGCCGCGTCCTGGACTCAGATTTCCCGTTGGACGAACTAGTGTGGGGCGAGGAGAAGGATGGAGACGAGAAGTTATGGAGGGACAGCATGGAGCTGATTTCTAACGATAAATCAGCGATATGTTCGCACGCCAGTAATGTCGCTTGCGACCAGCAATGCTTACTGCAATCTCTAATCGACGGCACAGAGGAGGGTTCAGTTTCAGAGTACGGCGACCCGTTATTTCCAAACTCAACAAAAGGGAAGAATCAGAGAGCCCAATCCTTTACTGAATTACTAGAAAGCGATGCTACACTAATGAATTCCAGATACCACAATGAACTCATTAGATATCCAAACGCTACCAAAACCAGAGGACTAAGTTTAAGCAACGACAGTGGCATTGAAGGTTCAATCGCAGAATTCGTGGGTTCGCCTATGAACCATTCCGGACGCGAGGAATCTTCTGTGTCTCCGGAATCGATAAAAGGCCAAGTCTGCGTCATTGGTGGATTTGCTTCCGGGTCATCAGACTCGGGTCAGTGTAAAATAGAGGAAATTCAGGACGGGGAACATATGCAACTCGGCGGGTCCAAGACATCAAGCAAAAAGACGGCTTACAACGAAAAATGGGGCGTAAAAGTATTGAAAGGTACTGATAAGTGTCTACGAGTTTACTTGAGTCGTGTTTAAGGCTGGACACACTGATTCGAGTATTAAATCTAGTCATTCGAGTCGACGCGATTTTTTCTACTGAAATCACGTTTCTTGCCACCTAGATTTGTACAGTTTCGACACTATTTTCCACCTTGAAACGCTGTAGACCTAGATTGCGAGTGTCGCAGCATGCGAAATATGTATAGTGAAAAGCTACTAGAGCGGGGCATGGACCGGAGCCGGATTGGATATCCGGCCAGATTTTCTCATTTTTGCCGGAGCCGGATCAGTACTTTTTACTGAGAATAGGAAGCATGCTTAGCACATGCTTAGTCGAAGTTGGCATAATTACTTCAGATCAGGGTTAGGCTTGATCATTGAGTTTTTAATTTTCTGTTTGCCTTGTTTCAATCAATATTCAGTACCATTCTGTGAGTAGATACTTATCATCGGGGTTTTTCGGACCGGATCACGGTCATTTCTAGAATCCGGCCTAGGAGTACAGGACCGGAATCGGACCAGAGCTTTAAAAACAAGATCGGAGTAAGACCAGAGAATTTGTCGATCCGCTCCGCACTAAACTCTTCGCACGTTACTGGAAATGATATATCTGTAAACTCGTAATCGACACACTAAATTGTCACGCAGTGCAACGAAAAAGGTGCATGGTCGAAAAATACCAAATGATCATTATATTATTTGTGGTAGCATAAAATGTACATAATATTTTAACTTCCAACATCGTTCCTACTGATTTATTGTGATAATGGGTGATACTCGTATACTCGTCTGGAGGCCTAATAATCAATTCAAAATCGAAACACTCATTTACTCGATTCTGCCCAGCCCTGGTCATATTCCTAGAGATTAGCCCTAGTCGAAAATTCCAGATTTTCGTAAGATCGTATAATTAAGGTGCGGTGTGCAACGTGAAAAAGCCAGCAATCAATCTTATCTTCCTTAGGTAGCGCAATATTGTCCGTTTCTGATTACTCGCCTTCTAATTCTTAATGGTTCAGTCTGGTTGGATGCGTTTAGATGCCTTCCTAATGACCACTGTCACTTGTGTTAGCCTGCGGTAAGATACTTGATTGAAAATCGCGGTGATTTACTTTACTGGATTTCTAGGGGATATGGTCAATAATCTCCGATCGCATCGATTACGTCCGTATTATACTTGAGGCTGTATTAAAAATCAAGTCGCGCTCGAACGTTTATATAAACGTTGTTGCTTATGCGATTGGGTCTCAGGTCTAAATATGCCATAGAGCTCGAAAAGGCATGATTTCTGCACAGTTCTTGAATTTGATTTACAAGTATCTCTTCTATAACAATGAAATACCGATAAAGTGCGATATTTTCATAAGCAAAAATGGCGTAGTACTGAAACGAGCATATTTCGTCCCGGTGGAATCAAAGAAGCCTATGTTCATTTGTCAAATTTTGAGATCCATTTTTCAAATTCATAGAAAATGTAGTTTATGTACAATTTTTCATGTTTCTTCGGTCATGTCTGGGCCATGTTTATGTTTATCGCATTGTTTCGGAGTTAAGCATGACCAAGATGCGGCCGAAAGAAGATGAAAACTTTTTACATAAAGATGATTCTCTCTAAATGTGTAAAATGGACATAAGCTACAGCTATGTTGATTTCACAGCGACGATATAATAAAATCATCGTCAATTACAAAGCAGCAAATGAGTACAACCTCAAACTAGTTCGTACGGTACAATGGGTGTGTGTGTAGGCATGTCATGATTTAACCTGCTTACTTGAATGAGAATGCCAACGTATCTACGTAGATTGTCTTAGAAGAAATTCGATTGTGGTTGTGAGCAGACGCAAAATTGTCCTGCAGAAACAAGACGTGCTTTGCTCGTCAACCTCCTTGTGATCGCTAGAATGAATAAGTTTCAAATATCAGCTCAAAGATATCAACACGTCGTTGAGGATTCCGGATATATTCTGGAAACTCGAATGAGTACCAATGACGATATATTCATGCCACGCGGCACACCGTGAAACCGATTCACAAGCCAATCTTACACTTGTCGTTTGGACTCGAGTCAAGTCGAGTCCTTTTGAATTCACCACCGAGTCAAGTTCGAGTTGAAGTCAGTGTTAAGAACCTAGTCTGTGTCCAAGTTCCTTGTTGAGTTTCAGTTCAAGTCAAGCTTAACTGTTATTGAAGGCCCCGGATTCATAATATACTCTTTTTTTTCTCACTCTAAACATGTATAGTCAAACAGATAAAAGACAGGTTCTGAGCCTATTTCCAATCATCGGTCCGGATATACGTGAATTAAATAAGTCATATGGTCGCTGGAAAACCAAATTGTGTTATGGCCATCTTGGAAATTTTGACTTTGACCATAGAATTTGGACACGAACCAGTTTTGTTTTCAATTTACCTTGAAAATTCAAGTTCATATGTCCACTTCACAAGAAATTCATGCTACTTAGGAACTTTGGAACTCGGATAAAACGAAAGATCTATGTCCATTGTCCAAAACAGTGATGAAAACGAATCAAAAAACGAAAAGTGGACATAACACAGTTCGGTTTCCAACGGCTATTATTATATACTGTGTCGAGTCAAGTAATCCGATGATCACAATACAGCATTGACAACATGCACGGCAGTAAAAAATAGCTATTGCGTCGTGGAGGACTGGCATATGTTCTTTGCGGTCCCACATTTCAACTTTCCGCATCATCCATACTATTATGATGTAGTCACACTCAGTAATACGCGACTTAAGTCGAAGTCGTATACTTAAGTCAAGTCGGAATCGAAATACTATACAGATACTCGCTTTTGACCAGCCCAAAACTTACTGCCGTGAGAAACACAGTAACCGGAATTAAAAAGATGATCTTATTCAGCCTGGTGTTCCGAAATGTCAACAACCGAGGATTTCGAAGGCATGTCTCCTAACGAGCTCAATGAGCTGTTGAGTCGATTCTGGGCAGAAGGGCGAAAAGCGAACGGCGACTATTATGGCAAGAATAGTTTGTACAATCTTCGCGCAATGATCAACAAACATCTCAAAGGAAAACCGTACTGCGTCGAGTTTGACATCGTTACGGACGACAGATTCAGGCGAGTGCTAAATGTATTATGATTGTATACCAGTGTTGGGTACGACTCTCCGTCAACTTTTTAGAGGGACTTAACTAGAGTCACTTTGAATAAATAACTTTTGACTCGAAGCAAAATTTTCCAACCCTACATTTCAGAGAAGGGATAGTCTATATTAATGTACAGTGTACACAATACCTAGCGACGACTCGGGCCACATTATGTCACAATGCTGAGGTACATATTGACGCTTTAAACGTCGCCAATGTATCAACTCGGGGGCACTCAAATGACACTCGTCAGGGGTAATCGTCAGCAACTAGTAGAGAATTGGAAACAACATTGTATATCAACAATCATATCACCAATATGGTGTCACGTCATTTGCTATATCGTATTTCCTGTCGAAGTTTCAGATTGCTGACGATTACCCCTGACGAGTGTCAGCCGAAAACATTCGGGTTCATTTCAATATGAATATACTATTCAATTGTATATTGAAGTTCTGTACCTCCAAGAAGCTGTCGTAATTATTAGTAAACCGACCTGTACTTCAATTATTCTGCAAAATGTAACGGAACGAATCATGCCTCGAACTTCGAAAATTTGACACGACTTTGTGACTCGACTCTCGGAGTTAAGACTAGAATGGACTTGCGACACGGAGATAGTGACTTGATCCCAAGACTGTTGTATACTAAGGCTGGTATAAGTGGCTATAGTTCTAATTCTAATCTAAAAATGTGTAGCTATAATTCAATTCTAATCTAATGTGAACAAGATGAATTTTCTAGTTTACAACTCTGCTATATAAGCAACTGTTCGCTGACCACCGATTCAAACTATCTTGCGTTCTGCTTTTCTTTCTCCCGGTAACAGATCATCAAACGAAACCCTCGAAAAGCAAATCAAAATCCTCAACGACATCGGCCGAACCATATCCCACAAAGGACCTATCTCCATGGTCGACTTGAGAAAAATGTACGACGTCGGCATACTAGCCAACACGAACCCGCTCGCTCTGCTACGAAAGGTTGGCGAAAGCATTCCTTGGCGATCATGGCGCTCCTTGATGGTTTTTTCGCAGGTTTGGTTCGAGATCACGCTACATTTCTGTCACAAAAGATCGGAACCGCAGGAGAAACTGACTAGGCATTCGTTCCGCGTGTACCGCGACCAGAGTTTTCGAACGTACGTGGCCAAGGCTACTGATGCGAATGTTCGTGAACATGAAGAGGTAAGGATATAAATATTCACCTCATATGTTCATTCATGCGATATAAATTAGAAGAGCTTCATGGAGGTACAGAACTTCAATATCCGATTGAATAATACATCCATATTTAAAATAAAACGAATACTTTCGAGTGAGTTAGGGGTAATCGTCAGCAATCATCAGAGATTTGGAAAGAACATTGTATATCAACAATCGTATCACCAAATATGACGCCAAGGGCATGGAATTTCGAAGTGATCGCTTAAACTCAATATACTATTTCTGCACGAACTGCTTCTGTTGGCGCATACTAGGTTAGGGTGTTTTGGTAAGAGTCGACTCAAAAGGCACAGTGTAAACCTCCACTTGCAAGCAGTTTTGTCAGTCTTGAAAACTGATACTTGCAACAGAGTCGAAATTCAAGTCATTACAGCTAGTCCTAGTTGATTTCCTACACCGACTATCACTTTCACCACCCTCCGATTTTCAGATCCGCATGTACGAGACAGGCGGCGATCTCTGCCCGGTGAGAAGCTTCCAGCAGTACATCGACAAACTGCACCCGCAGCAGATGAGACTCTTTCAGCGGCCCATACGGAAATTCACGCAGTCCTCCGCCATGTGGTACGGCAAGCCGCCCATGGGAGAGAAAGCCTTGCAGCAGATGATGGCAGACATATCGGGTAGGTATAGATAACAATTTATAGCAGCGGCGGGCAACTTCTCCAGTCGGCTGGCCGGATATGGGAAAATTAAGTAGCCTACTTGGCGGGTCGGATTACAGAATAGATACATAAATCGCATATTCATTCACCTATAATGCAACCTTTAAGTTTGAAGTATAGAGACCAAAAACAGTAATTATTAGATTATTAACGTAATGTACTTGTTGAAGTCAATGAGACATCTGTGGTCCATCAAAGTTGTCAATAAGTTCTTCAAACTTTGGCTGCATGTCAGACCTAAAAACCTAATGCACGTGAACGTCAGTTAGATTGTTAATGATCATGGTGGAAGATGTTTGCTCGCAAGTGTACGTAGACCCGCGGGTCACATTATCATATGAAAGACAGGAAACTGTCTGCGGGCCACTCGAAATCCCGTCTCGGCCCGCAGCACCCGGCCTGCGGACCGTATGTTGCCCCTACTGATATTTAGGGTTATTCAAAAACAATGTTCGAGGATTACCCGCCGTTTTACATTCGGCATCTGCGATATTTCCAAAACCAGCCATGGTCTATGGCCTACTAGTAGGTAGGACTGGCCATAATGATTCGAGTACTCGAATCTGAATCGAGAAATAATTTTAATGATTCGAGTCGAGTAGTAAAAGCCGATTTTTTCGAGTACTGAAATTATATCCTCCTCGCCACTAAAAGTTAATTTATCAACGAGAATTACAGTTTCGGTACTAATTTTCCACTGTGCAAGCCTTGAAACCGTAATTGGCTGTATCGCAGAATACGAAACATAGTACAAAGCTGCTAACGTTACTGGAAATAACGTTTTTCCGAAGTCATGATCATCCCACAACAATGTCACAAAGTGCAATCAAATCGGTATGGTCGAAAAAATATCTTTAATGTGATGGATACCAGGCATTATATTCTTTCGGGTGGCATGAAAGGTACATATTTGAAGTTTGACATCTTCCATTCTGTTATGACGTCATAATGAGTGATACTTGTATACTCGACTATAGTCGAAGCATAATGAGTGATTCAGAATCGAATCACTCAGGTACTCGATTTTGCCCAGGCCTTCTAGTAGGCCACGAACCACGAACCAGCCTATTCCTTCCATTGTTCGCGCGACACTGTATTGCAAGTCCCGCTATGTCTAGATCAGCGGTCTCAAACTCAAATACGCTCGCGGGCCAATTTCCTACTTTTTGATTGCGCCGCGGGCCGCAGCACCAATAATAGGGAGATTCAATGTATTTCCAAGTAGGCCTTGTTTGGCGGGACCTTGCGGCCTGACATTCCACGCGCATCGTGTAAATTTGATTCACTATTGTGAATGCACGCCTGGCACGAAAAAAATCAAATTTCAAAATATTTCGATAAAGTTATTGCTGTACTTGGCATAGTAGTTGTATATTCAGTTGTAGACACCATGCGAGAGAACAAATGCATCAGGATATCGTAAAAGCTGTCGCTTTAAAATTTGCAGCTAGCGGACATCTGACGTGTCTCAATTATAGGTAGAATATTTCGGAATTTTAGAATGATTGATCTGAAATCAGACCATTGGAGCAGTACATCCTAATTCGGGTTTCGGGCATTCTCCCGCTAACTAGGCTATTGATCATGTCAGTACCAAAGTCAAATTCAATCGGCGTTAGATTTACCTTCGAATATTGGAACGGATCTATAACAACTTGAAATAACGATTACTGTGCCATAGCAATAGAAATGTCAAATCGCCGAAGAAGCCGAAGTAGCCGAAGTGGTGTTACAGCTGTGAAGCGTATGCTACGACTCCTTTATACTCGCCACATTTAATTGGCGACAATATAAAGGATAAAGATACCCAAGATGACACAGGATGTAGCTAACTATACATCAACAGGACAACACAATGTCAATGGTTGCCATACCGACCTGCTTAGATATCTGAACAAGATACGGAACACAAGCTAAGACCTTTTTTATATACCTATTACCATTCCCCATACCAGTTTGATAGTTTGTTTCGTCCGTGGTTGTACCAAGTCACGATGTTCCGAGTCACAACAAGTTCTTCTCCGATTGTAACGTTTGACGCGACTCAACTAGAGCCATTTTATTTTATCACACATCGAGTCCGAGTTCAAGTAATTCTACAAAAGGCCGGGCCCAAGTCGAAATCACAATTTTCAGTCACGAATTATCAACAGGTCCTGTTTTACCATCATTAACAAGTAATGTGACGTATTAGTTGATCTTCCACTGCGTGGTGACTTTTGAAAGTGATGTCATAGTTACGTTTGATGGGTTGTTTCAGGCTTCTGGAGTAGTTTTAGAGCGAATTTCCAGTTCTAAATTTAATAAGAAAAAAAACCCGGCAGTTAAATAATGTCGAATATTCGAAATCGAAAATGCCGCGGGCCGCACAAAATAGTCTCGCGGGTCGCGTGTTTGACACCTCTGGTCTAGATGCATTCTTTCTAGTTCATTTTATGTCCAAGAATAGCAATGGCTGTGAAGCTGTTCAAACACATGGTCTCAAGTTTTGGAAATGCACCCATATCGGTTATCGGTGACGGTGCTAGATATCGGTAGGGCACCATTGTTTTGATTTTGAATTATATGAATGATCAAGTAGTTCAAAATATTATCAACCTCATTTTTATTTAGTGGCCGCCAATCTCTCAAAACGATACACGAACCACTGTGTTCGCACCACTGCTTTAGAACAATTCAGCGCCACAAAACGCAAAGCAAACGGCAAGAACCGGCCTACAGAACACCTACCCAACGGGGCACAAATCTACCCCTTCCCGACCGGAGAAACATACCACGTACGGTGCAACATCAGAACACCAAGCAATAGTAACGGGCATCTCAACTACGCGTCTGCTACAACACAATCTACGCAGTTATCTCAGAATACATCGCCTTACTACGTGCCACCAAGGCAGCAATATGCATACAACAACTATCAGGAGTATCAAATCACACCGCACAGTACCGGTAGAAGTTACGGGGAAGCTTACAAGAACCCGTACAAGCGTTGCGCGCCAACTGCCTACCAAGTGCCTTGCCATTCTCAAGACGGAGTGAATCGTATACATATGTTCAACGCGCAGACACTCAAGAAGATGAAACTGCACGATGATTTTCGCGGTAACGGCGCAATAGCTGCTAGAAGATATAACGCCAGTTCTAGAGACGATGGTGTTTCTGGTAAAAACCTAGATTTCTCAGAAACTATCATTTGTGCTGGCGGAGGAGGCGGAATTCCTGAAATCCAATCTATTACTAACGAAAATTACGCGACTATTCAGAAAATAGTGTCGTTGCATTGAATCGAGAATAAGCAGATCTTCGTAGAGCATAGCGCGTTATAGAAGCGCGCATTTATTTCTGTTCCTTATTGAGTCACGCATGGACTGTCGGCTATGTTTAGCGTAGGGGTTTTTGTAACATTTTATATCGCATTTGTACGTGTATCGATCGTGGTGGGTCGAAGAAAAGTTATTTAGCGAAATATAGCTCCGAGGACTTGATAGACGGCAAGGTTGTTTTCGAAACTCTGTGCGTTTCAGCGGGGTGGTTCAAAAGCGCAGATGATTGAGTACACACCGGCTTATAAGCACTTAAGCAGACTTGGACGACTACATAATTTTCAGCTTTTCTGAATTACGATAAAATTAGAACTATATATCAGAATTTTCCATAATTAGACCAGAATTAGAATTAAAACTACCCAGTGTTTTCCAAATTAGATTAAAATTCAATTAGAGCTGCACATTTCTTTTAAAATGAGATTAGAATTAGCAAAAATAGCTACGCAGTTGTTTTCAAAATTAGGCTAGAATTAGAATTATAACCACACAGTCTTTTCCCAAATTAGATCAGAATTGAAATATAGTTGCGGTCTGTTCCAAATAAGATTACAATTAGATTACATAATTATCACTCAATTCGCGAGAACTTGGAAATCGAATCAAGTTCCGATCATATCAAAACTGAGTTCATTCTCGTAGGGACAAGAATGGCGAATGTCTGTACAGCAAGTAGGGTTGCAAATAAAACAAAAATCAATTTAAAACAAACATGTTCAAAACAAGGCCCTTAATTTAGCACATTTTTTGAAGCCATGACGTCACGAATATTCAATTGTGACGTCATAGTGGAAAGACATTGACAATTGAAAATATAGGGTAAATATAGCTCCGTTGACGAAATATCTGTACTATTAATGATGAACCGACTATTTTTAGGGTACCAACCATCCCATATCGATATACGTCGGCTATAGCGGGTGGTAATTGTCCGTAGGCTCATACAGCATGTTTTTTGGAAAGTATTTACACAATTATGGCATAATTTACAACTTAAAAAAACACAATTCTGTTTTTTTAAAAGGCCTTTCTTAAAACGCTGTTTAAAATACGTTTTAAACAAAGTGTTTCAAAACACCGTCTGTTATAAATGCAACCCTAACAGCAAGATTCGTTTCGCACTATACAGTTCTGATGTGGCATTTTCTGGGAAACCAGAAATTAAGTCAGGATTAAGATTAAAGGATAGAAACATGTCACAAATTAGATTAGACTTTGGGTATATCATGTAGGCAAAAACCACGAAATAACAGAATAGCAAAATATGTAGGCCTACTCATAGCAGAAAGCGAAGTCAAAAAGTGCGTTTTAGGCACCGAATCAACTAAACCTGTACGATTCACTGGCGAATTATCGTCAGTGTAAAAAGTTTGAAAACTGGATGTGAGCATTCAGTCAATAGATCGTAAGTGAAGCTGTACTGACTTCCTTAACCCGCAAAACGACCACATTTAGGCAGCGAGCAGTTTCCCATTAACTATATATGTCTACTAGGCAACGATTAATAGAAAAGGACTTAATTTCAGTCATACTCACGCTCAAGTATGATTCCGAAATCACAAATCTTGAGGAATTTCAGCACGGTGGTGATCGGCGTTGTCGATGAGTGTGACGACCTCACTTTTCGAACCATAAAAGCATTCTCGTAATCCGTTAACAAGAACCATACTCATAGGTAATATACTATACTTAGATAGCAGACTGTAGAAAAAAGGTTATTGCCGCTAACTCACTGAAGCTTTATTAAAGTTACGATAACCAATGTTGCCTAGAACAAAACCAACAGCACTATAGAGAACAGAATGGAATGAGAAAGTACCGGAAAGGCGACAATGCTCTGTGCAACGGAACTAATCAATGAAAGTAATTATTGCCAAATTGCGGATCCAACAGTTATCTTGTCAACCTATGTGTATATAGGCTACTAAAACAGAGTCGATCACTATTGCTTCAGCTTAAATTATACCTCGGTGTTTCAACACGCGGCGCCGTCGTGTGTATAGAAAAAAAAAACGTGACTGGGAAAAGGCGGAAAACAAAGTTGGCGATATAACATGTGAACAGTTAGATACGTAGACGGAAACTATACAGACTATCTTGCGCAGTATTCTCGTCATAGCTATGTGTCGCCAAGGTCCCTGTTGACTGACTCATCTTGAGGTGCTTCGTCTTAGGGCGGAGATAATAAAGTTAGCTGATCCGGGATAATGCTAATCATGTGATTAAAAACTGCTAATCGAGACGCATTTTAGGCGGGGGTAATAAAGTTAGCTGATCCGGCAGAATGTTAATCGTGTGATTAATTACTGCTAATCGCGACGCATAAAGTTGGGAAAGGTTACGCGCGATGGATAGTCGAGGTGTCCCGAGTAGGGCTGGGCACAATGATTCGAGTACTCGAATCTGAATCGAGCATTAATTTTAATGATTGGAGTCGAGTAGTAAAAGACGATTTTTTCGAGTAATGAAAATATACGCTTCTCGCAACTGAAAGTTAATTTACTAACATGAATTATAGTTTTCAAACTATTTTCCACCGACGAAGCCTTGAAATCTTGATTGGCCGTGTCGCAGCATACGAGACATTGTACAAGGCTACGAACGTTACTGGAAATAACATATTTGCGAAGTCATGATCATCCCACAACATTGTCACGAAGTGCAATGAAATCAGTATGGTAGAAAAATATCAAAGTATCTTTAATGTAACGGATGCCAGCCATTATATTCTTTGTGGTGGCATAAAAGGTACATATTTGAAATTTGACATAGTTCATACTGTTGTGACGTCATAATGAGTGATACTCGAATACTCGACTCGAAGCATAAAACGTGATTCAGAATCGAATCACTCAGGTACTCGATTTTGCCCAGCCCTAGTCCCGAGTTTTCAATCAAGTGGCGTTGTCTGTTGCATCATAATGCGAAAACGCGTTATATGCTGTCAGTTGTCAATATGTTGAATTATAGAATGCATAGTTGAATCCTGTTGTTACATTGTTACATCTTTTTTTCATTTATCTTGGATCGCGATAGCGTTTGGTACGTAGTTTTATCTGTTACGTCTATGGTGTATGTGTGAAAAGTTACACGCAAAATAGTTTGCTCAGTTAACTTGAATCTGGCTGCCCCTTAGAAACTAGCGATGTCAGTCTTTTATGTGAGGGGTGTCTTTGGGGGGTGGGGGGTAGGGGGGGGTGGACCCTATACTCGTCTGGCGTGGGTGTAAAGAGTTCAAATACCTGACCTTGTATAGCACACTACATTGGACGGGCATGATCCATGATGTTGAGGGTAAATTGGCCAGAATCTTGACGAGTTTGGCGAACGCGACACTTTAGATTTCTATGCCTGGAAAAGTTACGGCCAATTTCGTTCAACTGACCAGGAAGTCAGTATTGACGATCATATCCATATGAACGCTACCTGAATGCAGGTCGGCGATGCGTGCTGACTTACTATAGCGCGCATAAGATATGGTAAACATGCGTAATGTTGCTGCTGAAAACTGATTGATATCAAATATTTTCGAAAAAAATCGCTAGAAAATCGCTAAATGTTTTTTAAAAGTCGCTAGATTTATCGCTAGTCGCTAGATTGATAATTTCTGTCGCTAAGCGGAATGCAAAATCGCTAGATCTAGCGATAACAACAATATCTTGAAACTGAAATCATTTTCAGCGTTTCAAAATGCTTTATTAAGCCTTCATCCAAAATCTCAAATCAGATCGCGAGCCGTGATGACTTAGTCGTGGATTCTTGTACGATTTCGTCCCAGCGACTGCAGCGAGCTTCGAATTTTCAGCTATAACTCGATTTCTGTACGAGTCATCAGTTTGTGAAGCAGATGGCGAGTGCAAGGCACATGCAGGCTTTACACACTCTATGCTCGTACGCGTCCATCTCAGAATGAGTAGAGTATATTCCCACCAGGTGTAGCCTGCAGCCGACAGATATGATTATATCAGATGCATGAAGGAACATGGTACGCATGTGTTGAATATTAAAGAATAAGCACCGCACCTATGATATCGTTGCAATTGTATGCCTAATTGCTCATGTATGGGTTTCAGGAAGACTGCAATAAATCGAAATGTCGCGGTGAGTCTCATGATTTTATCGAAATGTGACTGAAGCACTCGTGCATTTGTGGGCGAGAAAAGCTTCATATGAAATCCGAATCAACCTAAATCCTTATTTTAGGTCCCTGCTCAAGCCTCCAACGCCACAGAATTTATTGACGAGTCGGCATTTCGGCAAGCGCATTGCTTTGATTCTGGCTCGACAGATTCACCCTGTTATTATTACAATCATCATGATAATTTACTACGTGTGTTCAAAGATAGAATTTAACAAGCCTTTATTTCGAACAAAAATGAGTCGAGTTGAAATATCGAACATTGATTTCACGAGGCTTCTGCAATTACGATGCTGCTTTTCTACGGCATCAAGGTGCGCTTAACGGTGCAACGTCACGCTATGTTAGGGTTGCCATACGTCCGGAATTTCCCTGACATGTCCGGAATTTCACTGTTCAAACTAGCGTCCGGGAGGAATTTCTAGAATATGCCAAATGTCCGGAATTTTGAAGACTTGACGTAGGCTCATAATTATTTCGAAAATCCGCATAAAAACAATATTTTTGGGAAATATTTATGCTGATGCATGGAAACTACCACCCACAAAAAACTGCAATAAAATATAAACAAAATTGACCTTAATTAACTGCAATAGGCCTAATTGTAATCGCAATCATAGGAGAACGGTATATTCCTCGAGATCGTTAAGGCCGTTCAAATGCTTTATTCAAAGATAGTGGTTCCAAACGAGGGGGAGTCGTTTCCCTTTATTTTGGGGTTTGCGAATATGTTGAACGTAATCAGCTTCCAAAATAGCCCGTGAGTAAGTCGGGGCAATGGTGGGGACTTCTTTTAGTAATCTGCTCGTCAAATTTTGATCTGGGCCACGGAACATTATTTTCATATCGGAGATGAAGTCGCGACCATAAAAGGTTAGAAACCACTGGATGAGGGGTGTTTTTAAAGCTCCGTGGTGCGCACCGGCATAGGGCTTATAAACAATCTTATCGGTAGGACATGAACAATGAACATGTCTTAACGATGTGCAATTACGCACCCTGTATTTTGGAACTCATCATCCTCCACTAGCTTTGCCGCTAACTCTGATCATGTGGGCGGAGAGTAGTATTAATATAGTAATATATGGAGCAACCAATATTATTGACAGAATTCATTCAGATAATTTAACGATCAGATGCATACAGAAACCAGATTCATATAATAAGCAAATAATAAGCACCCCCCCCACCTAGAAGTTAGATCGATGACCCTATAGTGTGGGCTCAAAATCATTGTTTATTTGGGTGGGAGGGGACTGAAAACACGTGCTTTCGGTCCCGGTTACACAACACACAGCTACATACTCCTGAACCGGATCGTGACCACCTCTGGTCCATGAGCAAAGCTTTGCTAGTGTGACGTCATAACTCATTTCGAAATCCACTAGTGGGCGCTAAAGAGTGTCCGGAATTTGGATTGCAGAATTATGGTAACCCTACGCTATGTCTTTGTCGGGAGCAATAAGATATACGAACTGATGCGGTTGGTTTTTGCTGACTTAAGGCAATGAATTTTATCGGCACTTGACTATAGATAACTAACCTACGGATAGATGGGCAACACGAGAGTCACGGTCGAGTGATGCGACAACGGCAGATTTGCTGTCGCTTCATAGCATGAAACGGGAGCGTAATTGCTAATCCCATAGATGACGACCCGAGCGCTCAAATTAAATAAAGTTGATCTTAATTGAAAGCTACAGTCGCGCTGATTCTGATAATATACATTAAATTTTCATGAAGGCAATGGAACCACCCCGAAATAGCCTTCAAAATATGAAAATCGGCATTGTTCTAAACAATCGCAACCACGCACGGACCGTTGTTATGGTCATTGTGCTGCGCCGTTGCAATTGTCTTTGAACAATGCCGATTTGAGAAAAAAAGTCATTTTTGAAGAGCCCTAATGAACAGCTTACATCTCGTTTGAAAGGTGGGAAATCAGTGGAGGTGGAGGTACGGACGATGAAGTCGACCGTACGTACATTATCTTCGTTCAGTGGCGCGTTACTCAACGAAACTGGGAAGAGAGATGATACTGCCTGATTTGTCGCCCGTATAATAGCTATAGTTCATGCGTTCACAATGATGACTCTACGTTGAAATAGATAACTAACTAATCATCGCGCCAAACCGGCTCGATATCGTGATTGATACATTGCTCAATGAATCTCGTTATTTTCCAGGTTATATAGTATTACGCCCGACAGTATGAAGACAAAAATTTGGGTCGAAGTAACATACAGCACATTGCGAATCAGATGTTAAATACAACAAATGAATATTGACATCTCAATCTCCTTGAAATCTACAGCGAATCGAGTGGCCATCCACATGAGAATCCTCTCGAAGTTCGGCGAGATCTCTTGCACGGAAACTAGACATTAACTGTACAGATAGTCTTCAAGTACAAATTTTAATGAACAGTACCAACAGAGCTCAACACAAATACGAATATCAATTTCAGCCTTCGCGTTAGTCTGCGGTACCGTAATTCTAATTTCTCCGAAAGGCAATGTCGACGTGACGTTCGAGGGAGTACTTTCGAACAGAAAAGGACGTCGTGATTGTTTAGGTAATTTATTTGACGAAGTGCTTTCCCTCGTATATCACACCCAACATATTTTAGACCTTAATGGGTGTGGATATGGCGCTTGTGGTCAGATTTGCGAGCGAACTCTTTCCCACAGATATCACATTGACTATCCTTGATACCCAAATGCATTTTTATATGACAATTTAGGTGACCCTTGTAAGTGAATTCTTTTCCACAAATAGCACATTGATTATTCTTGATACCGAAATGCATTTTCATATGCGTTTCAAGGACGCCCTTGCTAGTGAATTCTTTCCCACAAATATCACATTGATTATCCTTGATGCCGATATGAATTTTTACATGACAATTTAGGTCACCCTTGCTAGTGAATTTTTTCCCACAAATATCACATTGAATATCCTTGATGCCGATATGAATTTTTATATGACAATTTAGTTCACCCTTGCTACTGAATTCTTTTCCACAAATATCGCATTGATTATTCTTGATGCAGAAATGCATTTTCAAATGAGTCTTGAGAACGTGCTGGTAAGTGAACTCTTTCCCACAAATATCACATTGAATATCCTTGACGCCGATATGAATTTTTATATGACAATTTAGTTCACCCTTGCTACTGAATTCTTTTCCACAAATATCGCATTGATTATTCTTGATGCAGAAATGCATTTTCAAATGAGTCTTGAGAACGTGCTGGTAAGTGAACTCTTTCCCACAAATATCACATTGAATATCCTTGACGCCGATATGAATTTTTATATGACAATTTAGGTCACCCTTGCTACTGAATTCTTTTCCACAAATGTCGCATTGATTATTCTTGATGCAGAAATGCATTTTCAAATGAGTCTTGAGAACGTGCTGGTAAGTGAACTCTTTCCCACAGATATCGCATTGAATATTCTTGATGCCGAGATGAATTTTCATGTGTGTGTTAAGGAAGCCCTTGCGAGTGAATTCTTTCCCACAAATTCTGCATGCAAACTGGTTCGGATAAGTATGGATATCCAGATGGCGTTTAAGATTACTCTTGCCAGTGAATTTTTTCCCACAAATTTCGCATGCAAACTGGTTCGGAAAAGTATGGATATCCAGATGGCGTTTAAGATTGCTCTTGCCAGTGAATTTTTTCCCACAAATTTTGCATGCAAACTGGTTCGGGTGAGTATGGATATGCCTATGGCCTGCGAGGAGCCTCTTGTCAGTGAAATTCTTCCCGCAAATATCGCATTCGTTCTGGAGGCCCATATGCACATTCATATGACGTTTGAGGGATATTTTGTGCAAGTATTCTTTCCCACAAATGTCGCACTCATGACGCTCGTGGCCCAAATGCGTATCCAAATGCCTCTTGAAGTAAACCTTTCGAGAGAAATCTTTTCCACAAATATCGCATTGGTGATTCGTGCAAGCGTGCATGCCAATAAGATTCTCCTGATCGTTCATCAAAAATACTAAATCTTGAAAGAAATCGGTTGGGTTTAGTATGCAATACTTCGAAGTGACAATGTTGCACAGCAGGGCTGCCAAACATCCGAATAAATGAAATAAATGCTTATATTATCCAGCATGTTTCAAACAGAAGTTTAGACTTCATTAGGGAATACTTTCAATGTAAATAATTCCTCAATGCACAAAATGTCAAATACGTTTCTAGGCCACGTTATTAGAACCATCTCACGGCAGTGTCGCGATTGCGTTCTAATCACCCCTGGAAACAAGTTGGTGACATTGACATCAAATTCATAAAAGTCAAAAAATGCACACTCAAATCAAAGTTTTCTGGGAAAACAGACCAAGAGGCAGTTCTTTACAGAGGCGAAAACGCCAATGCTAAACCGTTGTACCAGGGCCCACAATATCGTAGACCCGGTTGTATGCAAGTTACAACTCGAATTGCCATTTAATAATAATGAACCAAATTCCACATTTAAATTAAACATTTAGTACTCCTCACGAAGCATACGTGGGGCCGACCCCGCATTCCGACTAAGACGAAGGGAGCATGGAAATATTTCAACTTATATCCTCGTTAGAGCAACTACTTTAGCGGTTTCTAACTGTATTGACTCGGCCAATCATCGTATGCTACAATGCATATAGGCTTGATAAGAAAGCATTTCAGGAAAAAACAAAGGTACGATCCAAGTTGACTTCGACACCTCTGGCGTAGAACTTATACGCATTTAATCTTAACAGAATGACAAATCCCGCAGACATGCTAGAACTGCGGATATGCTATTGGCAGTATGAAGTTATTTTAAGCATGAAAATGCGCAGTTAAGTAATGATCCACACTAATGGAACCACGCATCGCATGCGACGACGGTTCCGGCATTTATAAAACGGACCGCCTAAATGTATGAACGTGAACGTCCTCGACGACCCTTCTGCCCGCTGTGTCTAGCTATAGATAACCTACCTAATAAAACTCAGATCAGGATTAGCAATAACGTCGATTATCGCGTTCGTCAGGATTTATCAACCCAGGATTAAGGAATCCGTTTGATCGCAGCGCTTAAAGTTAGTGATAATCTCAGGAGTTAACAAACCGGAAAAAACTATAGTTATCTATAGAATCTGTTTACACTGCGTACCATTCCTATTACGCACCAATATTTCCGATAATGACCATGCCGACTGCCTCCTTGGTAATGGTTTCACTAAGCAATCATCAAACTATGCACCCGCCATTGCAGAGCGATAACAATATTCTATAATACGTTGCTTAGCTGTACCGTACGAATTTGACACGACTTTCATTTGGCGACGATAATTCTAGCTATTGCGGTGGAAGTATCGTTATCAGCAGGCTGCTGTTTCATTAACAAATTGACAACTGACAGCCTATAACGCGTTTTCGCATTATGATTCAACAGATAACGCCACTTGATATAAAACTCGGTACATCTCCACTAAGAATCGCGCGTAACCTCTTCCAGCATTATGAGTCGCGATTAGCAGTATTTAATCACACGATTAGCATTGTTTCTGATCAGCTATTAACTTCATTATCTCCACCTAAAATGCGCCCAGATTTGCAGTTTTTAATCACATGATTAGCATTCTTCCGGATCAGCTAACTTTATTATCTCCGCCCTCAATGTCTTGTCAGAGGACACTTGCCCAATACGATATCCCAACGCAACGATCCCTGATCCCCGTTGAGCGCGAATAAGACGGGAGCTTACTAACAGTAACCGTGACTTTAATGCAAGTCGACGATCTACTGAAATATACAGAGCGCTAACTTCGCGGTAACCTGTCCACTTGTACGGCGGTAGGCGCGTTAAACTCAACTAAACCACGGAGCTCATGATGAGCGAGACCTCACATTACAACGCGTGGTATAATAATTGCTTCGGCGGGGAATCAATTAGAGTTGTTCCATTGTTGCACGAAGTGCTAGGAGACACCACTGAATGGGTAGGCCATACGTGATTGAATCCAGGCATTTTGCCACGGAAGATAATTATAATTATTTCGGTAAGTTGTATCTGACAACTGCAGCAGTTTGTCCAACCAGAATTGCTGTCCTACAAAATGTACGTATGGGTGTCGCCTAGTTTAAATGATAGTACGTTATATTTTTCTCGATCTAAAAAAAGCGTTTGACTGCGTAGATCATAAAATTCTCATCTCGAAATTGGCGCGCTACGGACTTCGGGGCCCACAACTTGAGCTCATGAAAAGTTACCTCACTGGACGCCAACAAATGGTTGCGATCTCAGACACCTTGTCCTCTCCTCACCTGGTGACCTGTGGTGTGCCCCAAGGCTCAGTACTTGGACCGGTCCTTTTCACCTTATATGTCAACGACATTTTTCAAACCTCTTCATTGAACACCACACTTTTCGCTGATGATACTCACCTCCTCTCTTCAGCATCTTCGACGGCAGAGCTGAATGCCCTGACTGGTGACCAAATGCCCAAAGTCCATGAGTGGACGGCCCAGAACAACCTCTGCATAAACGCCTCGAAATCGCAATTGCTGACAGTAAATTCAAAAAATAACCTAACCGTTAATATCGCTGGTCAGCCCGTTTCCAACACAGATAATGCCAAATATCTCGGGGTTTTACTGGACTCGAACATGTCCTGGAAGAGTCATATTCAGTCCCTAGAAACTAAATTATCACCGAAGTGCGGCCTGTTCTACAGCCTTAGGCGCTTCATGCCAGCATGGGTTCTTCTGATACTCTTTAAATCCTTAATCCAATCGAAGTTACAATATGGCATCCTCTGTTGGGGGGCTGCCAGTAAAACTGCACTCAAGCCACTGCAAAACTACAACATAAAGTACTCCGAATCATAGCTAGGGCCCCAAAGGGGCCTGGCTGCCCATCCAACAAGTCGCTGCTGAAGAGATTCGGCGTCCTAAACATAGAAGATATGCGGAAACTAGAAATCGCCAAGTTTATGTATCAGTTCCACTGCGGTCGTTGCCCCGAATATTTCAATGACTTCTTTACCTCGGAATCAAAAGCGCACAAGTACAACACACGCGCGTCCACGTCGTCCAAATATCATATGATCGACCGAAAAGATCATCGCTCCATCAAATATGCCGGACCTGATGTGTGGAACAGTATCCCGCCGGCCATCCGACAGTCGACGAGCATGTCCACATTCAAGTCGAAATACAAGCAATTACTACTAAATAAATACAGTCCATCCTCAAGATTACCGGACCACGACTGACCTATCGATCTCGCTTCCCATGACATGCCGCCCTATTTATTGTCGCTTTCTTTTTCTATACTGTCTTCTTTACTTTCATTCAGTGTGCATGCCTCCTCTTTACATCGCCTAGGCCAAGGTGGGTGTCAGATTCCATAGACTGCTCTTTGTCGCTTCGACACCTTCCTGTCTTTTCATTGTATCGCATTTTTTGTGGTGTATTGAACTGATAAAATTGCTAATAAACCAATGATGATGATGATGCATCAATCTAGACTAGAGGCTCGTCGAGTAGGCCTAGCTTGCTAACACGATTGAGACCACTACGTCACTTTGTATGCCTCCAATTATCGGAGCCTACCCCTGAGATACGGTCAGATGTAACTTATCTAAAAACGTTCACGTCAACTTCAAAGTAACGTTTACAAATCGGTTAACAACAGTTGACTCTGGCGTCTTTTTCCCACTGGCTACACTTATGATGACAACTCGCGACTAACAGCAACTATAGAACAATTTCGATTATAGAATAGCTAGAGTTACAGCTGCAGTAATCAAGTATTCCGACAGCGTCATATGTCATATGCCGTTCAATAGGGTATCCAGTAAATTCAGACTAAAGTGTGTTTGATGTATAGGTATACGGCACTGTGTTCATATTATAGTAACTTAAAATAGCAATATTTCATCAATTATGGACTGCCGGTGAAAATACACGTCACCACCGCCACGGATCGCAAATTTAGCGTAGTGCATTAATATGTCGAGTCGATTTAAAAATTTCCAGTCTTGAAATCATTAATTCGAAATCACTGTATAAGTACATGTCATTGTAGATTGTACACAAATGTTTTAGTCGCAAGAATAGTTTGTATCAATGAATTGAATGTGTTCGAGTTAGCAACGTCTGTAATGCACAGATTGAATAAGAAAACTACTTTCTCCACTTCCCCCATATCCCGTTCACCGAAGTCACTCTAGGAAATTCTTTGGTATGGACTGCCCTGTTTTGAGCAGAGCTTATTTTCTACGAGGTGGGCCACAGAACATTTCAAACTCGGAAATAAGCCATGGCCGAAGGAGCGCTGCAAACTCCTTCAGACTTTGAGCCACGTGGGAAACATCTCCAGTTGAGCTGTAAGGCTCAGAAGCAAAGACTTTACGGGCAATTTGCAATGGTCGAGTGTTCTCAGATGACTGCCTAGCAAGCAAGCCCGATGAGTGAGTGTGAGTTAATTGTGAACAACCGTCCAATCACAACAGTATTTGCTGTTCTTTGTGATCTTGAACCCTTTGTCAAGGCTCCAAAAACGGCTCAAATAGGTTGATGGAAAATGTTATAATCAATGATATTATCCTAATCATGGACGACGACCTTCCCGAAATGCGTGGCTTCTGGGCCGTGTCACAGGAGTATGTCCTGGTAAAGCTGACTGTGGTATTCATGGTATTTGTCGACTACTGTTATTTACACCAGGCCGATATTCTTCATTTCTATTCCGTAACTGGCGACTTATAGCTCGGCCCACTTGTAGGCTTTTTGTAAGACACCGCTTACGCGGTGAGGTGGCGAGAAGGAGCCTAGATAAGCATCCAACACTTCGGTATACGAATTCTGAAGTCGACCTCGGTCGGACTCGAACCTGCAACCCATTGGTGTAGCAGCCGCGGATTACACCACTGCCACCTCGCCACTTCGGCAACGTCTGTTCGCATCAAAACAAAAAATCCGAGCACCACTAATTAGCTTATAATATTCGGTAGGCTGTTGTTTGCTACGCCCGGGCAAGGTGATTTTGCAATGATTGAAGTAATGAATTGGGTTACTACACCGAGAGTCCAAACACCATTCCACATTGAGGAATTTCAACCTACCGGCTAAGGAATTTCAACCTACCGGCTAATTTTTACAGACCTCCCATTAACATGACCAAGGCCCAGGTAGGTGTCTGATTTCAAAGACTAGACCAGTGGTTATCAATTCTTTTGTCTTCGCGGACACCTTTTAGACCAGTGGTTCCCAACGTGGGCGATATCGCCCCCCAGGGGGCGATTTGGCGCTCTAGGGGGGCGAAAATGACGAAGGGGGCGATAGGGGGGCGAAAATGGACAAAGGGGGCGACGGGGGGCGAAAATAGCGAAGGGGGCGATAGGGGGGCGATGACGCGTGAAAACGGCTGACCTTTTTTTTTTTTTTTTTTTTTTTTTTTTTTTTTTTTTTTTAGTTATCCCACCTAGCAATTCGGAGAGAAAAAACGTTAATTTTCAGCTCTGAGCAGAGAAAGATGACCTTTTTTTTTTTTTTTTTTAGTCAACCCGCCGGTGATTACAGCCTGTATGCCAAATTATCGGTGCACAAAATTTGGGGGGCGATGATCGGTGTTGACCTTGAAAAGGGGGCGATGGGTCGAAAAAGGTTGGGAACCACTGTTTTAGACAGTCACGGACCCCGTCAAGTTTTAGTTCAAATTTTAGTCAATTATCGTGCAACCATCATCTGTCTTGCTCAAATATTAGTTGTGGCTGATAAACAGCAACAAAGTTTTCTCTTGATGGTCCCGGATTTCAGTGCTGAAAGTATTTGTATGCGATGTATATCACAATCGTTTTCACGGGGCTCTTTCAACGTGGTTCCGGCTTATCAGTGTCATATTCATTTTTCATATATTAGCAATTTCATCATCCAAACTCAATGATATATCCAAACTCTATCACAGGCCTTTATCAAGATGTAAACGCGTGAAAAAAAGCTTTCATTCTTACTTCATACATGCCTTTAACAAGATGTTTGGTCATACCGAAGTGTTTAAATTTCCCACCGTAAATACTAAAAAATGGTCGAAATTTCAATTAAATGGTCGCGATTGACAGAAATTTGGGATGCAGCGTTTTTAGGCTACCTGAAAATTTCATCACTAAGCGAGTGAAATTCGAAATAAAAATTATTTTTGAACAACCCTACTGCATAATGCGAAACGAGCCAAGCTTGGTATACAGACATTTGTCATTCTCGTGCTCAGAAGTACGGTATGTTTGACACCCCTGCGATACACCTAAGACTCGATTCAGAATCGAATCACCAAGATACTCAATTTTGCACATCCCAATAGCTAACGCACACTTTCGCGACATGAAATTTGATAATAATGATACAACTTTCCTGCTTTGTATCCAACACTACAAACGACAGCGTATTAATACAGCGTAACGTCAAAGAGGTAAGTCAGGATTGCTTCTCCACACCGGCTTCGACACGCGGTCCATCGCAGCGAGACTCAAGGCAAAAGGCCGCTTTGAAGTTACAGTTTCCGACCACGGAGACCAGGCATCAGCTTTAGGGTTGTAACGCGAAATCATAATACAATGCTGGTCGTTTTTTAAGGTGGAGCTCATCGCGTAGAGAAATCCGTCGACTGCTACAATGCAGTAATTAGTTCCTATGATCGGTTTTGCCTCGCTTTGTCCAAGCCTCTCGCTGGCTACGTTGAAGATCCATAGTTGTACAGTACACACACCCGTCATTACGTACAAAAAGCCATCGATGGCTGCAGCCCTAGTTCCTCTTTGAATACGGAACTGTGAATTGAACCAGACGCTCCATATTCCATTTTCGAAATCGAACACTTCTGCGCTGGGCACTAGGTGGTCCCTGTGATCCAGTCCGCCAAGCGCGTACATTTTCCCGCAGGCTGCCGCCACTGAGGGTAGACTGCGGGCGTGCTTCATGTCGCTGAAAAAGCTCCATTCATTTTGGCCAGCGACCTCTGTCGATTCCAGCACTACAATTAATGTATAATTGATACGATGCAATGTTTTGCAAAGATGCAGACTAGGACAACTAGATAATTCCAGTTGTCCAAAACAATTAGAGTGAAATGCAGGTAATCTTATATTCTATGCTCCAATTTTAATTTTAGTCGGTTCTGGTTTTTCGGAAAATGCCACAGTAGGACTGTATAATGCGAAGCGAGACAAGCTTGGTATACAGTACAGACATTTGCCATTCTCGCGCTGATGGGAATCAACTCTGAGTTGACACGAGGTGAACTTGATTTATGTTGTGTGTGTGTGTGTAGTGTGAGAATTTAATTCAATATCCAAGTTTTTGCAAATACAGTATTTATATTTTTCATCCGGACATGGGGTGATTAATTCATGAATTTAATAGATTGCGATTACGATTACTTCTGAACCACGCGATTACGGTTATGATTACATAGAAAAGTAATGATGATTACTCACGATTCCATTTATTTTGCTTAGAGCTCATTTTTGAGACATATTGCAAGACAATATACCAATATTCTTTTTTAAATTTAAATGTGACGTCATTTTCAGTCTAATAAGTAGGGAGATTCTTTTGACATGTCAAAATAAGTCAAAATGTTGTCAAAATTGTATACAAAGTCAAATTATTTTTTGCCGCTGCATTTCGTTTGTACCGTTCACTGTCGGTAAACTTATCATTTCACATTCTACAGCTTTTAGCCTACTTTATAGGCCCACCGTTGCAGACGGCCCATCACCTGCTCATTGTGAATCATAAACGGTCAAATGAAACAAATATGATTATATGGTGATATGCTCAACGTACCGCAATATCCTAACTGAAGCAAAACTGCTTGGGCATTAGTTCTTATATCAAGAAGCTAATGATTAGGGCAATTTTTTTTTGACATGTCAAAAAAAGTCAAAATTAGGTCAAAATTTTAGCGTTGGGTCAAAATTTGTCAAAATTGTTTACAAAGTCAAACATTTTTTGACCTCTGCATTTCGTTTGTATCGTAGATTTTGCGCTGTCGGTGAACGTATCATTTGATATTTTACAGCTTGTAGCCTACTTTATAGGCCTACCGTTGTAAACGGACCATCGTCTGCTCATTGTGAATCATAAATGGTCAAATGAAACAAATAGTGACATGGTTTTATGGTCATCGTACCGCAATATCCTAGCTGAAGCAAGACTGCTTGGACATTGCATGGTTCTTATATCAAGAAGCGCAAGCTGAAAAATTGTGATATAGACAACATTGTCAGAATGAAGCAACACGGTTTGTCGCCAGCAGTGTGCACACAACTTGAGTGTTGTCAGCCAACAAATGCTGCTGTTGAACGTTCTTTCTCCGTTCTTGGCAAGCTACGTAGTAAGGACAGACACTTTCTACCCGAGAATGTGGGAAAGGATCTTTCGTTGTACTACAACAAATTTTAATTATTTCCACCAGAATACGTAATGTAACTACTGGAATTCTTCATAGGGCCAGATTTCGTTAAAATACTAGTTTTTCATGTAAAAATCTGTCAGTTTTTGAGCCAAAAACTTTTTTCTACTTTGTAAGGACAGGCAGTTCCAACCAGAAATGAAGATAAGTAGTATAATTTTAACATTTTATGCGAAAACACCTAATTTGCATACGTGAGGTCAAAATTTGGTCAAATTTCAGTTTTTTTAGGTCAAAAAAAGTCAAAATTTAGATTTTTTAGGTCAAAATCTTCCGTTTTTTAGGTCAAAAAAAATTGCCCTACTAATGATAAAAAATTGTGATGTAGACAACATTGTCAGAGTGACGCAACACGATGTGTCACCAGCAGTGTACACACAACCCTCAGTGTTGTCAGCCAACAACTGCTGATGTTGAACGTGCTTCCTCTGTTCTTGGCAAGCTACTTAGTAAGGACAGACACTTTTACCCGAGAATGTAGGAAAGTATCTTTCGTTGTTGTACTGCAACAAATTTCAATTATTTCGACTATAATGCATGATATAACTATACTGGAATTCTTCATAGGTTCAGATTTCGTTCAAATAAAGTTTTTTCATGTAAAAATGTGTCAGTTTTTAAGTGAAATATGTTTTTTCAGGCTGAACTACTTCATAAGGACAGATAGTTCCAACTAGATATGAAGATAAGTAGTACAATTCTAATATTATGTGGTGAAACACCTAATGTGTAACCAATGTCAACATTTTTTAGGTCCACATCTTCCCTTTTGTAGGTAAAAAATCGCCCTTGCAATAAGAGACACACCCTAAACAATCAATTTGGGTGGGGTGCAAGCTCGAAGGTGGCCACAAATTATTTCTTAAATCAAGATATAGCGAGTATTTTTGAGAGATTTATTGAACTTGAAAATTTTCTTTGAGCTCGAAAAAGTAGCAATACTACTTCGATACGGACCACATCAAGGTGCAGTCATACTAGTTAGGTTCATGTCCAGGCATAATTACTTTTACAATTTTTGCGGTTATTAGGTAAAATGTTAGGTTGGCTAAAAAACCGTTGCACGCCAAATTTGGCTCAATTCCAACGAGTAAGAGAAGTGAACAACCCTAATACTTATGTACAATATATTCTCATACTTGACCTGTCGGGCCACATCGTCCACCAATGGCATACAAGTTTTCCCCGACCACCGCCAGACAGCAAGAGTGCCTCGCCCGTCTGAGAGGAGGTCCGATGTACCATATGTGCGTGTACGGATTGAAGATGTCGACATTGTTCGTGGCGATCGGTTCGCCGTCTTTCCGCTCAACATAGAACCCCCCGACCACCCACAGTAACTTTTTGTACACCGCAACTGCCGAACGATGCCTGAACGAATCGGCCATATTATTATACCAAAACAATAATATGAAACATCGGTATTCAGAGCGTCGCAATTCTACTCCTATAGTAGGCGAGAAGACGTTGTGCTGCGGAGGAGGCCAACCTTTTCGGCCAAAGGGCCACACGAAATTTACGAACCATTGCGCGGGCCACTCAAATGTCGATGAACCTATTTAGTAGTCCGATAGAAGCCAGCCGGATTAGGTAACGGCGAAAACACGACGCGTAAAAATCGATCACTATTATGTGCATTATGTGCGAGTGTGCATTTATGTCCTATCGGCGCCAAGGGGGTTGTAACCAAGTCACGAGGTTTAGAGTCACAAGTCGATCTCAGTTTCATAATTTTGACTCGAGTCAAGTCGAGTCATTTTCAATTCACCGCCAAGTCAAGTCCGAGTCTAAGGCAGTGATTAGAGCAGGTGTGGCCTACTCGTGGCCCGCGAGGCACATGTAAATTTCGAAATAAGTTGCCCAGGTAATTTATTGTGAACTTGCAAGGACAATCAAAAATTTGATTAGCCTAACCGCAAAATTTGGGATTGTTGATGACTAAAATACCAATTCTGATGCGTGGGCGTAAGGGTCGGACGCAGAGCTTTGTATATTATCGTATATTCGGGTTACCATATTCTGGAATCCGGAAAGGAGGTCACTTTTTTTTAATTTTCAAACTTAGAATACCGGTGGACAATCCTGAAAAAATGGTAAAAAAAGTTAACTTTCTCGCTCAGCGCCCAAAATACTGTTTTTTCCTTCACTTAATCAGGTGGTTGACTAAATAAAAAGGTCAACTTTCGCTCAACTCCCGAAATACCCGCCTGGGTGTTAGTTCAGTGCTATTTTATGGTATCGTGGTCAAATTTTTCCGTGTATTTTAACCCAAAATTCTCAAAAAATCAGACATTTAGACGTCCTCGGAGGACATTTTCAGACACCCGAAAAAGGAGGACGAATCCTCCCCAAGGAGGACGTATGGTAACCCTATCATATATATTAACGCAGGATATTTCTGGGCGATTTATTTTTACTCGATTTCTTGCTTTTAACGTAGGCACCACCTCCTGAAAATGAAAAATTTAAACCTGCGCCCAATTTACAGAATCGAGTCTATAGCTATATTCGAACTTGTCGTCTAGCATGGGACTTCAAGGTTTGCGCTCGTAGAAACATCGTCGATGGTGAAATCTTGGCACAAAGTGATAGACGCTTGTTGGCCAAAACATTCGGCATTGGGCCGAATATTGCTGTCCTTACAGACTGAGCCTAGCGGTATGCAGAGGGTATCCGAAATATATGCGAGTAACAATGTTATTGACCGAGTTCATTTATTGGCTTCAGGGTTGTAATGACTCGGGTCAGGATTTGTTGGGGACTCGACTCAACTCAAGTCATTGTGCATGAGTCGAACCAATTCATATGACTCGAGACTAGTTAGGCCAAGACAGACATTTCATTGCAACATCGAAGAATAGTAAAGTTACCACATCATTGGTATTTCGCGTATCAGTCCTGATACTGGGAAAATCTATAGGGCCAGAAACTGTTTAGACTGAGGAGAATTACGATATTATAAATGCGAGCCATTCTATATCACTCGAGCAGAGTTGAAAACAAGTGGATTAAACCGAATTGAACTCAAAACTGAACAGTGAACCGCATGACTTGGACACGGACTCGAGTCATAAGCAACATGACATGAATAAATGTGAAAGAAAATCGAACTAACATTGTTGGCCGCGCACGTCTACCAAAATCGAACCATTCCCTCGATTCAATGTCGTACGCTTCTACTATGTTCAGGCGGTCGGCGTGAGTGCCGCCTACAGTACAAATTGCTTTCGGCAAATCTGAAAATGCAACATGAAGATTGAAATATTCCAAAAGTTGTACAATGCTAGGTATAACTTAAGTGTTGGGTGATAAATAATCGTTTACCAGACGAGATTACGGGTAGCATAGTTACTTTTTGTTTCTAGGGTATTCATTGTGTTTGTCGGCTACTACGGTCATTTACACCACGCCGATATTCTTCCTTTTTATTCCGTAACTGCCGACTTATAGCACGGCCCACTTCTAGACTTTTTGTAAGACACCGCTTACGCGGATGAGGTGGCGATGACGAGCCTAGATAAACCTCCAACACTTAGGTATACGAATTCTGAAGTCGATCTCGGTCGGATTCGAACCCGCAACCCATTGGTGCTGCAGCCGCGATTTATACCACTGCGCTATCTCGCCACTATATTATATATTAGTAGCCTACTGCACCACAATGCTAAGGAGTAAGGGCAGGAGACCCACACCAATCTCAAAAAATGCAATGAAATAGGTATGGTCGAAAATACCAAATCATCTTTCATGAGATGTACATTGTAAGCACGACAATGGCGTTGGACGGTGATAGAAAATTCTAGTTGTATAATTTGAGTAATTGAGTTGCTTGTTTGTTTGTGGTATTCATGGTGTTTGCCGACTACAATGGTCATTTACACCAGACCGATATTTCTTATTATTCAATTCCGTAGCTCCCGACATGTAGCACTCTTCACTTTTGGCCTTTTTTAAGGCGCGCCTTACGCGAAGAAGAGCCTGGATAGGCCTCGAACCCAGAACCCATTGGTGTTGTATCTGTGGATTATACCACTATACGCTATCTCGCCACATTAGAGTGAAACGCAAGTTATCTAATTCTAATCTACTTTGTAAAATATTTTATTTGCTTCAATTCTAATCTAATTTCTAATTTTCTGAAAATACTACGGGAGAACCGTATCGTGCGAATCAAGCCTAACTTGCTGTTCAGACATTTGCCATTCTCGTGTTTATGAGAATGTACTCTGGCTTGAGCCAAATTGAACTTGATTTAATGTCCAGTTTTCGCGAATTTAGTAAATCTAATTCTATCTAATTTGGTAATAAAGTGCGTATAGCTATAATCCTAATTCTAATCTAATTTCGAAAATACCGAGTAGTTTAAAATCTAATTCTACTCGAATTAAAAAAATGTGTAGCTGCAAGTCTAATTTAATCTAATTTGGAAGAGCTGGAATTTTTCTAATTGTCCAAGTCTGTCCTGTAGCATTTCCAGGAAAACCATGAATTAGATTAGAATTAAAATTACAGCGTGGTGACATTTCACAAATTAGATTAGAATTATATTACACGCATTTCGCTCTAATTAGTCCAGTGGTTCCCAACTTTTTTGTCTTCATTCCCCACTACCCAAAACTGCTATATACCCTTTAAAATAGGGCTACCATATTTTGAGATCCTAAAAGGGGACACTTTCTATGAATTGTGAAAGCTCAAAGAAAACTGGTGATTTTGAAGTATTTTCGACCGATAGTATTGTGTCGTCTAAAAAAATCTTCACTAGACTCGGCTCACGATTTATTACGAAATTCTGACGTTCGCTGCTTGTTTGAGTACGGAAGACACACATCCACACCAGTACGCAAGACAATCGCCTATAACTGCAACATAATACATAATGTGAACGGATACCGGTAACCCTATAAATTTAGCGAAAGCTATATTACACCTCATACTGGCCGTGCTGGATGCGTTTGTGACGCCATCATTGGTTGTCCAGAGTTAAAAAATGAGTTTTGCGAACAACACGCAATATAATCTTCCAAACATACATTCCAGAGCAGTTAACTGGTATAGGTTATCGCGCATGTGTCTCCGTAAATTTGTTCAACAGATGCGTCTATTCCCCACCAGAAACCATCGAACTCCCCACCGGTTGGGAACCACTGAATTGGTCTAATAAGACAGCTAGATTATTATCTTGTTGTCCAAGTATGCGAGAAAGCTCCTTCTGTTCCACAAGTATTTACCGTGATTACGAGAAAAATTTTACTGATTGCGTCCGCCTGGGTCGAGAACGTAACTTATAGCTATACCTATATCGTGCCATATAAAATAATATTTCTCACCGTACGACGTCCTCAAAACAACCTTGTCAGCGCGAATGGATACGTCCGACATGTGGTATATATAAACCCATTCGCATAACAACTTCCAAGGCGCCGATATCGTGTCGTCCACAAGTTGTTCATCCCGTATGTGGCGCATGAAGTAGTCGAACGAGATCAACGGCACTCGCACGAAGGGTATTAGTTCCGGGAGATGGCGCTTTCTTAAAATATTCACATTGAGTTGGTCAGAATCGAAATACTGCTTCCGATTTCAGTCTCAGAGATGAGCAACTAGAAGATACACAGGTTTTCGAAGCCACATTAGAATTTCTGAATGCGCAAAACTTGAAATTTGAAACTTGGCTCGAACTGTACAGTTCCCCTATAGCATTTTCAGGAGAACCAGAAATCAGACTGGTGTTAATATTAGAGCATGGAAACAGTTCACAAATTCGATTAGAATAAGATTACCTACTACATTTAGCTAAATTATATACTAATTAGAGGAGAATTGTATAGTTGTATCATAGTGGCCTTTATGGTGTGGACACAAGCAAATCTCACGGCTCAGAGAAATTGGTCTACGTCACACTTTCCATTTGGTCAAAGGCAACTTTACGGCCATTTGTAATCGGCTTGACGAGCGCTAAATTCGATAAACGGGTATCAATCGAAAGCTGCTGCTGCACTGATTAGGAAAATATAAATTTTATTCTGTTAATGGTCCTGGAGCCCCCCAGACTCTGCTTCGAATTTTGATCGAGTCTTGACATTGTGACGCACCAATTCTGTCTGACAAAACAAGAGGAAAGAGGAAGGCAGCATTGTTGCGTCACAATTCCAAACTCGAGCACAATGCAAAATTCGACACTGGTTTTGAGGGGTTCTAGAACAGTGGTTCCCAACGTGGGCGATTTGGCGGCCTAAGGGGGCGAAAATGACGAAGGGGGCGATAGGGGGGCGAAAATTGACAAAGGGGGCGAAAATAGCGAAGGGGGCGATGACGCGTTAAAACGGCTATATAGGAGTCAAGTCGGAGAAATGACCTTTTTTTTTTATTCAACCCCCGGAAATTTAGCTGCAAAACTGTAAAATTCGACATCGAGCCGAAAAGTTGACATTTTTTTTTAGTCAACCCGCCGATGATTAGAGATCGTATACCGATTTTTCGGTTCACAAAATCTGGGGGCGATGATCGGCGTTGAGCTTGAAAAGGGGGCGATGACTCGAAAAAGGTAGGGAACCACTGTTCTAGAACTATGTGCAGAAAAAAATTTATAATTTCGTAATCAGTACAGCAGCAGCTTCCCATTGATACCCGTTTTACCGAATTTAGCGTTCGGAAAGCAGGCCAAAAATGCACGTTAAATTGCCCTTGACCGAATGGAAAGTGTGACGTAGACCAATTTCACTGAGCCGTGAGATTTGCTCGTGTCCACACCATATAGGACACTATGGTTGTATAGTCTGGATAGCGGATAGTGGTCAGTGTGGTGGCATAAACTACTTCACAGGTTTTGCTTACAAATTCCAACAGATTCTCACGACAAATTTGCCCGATAGAAAGTACATTTCGGTAGCCATAGTCGATTCCGCATCTAAAATTATGTCAAATTGTGTCAATATAGTCCTTTTATTGAAGCCAATAAATATTTATGCGTTGTACTTTCGATACTGCACGTTAGCCCACGCAAAATCTGCACCCCTGGCCATCACTTGCGCAATACATTGAATGTAATTGAATAGTATATTCATATTGAAATGAACCAGAATACTTTTGGCTGACACTCGTCACGGATAATCGTCAGAAACTGGTAGATAATTGGAAAGAACATTGTATATCAACAATCGATCAATACAATGATTTTATCCAATTCTCTACTAGTTGCTGACGTTTACCCCGACATGTGACAGCAAAAAATATTCTGGTTTATGTCAATAAGAATACACTTGTGTACTGAAGTTCGGTACCGCCAAGAAGCTCTTCTGAAACAGTTTTCCTAGTTACAGAAATCGATACATCACTTGGAGCTAACGTTTAGTATACTAATCTGGCAGTATCGGTAGCGAACATGTGAAATAACTACAATATTGACCTGGTCCCTGGGTCCTTGCGCGTCCAGCGTATGACGGCCTCGTAAACGACTTCTTCTCGCGAGACCTTGACGTCGTCACTGCGAATGAGCTCGATCAGTTGTGGTTTGGTCGTATACAAAAAAGTCGGGTCTGTTACAAATCGGATATGCAGGAGACTAAGATATAATATTTATGCAGGTTTTCAAAGTAGTTCTCATTGGTAGGCTATGCCATTTTCACTAACGTGCGCAGCGTCGCACAACGTATATTTCGTATGCTGCGAACGACCAATTGAGATTTCAAGGCTTCCACAGAGGAAAATAGCACCATGTAACAAAATTTAGTTTTAGTATTCCAAACTACAATTGAATAGTATATTCATATTGAAATGAACCCGAATACTTTCGGCTGACACTCGTCAGGGGTAATCGTCAGCAACTAGTAGAGAATTCAAAAGAACATCGTATATCAACAATCGCAATACAAAATACGACGTCACCAGCATGAAATGTCGAATACGAGAGCGTTCAATGTAGTATTTTTAGATGATAAACGAACTCTTTTTGTTGACACAGCCTTGGCTGGTGTATTTTGATGAAAGTCGACTCCAAGGCACACAAATTAAAGTGTGGGTTCATTTAAATATGAATATACTATTCAATTGTATATGGAAGTTCTGCACCTCCAAGCAGCTATTACAAACTAATTATCATAATATCTCCTGAAGTGTCTCAAATTTTGAAGAAATGTCAATTTCTTTCATTTTTGATTTCACTCATAATTGCTCCGTAATAACAATAATTCTTTATTGGACGTAAGAAAACGCTAATGAAAAGGACAATATGAACAAATATAGCTTATACTCATGCATCAAGTAGCGATGCAGACACTTTAAAAATCGTCAGAAGTGGGTTTGTTTGCGTGACTTGCTTCTGTGAAATGTGAAATCATCTCTTACTATGGACCACAAATAACATCTTGTCTTGTTGAAGAATTATTGCAACATTTTGGTTGAGTAAAAATTTTTATGTATCGTGTTTTGCTATTCCAAAGCAATCACTTAAATACAAACATTTCTTCTGAAGTGGCCCTAGTCTTTGAGAAATGTCACTTTTTCTGATTTCTCGTTTTACTCAAAATTGCCCGGTAACAATACACATAATTCCATATTCGACGTACAAACACACTAACAAAAAGAAGGAATATGTACAAATGTTGGCTACCACAGATTATAAAAGGATGGAAACACTTGCAAAAAACATTTCCGAAGTGGTTTTGTTAGCATGATTTGGGTCTATAAATTGAGAAATCTGCTGGTATTATAGACTGAAAATAAGCCCCCATCATGATGCAACTCCACCACCCTTGATATCTTCTTTCCAAATCATACATATCCTACCGAAACACGTCACTATATTCCTCGCTTACATCACCAATATTTGAACTAATGAAATCAAGGTGAAAGTGAAGGTAATCCGTTTTTAAGGACATGCCCCACTTTATATTTTCATATATCTCGATCATATTGTTTCTAAACTACATCTCGAAATGCCTTGAATGCTCCTGCTTCTCTCGCAGTCATTTTATAGTCAAGTGTTTTACAAAAGATTGCCAACATTCCCGCATGATCAAGGACAACCCGTCACAGAAAACAACCGTGAAAATCGTTCATGCCCTTTTCTCGACGAAGGACATCGACACAATGAATGCAACAAGTTCCCTAGTTTCAACCTTGGAGTCAGAATGTCCTCATTTGATTTGGTGAGTCTCAACTAAATCATCAAGTTCGTGTTGGTTCCGAATGTGTGGTTCTGGTGTTATATCTCTATGGGAGATATTGAAGTCGTGGTCGGAGTCATCTTTTGTATCATTAGGCTCTGTCGAGTCATCTGGAGCGTTTTTGATTGATAGTTTGGGCAATGAAAACTTACTGCAATACGAACCAGGTGCTTAAGAGGAGATGGCATAGCAGGATATGCAATGTGAAGTCATTTTTTAGTTATTCTGAATCTTGGACTGTCATCCATACAGAAATAACAGTTATCTACAAGTATACGGTTTCGAATTTCCCTTCTGATTCCATTACAGCAAATGACATTGAATGCCGATCTTCCCTTAGCCATATCCATCCATATTTCAACGGCAAGTTTCGCAGATTACATGAAATGCCCAGCTTTTATCTTTGTCTCCAATGTTCATGCCAAAGTAAAGTTGTGAAGTTAATAACCTTACTTCTATCTATATTTTGTACTTAACTTGTTTCAAACTGATATAAAGACCACATATACAGCAAAATCAACCAGCAAACAGATCACAGTTGTGAAGTTGACATTAATGATGAGATTATACTCACTAGATCAGGGATTCATAAAGGGTGGGCCACAGGAGCATTTTCATGTGGGTCACGGAGATATTTGGAAAATTGTAGAATTAGTGAAAGTTTAGTGATATTTGTGATGTTATTCGCTAAAAATATATTCATATATTCGAATTATACGTGGATCACATAAAGCTTTTCATCCAACTCTCATGAGACGCAGTGGCACGTATGTAGTCACAATGCACGGATCGAAAACGGGAGAGGGAGGGGGAAACGGCGGCTTTTCCCGCCGGCTATGACAACCTATACGGCTAACAGCAACTAAAATAATTTCGGGTATATAATAACAGGAATGTAATGTTGAAGTAACCAAGTATTCCGACAGGGTCACATGTCGCACGCTATTGAAAAGGGTGTGCAATAAACTCGGACAGAAGTGTATTTGATGTATAGATATACGGTACTTCGGCAGGTCGTAATATCGTCACATAAAAATAGCCATAATTGCAAATCATCATCAACTTCCGGTGGAGGTATACGGCACCGCTGCAACGAATCGTAATGGATTGAGGATTTATTTATCTTTGGAGTCGGTTTAAAATGTCCGGCCATGAAATCATTGTACATAATGTAAGGGTGACATGAATTGATTGTATAATTGAATTAAACGTACTGACATCGCAACTTCAGTAGGTGCAAGACATAAAATGTACATTGTACAGCAGGAATATTTAAAAAATCTTTCTCCACTTCTCTGTATAGTACCCCATTCACCAAAGAATTGTTTGAAGCTGGCCCAGAATAATTATATTATTCCCCACAATAGTGGAACTAAAACCACAATCACACAGTGGATACGGGATGCGAGTGGGGCAGCGGGCGAATATAATGTACAGAAAAGTTATAGCCTACGATCTATTAGGGTCGTAACTACAGCTCCCAAACTCCAAATTGGGGAAGCTCGAGGGAGCCCAAAATTTCTTCGTCGGTCGTTTGTTAGAGGATATTTATTCAACTTTAAAAATTTCGTCGATTTCACGTCCCGAGAGTTGTGGATTTAAATATGATCAGTAAAATATGAATGCGGATATTTTAGGGAAACAGGCATATCGGCGCTGTCGATTACCACGTATTGAACAAAACTATGACTCAAAGAGGTGGACCAAAGAACATTTTCAATCCGGAAAATGGGCCACGGCCAAGAAAAGGTTGAGAACCCCTGCAAATCCACAATCAGTGCATTAACAAAACGAAACGAAAAGAAATTTGAGATCACAGTCCTTTCTCTAGCCAATACTGACTAATTCAGACTGAGAAGACGATTGTTACTAACAACCAACTATTATGAATTGAATGCTGGATCAATGTGACGTCACAGTTGATAGGAAATACAATAAAGGAGCTTGAAAAACATGGTGCGGGGAGTTTAAAAAGCTCAAAATTACATTTTAAACGACACTTGAGGCAAAAATGCCGGAAATACGTTTCATCAAGGCATGTGGTATAGGAAATATCAAAAAATCCGTTCAACCACATTTTTGTTACATGGTGTAGTATCAAAGCTATAACTTTCGTTGGTAAATTAATTATATATTACTGGCATGAAGTGTATAATTTCAGTACTCGAAAAAATCACCTATTGCTGCTCGACTCGATTGATTGTGTCCAGCTCTAGTCATATCTACTTTCAAGTAAGAATGCTAAAGCTAGTTGAGCTACTTAATTACTGAATATTTGTGCACAATTTCATTAGAGATCCCCAAAATTGATTGAAGAATCATCACTCACCGTGAACCAAAGATTCGAAGTGCAGATCTTGATACACCTTTGCACGGTAATAGATTTCCGACATAGACCGTCGCTGCGCGCCTTGCCTCACCCAACAAGAGTCTTTGCAACTAGAATGGATCAAGGTCGTCAGGAAATCTATGCAAACTTTTTCAATATAAGGTACACGGAAGAAGCGTCCCGCTTCGTAACGCTCAAAAACGTTTTCTGTACTGATGGTAACGTATCCGCTATGTGCGTAATCCACAATAGATTTCAAGTTTTCTTGCTTGACGAAGGTAAACATGAACCGATTCATTGAAGGGTGTGACTTGCAGAGATCTTTGAAATATCCGGACGTAGATTTCAAGGCGTCTTTGCTCGCATCCATGAGGCCATCTTTCGTCTGGATGACAATATCGTTCAACCAGGTATGTTTTATATACGGTACATGGCTGGTAGCGCTAACCGCTGGGTGGGTGTCGTCGCGAAAGGTTCGAGATAGCACTCCCGACACTGTCTCGACTCTCGCTGATTGCTTCTCTGGATTTAACAGCATTTTGGCACTTCTTCGACTAAAAGACTCTAAAAAACTCTAAATACCAGCCTTCTAGAAGCCTGAGTACCGGTACCGATTTCTGAAAAGTAACAAAACGTACACAAACTAACAGCTGATCACCAACTGCTTTTTAGGCACCTCATGCGTGAAGAGATCAGTTACTGAAATTAGTAGCTTAATCCTGAAACCAGTCTAAATCGATTACCGTGGGTTGCGACATTATGGCACAGTTCTTCTTCAACTAAAACTAAAACTCTTATTACCACCAGCCGTATAGAACTGAAAAGTTAGGTGTTGGGTAAGTTATCTAAAATATAGAGTGCCGGTGAAGATTTGCTACTGACAATTTCTTAAAACTAGTAAAATATGTATGTGAACAAAATATCTTTACGATTGCTAACCGCTTTAGGCATCCAATGCGTAAAGATCGAGATGAGATATTTTAATCCTGAAGTCAATCTAAATCCCTAAGCCAAGTACGCCGTGCGAGTACGGGTATAGGCACCATCAGACCTGTAACAACTACTAATTTTTCAAATTTCGCAAATATAACTATATAACTAGAACTATTCACTTTACAAAAGTAGCTACTAGAACCAAAAGTAGAACTACTCACTCTTCAAAAGTTGCAACTAAAACTAGAACTTGAACTAACCACCTTTAAAAATACGCAACTAAGTACCGAATATCTAGATTCAACTCCAAAGCAACTTGTTAATTCATCTGATTCGGAGTGGCTTTCCACATGATATACATTACAAGTTTGAAATGGGAGGAGTTTCGATTCCCAAAATCCACACTTGGCTACGCCACTGTTAGTATTGATGACTCTGAGCTAGCAATGACTGCAGCAAGAACATCACACAGCAGAACACCGGTATCACGATTCACGCCAAACGGCTAGATTACAAGTCTGGGAACCAAGTGTCTGCTATGCAGCCCGTCTGTTCGACTTGGCGCGCGACTAATTAGCCTACATACATTGATTGTTTTTGCAAATAAAGGTACACAGTTCTTCGCAAAGTACAACAACATTTTGGCACATATTCTCGAACTATAACTAAAATTATTACTCCCATCCTTATAGAGGCCGGTAAGAACTGAAAGTGTAGGTAACTTTTCAAAATTCAAGGTACCAGTTAGGATTTACACCCCAATTTCTTACAAGTAACAAAATGTATACACCGTAACTGACTTGATCATCACCAATCGCTTTAGACATCCAATACGCTGAGAGCATATAGTTATTGAAGTTTAATACTTAAGTCAACCAAAAGCCCTCTTCTAAGCGACGCTACTAATGCCAAGTGTGAGTACAAGTATATGTCCGCTGCCGCCAACAGTAATCAGCCTAGGCAAGCTGCTAATTACATTGATTGTGAAATGTGCTTTGTAGACGGAAGTCCACGGTTGTTTGCAACTCACAACAACGTAACGCCGAGAATTAAATTTTCAATCACTTCGAGACTTTCCTTCTTTAGGAGAATTCGTCCTCCCTTTTCAAGAAATCGAAAATGTCCTTCGAGGACTATCAAATGTACTCTTGTTTGGTCATTCTTCCTCATTTATAGCTTTGATAGCTAGGCTAATGGATAGGGTCAACTGAAAATCGGCATGAATGAGGCAAAATAGGTACGGTATTGCGGAAGTTCGAGCGTGTCATTCGGGAGTCGAGTCAGATTGATGACCATTTTCTTTAGTCAAAACCACAAAAGTATCGTAAAAAGTGGGTAATTCGGGAGTTGTGTCAAAGTGATGACCTTTTTTTAGTCTACACAAGAGCATTTCCAGTAAATAGTTCAAAATCAGGTTCAGGTTTCTCAATTTCGATAAACTAACTTTTATGATTTAATAAAAGTGTACCCCTTCCCCTACTATAAGCTCTCCTGTAGCATTTTCTGGAAATTAGGTTAAAATTAAAATAGAGCCTAGAAACATTTCGCAAACTATAATAGAATTTGCTTATCTAGTTGTCCTAGTCTGGTAACGTACCCTCATTCCACCGTTCGTGCGTATTCAGACGCCGAACGCCTTTTCATAGACGCCGCCCTTGAGAAAGTTCGCTGCTGCAATTTTATAGCGGACGGAGGCCTTGGTTTGAGGGTAAGAACTGTCAACGATTATCTTCGTTCACTATTATTGAACAAAATTTGAATCAATGTAGAAGCCCAAACCTTTGCCCAAACTGTCTGGCCGGTGCATAATTTCCCGGCGATGGCATAGTAGACCAGGGGTGGGCAAACTTTTGAGCTCGCGGGCCGCATTCAACATATGAAACCATCCGCTGGCCGCACTATATAAAATTGGGATTATAAACCAAAACGCAATATTGGTTTTTGATTACATATAGTGAGGACATAGAGATAATATATATGCCTATTTAAAACAGACCAAACATTGCTTCGATGATATCGTATATAGTTCGTACACGAGCATAGCAGAGAGATTTCATAGGCTAGTCGACCTCAATAACCAATTTGTCAAAACTACAGAGGTGAAAGTCGGCTGTCCCGATTCTTGGAACAGGATTGAAATTTAAATCTGTGAGCAGCGATCTGTTCATAGATTTACTAATTCCAGTTTAGGTTCAGTTCCATGACACACAATGCTGACAGCATCATAACCATGCGCTAGCTTCAGACAAGTTTTTACTATGTGTAGATCTAGATATAATATATTAATACCCCAATTCTACGTATACAGAGAACGAATCTACCTAAAACACGCTCGAATCGTTTTTATAAGCACATCACTGAAATACTTAAAACTGGAGTGGCCAATCTAAAATCACACTCGCGATCCGAATTATGTCAATCTCGTTTAGGATTTCTGTGATGTTTAGCAGTTGAAACCTTTCAAACTGCGTGGGCCTTGAGATCGGGCTGTCGCGCCAGAAATTAAACGTAAAAAAGAATACAGGAAGTGTTTACCTTAGAACAATGGTTCTCAATTTGTTAGGACACCCCCCCCCCCTTATGATGATGAAAGATTTCGCTCCCCCCTATCGTCACATCACATAACGTAACCACGATGCTAGCAGACCTAACGGATAGTTTAATGGCATGGCAGGTTACGACTGTGAATGAGATATTTTGAAATATGAAATTCAGACTAAATACAGAGCAACAAATATGAACTGGATGTAAATCACGTGGAGCGCGAAAAAAAATCAGTTTAGCTCAACTTCGCGCCCCCTTCAGATGCTGTCACGCCCCCAAAGGGGGTGAGCCACTCAGTTTGAGAACCACTGTCTTAGAATCATCATGGTGAAATATACCAAGAAAACGTTTAATCAAATCCCTGCATTAATTCGATTTTTAGTACGCATTTTCTCAATGTTTAAAAAAAACTCTTTTGACTCTCGCGGGCCGTAGTTTGCCCACCCCTGCAGTAGACATTGCCGTGGGCGGCCTTGACATCGTTGGCAATGGCTCCTGCGTTTTCGATGCTGCAAAATAAAGCCAATCTCATGCAACATTCGAGATGGTCGGAAAAGAAGTACTTTTGACTTTTCCGCAGTATTCCGACCACTCCTGCAGCACATTTAAAAGTCTCAAATTATCGTTCATTCAAGGCAGGGATGTTGGATTATCTTTTGAGTAGATACTAGTCGCACCTGAACACTGTCCACTCTGAATATACAAATCTGCAACCCATTTATTTGCTCCTTGTGCACATCGATTCTGTGTAACTGTGATATCTTCCATATCTTCTCTTAATATTGCTGCTTCATGAATATTGAATTTTGTACGACATAGTTTGTTATCCTGTTTCAGTTGTCAGTTTATGACATTGTTTTCTTTAGTTGTTATAGTTTGTGACGTTATTTTCTTTGAATAACCATTTACTCCAGTACCGGTTGACTCGAATATCTTTATGATCATATCACCGGTACCAGTCAATACCGATACCGAAGCACTGTTTGCTTGTTGCATATTAATACTTTCATTTTGCCATCATCGGTTGACGAAATAAATCTCTCTCTCTCTCTCCTGGCTCGAGTGTCTATACTTTCGTATTACTTCCACTTCTGCTTCAACACTTGAACAGTGACCAAAAAAATTAACTTAATTTTCAAACAATGACATTTTATAAAGTAGAATGAGTTTTGGGATAGGTTTCCATCACTTTTATGGGAGAAACTAGCATAGGAACACTGGGTGAAATTTTTCTGTATTCTGTATACAGAATATATTTACGAAAATTGAATCTGTTTGTAGTTTTGGGCAAGATTGTAATAACTTGAGTCGCGATGTTTGGTGACTGGACTTGACTCGAGTTATTTTCTCAAAATACGGAAAATGACTCGACTGGACTTGAGTTAATCTGTCTATTGATTGGACTTGTACTTGCGTCATTGGGCACGACTCGGAACAAGTCATTGGACGGCCAAGACCAACATTTCATTGTAATTTCGAATAGTTAAGTTACCACACTCTTGGTATTTCGTTTATTCGTAGTGGTACTTAACAAGACGACCATAAACTGTTATAAGTGATGAAAACTAGTATCTTATGAATGCGAAACATTCGATATCACCAAGCTGAGTGGTAAAAGTGGATGTACCAAGACTTTAACTCGAAAATGAACAGTCAACAACAATGACATGGACTCGAGTCATAACATTATGACTCGGACTAGACCCTCTGTTCGCCGTTTTGGACTCGGACTTCACTCTGTGATGAGTTGAGAATGACCTGACTTGAGTCGAGACAAAACTATACAAGATGGATGGACTTGTGACTCGGAACCTTGCGACTTCGTTGCAAACCTGGTTTGGGGATACGTTTGCATTAATGTTATGAGTGACAACGACATGGGAACATGAGAAAATTGTCATGTGTCGAGAATACTAAATATGCGGATTTTACATGCAAGGTTGGTTTTCGCTGACTAAATACAAGTAATCTTATCAGCACTTGACACTAAATAAATCTGTTTCTGTCTGCCTGTTCATCTGTACAGTACATGAGTTCGACCGCTACCTTGATTCACTGTATTTCTACGTCGACATGAAATACATCATACTGTTTCTTACGATGTCAGAAATATATACTGTGCATCATATTGTAAAGGTATAGCATAGACCTAAGTTCTATCAAGCCAAGTTAGTCGAAGGTGTCGGATAGGCGCGTTTCGGCATTCTACATCATCGCATCCTCAGACAATATTTCAGTCCCACGCCAAGACAAATTTCATCGATCTGTCGCAATGCTGCGATAACATTGATACACAAGATCAATCTGTCAGATAGTGACGTGTCCTGCTTATGCCGCAAAACTGCCACCTTGACCTCCTAGCCAACGCCATTTCCAGCGTAACATAGCAATTTAAAACACTAATTAATATTAACCTAACCCGAATCAGACGCCTGTCGGTATAAACATTCCACATCTCGTTAGAAAGGTGGGAAATCAGTGCATGTAAAGGTATGGACGATGAAGTAGACCGTATGTACTGTATATTCGTTCATTGATGCGTTCTTCACACAAACTAAACTGAGAAGAGAGATGATATTGTCTGATTTGTCGCCCGTACAATAGATTTATGGCACGTGCATTCACAAGGGTCACTTTGCGTTGAAATATACAATTAACGGTTAACCATCGCGCCAAATCAGCTCAATATCGGCATTGATAAATTGCTTAATGCATCCTGCTATTTCCCAGGTTATATAAGTAATACGCCCGACAGTACGAAGACAAAAATTAGGGTCGATGTGCTATAAATTGCGAATCAGATGTTAAATACAATAAATGAATATTGGCATCATAATCTCCTCGAAATCTACTGCAAATCGAGTCGCCATTCACACGAGAATCCCTCAAAGTTAGGCGCGATCTCTCGCACGGAAACTGGGCATCAACTGTACATTGTACAAATAGTAAACAAACACTAATTTTATTGAACAGTACAAACAGTCTTCAACACAAATATGAATATCAATTCAGTCTTAGAGTTAGTCTATGGTAATTCTATTTTTTCGAAAAGCAATTATCACGTGACGTTTGAGGGAGTGCTTTTGAATGAATCCCTTTCCGCAAAAATTTCATTTAGGATTTATTTTGCCAATATGTATTTTAACGTGATTCTTCGGCATTTTATGAAACATGGATCATTCTTGATGCCGAAATGCATTTTCAAACGAGTCCCGAGTTCACCATTGCTACTGAATTTTTTCCCACAAATATCACATTGATAATTCTTGATACCGAAATGCATTTTCTTATGAGTCTTGAGGACGTCCTTGAGAGTGAATTCTTTTCCACAAATATTACATTGAATACCCTTGATGTCAATATGAATTTATATATGCCAATTAAGGTCCCCCTTGCGACTGAATTCTTTCCCACAAATATCGCATTGATTATTCTTGATGCCAAAATGCCTTTTGAAATGAGTCTTAAGGCCACCCTTGTGAGTGAATTTTTTCCCACAAATATCACATTGATTATCCTTGATGCCGTAATGAATTTTTATATGCCAATTTAGGTCCCCCTTGCGACTGAATTCTTTCCCACAAATATCGCATTGAATATTCTTGATGCCAAAATGCCTTTTGAAATGAGTCTTAAGGCCACCCTTGTGAGTGAATTTTTTCCCACAAATATCACATTGATTATCCCTCATGCCGAGATGAATTTTCATGTGAGTTTTCAAATTGCTCTTGCGAGTGAATTCTTTTCCACAAACTTTGCATGCAAACTGGTTCGTTGGAGTATGGATATCCATATGGCGTGTGAGATTACTCTTATCAGTAATTTTTTTCCCACAAATTTTGCATGCAAACTGGTTCGGGTGAGTATGGATATCCCTATGGCGTGCAAGGCGACTATTTTCGGACAATTTTTTCCCGCAAATATCGCATTCGATCTCGAGGCCCATATGCACATTCATATGACGTTTGAAGGACGTTTCGTGCAAGAATTCTTTACCACAAATATCGCACTCATGAAGTTTGAGGCTCAAATGTGTATCCAAGTGCCTCTGTAGGTAAACCTTTCGAGAGAAGTCTTTGCCACAAATATCGCATTGGCGATTCGTTCCAGCCTGCATGACAATAAGAATCTCCCGATAGCTCATCAAAAATACTAAATCTATAAGGAAATTGGTAGGGTTCAGTATGCAATGCTTCGAAGTGACAATGTGGCACAGTAGCGGTGTCAAACATATGAGTAAATGAAATACATGCTTGTATTATCCAGCGCGTTTCAAACAGAAGTTTAGACTTCATTGAGAAATACTTTTATCTAAATAATCACTCAATACAGAAAATGTCGAATATGTTTCTAGGCCACATTACTATAACCATTTGACGGCAGTGTCGCGTTTGCGTTCCAATCCCCGCTGAGAACAAGTATTCTGGGAAAACAGACCAGAGGCAAAAACGCCAATGCGAAACCGTTGTATGCAAGTCATAACTCGAATTGTTATTTAATAATAATGAACCAAATTCCAGCGCATTTACAGTTAAACATCTAGCATTCCTCAGAACACATACGTGGGGTCGACCCCGTATTACGACTAAAACAAAGGGAGCATGGAAATAAGTCAACTTATATCCTCGTTAGAGCAACTACCTTAGTGGTTTCTAACTGCCAAACGGCCAATCATCGTATTCTACGATGTATATAGGCTTAATAAGAAATCATTCCAGGGAAAAACGAAGGTACGATCCAAGTTGAGTTCGACACCCCTGACGTACAACAAACACACACTTCATCTTAACATAATGACAAATCCCGCAGAGATACTAGAACTGCGGATATGCTAGCGTTAAAATTGGCAGTATGAAGTAAGTTCAAGCATTAAAATACGCAGAAAAGTAATGGTCCACACGCACCGCATACGACGACGGTTCCGGCATTTATAAAACGGACCGCATGAATGTATGAACGTCCTTGACGACCGTATCTAACTATAGATACCCTCCCTAATAAAACTCAATGTCTTGTCAGAGAACACTTGCTCAACACGATATCCATTAGGTCCGATTCCCGACCCCATGTAAACACGAATAAGACGGGAGCTTATTAACAGTAACCTTAACTTATTCGAGTCGACGATATGCTGAAATATACAGAAAGCTAACTTCGCGGTGAACATAACTGCATAGGCGCGTTAACCTCTACTAAACCACGGAGCTCACGATGAGAGACCATCGCATTACAACGCGTGATATAATAATTGCCTCGGCGGGGAATCAATTAGAGTTGTTCAATAGACACTTACGTGACCTTTGACACGAACCAATCAGGTTGCAGCAGGATGTAAACAAAGAACAAGCCCGGGCAAGCTTACTATGAGCTCTTATGGAAAAGGGTTGAAAAATATAGGTTTTTAGCAAAATTACATTGAATTGGGAATAGCTGGCTTTGGTGAATGGTAATAACGTAGAGCTAGTATGTATTTGCAGTGTTATAACCTACAATAAGCATGAATGGTGGCAAGCACGCATCAGCATGGTATGTCCAAATGAATGAATTTCTGACAACTTTTCGGATGAAGCAACTATTGCTGTATTATCCTTAGTCGTATACTATAGGATTGTCGTACCGAATAACATGTATTAGAGGAATCTTGAGTCAGGATATGTGTGGTATCCATTATGTGGGCTTGGCGTTATATGCGTTCTATTTATGGAATCGACATTCGTGTATAGTACAGTCAAAAGTCTGTATCATTATCTAGCAAATTACTGTTACACTGGACACCTGTATGCATATTCAATGATCATATTAATATGATATATGTTAGGCAACATGATCCGTTCCCAGCTGAAATCTAGCTCGTGTGTTGAATCAGGATAAATGCCGGATAAACACTGTGCTAATAGCCTGTGTAATATGGAGATGGCTACCCAGACCGTTCCTAGTGTGCGCTTTTACCTTTCCCAGAGCCAATAACATGCATGGAAGAATGTAAAATCTGGATAAAGGCATGTGGACTTCCTTGTAGTCATCTGAATTCTCATTTTATTAATAAAATGACATATCTATTATTGTACCAAAAATTGAATCGTGACATAATCTAGATGAAACAATTCTGTGTTTCAAAATGAGTCCAATCTGAAATGCAGTCACACTTGATGCCACAATCGACTTGGTGTGTGTCTAGTTTTATTCCACTCCAGTCTTGTTGCTTGATGGTGTGTAATGTATTGAAATTGTTGAGAGCAATATATATTCAATAATGAGATGGATGGTTGAAATTGGTATCGGTGATACGTTGCATGAGTCGGACGAGTACGCCTTGATAGCAGCCTGCACAGCAGTATTGCTCTGTAAAATAAACATATTATATATTTTGTGCAGGCTTGATGGATTTCTTTTATGAAGCTGCAGAAAGAGGAAGTCGATGGATAAAACGCAAGAAAATCAAATTTCTGGAAGAAGTATAGAAGCACAAAACAGGAAACTCGTCCAGGAAAATTACAAATTGACGGACAATTATTGCCAGTGAAGTTCAGTTCTCAGAGGAGCATCATAATGTCAAAAGATGCGGAGAAGCTGAAATTTTATGCTAGACTACATTCAATTCTTTCTGAATTGTCCGACTTATCCTACTGACGTCAAATTTATGGTATTGCTGTAAGCATACTATTAAACAATTGGTTCAGCCACATGTAACTGCTTCATTAAATCGCGATTTGGCCATGTAGATATGTGGTTCGTAAAAATGCACCATTTGCATTCATTCATGATTTCTCAAATCTAGAATGATTATTGACTGTCAATAAATCACATACAACTTTGAAAGGATTGATGGATTGTGGTACACTTACTTTTATGCAGGAACTGTTCACAGGGAGCATTTCAGATCGAAATATTAGTTAAATATGTGGATTCGACAAGAAATGCAAGAAAATGATGGAGTTCAGCTATGGTGAGCCAGGCAATGCTATCATGGCAGAAAAGGGATTCACCATTGAGTCTGAAATCAAGAAATTGAATCTAGATTTAAATATTCCTGCACATGATTTACACAACGTCAAATGCCTGAGCAAGACTGTTCCACAACAAGAAAGATGGCGAGAGAACGTATTCATATTGAACAGCTGATCGGAAGAATCAAGGAGTATAAAATTTTGTTCGGTGTCATACTATGCAGCATTGTGTATCACAACTAACCAAATACGGACTAATTGCATACTCTAATTCAAGATTGAAAATTAAAAATGAATGACGCAACATATTCGGCAATTGTGCAAATTCAGTTCTATTGTGAATATCGCAATGCCTAATAGCATGCTACGGATCGTATTTGCGCGGTGCCAAGGTCAGTCTGTACCAACAGTGCATGTCTAGATATTCCAGTGGTGTGCATTGAAGCTTATTTATATGCCCAATTTGTTGAATGAACAATTCTCCAGAAGAAAATGTTGTAGGATTATTTGTGTTTGGTGGAATGTTATAAAACTGAAGACACCAGATACACCAAAATCTACCTTGAGGCAGGAGTTGATCGGTTGCGAGTACGGTGGAGAGATTGCTTGTCAATCACAATGGAGCTCACTGATGCTGATGCAAATCACAATGTAGTCCTTTTAGCTTCAGGTGCTGGATTGTCTTAATCAATGCATATGCATGAGAGCATATATCAGAACCTAATATGAAAATAAATCATGGTTAAAATATCGATTGCAGGAGTCTCTGAAAAAATGTCTTTTTCCTTACTTACCCTGTCTTACAAGTGCAAGACGAATCAATAATGGATTTTCCGAGAACGTGTATTTCCATTGAGTGTGTTATCTCACTTTTCCGCAAGTTGCGATAACATTGGCTGTTCACTAGAATATTGCTTCCAAAAAGAGTGGATTGTCTCCTCAATCTTTATCCCTAAATCGTGTGCGTAGTGCTCCATGAAATACTTCGAAGCTTTCTCCGCGGTGTTAGAAGAAGATGCTGTTCCACTCAAATCCATAAATTCGATAGAATCTCCATAGCTTTCAAGTTTCATAATAAATACACAAAACTTGTGATGTGTGGAAGCAGCTATATTTCATAGTATATATATTTCTGAACATGAGATATGCTTGAAAATTTTGCTCGAGACCTGGAGCCTATGAAATCGTCAAAATATGCATTACCACAATCCTATAGTATAGTATACAACAATCGTCGCTTAATCCGAAAAGTTGTCAAAAACCCGTGTATTTGGACACAGCACGCTGGTGCGTACTTGCCACCATTCATGTTCATCCTAGATTAAAAGCTGCAACTACATACTAGCTATACGCTATTACTATTCATTAGGGCCAGTCATCCCCAATTCAACGTAATCTTGCTTAAAACCTTCATTTTTCAACCTTTTTCCATAAGAACTCATAGTAAGCTTGCCCGGGCTTGTTCTTTGTTTACATCCTGCTGCAACCTGATTGGTTCGTGTCAAAGGTCACGTAAGTGTCTATTGTTGCACGAAATACTAGGAGACACCACGGAATGGTTAGGCCCTTCGTGATTGAATCCAGTCATTTTGCCACGGAAAATAATTCTATTTATTTCGCTAAGTCGCATCTGACAACTGCAACAGTTTGCCAACCATAATTGCTGTCGTGCAAAACATATACGTCAGGTCGCCGCCTAGTTCAAACGATAGTACGTTATATTTTGGCTGCATCAATATAGGTTCGTCGAGTATGCCTAGCTTGCTAACTCGATTTAGACCACTACCTCACTTTGTATGTCTCCACTTATTGTAGCCTACCCCTGCAGAATAGGATCACAATCTCTTTAACAAAGTTCACGTCGCCTTCAAGGCACTGTTTACAAATCGGTTGTCGAAATTTGCGTAGGCTTCATCAAGCTTTTTAGTTGACTTTGGTAATGAGAAGTTGACATGTATGGCGTCACAATGTACAGGTCCAAAATGAGAAAGGAACGAACTCAACGGAGGCGTCTTTTCCTACTGGCAACTCGACTAACAGTAACTAGAAAAAAATCGAATATATAATAACTAGAGTTACTGCTGCAGTAATCAATTATTTCGGCAGGGTCAAATGTCATGTTCCGTTCAAGAGGGTGTCCAAGTCCAGTAAATTCAGACTAAAGTGTGTATAATGTATGTATATTATATATATATACAGTATCTATAATAGGCTTACCATACGTACCATCGGAGGACGCCCTTTTTTCCTCTTTTTTGAGATTTTGTCCTCTTTTTTGAAATGATAGGTCAGATTCAGAGCAAATTGCGAGTGATATACCGCAAATTAAGACAGAAGTGAAGCTCCGGCGGGTATTTCGGAGTGAAAAACGGTTATTTTAGCTCTGAGCGAAAAGATGACCTTTTTTTTAGTCATCCACCTGGCAACGTTGAGGGTAAAACGGTATTTTGAGATCTGAGCGGAAAAGATGACCTTTTTTTTTTTTTTTTTCTAGTCAACCGATCGCAAAGTCGGAAAAATTCACCGGTTTTTGAGAATTCTTCTCCGGTTTTGCAAGTCTGATATTTCTGAAAAAGTGTCCCTTTTTAGATTTCCAAAATATGGTAAGCCTAATCTATAAACCAGACCTGGGCAAAGTGCGGCCCGCGAAGCTATTCTGTGCGGCCCGCGAAAGGTTGCTTGGAATTCAAAACATAAAACTTGCTTTTTGAATGACTAAAACCATAGGCTGTATCAAATGAACAGGAAATTAGTTGACTTTGAAGTCTGCTCATTAATCTGCCACGATTACGCTGCCTATACCTATCTGGCATGTGTAATCCGGGTTCAACATAAAGGCAATGTGGCAGGCAAGGTATGAGTAGCAATTGAAATCACAAGAAATCACTATTTCCATACATAGTTTAGTTCAAAGCTTCCTTGTTGACATTGCAACATTGCGCATTATACGGTATGTGTTTCAATTTGTGTCGTGATATGTTTCCAAATCCCAAATTAAAATTCGTAAAACAATACAATCAGTACTCGCGATTACTATAAGACTCATCATATCTATATTATCTATCACCCATAAATAAATAACTGAAATTCAAAGAAGGTTTAGGTTTAGAATTTGGAGCACTAAATTTTCGCATACTGGAGTCAGGGGTAAACCGATTCTTTCAGTTTTTGCCGAGGTCAAGGAAGGGCGAAGTTCAGAAAAACTGCAAGCTTAGCTCAACATAAAGGCTATTAAAACTGCACACTGCTCGGAATGCAGTGACCAAGAAAATAAGCTTTGTACTATATAACTATTGCATATACATTTCAGTGCAGTGGTTCTCGAACTGGGCGACGTGAGAGCATCAGAAGGATGGCGCGAAGCCGAAGTTTATTGAAAAAAGATTTTCGCACTCGGCGCGATATACCACAAACTTATAGCTGTTGCTCTGTGTATTTTCCGACTTTGATATTTCACAATTCTCTCATCAACAGCCATAATCTTCCTTGCCATCAAACTATCCGTTGGGATTGCTAGCATTGTTGTTGCACTTTTTTAATATTTTGTGATATCAAGACAAGTGGGCGCGAAATTATTCACTATCATAGGGAAGGCGTGCCTAAAAAAGTGTGAGAACCACTGTTTTAGAGTCTTAATAGAAGAACGTGGATAGGGGTTTGAAGAGAGCTAAAATGTATCATGTTTAACTTTGTTTCGAATCATGACAGGTAATTGATATTTTTTTAATTAACCGCCACTTTCTCATTACCTAATATCAACACATTCACTGAGCAACTTTTATTAACAATGTAATTTGAAAATAAAATTAAAATACGCTGGAGAATATAGCTAAATTTTTTCACTCGACCCGACAACGAATTTATTTTTCTCATTTGGCCCGCGGAGGAAAATAATTGCCCACCCCTGCTATAAACGATACTGTGGTCATATCATAGTAACATAAAAATAGCCATAGCAAGATTTGATCAATTATGAACTCCCGGTGGTAAACACGGCACTACCGCAACGGATCGCGTATTTAGCGCTACGCATTAATCAGTAGAGTCGATCTAAAAATTCCCAGCCTTGAAATCATTAATTCGAAATCACTGTACTACACATATGTAAGAGTCGCATGAATTGTTTATATCAGTAAATTGAATGTACCGGGTTAGCAACGTCTCTATCTCTAGGTACAAGACATATGCGCTGCGCAATTGCGCATTGACCAATGCGCATATTGCATAATAAAACTCCTTTCTCCACTTCTCCACATATCCCATTCGCTGAAATCACGCCAGAAATTGTTTGGGGATCGACTGCCCTGCCCTGTTTTCAGCAGAGCTTATAGTCTCTACGAGGTGGGCCACAGAACATTTCAAACCCTAAAATAGGCAACGACCGAAGAAGCGCTGCAAACTTCTCCTTCAGACTTTCAATTTATATATAAATCAATGGAATGCAATCTCACGAATGGTGGTATAGATTTATAGAACGCAACACAGTACAAATAATGTTCTTTGATCAACTTTTTCCTAAATCAAGCCTAACTATATCTGATCAACTCATATTACGAGCAGCAAATCAACTGAGCATGAGCAAGTGACTATCAAGCCGCGAGAGGAGCATCTCTAGTTGAGTTGTAAGGCTCACAAACAGCGACTTTACGGGGAATTTGCAATGGTCCAGCGTTCTCAGATGATTGCCTAGCAGCCATGACAAGTGAGTGGGAGTTGGTGGTGGACAAACGTCCAATCACAACAGTATCTATGTTCCTTGTGATCTTGAACCCTTTGTCAAGGCTCCAAAAACGGCTCGAATAGGTTGATGGAAAATGTTACCTGAAATCAAGGATATCATCCTAATCATGGACGATAACCTTCATCGAAATGCGTGGCTCCTGGGCCGTGTGACAGGAGTATGTCCTGGTAAAGCTGACCCGGTAACGACAGTTCGTCGAAGCGAGAAGACTTGCATTATCGGCATTTGCGATGTGCTGAACCCCAATGAATTGATTTTTGGTAAATTTTGGGTACCGGGCTTATCAGACGCTTTGAAATCTTAATTAAGGATTGCACCGTGAGTTATTTGATCAGAAAGAAGCAGACACGGCGGTGCCTGTATGACAATGCTATTCTCAAATCAACCTTGTATAATGTATAGTCATTATCGGCGAGAAATGGCTTTGAAGTGACATTGCTGTCGATAAAATACATTCATTAAATACGATTTATTCCTTGTATACATGGGCAAATAATTTATCCATTCAGTATTCCGGCCAACTACCTAATTCTCCTATTTCCGGTCCGCCGACTGGAGAAGTTGCCAGTCCCTGTTCCATAAGGATATCATCTCATTTCCGGTACATTGGCATGAGCACATGCAAGTTTGAAGTAGGCTAAATACTCGCAAAATAATTTATAGTATAGGCCCACCCATAAAATATCCCAGCTGCAGGCGATCTGCGTGATTGTTAGTACAGTATTTGGTTGGGGTTAGCGTGGCGAGAATTCCAAACTTACATCTACCCCACTCCCTGATCTATAATCCTAATGCGAGATCGTTTGAAATATGACCAATAAGATATCTCGGTATGTAAATAGTATAGATGTGCGGACAATGTTTCGGAAGAAATGTAGGCCTAATTATCAATCACATTGAGCATTTAGCAGTGTTGGGATCAAGTCACTACCTTCGAGTCACGAGTCATCTCGAGTCATTGCACATTTTGACTCGAGTCAAGTCAAGTCAATCGATTTTCAAAGGTGACTCGAGTCAAGTCAAGTCACTCGTTTTTTGGAGGTGACTCGAGTCAAGTCAAGTCAAGTCAAGTTAAGACACGAGTCAAGTCAAAATTCGAGTCAAATTGAATTTTCGGATTATGAGTGATCATTCAAATTCATTATATTTTACTGGCTATGTTAAAGAGATCAATTGGTCATTTATCTTGAATCCAATAACGAATATAAAGTTAAATATACATGCAAAAATGCGTTGTATCGCTCACGCACACGTGGAACTGCTAATAAAATACGTGAGTAACTGTATAGCTATACATCAGGGGTGTCAAACGTACGACCCGCCAAATGATTTCATTGGGCCCGCGAAGAAATTCTGAGTATATGGTGAAAATTGTGTGATTTTATCCAACACATTTCTCGAATTTGCAGTAACAAATACCACTAATAAATATTCCTTCAAGAGAGCAAATTTCGAATATGTTCATAGGCCACATTATAACAACCCGACAGCGGAGTTGTGATTGTAGTTATCGTCAGGAGAAAATCGCTGACATTGACACCCGTTCCGAGAATGCGAAAAAGTGCATATACTGAGTTTAGGGTTAGTAATATTTAGGAATCATCTGACTGGTGCGGCCCGCGAGTGATCTGTATATTTGAATTCGACCCGCGACGTCAGTTGAGTTTGACAACTCTGAGCGACATGCTATACATTCTGTTATTATCAGCAAAAATAGAGGATCGAATACGAGGCCTCGAGAAGATGAAAGAAATTGATATCGTACAATACATCAGCCATCTATACACATCGTTGATGACATAAATACATAAAATACATTTGTTAGATTTAATCATACAAGATGGTTGGTAAAGGTGAGCGCCGTTCAATGTAAGGACAGAGCCGTCCAATAAACAGCGATACGTTGCTATTAAATTAATTTGCTATAACGACAAGGCAAGCTGTGATCATTTCGTATGCGGTCAGTGTATGTGTGATGTAACAATGCAGGATCAGCGAAACGTACAATCAGTGAATGACTGGTTGCTCTCACAAGTTACAATGGCGTATCGTGAATAAAATGAACATGCACACATTGCACAGTATACATTGATTTAGTCGACACCGTTTACTTGATGACTTGAAATTGACTCGTAAATTTTGCTCCGAGTCACGAGTCAATCCACATTTTTGAAGCGCCGAGTCAAGTCAAGTCAAGTCATTTTTGCAAAGTGACTCGAGTCAAGTCAAGTCATGCGAAAAAGTTGACTCGAGTCTGACTCGAGTCATCCCAACACTGGCATTTAGTTCGTTGCATCATGATTGCTTGTAAGCTGTCGTCACTCAAGGAATGAGGTAGTTGGAGTAGCCTACATTACCAATTATTGCGTCACATGATAGACTATAGATAACAAGGTAGGTTCGTTATCTATAGATAGACTATGCTCGGAGACGTCGTGTCTAGTCTCATTAGAATCAACATTACTGTTGTCATTATTACATCACAAAATCATGTCATTCCAAGTGCTCCTAAAACTGTTGCACAAGCGTGTATTTGTTCCTACACAGCGTTCAATAGTTCACGTTCACACATAACAAAATCGATCGTATTACGTGAACAACGAACAACGTACGCTTCATGAAGCTTGCACAGATCACGATAAAATGTATAAAACACCAAAGTATGGAAGTATGGAAATGTCGTTCCATACCATAGATTAAAATCTTCCATTCCATACCATACTTGCATTGTTCCATATTCCATACCAAAATATCGATCCATACCATACCATACTTCCATACCATACCATGCCCTGCCGCCAAGAACGGGTGTGTTCGAACAATATGTAAATAGATCGCTTTATTGATGCTGTCGTTTAAATTTGAGGTAGTTTCCCATTTTACGAACGCCAAGGCGGGACCGCCGAAAATTATATTTTCGCTAGCACACCTTATTCAGGCTATAGATTTTGGTAAAGTCGCAAAGTGTAAGTTTCTCTGCAACGCCGTGGGTCAAGTTTGTAGACCTACGGGATTTGGGGTGAGGTATTTGACTTGTTTTAGAAGGAGGGTGTTGTAGCTATGCTGGTTGGCTTTTTGGGGAGAATTATTACCGCATTGCGTAATTTTCTCGCTATGTGCCGGTAAAAAATGTAATTTTTGGCGGTTTCGCCAAACCGTGCGAACAAATTTGACAGCTCTGCAGGAGTTAGGTTATACAACGGAACCTTTCGAGTATCTCATACCCTAATAATTAAACAAGAATTATAAATGCAACTTTCTCGCGACAAGTGCAACAAAAACTTGCCCTAGTCATCAGTTTTTGAAGCAGATGGCGTGTGCCTGCAAGGTACATGCAGGCTTTACACCCTACTCCTACGCGTCCATCACAGACACAGAGTGAGTAGGGTATGCCCACCAAGTGTAGTCTGCAGCCAACAGATCCAATTATATCTCGTGCATGAATAAATTTGGTACTCATGCGTTCAATATTCAAGAATAAGCACTGCACCTATGATTTTGTTGGAATTCTATGCTCAACATTTTTTGTAAAAGGGAGCACGAGTCCTGGAATTGTATTCCGCGAAGACTGCAAGAAATCGAAATGTCGCGGTGAGTCTCATGATTTATCGAAATGTGACTGATCAGCAGGCCTGTTTATTTTTGGATTTCTCCAAAAATAACAAAAATAGCTTAGTTTTGGATGTTTTCAAATTTTATTTTTGGAGAATCTCCAAAAATAAGAAATGAAGGTGTTTTTAGCCCTAATACTACATAAAAAACTTCAACGAATATATGTTATTATCATGTATTCATATTCTTCAACACATCGACATCATCAGTGATCTTGATCTAACTTTTTAATACTTTCGTCACAAAGTCTTTGGCCTGGAGAATGCATTCCAAATAAATATCAGTGGGTGACGCCAGGAAGAGACCTTTCTCACAATTGATTTTCGAGAAATCAGCCCTTTCATTGTCGGCAACTTCAATTTTCTCTATGCCGTCGATGAGCCCTGCTATAAGGCTCCTGGCTGCCTTGAACGTGGACTGCTTCTCTTTTTCGCCGATATTCTCGATAAGGTCGAGGACTGCACAGTGCACACTCTGATCCTCCACGAAATTGCGTGACTCAGTGAACTTGATAGCCCAGCACCCTCTGACCAGAGGACCTTCCTTGCCGCGGATGTCATTGTCCCAGTCCTCAGCTGGGCACCGAGCTCGAAGGCGTTCGACCAGGCGATGGAGCTCATCATGATGCTCCACGATCAGATGGCCAAGTCCCTGAATCTTTGTGACGGTGGTGCTCACCTCTGTGGCCATGCGCTCGAGGACGATTAGTAGGATCCGCTACTGCAGCGGACGTGCACAGGCCGGACTTTTATCGTTTATAACCCCGAGGAGTTTGGTACGGTGTCTAACTGTCTATAGTCAATCAAGTGGTAATCTTCTTAATTGACAACCAACATGTGTCTACAAACTTGGGGCACATACTTTTCTTTTCCTGGATCAAGTCCTGTTGCCGTTGGAGGTAGCCATTCAGGCCCATCATCGTGTGGACGAAGTTGTTGTTGTACAGGTGGCGATATTCGGCCTGCGTTACAAGGTCCCGCCCGCACCACACTCGCAAGATTTCATACCCTGCCGCCTCTTTAACCCTAGTCGTGTCGCCTCTGATCCTTCCAGTGAGTGGAAGTACTTTCAGCGTTTCGGAGAACTCTTCCGGACACACATGCTGTTTTTGTGTGTGTTTGTGAGTTTCCTGGTTGTTTCAACAGTATTTACACTGCTCTGACTCGCGCATTTCACTAAAAAACTTGAAAAAACATCATCCAAAAAAAGCTTATTTTTGGATGTTTTCAAATCTTATTTTTGGAGAATCTCCAAAAATAAAATCAAATATCCAAAAATAAACAGGCCTGCTGATCAGTGATCACTGTAGTACTCGTGCATTCGTGGGTGAGAGAAGCTTCATATGAAATCCAAATCAATTTGAATCATTATTTTTTGGTCCCTGCTCAAGCCTACAACGACACAGAATTTATCGACGAGTCGGCAATCGAATTGCTTTGTTTCTGGCTCAACGGACTCACCTTGTTGTTGTTATTATAATCATCATGATCATTCACTACGTGTGCTTAAAGATCGAATTCAACAATCCTATATTTCGAACAAAAATGAGTCGGGTTGAAATGTCGAACACTGATTTTACGAAGCTTCTGCAATTACGGTACTGCTTTTCTACGGCATTAAGGTGCGTTTAACGTTGCGACGATGGTATATCCTCGCGATGTCTTTGTCGGGAACAATGAGCTATACGAACTAATGCGGATTTACAAATAAGGTTGGTTTTTACTGACTAAAGGCAAATAATTTTGTCGGCACTCAACACTGAATAAATCTGTCCCTGACTGCCCTCCTTCTGTTCAGTACACGAGTTCGAACGCTACCTTGATTTATTGTATTCCTACGTTGGCATGAAATACAACATACTGATTTTGACGATGTTAGAAATATGTACATCATATTGTAAAGGTATAGTATAGATCTACGTTCTATCAAGCCAAATTAGTCGAAGGTGTGTCACCTTGACCTCATAGCCACCGCTGTTTCCAGCGTAACACCCCAGTTTACAACACTAGTGATTAACCTAACCCGAATCAGACGCCTGTTGGTATGAAGTTCTGAACACTGAACAGCTTACATCTCGTTTGAAAGGTGGAAAATCAGTGGAGGTAAAGGTATGGACGACGAAGTAGACCATATGTACATTATCATCGTTCATTGGCGCCTTACTCACACAAACGAAACTGGGAAGAAAGATGATACTGTCTGATTTGTCGCCCATACAATAGCTATAGTACATGTGTTCACAAGGATGACTTTACGTTGAAATAGATAACTAATCATCGCGCTAAACCGGCTCGATATGGTGACCGATACATTGCTGAATGAATCTCGTTATTTTCCAGGTTATATAGTATCACGCCCGACAGTACGAAGACAAAAATTTGGGTCTAGGTAATATACAGTACATTGCGAATCAGATGTTAAATACAAGAAATGAATATTGACATCCCAATCTCATTGAAATCTACTGCACATCGTGTGGCCATCCATACGATAATCGAAGTTCGGCGAGATCTCTTGCACAGAAACTAGACATTAACTGTACGAATAGTCTTTAAACACAAATTTGAATGAACAGTGCTCCACACGAATATGAGTATCAGTTTCAGCCTTCGCGTTAGTCTGCGGAACCGTAATTCTAATTTTTTTGACAGGCAATGTCCACGTGACGTTCGAGGGAGTACTTTCGAACAGGAAATGACGTCGTGATTGTTTAGGTAATTTATTTGACGAAATGCCTTCTGTCATATATCACACTCAACATATTTTAGACCTTAATGGGTATGGATGTGGCGCTTATGGTCAGACTTGCGAGCGAACTTTTTCCCACAGATATCACATAGATTATCCTTGAAACCGAAATGCATTTTTATATGAGAAGATAGGTCACCCTTGCAAGTGAATTCTTTTCCACAAATATCACATTGATTATCCTTGATACCGAAATGCCTTTTTATATGACAAGTTAGGTCACCCTTGTAAGTGAATTCTTTTCCACAAATATCACATTGATTATCCTTGATGCCGAAATGCATTTTCAAATGAGTCTCGAGCTCGACCTGGCGAGTGACCTCTTTCCCACAAACTTCACATTGAATATCCTTGATGCCAATATGATTTTTTATATGACGATTTAGGTTACCCTTAAGAGTGAATTCTTTTCCACAAATATCGCATTGATAATCCTTGATGCCGAAATGCATTTTCAAATGAGTCTTGAGATTGTACTGGTGAGTCAGCTCTTTTCCACAGATATGACATTGAATATTCTTGATGCCGAGATGAATTTTCATGTGTGTGTTAAGGAAGCCCTTGCGAGTGAATTCTTTCCCACAAATTCTGCATGCAAACTGGTTCGGATAAGTATGGATATCCAGATGGCGTTTAAGATTACTCTTGCCAGTGAATTTTTTCCCACAAATTTCGCATGCAAACTGGTTCGGAAAAGTATGGATATCCAGATGGCGTTTAAGATTGCTCTTGCCAGTGAATTTTTTCCCACAAATTTTGCATGCAAACTGGTTCGGGTGAGTATGGATATGCCTATGGCCTGCGAGGAGCCTCTTGTCAGTGAAATTCTTCCCGCAAATATCGCATTCGTTCTGGAGGCCCATATGCACATTCATATGACGTTTGAGGGATATTTTGTGCAAGTATTCTTTCCCACAAATGTCGCACTCATGACGCTCGTGGCCCAAATGCGTATCCAAATGCCTCTTGAGGTAAACCTTTCGAGAGAAATCTTTTCCACAAATATCGCATTGGTGATTCGTGCAAGCGTGCATGCCAATAAGATTCTCCTGATCGTTCATCAAAAATACTAAATCTTGAAAGAAATCGGTTGGGTTTAGTATGCAATGCTTTGAAGTGACAATGTTGCACAGCAGGGCTGCCAAACATCCGAATAAATGAAATAAATGCTTATATTATCCAGCATGTTTCAAACAGAAGTTTAGACTTCATTAAGGAATACTTTCAATGTAAATAATTCCTCAATGCACAAAATGTCAAATACGTTTCTAGGCCACGTTATTAGAACCATCTCACGGCAGTGTCGCGATTGCGTTCTAATCACCCCTGGAAACAAGTTGGTGACATTGACATCAAATTCATAAAAGTCAAAAAATGCACACTCAAATCAAAGTTTTCTGGGAAAACAGACCAAGAGGCAGTTCTTTACAGAGGCGAAAACGCCAATGCTAAACCGTTGTACCAGGGCCCACAATATCGTAGACCCGGTTGTATGCAAGTTACAACTCGAATTGCTATTTAATAATAATGAACCAAATTCCACATTTAAATTAAACATTTAGTACTCCTCATGAAGCATACATGGGGCCGACCCCGCATTCCGACTAAGACGAAGGGAGCATGGAAATATTTCAACTTATATCCTCGTTAGAGCAACTACTTTAGCGGTTTCTAACTGTATTGACTCGGCCAATCATCGTATGCTACAATGTATATAGGCTTGATAAGAAAGCATTTCAGAAAAAAACAAAGGTACGATCCAAGTTGACTTCGACACCTCCCGCAGACATGCTAGAACTGCGGATATGCTATTGGCAGTATGAAGTTATTTTAAGCATGAAAATGCGCAGTTAAGTAATGATCCACACTAATGGAACCACGCATCGCATGCGACGACGGTTCCGGCATTTATAAAACGGACCGCCTAAATGTATGAACGTGAACGTCCTCGACGACCCTTCTGCCCGCTGTGTCTAGCTATAGATAACCTACCTAATAAAACTCAGATCAGGATTAGCAATAACGTCGATTATCGCGTTCGTCAGGATTTATCAACCCAGGATTAAGGAATCCGTTTGATCGCAGCGCTTAAAGTTAGTGATAATCTCAGGAGTTAACAAACCGGAACAAACTATAGTTATCTATAGAATCTGTTTACTGGACGTCAGGTTACTGGACGTAGCACATTTTCGAACTCATGATTATCCCACAACATTGTCACCGAGTGGAATGAAATCGGTATGGTAGAAAAATACCAAAGTATCATTTACGAGAAGGATAACAGGCATTATATTCGTTGTGGTGGCATAAACGGTACATATTTGAACTTTGGCGTATTACATTCTGTTATGACGTCATAATGAGTGATACTCGATTACTCGACTCGACTCGAAGCATATTACGTGATTCAGAATCGAATCACTCAGGTACTCGATTTTGCCCAGCCCTAGTAATGATCCACACTAATGAAACCACGCATCGCATGCGACGACGGTTCCAGCATTTATAAAACGGACCGCCTAAATGTATGAACGTGAACGTCCTCGACGACCCTTCTGCCCGCTGTGTCTAGCTATAGATAACCTACGTAATAAAACTCAGATCAGGATTAGCAATAACGTCGATTATCGCGTTCGTCAGGATTTATCAACCCAGGATTAAGGAATCCGTTTGATCGCAGCGCCTAAAGTTAGTGATAATCTCAGGAGTTAACAAACCGGAACAAACTATAGTTATCTATAGAATCTGTTTACACTGCGTACCATTCCTATTACGCACCAATATTTCCGATAATGACCATGCCGACTGCCTCCTTGGTAATGGTTTCACTAAGCAATCATCAAATTATGCACCCGTCACTGTAGAGCGATAACAATATTCTATAATACGTTGCTTAGCTGTACCGTACGAATTTGACACGACTTTCATTTGGCGACGATAATTCTAGCTATTGCGGTGGAAGTATCGTTATCAGCAGGCTGCTGTTTCATTCAACAAATTGACAACTGACCGCCTATAACGCGTTTTCGCATTATGATGCAACAGATAACGCCACTTGATTTAAAACTCGGTACATCTCCACTAAGAATCGCGCGTAACCTCTTCCAGCATTATGAGTCGCGATTAGCAGTATTTAATCACACGATTAGCATTCTTTCTGATCAGCTATTAACTTCGTTATCTCCACCTAAAATGCGCCCAGATTAGCAGTTTTTAATCACATGATTAGCATTCTTCCGGATCAGCTAACTTTATTATCTCCGCCCTCAATGTCTTGTCAGAGGACACTTGCCCAATACGATATCCCTACGCAACGATCCCTGATCCCCGTTGAGCGCGAATAAGACGGGAGCTTACTAACAGTAACCGTGACTTTAATGCAAGTCGACGATCTACTGAAATATACAGAGCGCTAACTTCGCGGTAACCTGTCCACTTGTACGGCGGTAGGCGCGTTAAACTCAACTAAACCACGGAGCTCAGGATGAGCGAGACCTCACATTACAACGCGTGATATAATAATTGCTTCGGCGGGGAATCAATTAGAGTTGTTCCATTGTTGCACGAAGTGCTAGGAGACACCACTGAATGGGTAGGCCATACGTGATTGAATCCAGGCATTTTGCCACGGAAGATAATTATATTTATTTCGGTAAGTTGTATCTGACAACTGCAGCAGTTTGTCCAACCAGAATTGCTGTCCTACAAAATGTACGTATGGGCGTCGCCTAGTTTAAATGATAGTACGTTATATTTTGGCTGCATCAATCTAGACTAGAGGCTCGTCGAGTAGGCCTAGCTTGCTAACACGATTGAGACCACTACCTCACTTTGTATGCCTCCAATTATCGGAGCCTACCCCTGAGATACGGTCAGATGTAACTTATCTAAAAACGTTCACGTCAACTTCAAAGTAACGTTTACAAATCGGTTAACAACAGTTGACTCTGGCGTTTTTTCCCACTGGCTACACTTATGATGACAACTCGCGACTAACAGCAACTATAAAACAATTTCGATTATAGAATAGCTAGAGTTACAGCTGCAGTAATCAAGTATTCCGACAGCGTCATATGTCATGTGCCGTTCAATAGGGTATCCAGTAAATTCAGACTAAAGTGTGTTTGATGTATAGGTATACGGCACTGTGGTCATATTATAGTAACATAAAATAGCAATATTTCATCAATTATGGACTGCCGGTGAAAATACACGTCACCACCGCCACGGATCGCAAATTTAGCGTAGTGCATTAATATGTCGAGTCGATTTAAAAATTTCTAGTCTTGAAATCATTAATTCGAAATCACTGTATAAGTACATGTTATTGTACATTGTTCACAAATGTAGGAGTCGCAAGAATTGTTTGTATCAATGAATTGAATGTCCCGGGTTAGCAACGTCTGTAATGCACAGATTCAATAAGAAAACCCCTTTCTCCATTTCCCCCCATATCCCATTCACCGAAATCACGCTAGGAATTGTTTGGGGATGGACTGCTCTGTTTTGAGCAGAGCTTATTTTCTACGAGGTGGGTCACATAACATTTCAAACTCGAAAATAAGCCATGGCCGAAGGAACGCTGCAAACTCCTTTAGACTTTGAGCCACTTGGGGATCATCTCCAGTTGAGCTGTAAGGCCTAGAAGCAATGACTTTACGGGCAATTTGCAATAGTCGAGTGTTCTCAGATGACTTGCCTAGTAAGCAAGCCCGATGAGTGAGTGTGAGTAAATTGTGAACAACCGTCCAATCACAACAGTATTTGCTGTTCCTTGTGATCTTGAACCCTTTGTAAAGGCTCTAAAAACGGCTCAAATAGGTTGATGGAAAATGATACCTAAAATCAATGATATTATCCTGGTCATGGACGATGACCTTCCCCGAAATGCGTGTCTTCTGGGCCCTGTCACAGGAGTATGACCTGGTAAAGCTGACCCGGCAAGGTCAGTTTATATTTTTGTTTTGTGGTATTCGTGGTGTTTGTCGACTACTGTAATTTACACCAGACCGATATTCTTCATTTCTATCCGTAACTGCCGACTTATAGCAAGGCGGCGGCGGCGGAAAAAAGGCATTATATTCTATGTGGTGACATAAAATGTACAATGTACATATTTGAACTTTGACAGTACATTCTGTTGTGACGTGATAATGAGGTATACTCGAATACTCGACTCGAAGCAAAATACGTGAGTCAGAATCGAATTACTTATGTACTCGATTTTGCCCAGCCCTAATCAGTACGCTATTGGGAATTTGGCAATAAAAATGAGTTTGCATAGTGCGATGTTTCAGCTCAGACCGCCGTGCTGTTGATGTGAGTCCCGAGGTTTTAGCAGTTATGAAGCGAAACTGCCCGTGATTTCCCTAATTAAAAAAAATACAAAATATATTATTTTGCAAATTTAGAGGTTTCGCGATCCCCTAGGGGTCCGCGGACCCCCGGTTGAGAACCACTGGACTAGACCAAGTCGTTTCGAGACCTTCCTATCTTTTCATTGTATCGCAATCTTGTGTTGTTTTGAAATGACGAAATTGGTAATAAACAGATCTAGTGTCTGGATTAAAGTACATAAAGTTTTGTATCTTTACGGAAAACAGGACGATTATGCTTGTGATAACAAGTGATTTAACAAATATCATACGTGTATCGCTGGCGCGTGCGAGCATCCATTCTCGTTTTGCTTGGAACAATTCTCACTGGCGTTCACGTGAACACATAGCAGCAGCTTCTATACTCAGAATTGAGCGATTAGATAATTCGAGTTGTCTAATGAGAGCGAATCCAACTTCTGGTTCTCCTGAAAATACTCAGGAGAACTGTATAGTGCGAAACGGGCTAAGCCTGGTGTACAGACATCTGCCGGATGTGACACGCGGGCGGTATGTTTTTGACACCCCTTGCTCTACGCCAAATTCTCTATTCAGAATCGAATCACAAAGGTACTCGAATTCGCTCAGCCTTAGTTAACACACACTTTCGCAATATCAATTTTAATATTAATAATAATAATGCAACTTTCCTGCTTTGTATCAAGCCTACAAATGACAGTGTATTACTACTGCGTTACGTCAAAGAGACAAGTAAAGATTGCTTCTCCATGCACACCTGCTTCGACACGCGGTCCATCGGAGCGAGACTCGAGGCAGAAGGCCGCTTTGAAGTTACATTTTCCGACCACACAGACCAGGCATCAGCTTTAGGGCTGTAACGCGAAATCATAATACAATGCTGGTCGTTTTTAAGGTAGAGCTCATCGCGTAGAGAAGTCCGTCGACTGCTACAATGTAGTAATTAGTTCCTATGATCGGTTCTGCCTCGCTTTGCCTGAGCCTCTCGCTCGCTACGTTGAAGATCCATAGTTGTACAATGTACATTATACACACACCCGTCATTACGTACAAAAAGCCATTGATGGCTGCAGCCCTAGTTCCTCTATGGATACGGAACTGTGAATTGAACCAGACGCTCCATATTCCATTTTCGAAATCCGCCAAGCGCGTACATTTTCCCGCAGGCTGCCGCCACTGAGGGTAGACTGCGGGCGTGCTTCATGTCGCTGAAAAAGCTCCATTCCTTTTGGCCAGCGACCTCTGTCGATTCCAGTACTACAATGAATGTAATTGACACGATGCGATGTTTTGCAAAGTGCAGACGTGGAAAACTACATAATTCCAGTTGTCTATTAATAACTAGAATCAAATGCAGGTAATCTAATTTTCTATGCTCCAATTTCAACTCTAATCAGTTCTGGATTTTCGGAAAATGCTACAGTAGAACAGTACAGTGCGAAACGGGTCAAACTTGCTGTACAGTACATACATTTGCCATTCTCACGCTTATGACAATCAACTCTGATTAGATACGAAGTGAACTTGATTTATGTAGCGTTTCTTCAATATCCAATTTAATATCCAAGTTTCTGCAAATACAGCAGTGATTATTCTCAACCAGACATGGGGTGATTAATTCATGAATGTAATCGATGGTATACAAAGTCAAATTTTTTTTGCCACCTACATTTCGTTTGTATCGTAAATATTTGCACTGTCGGTGAACTTATCATTCGACATTCTACGGCTCATTGTGAATCATAAACAGCCAAATGAGACAAATAGGTTGACATGGTGTTATGTTGAACGTACCGAAATGTCCTAACTGAAGCAAGACTGCGTGGGCATTGGTTCTTATATCAAGAAGAGCACGATAAAAAAATTGTGATTCTGACAACATTGTCAGAATGAAACAACACGCTGCGTCACCAGCAGTGTACGCACAACTTCAATTTTGTCAGTCAACAACTTCTGCTGTTGAACTGAGTAAGGACAGACACTTTCTACTCGAGAATGTAGGAAAGTAGCTTTCGTTGATGTACTACAACAGGGGTGGGCAACCTGCGGCCGTAGAAGGGAATTTGTGCGGCCGTGAACACGTAATACAATCAGTATGTGTTGGCGGCCGTCGACATGCAATTTGAATTTACAAATTGACTCCCGATTTCATGAGAGAGTTTAATTAATCTTGAAATTGTCTTCGCGCTGCGCGCGATTCAATGTGACTTCCTTTCTCGATTGTAATATAGTAGTGCCCCATGCAATTAGAGCCCCACATTACAGATTGGAACAGCAGAGTACAATAATACTCCCCATATTGAAATAACAACTCGGAATCGTGTACTCCTCACTATACTGACAATCCTTATGGGAGGTCAAGAAATAACAGCATGCAACAAAGTGACTAATATCAATTGGCCAACCCGAAGATGCATCATCATATATAACTTGCCCAAAATTTTCGAAAAAACCCCCCTACATCAGTGGCTCTCAGCCTTTTTGTCTTTGCGGACCCCTTTTGGACCTTCACGGACCTCCGCGAACCCCCTCAAGTATCTGTCCAAAATTAGCCCAATTATCGTGCAACCGTCATCTATCTTACACAAATATCAACTGTATACGTATAGGCTTGTGAGAACAGCCACAAAATGAATTTTCGCGAAAATAATCATATTATATATAGAAATTGGGTTCTATTATTTCGAAGCGAATTTTGCATCTGTATTTATTGTCTTGAAAATACCCGCCTTCTATTTCATTTGAACGAGTGCCGAAAATACTTCCACAAAAATAGGTGCTGGCGAATGTAATATTAACGCGTTACGCTTCCGGCGACACATTTGGGTATGATCGCAACATATATGACACCAAAATTGAAAAACAGAATATTTAATGAACTTATATAACGTCCAGCCTAGTCATTTACATCTAGCATCTCATCTTGAAGTTATTCTGGAATAGTGATTATGTAATCACAAGAGAAAATGGATTTCGTGACGTGTTTTAATCCCCTCATTGGGAGGGATTAGAAAAACACCAGGAATTTCTGTAGGCCATTGGCAATTTTTCATTTCAAATGAGGTTTCACAGAAGGATATTGTATATTTGACAACTATTCTAATGAAGTGAGTCCTGAGGTTTTAGCAATTATGAAGCGAAACTGTCTCATGCTTTCGCTAATTGAAAAAAATACAAATTAGGTTATTATTCATTTTTCAAATTTAGAGGTTTCCCTGAAAATGCTTCGCGGATCCCCGGTTGAGAACCAATGCCCCTCACAACTCTACCGGTGAATCTGATCATAAACATGGTCTGAGAAAGGATAAATGTTAGATAGTAATATGTAAAACTACTTAAATTGATGACGAAATTCATTATTAAATCAGAAAAATTTTCCGCGCTTGGTGCGACAATCAGCAGTCCCATGACATGACCAGTAATCACTCGCAATTTTGGTGAGTATAGCGAGCCTATGAATAAATAGATTAGTACGGAGTTCACCAGAAATGGACATACACTCAAATATGGATATTTGGCGTCCATCTAGTTCATTACGACTAGGCCCTGGACTGGAAAGCGGCCGTATAGACTACACAAGTAGTCGAAATTCGCCCGTGATTGGCAAAAAGGTTGGCCACCCTTGTACTACAAAAACAACAACAACAAGTTTCAATTATTTCTCCCATAATGCGCGATAGCCGTTCGGTCGTAGTCCTCGCTATCTAACTGAATGCGGCTATAGTTACTTCAGGTTCGACTGGATCCAGAGACACATTGCAGATTCGACGGATATTCAACGAAGGCAGACACAATAAACACATCAATACTTCCAATCCAATCCAAGACTTAACACAGTAACAACTCCACACAAAGATACTCCAAGACCAACTCCATCCAACTCCATACAAAAGACTAACTCCAATCACTTCCTCTTTCCCAATACCGCAGAAAAAGACCCGAGGAAAGAAAGCACTCACAATGAATGGAAAAGAACTAGTAGAAAGGGCCGCGGCTTCAAAGAGATCAACATCGAAAAAGAACTGTAACATCGGGCACTCTAGGCCGAGGTGGATGTTAGAGTAAAGGATCGCTACTGATGCGTGTCGTTCTACATCCTCCTATCTGTTCATGAAATCGCATTGTATCTTATCGCATTGTACATTGTGTGTGACTTGTTCAGATAAAAATATAACCCAACCATGTTATGTTATGTTATGTTATGTTAAAACTACTGTATTTCTTCATAGGTCCAGATTTCGTTAAAATAAAGTTTTTTCATGTAAAAATCTGTCTGTTTTCAAGTCAAATAGATTTTTTCAGGCCAAACTACTTCTTAAGGACAGTCAGTTCCAACCAGATATGAAGATAAGTTGTACAATTCTAAGATTATGTGGGGAAACACCTAATCTACATACACGAGGTCAAAATTAAGTGTTTTAAGGCTGAAAATTGTCAAAATTTTTCATGTCAAAATTTCCCTTTTTTAGGTAAAAAAATCGCCCTATTAATAAGAGACGCACCCCAAACAATCAAATAGGGTGAGGTGCAAGATCGGATGGGGCCAGATCTAGCGTATTTTGACTTCGCCAAGTGTCCTAGTGCATTTTCTTTCGAAATTTCGCAAATCTAGTGTTTTTTTATGAAAAAATATGTGTAAATGAGGATGCTATTTTCATGTGCCTCGAATAATTTATACCGGTACTCGAAGAGATAGTAATTATTATCCGTCTAAACTTGCCCATTTAGCACAATAGCGACCAGTCCTACATGTATTGTAGAATGTGAAATTGCACCGGCTATCACTGTGCAAAGAAAGTGCTCTCTATACCCGCTACTGTTGTTATTCACATTTTGGGTCTCTTTATCAGGTACTTTATACGTGAGTGCGTGTTTGTATGTGTGTGTGTGTGTGTGTGTGTGTGAGTATGTGTGGGGGGTCCGTGCCTCACCAGCCATGAACCTCACCGCTGCGTCACCGCTGCGTCACTGCGTAAGCTTACTTACATTCCCTTACAAGTCCCATCGGAATTGTTGGCAAAGCGACTGAAGATATTGATTTTATGGGATTATTATATCATTTGATTTCACCAGTTGGTACATTTGGCAACGTTTAAATCGTCAATATGTACTTCAGCATTGCGGCCCTATGTGGCCCGAGTCGTCGCTACGTGTCGTGTACATTAATACAGGCTGTCACTTCACTGAAATGAAGGGTTGTAATTAACAATATGACGTCATGTGACGTCATGAGGTTCACGTTCGCGTTCACACAGAACCTTTCAAAAAGGTTCACGTTCAAACGAACCTGAGCCTTTCAGAGGTTCACACCATCCCTATTGAAAACAAGTCGATTAAACTATAGATAAACTAACCTACGGATAGATACGCAACACCCGTCGTCACGCTTGCTTGCCCGGAGGTAATCACTGCTCAGCAATCTGAACTCGACATAATTGCTTATCCCATAGCTGACGACCCACTAGCTTGAATTCAATAAAGTTGATCTTATTTGAAAGCTACTGTCGCACTGATTCCGAAAATATACATTAAAATCCAATCAGGGCAATAGAACCCCTTTGAAATAAGCCTCAAAGTCTGAAAATCGACATCGTTCTGAACAATCGCAACCATGCAAGGGCCATTGTTATGGTCATCGTGCTGCGTCGCTGCGATTGTTTAGAACAATGACGATTTTCAGAGTTTGCGGTGTATTTCAAGGGAGTTCCATTGCCCTGATTGGAATTTAATGTATATTTTCGGAATCAGTGCGGCAGTAGCTTTCAAATAAGATCAACTTTATAGAATTTAAGCGCGCGGGTCGTCAGCTATGGGATTAGCAATTATGTTGCGTTCAGATTGCTGAGCAGTAATTTCCTCCGGGCAAGCAAGCGTGACGACGGGTGTTGCGTATCTGTCCGTAGGTTAGTTATCTATAATTAAACCGGGTTGAACTCAAAACTGAACAATGAACACAATTACTTGGACTAGGACTCAAGTCACAAAATAAGCAACATGACACGAATAAATATGAAAGAAAACCGAACTAACATTGTTGGCCGCGCACGTCTACCGAAATCGAACCACTCCCTCGATTCAATGTCGTACGCTTCTATTATGTTCGGGCGGTCGGCGTGAGTGCCGCCCACAGTACAAATTACTTTCGGCAAATCTGAAAATGCAACATCAAGACTGAAATATTCCAAAAGTTGTACAATGCTAGGTATAAATTAAGTGTTTGGTCATAAATAATCGTTTACCAGACGAGATTACGGGTAGCATAGTTACTTTTTGTTTTTATGGTATTCGTGATGTCTGTCGACTACTATGGTCATTTATTCTTCATTGTTATTCCGTAACTGGCGACTTATAGCACGGCCCACTTCTAGACTGTTTGTAAGACACCGCTGACGCGGACGAGGTGGCGATGACGAGCCTAGATAAACCGCCAACACTTGGTATAGGAATTCTGAAGTCTACCTCGGTCGGACTCGAACCCGCAACCCATTGGTGTTGCAGCCGCGATATATACTACTGCGCTATCTCGCCACTATATTATACATTAGTTGCCCACTGCACCATATTGCCAAAGAGTAAGGGCAGGAGACCCACACCAATCTCACAAAGTGCAAAGAAATAGGTCTGGTCGAAAATACCAAATTATCTTTCATGTGATGTACATTGTAAGCACGAGAATGGCGTTGGATAACGATAGATAATTCCAGTTCAGTGGTTCCCAAACGGTGGGGAATTCAATGGTTTCTGGTGGGGAATAGACGTATTTGTTCAAAACTATATACGGGACAGTCTACATATTCACGGAGACACATGCGCAATTACCGTTACCAGTTAACTGCTCTGGAATGTATGTATCGAGAATTATATTCGTGTTGTTCACAAAACCTCATTTTTAACTCTGACTGGCGAATCATGGCGTCACAAACGCATCCGGCACGACTAGTTTGACGTGAAATAACGCTTTCGCGAAATTTTGACCGTTGCTTGTATCGGTTCACAATACGTCTTATGTTGCAGTTATAGGCGATTGTCTTGCGTACTGGTGTGGTTTGGTGTCTTGTGTATAGTCAACCAGCAAATAGCTGCTCTGTGATGAATAAAGTGTTGGGAAGTGGGGAACAGGACCGTAACTGCCGCACCCCAAACCCTCCAATTGGGGGGGGGGGGGGAGCTCGAAGGGGCCCAAAATAATTTCCGAATTAACATAATTTATAGGGTATTTTTCTGGAAATTTATGCCATTTTTCATTTTTTCAAAACTTTTTCGTGCTGGAGGCGCGATTTAATATTGCCGAATATCTTGATTATTGCGTACCCTTCTGCCACGAAAATACGTAGCTTTTATAGAAATGGATACTTCGGCGTCGGCCATTACTGCGCCACGACGCACCAAGGCCATGTAACATGCAACTCCGAGAAGTGTACCAGAGCGATCGGCAGCGAGAAGACCTTGGCCGAGAAGTAATGGCCTTGTGGTGCCCGAAAACTTCGATATATGTACAACATACATATGTTTAATTGTCCATAGGCGGCTAAATGGGTGGCGCCGAATGTTCCTGTCATGGCGATCTGAACCCCACAGGGCAAATGCCATCCCGCATGGAAAAATTATTTGCCAGTAAAGCAATACCAATTTGAAAATGTGTGGGCCTTTTAGTTTGGGAGATTTCCATATCTTTTGACATAGCAGATGTAGGAGGTCACGAAATAGCATAATATATTGAAGTCAATATACCAACGAGTCCGCCTGAAAATGTTTAATTCTTATTTAGGGGTCCTACCTTTTCCAACACAAGTCACTCAGCTCTACCGGTAAATCTTATTGCGTGAGCAGTGAGGGGATAAAAATTGATAACAAAATGTATGTAATTCCCGATCATATTTACCTATTCAAACACGAACAATATAAATTTTTCGCGCTTCACGCGTTTAGACCAAATAAGGCGACGCACTAATGTAGCTGATGAGTAGCGGAAAAGAAGCGTACAGGCTCAGCCCGCTCAGCAGGGCTGAAGTGTTTAGGTTTAGGTTATCAGTAGGGCGATTTTTTTTTGACCTAAAAAACGGAAGATTTTGACTTTTTTTTGACTAAAAAAATCTGAATTTTGACCAAATTTTGACCTCACGTATGCAAATTAGGTGTTTTCGCACATAATGTGAAAATTGTATTACTTATCTTCATTTCTGGTTCGAACAGTCTGTCCTTACGAAGTATTTTGGCCTGAAAACACTTTTTTGGCTTGAAAACTGACAAATTTTTACATGAAAAAACTAGTGTTTCTACGAAATCTGGCCCTATGAAGAATTCCAGTAGTTACATCACGAATTATGGTAGAAATAATTAAAATTTGTTGTAGTACAACGAAAGATACTTTCCTACATTCTCGGGTAGAAAGTGTCTGTCCTTACTAAGTAGCTTGCCAAGAATGGAGAAAGAACGTTCAACAGCAGCAGTTGTTGCATTTTTGGCTGACAACACTGAAGTTGTGCATACACTGCTGGTGACACACCGTGTTGCTTCATTTTGAAAATGCTATCTACATCACAATTTTTCATCATGCGCTTCTTGATATAAGAACCATGCAATGCCCACGCAATCTTGCTTCAGTTAGGATATTGAGGTACATTGACCAAACACCACGTTAGCCTATTTGTTTCATTTGAATGTTTATGATTCACAATGAGCAGACAATGGGCCGTCTACAACGGTAGGCCTATAAAGTAGGCTACAAGCTGCAAAATGTCAAATAATAAGTTCACCGACAGTGCAAAATCTACGATACAAACGAAATGCAGGTTGCAGGTTTAAACTTTTTAAACAATTTTGACATTTTTTGACCTAACGCTACAATTTTGACCTAATTTTGACTTTTTTTGACATTTCAAAAAAAATCGCCCTAGTTATCAGGAAGTTAGGTTTATCACCCTGTGGGGGCCCAAAATCAACTTTTTTGATGGGGCTGACGAAGTGCTGTTACGGTCCTTGTGGGGAATGAAGGGTCGGAATAAATCTGAAGTGGGGGATGAAGACAAAAAGATTGGGAACCACTGGACTAGACCGATTGCACGCTCTTTCCATCAGCTAACAGCTAGTGAGGCATAGTGATGTTGGGCACAGGAGAATAGCTTATTTTGGCAACAACAATATTTTGAAACTGAAATCATTTTCAGTTTGAAAAGGCTTTACTAAGCCTTCAACCGAAATCTCAAATCAGATCGCGATTCGTGATAAGTTTGTCGTCGATTCGCGTACGGTGTCGTCCCAATGAGCTTCGATTTTTCAGTTATAACCGGATTTCTGTACGAGTCATCAGTTTTTGAAGCAGATGGCGAGTGCAAAGTACATGCAGGCTTTCCACCCTACTCCTACGCGTCCATCACTGAGTGAGTAGAGCTGGGGTTCTCAACCCGCAGCCCGCAGACGCTTTTTCTGCGGCCCGCGAGATCTTTCAATATGATCGCAATTACTACCGGCACAGTATTGTTACATATTAATTTAGCTACTTAAGCTCTCTTATCGCACCGTCTCTGTTTCATTTGATTTATTCTCATTCTTCAATGTGTTCTGGTTTCTTGATATATGGTCGAGTATAGATTCTTATTGTTTTGAATAGGTCTTCGGACAGTTCCATCTGTAGTTATACTTATCATCTGATCTTAGAAAAAAGCGTTGCTAGATAGGTCTCAGGCCTAGCAATCCATATTTTGAGGCATTGTTGAGATTGCCGACGACGTTAAAGGCGCATGGTTCAAAATTGCTTGGTATATCGCTAAACCCATGAAATCTGCTTGAAAAGGTGTGTTTTCAACAAAACGTTACTATACTGTGCGAATCTCCGCAGTTTCCAGAATTTAGCTGCAAGGACAACTTCACCTAAGAAATTTCGAAGCTGCAGTTGTCTGATTCAACCGTGACAAGAAGAGTAACAGCAATGTCAGTTGATCTTTTGCCGCATGTTTTGAAACACGTTGCCGCGTCGACTACTTTAACCTATAGCATTGGACAAAATCCACGGACATTGCAACGCTAAATGTATTGAAGTATTCTATCAGAGTGGATATATTTGTAGACATAATGCAGGCCGGGCAAACGTGGGGAGAGGGGACTAGCAAACAACATCAACTTGACAAAGCTGACTTCTGTAACTATTGGTGCAGGGCATCAGCCATGGAAGGAAAGGAGAAGGGTTGATTGGCTTGCTTAGAAATTACCCCGATCATGAGACGTCTTCTCATATCACTGAGAGCTCAAAGTGACAATGGCCTCTGTAACGAAAAAGTTACCTTAATTTTATACTTGCTCGCTCACGCATTGAAACAGAGAGTTCAGTTCTCTGATGCAAGGGTTTGAACGTGCACACTGCACATACCGACTTGGCAACGAATGCAATGCACGCTTCATGAAGGGATTTTCTTGTTCCGTCGGAAGATCACATAATCTCACTAGAAACAGCAACTGAAAGCTTACGAACGCTGTCCATAAATGCTGTAGAATGTACTAAATGCACATATAAGACTGGTAAATAGGCTATATTAGCCTAAATATAATAGTAATCCACGAATATACGGTAATAATGTTCTGCGGCCCGCAGCCGTTTTTGCTGTTAAGATGCGGCCCGTTATGCAAGGACCCCTGGAGTAGAGTATGCCCACCAGGTGTAGTCCGCAGCCAATAGATACGATTATATCTGGTGCATGATTAAATTTGGTGCGCATGTGTTGAATATTCAAGAATAAGCACTGCACCTATGATTTTGTTGGAATTGTATGCTTAACATTTTTCTGCAAAAGGGAGCACGAGTCCTGGAATTGTATTCCGGGAAGACTGCAAGAAATCGAAATGTCGCGGTGAGTCTCATGATTTATCGAAATGTGACTGATCAGTGATCACTGTAGTACTCGTGCATTTGTGGGTGAGAGAAGCTTCATATGAAATCCAAATCAATTTAAATCATTATTTTTTGGTCCCTGCTCAAGCCTACAACGACACAGAATTTATCGACGAGTCGGCAATCGAATTGCTTTGTTTCTGGCTCAACGGACTCACCTTGTTGTTGTTATTATAATCATTATGATCATTCACTACGTGTGCTTAAAGATCGAATTTAACAATCCTATATTTCGAACAAAAATGAGTCGGGTTGAAATGTCGAACACTGATTTTACGAGGCTTCTGCAATTACGGTACTGCTTTTCTACGGCATTAATGTGCGCTTAACGTTGCGACGATGGTATATCCTTGCGATGTCTTTGTCGGGAACAATAAGCTATACGAACTAATGCGGATTTACATATAAGGTTGGTTTATGACTAAAAGCAAATAATTTTGTCGGCACTCAACACTGAATAAATCTGTCCCTGTCTGCCCTCCTTCTGTTCAGTACACGAGTTCGAACGCTACCTTGATTCATTGTATTCCTACGTTGGCATGAAATACAACATACTGATTTTGACGATGTTAGAAATATGTACAATGTACATCATATTGTAAAGGAATAGTATAGACCTACGTCCTACGTTCTATCAAGCCAAATTAGTCGAAGGTGTGTCACCTTGACCTCATAGCCACCGCTGTTTCCAGCGTAACACCCCAGTTTACAACACTAGTGATTAACCTAACCCGAATCAGACGCCTGTTGGTATGAAGTTCTGAACACGGAACAGCTTACATCTCGTTTGAAAGGTGGAAAATCAGTGGAGGTAAAGGTATGGACGACGAAGTGGACCATAATGTACATGATCTTCGTTCATTGGCGCGTTACTCACACAAACGAAACTGGGAAGAAAGATGATACTGTCTGATTTGTCGCCCATACAATAGCTATAGTACATGGGTTCACAAGGATGACTTTACGTTGAAATAAATAACTAATCATCGCGCCAAACCGGCTCGATATGGTGATCGATACATTGCTGAATGAATCTCGTTATTTTCCAGGTTATATAGTATCACGCCCGACAGTACGAAGACAAAAATTTGGGTCTAAGTAACATACAGTACATTGCGAACCAGATGTTAAATACAAGAAATGAATATTGACATCCCAATCTCATTGAAATCTACTGCACATCGTGTGGCCATCCATACGATAATCCCCTCGAAGTTCGGCGAGATCTCTTGCACAGAAACTAGACATTAACTGTACGAATAGTCTTTAAACACACATTTAAATGAACAGTGCTCCACACGAATATGAGTATCAATTTCAGCCTTCGCGTTAGTCTGCGGAACCGTAATTCTAATTTTTTTGACAGGCAATGTCCACGTGACGTTCGAGGGAGTACTTTCGAACAGGAAATGACGTCGTGATTGTTTAGGTAATTTATTTGACGAAATGCCTTCTGTCATATATCACACTCAACATATTTTAGACCTTAATGGGTATGGATGTGGCGCTTATGGTCAGATTTGCGAGCGAACTTTTTCCCACAGATATCACATAGATTATCCTTGAAACCGAAATGCATTTTCATATGAGAAGATAGGTCACCCTTGCAAGTGAATTCTTTTCCACAAATATCACATTGATTATCCTTGATACCGAAATGCCTTTTTATATGACAAGTTAGGTCACCCTTGTAAGTGAATTCTTTTCCACAAATATCACATTGATTATCCTTGATGCCGAAATGCATTTTCAAATGAGTCTCGAGATCGACCTGGCGAGTGACCTCTTTTCCACAAACATCACATTGATTATCCTTGATGCCGATATGATTTTTTATATGACGATTTAGGTTACCCTTTAGAGTGAATTCTTTTCCACAAATATCGCATTGATAATTCTTGATGCCGAAATGCATTTTCAAATGAGTCTTGAGATGGTCCTGGTGAGTCAGCTCTTTCCCACAGATATCGCATTGAATATTCTTGATGCCGAGATGAATTTTCATGTGAGTTACAAGGACACCCTTGCGAGTGAATTCTTTCCCACAAATTCTGCATGCTGCAAACTGGTTTGAATAAGTATGGATAGCCATATGCCTTTTGACATAACTCTTGTCAGAAAATTTTTTCCCACAAATTTTGCATGCAAACTGGTTCTGGTGAGTATGGATATCGATATGGCGTTTGAGATTGCTCTTGTAAGTAAATTTTTTCCAACAGATTTTGCATGCAAACTGGTTCGGGCGAGTATGGATATCCATATGGCGTTTGAGATCACTCTTGCCAGTAAATTTTTTCCCACAAATTTTGCATACAAACTGGTTCTGGTGAGTATGGATATCGATATGGCGTTTGAGATTACTCTTGTCAGCAAATTTTTTCCAACAAATTTTGCATGCAAACTGGTTCTGGTGAGTATGGATATCGATATGGCGTTTGAGATTGCTCTTGTAAGTAAATTTTTTCCAACAGATTTTGCATGCAAACTGGTTCGGGCGAGTATGGATATCCATATGGCGTTTGAGATCACTCTTGCCAGTAAATTTTTTCCCACAAATTTTGCATGCAAACTGGTTCTGGTGAGTATGGATATCGATATGGCGTTTGAGATTACTCTTGTCAGCAAATTTTTTCCCACAAATTTTGCATGCAAACTGGTTCGGGCGAGTATGGATATACCCATGGCGTTCGAGGAGACTCTTGTAAGTGAAATTTTTCCCGCAAATATCGCAATCGTTCTCGAGGCCCATATGCACATTCATATGACGTTTGAAGGAAACTTCGTGCAAGAATTCTTTACCACAAATATCGCATTCATGACGCTCCAGGCTCAAATGCGTATCCAAATGCCTCTTGAGGCAAAACTTTCGAGAAAAGTCTTTCCCACAAATATCGCATTGGTGATTTGAGCCAGCCTGCATGCCTATAAGAATCTCCCGATCGCTCATCAAAAATACTAAATCTTGAAGGAAATCGGTTGGGTTTAGTATGCAATGCTTGTAAGTGACAATGGCGCGTATCAGGGGTGCCAAACATCTAAGTCAACGAAATAAATGCTAATATTATTCAGCATATTTCAAACAGAAGTTAGACTTCATTGAGAAATACTTTCACGAAAATAATAATCCCTCAATACAGAAAATGTCGAATACGTTTCTAGGCGACAATATTATAACCAACCAACGACAGTGTCGCGCTTGCGTTCTAATCACCGCCGGGAACAAGTTGGTGACATTGACATCAAATTCAGAGAAGTCAAAAAAGTGCACACTCAAATCAAAGTTTTCTGGGAAAACAGACCAGAGGCAGTTATTTACAGAGGCGAAAACGCCAATGCGAAACCGTTGTACTAGGGCCTACGATGTCGTAGGCCGAGTTGTATGCAAGTTACAACTCCAATTGCTATTTAATAATAATGAACCAAATTCCACTGAGTGCATTTTAAGTTAAACATCTAGTATTCCTCACGAAGCATACATAGGCTTGATAATAAAGCATTTCAGGAAAAAACAAAGGTACGATCCAAGATCGAGTTCGACACCTCTGGCGTAGAAGATATAGGCATTTTATCTCAACAGAATGACAAATCCCGCAGACATGCTAGAACTGCGGATATGCTATTGGCAGTATGAAGTTAGTTTAAGCATGAAAATACGCAGTGAAGTAATGATCCACACTAACGGAACCACGCATCGCATGCGACGGCGGTTCCGGCATTTATAAAACGGACCGCCTAAATGTATGAACGTGAACGTCCTCGACTACCCTTCTGCCCGCTGTGTCTAGCTATAGATAACCTACCCAATAAAACTCAGATCAGGATTAGCAATAACGTCGATTATCACGTTAGTCAGGATTTATCAACTCGGGATTAAGGAATCCGTTTGATCGCAGCGCATAAAGTTAGTGTTAATCTCAGGATTTAACAACCGCAACAAACTATAATTACCGTATCTATAAAAACTGCTTACACTGCGTACCATTCCTATTACGCACCAATATTTCCGATAATGACCATGCCGACTGTAATGGCTTCACTAAACAATCATCAAATTATGCACCCGCCATTGTACAGCGATATCAATATTCTATAATACGTTACTCAGCTGTACCGTACGGATTGGACGCGACTTTCATTTTGCGACGATGATAATTCTAGCTATTGCGGTGGAAGTATCGTTATCAGCAGGCTGCTGTTTCATTCAACAAATTGACAACTGACAGCCTATAACGCTAAATGCCAATGCGAAACTGTTGTATGCAAGTCATAACTCGAATTGTTATTTAATAATAATGAACCAAAGTCCAGCGCATTTACAGTTAAACATCTAGCATTCCTCAGAACACATACGCGGGGTCGACCCCGCATTACGACTAAAACAAAGGGAGCATGGAAATATATCAACTTACATCCTCGTTAGGGCAACTACCTTAGCGGTTTCTAACTGCAAAAACGGCCAATCATCGTGTTTTACGATGGATATAGGCTTAATAAGAAAGCATTCCAGGGAAAGACTACCCTTCTGTCGGCTGTATCTAACTATAGATAACCTCCCTAACAGAACTCAATGTCTTGTCTGAGAACACTTGCTCAACACGATGTCCATGAGGTCCGATTCCCGACCCCACGTAACTCGAATAAGACGGGAGCTTATTAACAGTAACCTTGACTTACGCGAGTCGATGATATACTGAACTATACAGAGTGCTACATTCGCGGTAAACATATCTGGATATGTAGTAGGCGTGTTAACGCGGTAAACATATCTGCGTATGTAGTAGGCGCGTTAACCTCAACTAAATCGCGATGCTCACGATGCGAGAGACCATCGCATTACAACGCGTGATATAATAATTGCCTCGGCGGGGAATCAATTAGTGTTGTTCAATTGTTGCACGAAATGCTAGAAGACACCACAGAATGGTTAGGCCCTTCGTGATTGAATCCAGTCATTTTGCCACGCAAAATAATTATATTTATTTCGCGAAGTCGCATCTGACAACTGCAACAGTTTGCCCAACCATAATTGCTGTGCCGCAAAACGTATAGTCAGGTCGCCGCTTAGTTCAAACGATAGTACGTTATATTTTGGCTGGATCAATCTAGGCTCCTCGAGTAGGCCAAGCCTGCTAACTCGATTGAGACCAACATCAAGCTTTTCAGTTTACTCTGTTAATGAGACTTAGTGACATGTATGGCGTCACAATGTGCAGTATACGTACAGTCTAAAATGGGAAGGGGAAGGGACTACGGATTCGCCTTTTCCCACTGCCTACGCTTATGATGACAACTCACGACCGGGGCTTTGGAGTCGGTAAATTTTAGCACCGACTTCAATTCCGACTACGACTCCACACATTTTCAATGGACCGACTCCAACTCCTGAGTCTTTAAACGTACCGACTCCGACTTCGGCTCCGACTCCCGAGTCTTTAAAATACCGACGCCGACTCCGACTCCGACTCCAACCCCGAATCCAACAGTATTACTAATTTACTTCGAAAATTATATGCCACAGTTACGGTTAAATGGCTATCATATAACCATTAAACAAATACAAACAAACGATGGCATGCAAAATTGTTTCATTGTGGCACAGCACTAATTATTCACTATGGATGAAAGATTGCCTTTCTAAATTACCTTCATTTTTTCATATTTTATCAGTTTTCATAACATGGACTCTCTAATAACCTAATATGTATGAATCATTCGAACACGACATATATCCCATCCTGTATAATTAAAATGTAGATAAAACAATCGAAGTGTTGCTCTTGTGCATCAGTCAGCAACTAATACAGAGATGCATCTTACTAATTTTCTCATTACAGACTGCAATGAGTAAAAGCACACACACTCTCACAATACTAATTGACATTGGTCATTAACGAAATTTAAGAAGTAGTCAAATAGCATATGTCTAGTCTACATTCTCTTAGTCAAGTACTCAGTCATGTACTTAGTCAAGGACTAGGACTTGCAGTCTTTCTTAATCATTTGTCCGACCCAAGCAGCTAAGCTACACCACAAATATTTTTAATTTTGTCAAGTGGGAAGGAGCGTTTGGTTATATTTACATCAATTTTACAACCAGACGATATATTTGCGCTGTCCCAATATCATGGTATAATTCCAAAAATTGCATCAATTTGTGACTGCATCGCGAAGATGCATATTGCTTCTATCTTCCTCTATACAACTGAATTGTATTTTGCAAATAATGTTCAATTCTAACTATTTCAGGAGTGGCCAACCTTTTCGGCCAAAAGGTCGCATGAGATTTACGGACCAGTGCGCGGGAAACTTGAATGTTGATAACCTGTTTTTAGTCGCCCGATAGGAACGAACCGAATTCGGTAACATTGAAAACAAGACTTATATGACTATGTTCTAAAATTGATAACAATTATGTATTGAAAACTCAGTGTGCAACTGTACAGTATGCGGTCATGCCCTGGTCGCGCGAACCACGAAATTATTTCAAAGGTACTGAATGAATTCGATCGATAAATATATTACTTGCACATATTGGGGGTCGCCTCTGTATAGCCATGGGCTCATTTGGCTAGGACAGGATTATTTAGCGTTTTAGATATAGCAATATCGACGGTTTCGGTGAGCATGGCTCTGTCATTTTGCGCAAATGTTTCATCGCCGACGATCTCGCTTCGAACCTACAAGCGAAGTCCCGTGTTGGACGACACGTTCTCCTAATGAATATAGTTGGACTCAATTCTGCAAATTGCGCGTATTTGTAATTTCTAGGGTTTCCAATACTAAATGCAAAAAACCTGATAATAAATCATGCGAAGGTTTAAGAAAAATTTCAAGTCAAATAAATCTGCTATGGAATATTCTACTTTATGGTCATATACGAAGATCTGCGCTGAAGGTGGCTGGCCCCTGGTTACGCCAATGGGTCGAAACTGATGTTTTAGTCATCATCAAATTTCGCGGTCAGGCTAATCAAATTTTGGTTGGCCGTGCAATTTTACCTGATGTTATATCTAATTTCGAGAATTACCTCGCAGGCCACACAAAACCTCGCTGGCCACATTTGGCCTGCGGGGCACGGTCTGGCCCCCATGATCTGTATCGTTACTAACAGTGATTGATAGTACTTAAAAATCCTATTACAGGTATTATTAGTAATTTAAAAGGTATCTTTGAAAAGAAATTGTTTACTGGATAAAGAAGTTGGAGTCGGAGTCGGAGTCGAAGTCAGGGTCATTTTAACAAACTCCGACTCCGACTCCAGTCAGTATTTTTTCAACGACTCCGACTACGGCCACTACAGTTTTCACGACTCCGACTCCGGCCTCTACAGTTTTCACGACTCCGACTCCGACTCCATCAAGCGAAAATTAGCCAAGCTCCGACTCAGACTCCACCGACTCCGACTCCGACTCCACAGCCCTGCTCGCGACTAACAGCAACTAGAACAATTTCAATTATATAATGACTGGAGTTACCGCTGCAGTAATCAAGTATTCAGATAGCGTCATATGTCATGTTCCGTTCAAGAGGGTATCCAGTAAATTCACACTTAAGTGTGTGTTGATGGTACTGTGGTCATATTATAGTAGGGTTACCATACGCAGGGCCGTAACAGCCCTTCGTCAGCCCCCCCAAAAAACTTTGGTCTTGGGCCCCCCATAGGGTTATAGACCGAACTTCTGGGGGGCTTCGCCCCCCAGACCTCCCTCCGGCGATACCCTGTTTACCGCTATTTATCATATTCGTTGGGAGTTTGTTTAGCGAATCAGCTTTTGTCGCCTAAGCGCGCTAAGCGCGGGAAATTTCAAGAATTCATGACTGAATCGGTCAGTATGATCGGGAATTGCATATATATTGTTATCAATTTTTGTCTTCTCTCTGCTCACGTAATCAAATTTGCTGGTAGAGCTGAGTGAGGTGTGTTTGAAAAGGTAGGACCACTCAATAATAATTAAACATCTTCGGGCGTGTACCTGTTGGCAGGAACGAAACAGCACCTCGTCAGGCCCCAAAAAACGTGGGTCTTAGGCTCCCATAGGGTGATGAAACGACCCCTCCACCACGTTGTTCGCGTTTGTCACGAAATCATTTGTACTGTATTGTGAGCCAGCACGAAGCGCGAATATTTTCGATAATTTCTGATAAAATCGGTCAATCAGATCGGCGATTGCATGTATATTATGCTATCAATTTATTGTCCTCTCTACTCACGTAATTAGATTTACCGGTAGAGATGAGTGAAGTGTCTTGAAAACGGGAGGGCCCGTAAATAATAATTAAACATCTTCGGGCGGGCGGACGCGTTGATATGACTTCGTTACATGATGTTATTTCGTGACTTCAAGTCTGCTATATCAAAAAATATAGAATCGCCCAAACGTAGGCTTCTAAACTAAGAGACGCACACGATTTCAAATTGGTATTTCTTCACTGGCATAAATTTTTCCCAGCGGGATGGTATTGGTCTTGTGAGGTTCAGATTGCAAAGACAGGAGCATTCGGCGCCAGTCATTTAGGCGTCTATGGACAATTAAACCTATATGTATTTTGTATATATAACGAAGTCTTCGGTCAGCATAAGGGCATTTCGGCCAAGGTTTTCTCGCTGCCGATCGTTCTGGCACACTTTTTGCAGTCGCATGTTGTATGGCCTAAAACTTGATTGTATGTCTTGGTGGGTCGTGGCGCGGTAAGGGCTGGCCCAATATCCAATAATAAAGATAAATGGCTACTTGAATGGCTACTTGAAAAATTTTGAAAAAATTGCATAAATTTTCAAAAAATACTCTTACGATTTATGCTAATTCACGAAATAATTTTGGGCCCCCTTCGAGCTCGCCCACACCCCAATTGGGGGGGTTTGGGGTGCGACAGTTACGGTGCTGACCATACGTCCTCTTTCAAGAGGATTTATCCTCTTTTTTGACTTTTTTGAAAGTATCCTTTTTTTTTTTATATGTTTTGCCCTCTTTTTCGAGAATTTTGGTTAAATATAGGGCAAAATCTAAGGAGATATAGTAGATCAGCCCTGAAGTAACGCTGGGGCGGGCATTTCGGGAGCTGAGCCGGAAAGTCGACCTTTTTTTAGTCAACCAACTGATAATGTGAAAGAAAAACTGTATTTTGAAAGCCGAGAGAGAAAGTTGACCTTTTTTGACCACGAAGTGGGAAAAATTTACCATTTTTTCAAGATATTCCTCCGGTATTCTAAGTTTAAATTTTTTGAAAAAGGGTCCTCCTTTCCCGATTACAAAATATGTGGCATGTTTGACACCCCTCCTCTATTCAGAATCGAATCACTAAGGCAGGCCTACTCGATTTCGCTCAGCCCTAGTTAACACAAAACAAATTTACTAATTTTTATTCGTCGTCATAATTCAAAACAATGGTACACATGATAAACTCTTTTTAACCCACAGACACGTTATTTATCAAGTCATTAAAATGTATATAGGGTCCTACAAAGCCTGTTTTGGTCACCTTTTATTTTTTGACATGCCCGGCCGTTCATCGTTTCATCACGAGCACTCATTGACTTGTTTTACGAATTAGGGATGCGAAACGCATCACGTAGCAGCACATCATCTAATACAGAGGTAAGCAACCTTTTCGCTAATCACGGCCGTATTTCGATTGCTTATGTAGCCTAAGGCCGCATTCCAGGGCATAGCCGTAATGAACTAACTAGACCAGTGGTTCTCAACCGCCGGTCCGCGGACCGGTGCCGGTCCGTGACGACTTTTCTGCCGGTCCGCGAGGTATATTTAGATTTTATACCTTCATTTCAAGATGCAAGATGTTGAAGGCTTGTCCATTGGTAAAATAAATAAAACGTGAAATTTTAAACCGATACAGATATTCGCGAGGTAACATTAGGCCCGTGAGCTGACTCGCTAAACCGCGCAATTCGTACGATCATTCGTTCTGGATTCCTTAATTTTGTGGGTGGCCATAGGTATCGCTGTAATCAGGCGTTTTTGTACGGGTAGTAGGCTACGTCTGGTAGTAGTGGGAAATGAGCAAGATAGAATATTATTCCACTTTGCCCGGTCGGTTAATGCACGGTCGTCGGCTCGAAATTAGCCATGTTAATCTGGGCAAGTCAAGTTTACCTCTACTCAGCACTCAGCAGACACTACCGTAAAATCAAATGAATACCATCATAAATACATTTAATTAGGAACAAAACCCTCACAATTTCACTCTCTAGTACAGGGGTGGCCAACCTGTTACCGTAGAAGAAAATTTGCGCGGCCGTGGACACGTAATTAAATTAGCATGTATCGGCGGCCGTAGACATGAAAATTGAATTTACGAATTGTCTCCCGAACTTTTGAGATATTTTATTTAATCATGAAATTTTCTCCGCGCTATGCGCGATTCAATGCGACTTCATTTTTCGATTTTAATGTAGTCGTAGCGCCCGTGCAATCTGAGCCCCACAGTACAGATTGGAACAGCGGAGGAACATGATGCACCCCATATAGAAATGACACTCTGGAATCGTGCGCTCCTCACGAAAGAAATCTTCTTCTGGTACATTTAGGAGATTCCACTGTCTCTCCACTATACCGACAATCCTGATGGGAAGTCAAGAAATAACAACACTTCCCAAAGTGACCATACTAACAATTGGTCCACCCGAAGATGCATCCATTTGCTCTAAATTTTCGAAAACACTACCCCTCCATCAACTCTACCGACGAATCTGATCACTTTGGTTGAGAAAGGATTAATATTTCATAGTAATATGTGGAACTATAAATATTAATGACGAAATTCATTCGTAAATCTGAAAAAAGTTTCGTGCATGGCGCGACCATAACCGCTGCCATTTGTTATTCATAACATTACCACTATGTAGCGATTTCGATGACTAATAGTAAGACGATATGAAAAGATAGATTAGTCCGGAGTTCACCAGAAATGGACAATGGACATGGACTTGAACATGCATAGCTCAACATGGGTGTGGTGTCCAGTTAGTTCCTTGCGACTATGTCCTGGACTGCGGCCGTAGGTCGTATAGGTATTCGAAATGCGGCCGTGAATAGCAAAAAGGTTGGCCAACCCTGCTCTAGAACCATACTTGCAGAAAAACGACTGGATACATTACATTTGGGATTGATTTCAATTTTTTAAGGTTCACTGGTCCATCAAATATCTTTTGAAATTTTACCGGTCCGCGAGGTGAAAAAGGTTGAGAACCACTGAACTAGACGCAAAATACTTATGTTAATCTGTCCATATCCATTCCCGGTGAACTCTGGACTATTCTACTTTTCATTCAACTGTACGCACCGAAATCGCGAGTGGCAATGTTATGAATAGTCGCTGGGATTGCATATTGTCGAAAAATTTTCAGATTCACGAATGAATTCCGTAATTAATAGTAGCAAATCACATATCACTATCAAATATCCTTTCTCAGCCCACGTTATAAATGATAATGCATCTTCGGGTCGACCAATTGTTATTAGTCATTTTGTGGCATGCTGTTATTTCTTGACCCCCCATCCGTATTGTCGATTGTATCGGTAGTGGAAATATATTGAAATCGCTCTACCACAAACAAATTTATTTCGCGAGGAGCACACGAGTCCGAATCTGGCTCAGATTGAGAAGGGTGCTACTAACTTGGACATTGAATCAAGTTCAGTTCATATCTTATCAAATTAAGTTCATTCTCATTAGGGTTGCATTTAAGACAAATGGTTATTTAAAGCACTTTGTTTAAAACATGTTTTAAAGCAGTGTTTTGAACAAAAGCTCTTTAAAAGAAATTGTTTTTTCAAGATGTAAAATCATGCCATAATTATGTAAATACTTCCCAAAAAATACGTTGTATGAGCCTACGGACAATAACCACTCGATATACCCGGCATATACGATGTGGGATGGTTGGAATCCTCAAAATAGTCGGTTCAACAGATAGAACGTGATTCACGGGTCACCAACGCGGGGTCCACGGGCCACAGGTAGCCCACGAGAACCAGATGAGTAGCCCGCGAGCCTGTTTCAAAAGTAGATTGAACAGCAGCATTTACCAATATTCGTCAGATTATTTCCAGTGAGCTTTTGAATATATAGATTGATTGATTTGTCTATTCTTGTTAAGATCAGCACCCTGTCATGTAACTTACAAATGACAATACATATATATAAACATTAAACACTTAAAATGACGATATCAAATATCCTCAATTACAATTATAGTAATACACCAACATGTAATAGAATCACAAGATATCGAAGACGTAGGATACGGCGGACTGCCTGAACAAGTGATATGACGGAATGCCATCCAGGGTCTTCTTGAAATGGTGGGGGTTCCATTTACAATGTCCAGGACAATGCCAAAGTAGTGAACAACATTACTCTTCGGTAGCAGATAGCCGTGAAGTACTAGCAGATTTTTCATATCTGTATGCCCATTATACGTATTGCATCTGTTGGCACGGCTTGCTTCTCTTACACTCCACGCAGTTTAGTACCATGTTTCTAACTTTTCGTAATGGTTGCTGCTGTCCAGTATAATGAAATCTGTCATGTTTGAATGCTGAACAGTTTGAGATTGAGATTGAAATTGTAACACTGCAAAATGACCCCCACCTCAAAGCCCACCAGGCTGCAGCAAACTTTTGGTGCGCTGTTGACACGGAAAAGTACAGTGGTGTATGCACAGCAGCTATGAAGGTTGCACGCGTGTTTGATTCAACTTACCGTTGTGAATCAGCCTTACGGACACGAGCTTCATCAAAAACAAACACAGAACACGCCTCACTAATGCACATCTGGAACACTCACTCAGAGTTGCAGTGTCAAGTTACATACCGGAGAATAGCGGACTATAGTTGAAATGCCAGACTCCCCACAGACTAATATAGAAAGAGATAACATGATGTCCAGTCTAAAGTGATTTATTTTAAAATTTGAGTTGACTGTTGTTGTATAATTTATACAAACATGGTGCGAAGTAATTCATGATTCTTGAAATATCTTAGTGGCTAGCTATAGTCGAAATGAGATGTTTTAATATAAAAGACTCTCTTCGGGGTCTTAACGCAATGTGATTACTGCCCAGAGCTCTGAATATCAAAGCGGCGAAATTCAGTCTGGTATGGGTAAACGGCGGGAGTAAATGGTAGTCCGTCGCTTCAATCAGTAGCTCTTGGTTGCAAAAAAGGTTGGTGACCCCTGACGTAAATATTTCGTCAAAGGAGCTATTTTGGTCCTAGATTTTCAATTGTCAATGTCAATCCACTATACGACTTCACAATTGAATATTCGCGACGTTATGGCTTGAAAAAAATACTTGTTTTAAACAGAGGCCTTGTTTTACATGTTTGTTTTGAATTGAGTATACCCACCAGGTGTAGTCTGCAGCCAACAGATACGATTATATCTGGTGCCTGAATAAATTTGGTGCGCATGTGTTGAATATTTAAGAATGAGCAGTGCACCTATGATTTTGTTGCAATTGGATGCTCAACACTTTTTGGCAGAGGGAGCACGAGTCTGAAATTGTATTCCGGGAAGACTGCAAGAAATCAAAATGTCGCGGCGAGTCTCATGATTTTATAGAAATTTGACTGAAGCACTCGTGCATTTGTGGGTGAGAGAAGCTTCATATGAAATCCAAATCAACCTAAATCCCTATTTTTAGGTCCCTGGTCAAGCCTCCAACGACACAGAATTTATTGACGAGTCGGCATTTCGACAAGCGAATTTCTTTGTTTCTGGCTCGACAGATTCACCTTGATATTATTACAATCAATATGATCATTTACTAAGTGTGTTTAAAGATTGAATTTAACAAGCCTTTATTTCGATCAACAATGAGTCGAGTTGAAATATCGAAGATTGATTTTACGAGGCTTCTGCAATTACGGTACTGCTTTTCTACGGCATCAAGGTGGGCTTAACGTTGCGACGATGGTATGTCCTCGATGTTCTCACGCGATGTCTGTGTCATGAACAATAAGCTATAAGAACTAATGCGGATTTTACATATACGGTTGGTTTTTGCTGACTAAAGGCAAATATTATTATCGGCACTTAGCACAACACTGAATCTGTCTGTCTGCCTGTCCGTCTGTTCAGTACACAAGATCGACCGTTACCTTGATTCTTTGTATTCCTACGTTAGCATGAAATACGTCATACTGATTTTGAGGACACCAGAAACATGTAAAATTGTACACCATCTTGTACAACTACAGACCCAAGTTCTACCAGGTCAAGTTAGTCGAAGGTGTCGGAGAGGCTTGTTTCAGCATTCTACATCATCGCATCCTTGGACATATGGGCAATTTTTCTGTCCTACGCCAAGACAAAACTTCATCGATCTGTCGCAATGTCGCGATAAAATAGATACACACGGCCATTCTCTCAGATAGTGACGTCTCCTGCTTATGCCGCAAAACTGTCACCTTGACGTCATAACCATCGCCATTTCCAGCGTAACTAACACCTTACCGACACCCCAATTTACAACACTAATGAATAACCTAACCCGCATTAGACGCATGTTGGCATGAACAGTTTACATGTCGCTTGAAAGAGCAATCAGTGGGGGTAAAGGTATGGACGATGAAGTAGATTGTACGTACATTATCTTCGTTAATTGACGCGTTTCTCACAGAAACGAAACTTTGCGTTGAAATAGATAACGAATCATCGCGTCAAACCGGCACGATATCGTGATCGATAAACTGCTCAGTGCTCAATGAATCTTGTTATTTTCCAGGTTATATAGTCATACATACGCCCGACAGTACGAAGTCGAAGTAACTTACATGGCGAATCAGATGTTAAACACAAGAAATGAATATTGACATCCTAATCTCCTCGAAATGTACTGCAAATCGAGTCGCCATCCACGCGACAATCTCGCCAAAGTTCGGCGAGATCTCTTACACGGAAACTGGACATTAACTGTACAAATAGTCTTTAAACACAAATTTTAATGAACAGTACTAACAGTGTTCAACACAAATATGAATATCAATTTCAGTCTTCGCGTTAGTCTGCGGTAATTCTAAGTTTTTTCGAAAGTCAATGTCCACGTGACGTTCGAGGGAGTACTTTCGAATAGGAAAGGACGTCGTGATTCTTTAGGCAATTTATTTAACGAAATGCTTTCCCTCATATATCACACCCAATATATTTTAGGCCGAAACGGGCATGCATATGGCGCCTGTGGTCAGACTTGCGAGCAAACTCTTTCCCACAGATATTACATAGATTATTCTTGATGCCGAAATGCATTTTCAAATGAGTCTCGAGTTCACCATTGCTACTGAATTCTTTCCCACAAATATCACATTGATTATTCTTGATACCGAAATGCATTTTCATATGATTCTCAAGGACGCCCGTGCGAGTGAATTCTTTCCCACAAATATCACATTGATTATCCTTGATGCCGATATGAATTTTATATGAAGATTTAGGATACCCTTGTTACTGAATTCTATCCCACAAATATCACATTGATTATACTTGATGCCGATATGAATTTTTATATGACGATCTAGGTTATCCTTGTTACTGAATTCTATCCCACAAATATCGCATTGACTATTCTTGATGCCTAAATGCATTTTCAAATGAGTCTCAAGAGCGACCTCGCGAGTGAACTCTTTTCCACAAATATCACATTGATTATCCTTAACGCCGATATGAAACTGGTCCGGGAGAGTATGGATATCCATATGGCGCTTGAGATTACTCTTGCCAGTAAATGTTTTCCCACAAATTTTGCACGCAAACTGGTCCGGGTGAGTATGGATATCCATATGGCGCTTGAGATTACTCTTGCCAGTAGATGTTTTCCCACAAATTTTGCATGCAAACTGGCTCATGTGAGTATGGATATCCATATGGCGTTTGAGATTACTCTTGTCAGTAAATGTTTTCCCACAAATTTTGCATGCAAACTGGCCCAGGTGAGTATGGATACGCCTATGGCGTCCAAGGCGACTCTTGTCAGTGAAATTTTTCCCGCAAATATCGCATTCGTTCTTGAGGCCCATATGCACATTCATATGACGTTTGAGGGACGTTTCGTGCAAGAATTCTTTACCACAAATATCGCACTCATGACGCTCATGGCTCAAATGCGTATATAAATGCCTCTTGAGGTAAACCTTTCGAGAGACATCTTTTCCACAAATATCGCATTGGTGATTCGAGCCAACCTGCATGCCAATAAGAATCTCCCGACCGCTCATCAAAAATACTAAATCTTGAATGAAATCGGTTGGGTTTAGTATGCAATACTTTGAAGTGACAATGTCGCACAGCAGGGCTGCCAAACATGCGACTAAATGAAATAAATGCTTATATTATCCAACATGTTTCAAACAGAAGTTCAGACTTTATTGAAAAATACTTTCAATGTAAATAATTCCTCAATGCACAAAATGTCGAATACGTCTCTAGGCCACATTATTAGAACCATCTGACGGCAGTGCCGCGTTTGCGTTCTAATCACAGCTGGGAACAAGTTGGTGACATTGACATCAAATTCAGAGAAGTCAAAAAAATGCACACCCAAATCAAAGATTTCTGGGAAAACAGACCAACAGGCAGTTTTTTACAGAGGCGAAAACGCCAATGCGAAACCGTTGTACCAGGGGCTACAATATCGTAGGCCTGGTTGTATGCAAGTTACAACTCGAGTTGCTATTTAATAATAATGAACTAAATTCCACTGAGCGCAGAACGCATTCGTGGGGCAGACCCCGCATTACGACTAAAACAAAGGGAGCATGGAAATACGTCAACTTATATCCTCGTCAGAGCAGCTACTTGAGCGGTTTCTAACTGCATTGACTCGGCCAATCATCGTACACTCCAATGTATATAGGCTTGATCAGAAAGCATTCCAGGGAAAAACAAAGGTACGATCCAAGTTGAGTTCGACACCTCTGACGTAGAACATATATGCATTTCATCTAAACAGAATGACAAATCCCGCAGACATACTAGAAATGCGAATATACTAACGTTGGAATTGGCAGTATGAAGTTAGTTTAAGCATGAAAATGATCCACACTAACGGAACCACGCATCGCATGCGACGACAGTTCCAGCATTTATAAAACGGACCGCCTAAATGTATGAACGTGAACGTCCTCGACGACCCTTCTGTCGGCTGTGTCTTGCTATAGATAACCTGCCTAATAAAACTCAGCGCGGAGATAATAAAGTTGGATTGGCAATGACGTCGATTATCGCGATCGTCAGGATTTATCAACCCAGGATTAAAGAATCCGTTTGATCGCAGCGCATGAATTTAGTGTGAATCTCAGGATTCAACAAACCGGAACAAACTATAGTTATCTATAAAAACTGCTTACACTGCGTACCATTCCTATTACGCACCAATATTTCCGATAACGACCATGCCGACTGTCTCCTAGCTAATGGCTTCACTAAACAATCATCGAATTATGCTCCCGCCATTGTAGAGCGATATTCTATAATACGTTACTTAGCTGTACCGTACGAATCTGACACGACTTTCATTTCGCGACGATGATAATTCTAGCTATTGCAGTAGAAGTATCGTTATCAGCAGACTGCTGTTTCATTCAACAAATTGACAACTGACAGCCTATAACGCATTTTCGCATTATGCTGCAACAGATAACGCCACTTGATTGAAAACTCGGTACGTCTCCACTAAGAATCGCGCGTAACCTTTTCCAGCTTTATGAGTCGCGATTAGCAGTATTTAATCACATGATTAGCATTCTTTCGGATCAGCTAACTTTATTATCTCCACCTAAAATGCGTTCCGATCAGCAGTTTTTAATGACATGATTAGCATTCTTCCGGATCAGCTAACTATATTATCTCCGCCCTCAATGTATCGTCGGAGAACACTTGCTCAATACGATATCCCTACGCAACGATCCCTGACCCCAATAAACGCGAATAAGACGGGAGCTTATTAACAGTAACCGTGACTTAAATGCGAGTCGACGATATACTGAAATATACAGAGCGCTAACTTCGCGGTAAACCTATCCGCGTGTAGGGCGGTCTGCGCGTTAAATTCAACTAAACTAAACAACGGAGCTCACGATGACAGAGACCTTCACATTACCACGCGTGGTATAATAATTGCTTCGGCGGGGAATCAATTAGATTTGTTCAATCGTTGCACGAAATGCTAGGCGACACCACGAAATGGGTAGGCCCTACCTGATTGACTCCAGTCATTTTGCCACGGAAAATTATTCTATTTATTTCGCGAAGTTGCATCTGACAACTGCAGCAGTTTGTCCAACCAGAATTGCAGTCCTGCAAAATGTACGTCTGGGCGTCACCTAGTTCAAATGTTAGTACGTTATATTTTAGCTGCATCAATCTAGGCTCGTCGAGCAGGCCTAGCTTTCTAACTCGATTGAGACCATCTCACTTTGTATGCCTCCAATTATCGGAGCCTACCCCTGAGATACGGTTAGATGTAATTTATCTATGAACGTTCACGCCAACTTCAAAGTAATATTTACAAATCGGTTAACAACAGTTGACTCTGGCGTCTTTTCCCACTGGCTACAATTATGATGACAACTCGCGACTAACAGCAACTAGAACAATTTCGATTATATAATAGCTAGACTGCTAGAGTTACAGCTGCAGTAATCAAGTATTCCGACATCGTCATATGTCATGTGCCGTTCAAGAGGGTATCCAGTAAATTCAGACTAAACTGTGTTTGATGTATAGGTATACGGTACTGTGGTCATATTATAGTAACATAAATAGCAATATTTTATCAATTATGGACTGCTGGTGAAAATACACGTCACCCCCGTCACGGATCGCAAATTTAGCGCAGCGCATTAATATGTCAAGTCGATTTAAAAATTTCCAGTCTTGAAATCATTAATTCGAAATCACTGTATAAGTACATGTCATTGTACACGTACAATTGTACATTGTACACAAATGTTTCAGTCGCAAGAATAGTTTGTATCAATGAATTGAATGTTCGAGTTAGCAACGTCTGTAATGCACAGACAGGACCGTAACTGCCGCACCCCAAAACCCCCAATTGGGGGGAGGGGGCGAGCTCGAAGGGGGCCCAAAATTATTTCGTGAATTAGCATAAATTATAGAGTATTTTTTGAAAATTTATGAAACTTTTAAAAAATTTTTCGCGCTATGCGCGATTTCAAGGTGCCAAATATCATGATTTTTCGGTACTCTTCCCCCAAGACAAGAACACGAAAGATTTTTAGAAATGGACATATCGGCGTTGGCCAATACCGCGACACGACACACCAAGACATATAACGATTTAGGACATAGCCTATTACATGCGACTCCAAGAAGTGTGCCAGAACGATCGGCAGCGTAAAAACCTTGGCCGAAAAGGACTGCCCTTACGCTGACTGAAAACTTCGTTATATATACAAATTACGTATTGCTTTAATTGTCCATAGCCAAGGCGCCTAAATTACTGGCGCCGAATGTTCCTGTCTTGGCAATCTGAACCTCAGAAGACGAATTCCATCCCGCGGGGAAAATTATACGCCAGTGAAGAAAAACCAATTTTAAACCGTGTGCGTCTTTTAGTTTAGTACGTTTGCCCGATTCTATATTTTTTGAAATAGCAGACAAGAGGTCACGAAATAACATCATGTAACGAAGTCATACCAACGGGTCCGCCCGCCGAAGATGTTTAATTATTATTTGCGGGCCCTACAGTTTCCAAGACACCTCACTCAGCTCTACCGGTAAATCTGATAAAGGGAGCAGAGAGGACAAGAAATTGATAGCAATATATATGCAATTCCCGATCTTATTGACCGATTTTATCATTAATTATCGAAAATTTTAGCGCTTCGCGCTGGCTCACTGAACAGTACGGCTGCTTTCGTGGCAAAAGCGATCAGCAAGATGAATGGGAGGGGGGTCGGTCGGTTACTGGGGGCAGTTTATCACCCTATTGGAGCCCAAGACCCAAGTTTTTTTGGGACCTGACGAAGTGCTGTTTCGTTCCTGCCAACGGGTATACGCCCGAAGATGTTTAATCATTATTGAGGGGTCCTACCTTTTTAAATACATCTCACTCAGCTCTACCGGTAAATCTGAATACGCCAGCAGATAGATGATAAAAATTTATAGCAATATGTATGCAATCCTCGATGATACTGACCGATTGAATCATGAATTCTTGAAATTTTTCGCGCTTCGCGCGTCTAGGCGAGAATGGGAGGCACACTAAACGGACACCCAATGTTGATGACAAGTAGCCCCAAAGAGCGGGCAGACAAGGGGGCTCTGGGGGGCGAAGCCCCCCAGAAGTGCTGTTACGGCCCTGCATAATAGAACTCCTTTCTCCACTTCTACTCATATCCCATTCGCCGAAATCAAGCTAGGAATTGTTTGGGGATGGACTGCCCTGTTTTGAGCAGAGCTTATAGTTTCTACGAGGTGGGGCACAGAACATTTCAAACCCTATAATAGGCCGCGACCGAAGAAGGGCTGCAAACTTCTCCTTCAGACTTTCAATTTATATATAAATCAATGGAATGCGATTTCACGAGTGATGGCCTAAACTTATAGAACGCAGCACAGTACAAATAATGTTCTTTGATCAACTTTATTCCTAAATCTAGGCTAACTATCTGATCTACTCATATTACGAGTAGGGCTGGGCACAATGATTCGAGTACTCGAAACTGAAGCGAGTATTAATTCTAATGATTCGAGTCGAGTGGTAAAAGACGATTTTTTTGAGTACTGAAATTATACGCTTCTCACCATTGAAACTTAATTTATCAACGAGAATTACAATTTCAATACTAATTTTCACTGTTGAAGCCACGGAACCTTGATGGCGGTATCGTAGCAGTGACGTGCGGTGAGGTTCATGTCTGGTGAGGCAGTGACCCCCATCCCGCCCCCCGCCGCACACACACGTAAATTACCTAATAAATATGCACATTGCACATTGCACTGATGCACATTGCACTGCACTGTGAATGACAACATAAGCAAGAGAAACGGGTAGGCGCGAGCGTTTTCTTAGTATCCGGCTAGCTGTTGCAATTATACATTCTACAATGCGTAGGCTATTTAACCCCAACTCTTAGTATAGGAATTCTGAATTCGACCTCGGTGGGACCCGAGCCCGTGCCCATTGGTGTTGTGGCCGCGGACTATACCACTGCACCATCTCGCCACTACTCGAACAGGTTGATGAAAATGTTACATGAAATCAATGATATTATCCTAATCATGGACGATAACTTTCATCGAAATGCCTGGCTTCTGGGCCGTGTCACAGGAGTATGTCCTGGTAAGGCTGACCCGGTAAGGTCAGTTCGCATCAAAACCACAAATTACCAGCTTTGAGTTACAAGCACCACTAATTAGCTTGTCTTCGACAGGCTGTTGCTTGCTACGCCCGAGCAAGCTGTAGCATTTTCAGGAAACCCAGAAATTAGATTAGAATAAAATTAGAGTATAAAAAGATTTAACAAATTACATTACCATCATCTTGCTCTAATTAGTCTAGACAACTAGAATTATCCATTTCTTCAAGCGTGCAGGGTATAGGCCTAACAAGTTCAAGCAGATAAGCGGTGAGAAAGAAAATCTGCCCTGGACAATAGTACGTGTTACCGGCGACACCAGTGACGGGCTGATACGAGTTTTCGATCTAATTTCGTCACATGAATCCCATATCTTTGAAGTCCCCAAGTTAAATAATTTCTCATCTTCTGACCTATGATGTGCGAAACCCCTACTAGCTATTTTTTGATGATGATACTATGCATGTATAATTGTATATCTATGCACGTATATCTCCTTATGATACATAGCCTACACGTCATTCGTTCAATGTCTCTCACTCAGGTTAGCAACTTGATGGCTACACTGACATGCGATCGATAGAGACCTTTCTCAAGCCACAAAAATCAGATTTTAATTCGGCTTTCAAAACACTATTCAACGTAGATCTAAATAGAACCTTTTTCACTATTCCAGTACACAATAAGATAGCTGCCAATATATTAAAATATAATCTCCAAGAAAGAAGGCAATAACACAGTGTTCAGAATTTAGACCGGTGGGTTTCAACCGGGATTCAAACAAACCTCAGGGGTTCGCCGAGTCAATCTCATTGGTTCGTCGGAGATTAAGACACAAACCAGTTCTCCAGATTAGTAAAGGTTAAGAAGCACTGTTGTAGAAGGAATGAAACTATGAAAACAATTCCGTGTTATCAGCGGCAGCTAGCGGTCAGTATAATTGCACAGTTGATTCTGTCTTCACTCCATTACGCGCGAGATCTTTCCTACCGGCAGCTTGTCGCCTGACCAAGGCTTGTAGTACATTCTCGGTGCGTCTGTAACGTTGATCGGTTCGAATACCTGCAAAATGCGAATATGTGACTGGCGGTATATAAACTTTGAATATTGCTATCAGGACTGCATTCATTAGGTAGAATGATGTATTGACTCAAAAACTTTTCCTGTGTCCCTTATCAAGTATTATCGGTGCGGGGGTCGCACAAAAAGTCTTCGAGTTGATAGATTATACTACAATGAATGTAGTACTGGACGCAACCTATAATATGACAAACTTTTATACAAAATTAAACAGATACTTTGCCATATCCATACCAAGTTGAACAACAAGAGAATTTTCAGCATTTCCTAATTAGATTAGCATTATAATTTTAGCTACAGCTCTTTCGAATTACTCTAGAATTAGAATTAAAGCGACACATCTTTTTTCCAAATTAGAAAAAGAGGTAGAGTTACACAGCTTTTTCGAAATTAGATTAGAATTAGAATGACTGAATTCGTAAAAACTTGTTCAGTTCATATCAAATTGCAGAGCTCATTTTCATAAGCACGAAGATAGCGAATGTACGTACAGCGAGCTTGGCCCGTTTAGCACTATACAGCTATCCTGTAGCATACTCAGGAAAGCCAAAAATGGGAATAAAATTAGAATTAGAGCATAGCACAAATTAGATTTGAATTAGAATTGGGGCAAACATTTTAGAAATTAGATTAGAATTAGAATATCGGCATTTCGCTCTAATTAGTCCAAGTAGAATTATTCAGGTGACCAAGTATGGTTCATACCCTCATTCCGTGAACTTTCCGCGCGTATTCAGACGCCGAACGTCTCCTCTGACTCACAACATCTCGCGCGCTTTTCATAGACGCGGCCCTTGCGAAATTTCGCTGCTGCAATGTCATAGCGGACGGGGGCCTTGGCTTGGGGGTAGGAACTGTCAACGATGATCTTCGCGATGCTGGTTGTACTAGCGTGGGCGGGGCTGATACGGTTCCAGCTCTGCGGGTTGGTATTGTTAGCAGTGGTTTTGAGAATGATACGCTCAGTCTTTTCGACGAGACCGCGGAGGGTGTTCTGCGGGAGCAAAGTGGATGCAATATCACATAAAGATCGAGATACTTGCTTTCATGATGTTCCCAGACTGGACTGCGGAATAGGGTTGCTTAAAAATAGCTTTTTTCTTCAAAATATACTGGCTATTCGGTAAAATTGTTAGGTTGGATAAAAGAAAACGCTGCAAACCAAATCTGGCTTAATTCGAACCTGTAAAAGTGAAGCTAATAGAGTAATAAATTATTAATTTATATAATAAAGAAAATGAATTCGTTTTTGAAATTTCACTGGCCACGCCATAAAATTGTCAAGTTGTCTCACACAAAGATTCACAAGAGATTAGTATCAATTACAACCCGTAGAAGCGAAGATATTACAGTACAAAATTTCGGGTTTCGGGAAATTATTGAATTATGAGTTTTGGGGCCCACCAACAGTGTTTTAAATCCAAAATTTTATACGAAAATAACTTCGCTTCTGCTTGTTGGAATTGAACCAGATTTTTTAGGCGCCGTTTTTGCAGACATCTTGAGAATTTCATGACCTAACCAGTAAATTTGAGACGTTTCATTTTTCAATAGATTCATAATTTTCAACAATAGCTTAGATTCTTCAGGTTGGAATTAAGTCAAATTTGATATGCAGCGTTTTTAACCAACCTAACAATTTTATCAAATGATTTGTTGTTCGGTTTATAAGCAATTTTTATCGGTTCAGTACATCCCAATAATTGTGATACAATGAAAAGATAGTAAGGTGTCGAAACGATTTGGAGTGGTCTTTTAAATCAGACACCCATCCACATTGGCCTTGGCCATAGGCGATGTGAAGAGGAGGCATGCACACTGCATGAAAAGTAAAAGAAGATAATATAGAAAAGCAAGCGACAAAAATGAGGTGGCATGTCACGGAAGGCGAGGTCAGGTCGTGGTCCGGTAATCTTGAGGACCGACTAGTATTCATTTAGTAGAAATTTCTTGTATTTGGACTCGAATGTGGATATGCTCGTCGACTGTCGGATAGCCGGTAAAATAGCCAGTAAAATTTGACACAGAAAAATTTTGAAGTTCACATGACAAACACACATGTGACCAAGGACACATAACTAGATCTTCAACGGCTGGTGATAGCAGTGAATACAGTCAGATTACAAGCTTATCGTCATTCAGTTTTCAAAGGCAATTACGATAGGATGGTCAATTGCACATCGTTGAATGTAGGAAGTCAAGGTTTCTCCCTTGCTTCCCCTTATTTGACCAAAATACGAATCAGTGTAGAAGCCCAAACCTTTGTCCAAACTGTCTGGCGGGTGCATAATTTCCAGGCGTGGATCTGTCGGAGGCAGTAGACATTGCTGTTGGCGGCCTTGATATCGTTGGCGACATTTCTTGCGTTTTCGATGCTGTAAAGATCAAGTCAATCTCACGCAACATTCCCGTATATCAGAGATGGTCCGAAACGAACTACCTTGGAGTATTCAGAGCACTAGACTTACTCAAACGGGTATATTGTCATACGCCACTTTCACTTCTACCTGGATCAGTGTCAAGGAAAATATACCCAATTTTCTAAAGTACAAACAATTTTTGGGATAGGTATTCATCACCTTTTTGAGTGAAATTGGCATGGGGACTGGGCTAAATTGTCCTGTGTTCTGGGATACTGAATATATGTTTGAGAGTTTGAACATATTTTTGGTTTCTGTCATGAAGATGAAGTCTGCGAGTTAAAAAAATAACTACGTTCGAATAACTGCTAAATCTACGCCACGTCTCCCCAGAAGCTGCTTTTTTAAACTACTTACTTGTGTTCTATTCAAACCTTCATTTTTTACTTTCATTTGAACTAGTTTTGACGTGTTTGGCGAATCACTACTTCTACATGTATTCGAGTAGAAATTTATGAGGTTACGTCCACTTTTGGTTCTACACGAGTAACAGCGCTGGGTACTTGGACTTCTAAAGCCTTACAAGGCTATGTCTGCACCTTCCTTGTCCAGTGGCATATGCACATCATGCACTCATAGTATGCATATGCACAGATCGTGTGTATGAATATCATGAGTCGGTTTATATGCCTCGCAAACACCAAGGGCAATAATATACGACGTCCTGTACCTATGTATGTTACCTTGTAATACAATCTTGTAAGTCCGAACCGCGTCCCCGTAAGACTTGGCCCTTTTGGTGTAAAGCGAGTCTCTGTGCACTGTGGGTGTGCCGCATCGAAATGGTTTCTTGTCTAAGTCGTCAGTGTCGTGAAATGGGATCACTGGCTCCTCTTGCGATGCGCCGTTGATTTGGATAGTTGGGGTGGATTTCGGTCGAATGATCCCTGCAATTGTGTACAGACTTGTTAAATCAACACCATCATATAAATCCCTGCAGTGTAAATAATACTGTTAAGTTTTGTCAATTGAAAGAGACTGATCATGATCAACTGGAACTCCTGTCACACGCTGACGGTGGCAATAGAACTTCGCCGATAACAATTCTATATTTGATAACTGAAGTGAAGAAAAATAAGTCTTTGCGCGACTGATTTAAGATATGTTTTAAATCACTTGTCCCGGTACCGAAACAGTTTTTGAGGCTCAATTGAACAGTATTCTGCAACAGTTTTTTCCCAAATATTATCAACTAGAACTGGAACTATCAAATGACTGCAATTGTCACAATCGCCCAAAAATCTCCTATATGCGCCTATATATCAGGATGACGGAAAATACTTTCACAATTAAATTATCTCCTAATTATTTAATCTAAATTATAATTGTCTCTGGCATACTTTTTAGGTTTGTCAGTGCATTTTGTAATTTATTAAACTCTAGTGGGCTACTGTATGATTTTTAACTTCACTGGCATGAATATTTCATATCCAGCACACACCATTTATGGTAGTTTTATCGTGCCTCGGCAGATAGGCATAATGTTTGTCATCGGAACTGAGCATCATTTCGCTGCACTGCTTCTATACTGGAGCATATCATTACCTGAGACTATATCTTTGTCCATAATTTCCGAACTGATCGGGGATATAGGAGAGAATCTAGGCAAGCAAGTATATACTCACGAGTCCTCTTATTGCTATGGGCTGTGGATTGCTGAATTCTTGCCGAGTTGAAACACTCCATCAATTCCGGGTGTACGATGTTTCGCGGGACGTTGAGCGACCACAAGAACCTTTAAAAACATCTTGTAATCAGATGCAGTATCTCTTGATAGTCAAGTATGTACAATACAATGTGTAACAGACTGCTCTCGGACATTCTCCTTATATGCATAGCCCATACCCCATAATAGTTGCTATAAAGTTGTTCCTATAGCACGAGACGCTAACCTTAGCTTGTGGATACGAGTATAGATATACGTACTGTTGTGGCGTTACAATTACGACTGATGAGTGAAGTTTTAGTCGCATGAAGACTAATTTTGAAAAGTTCCGTGGAGGTACTGAGCTTCATGTACTAGCACATTGAGCATCATCCATCTCGTCGCTTCGATTAATCGAAATTTCATACCGGTGACGTCATATTTTGTGATCCGATTGATAATTATATATTGAAAGATAGGAAAGTGACGAAACGACTTGGAGTAGTCTTCGAAATCATACACTCACCTAGGCCTAGGCGATGTAAAGAAGAGGCATGCACACTGAATGAAAAGTAACACGTGATAACATAAAAAGGACAAGCTATGAAAATGAAGTGGAAAGTGGCGGTATAGGCGAGCTAAATCGCATCAAACGTACATTAGTTATAACTTCAAGTTAGCTGTATTTATACAGTATCTTTGATACCAAACCATTCAACAAATATTGTATTACTGTGTTACGCACGCATAGGGTTCAGATGTAGTATTTAATATCCCCACCAACGTAACTAACTGCCGAACTGTCAAGGGAGCGTCTTTGCATTGTTCTTCGTTTATTTTGGTGAACAATTTCACTTTTTCTGCTATACTTTTTTGTGTCAATCTGTTCTACAAGATGCACGCAATTGTACCCAATTAAAAACGACCTTGTATGACTACATCGTCGATTGTTACTGCATGTATCGCCCATTGTTTAACCATATTCACTTATCTTGTGTTGAGGTGAACGAAGCATTGTTTATTGTGTCTACGATGATGTCTTTGTCCGAATTAACCGGAGTTTTTTTACGTGCAGTTTGTACTTTTGTTCGTTCCCGAAGATCTTGGACGAATAAAGCGGTTATCCGGGTTATCCGGTGTTTGAATTAAGCAGATTCGACTGTATTTAAACATCCTGTGTGTAATCCAGCTGCTAGTCACATTGCTCAAGTCGGATTAAGGATTAAGGGTATACACGACCCTGGTGCTAACCCCAACCCACCTGTTCCAGAGTTTAATCAGTTTAGCAGCGTGAATGTCGGTCACGTCTAAAAACTGCGTCGCCTGCGGGTTGATCTGTTGGGCTTTGATGTGATCTTTCTTCATCGTTTTCTGATTGTTTTTTAAGCTGAGGCCTTCCAAAAAGTTGAACGAAATCTGCAAAGCAGGAAGAAAGATCGCGGTTTCGTTTCGACAGCCAGAAATTTTCGTCAAACCCAGAATTGGATAATTTGATCTGGTTGTCTATTTAATACAAGTTAAAGTGAAATGTCAGTAATTCCAATCTAATATTTGAAATGTTTTTACTCTCAAACTTGAATTTTAATCTATTTTGTAAAATTTTTCTATGCTCTAATTTTGAATTAATTTCTGTTGTTCTTTCTTTCTGAAAATACTACAAAACTGATTTAATACGAACTGTACTGATTCAATTTACAAGTTTCACAAATTCAGTAATTCTAATCTAATTAGAAAAAAACTGAAGATAGAATTCTCATTCCATCCTAATTAGGTAAAAAATGTGTGGCTTTAATTCGAGTTCTAATCTAAATTGGTTTAGCTATAATTTTAATCCTAATCTAATTTGAAAGAAAATGTATGGCATTCGAAAATACAACTGCATAGTATATTCACATTGAAATAAACGCGTTTTTTTCGGCTGACATTGTCAGGGGCAATCGTCAGCAATAACAGTACGATATTATGACTAGAGCCCGACCGATATTGGATTTCTGAGCCGATACCGATAAGGCCGATATCCAGTACCTCCACCGATAACCTCGATATATTCAGCCGATATTCAAAATATATGGAATCTAGCTCAAGGCCCATATTTAACACCTCAGAGCATTTATTTCAACAATTTTACAGCCATTGATATGTTTGAACGTGAAATAAATGATCTAGGGGCTATAAAAATTTATCAAAAGCACCAATCCAGCAGTTGCAGATTACAGTTCACGAAGCACAATTTCTCGGCTCTTTCTCCAAGGAGTGAACTTCTGTGGTGGTCTTTCATAAATGATGTATATAGTACTAAACACAGTGAGTAGTCTTTCACTTGGTACCATAGCTAGTGGCACAACAAGAATTGGAAATCTTTCTTCATTTCGGTTCCACCGCTCCCTTGCAGGGGATCTTTCCTTCAATTCAATGGTTTCACGGAATATTGATATTCTTCTGGCAGTGCACCTGGAGCCTTCAGCACATCATTAACAAATAGCTGAAGAGAATGTTGAAAACAACTCAAATTGTCCATGTCTGCAACTGCTCCACCCATCATCCTTGGGCCTTGACCATGACCAGCATTTCAACAATCAATTGATCAATATTTTACTCTCTTTTGTCAGAATTGGCCAATGTCATCATGGAATCAAAAATTTTCGTATCTATTATTGGCTTCACTCCACCTTTGCTTGATTTTCTTGCCCTCTATGCTCGCATATTTCCTATCATGGTGGCCCCGCCGGCCTCAATCAGGCGACTTCATACACAGTATGATTAGCTCTGTTGGTACCGAACCAATAGCACTATCTTCAGAGAAATGTTTCGGCGCGACGCTTTTCCCTGTCATCACGAGGGTCAGTCCAGCATGATTGAAGTTGTCATTTCTCTTACTGATTGAAATCTTCTGCAGACAATTGAGACAACTATCCATCCAGCTGATCTCTGTCTTTGGTGATCGATTATTGCAGGGGGATTCCCACGAAGTCAGTGGGGCATAACGGTGATCAGTTATCTACAATATTTTTCAGATAGGCATGCCTACTGCCCTGTATGCAGTATGCACTATATGCAGCTTGGCCATTCATTTTTATAATTTACTGTCCTCACGTCTTCTATCGACTTCTCCGTCTCCCTGCCACCATGTTGTGACGTCACGAAAATGACCGATATTTTTTTACCTTCAATGGCCGATACCGATATTTCTCTCCAAGCGTGATATCGACTCGATATTATCGGCGAGCCGATAATCGGTCGGGCTCTAATTATGACTGTTGATACAATGTTATTGCCAATTCTCTACTAGAGCTCCTTGGAGGTACAGAACTTCAACATACAATTGAATAGCATATTCATATTGAAATGAACCCGAATATTTTCGGCTGACACTGTCAAGGGTAATCGTCAGCAACCATTAGAGAATTCGTACTATTGATGAAGATTGCCCCTGTCGAGTGTCAGCCAAATATATTCGGGTTTATTTCAAATCGTAAGATATATATATGTTATTGATTCTACCAAATTTCCATACGTCGTAATATCACATTCCTTAGCTTACCCGAAATGGTTGATCTATCGATCCACGCAATAGCAACGCGCACACGTGACAAGGATTGTATCTCAATGCCCTGTTCAGATCGTCGACTGCCTTGTCTGAATCTTTTGTCGTGTTCCATAATAGAGCCCTGCGTAAAACAAACAATATACATTCGCAGGCTGGATAATAAGTCTATACCGAGCAGTTCAACAGATTAACCTTAGGATGGTACATAAAACAGACGGCTATTGTCCGTGTTATAACACTACAACCCATTATCCTCAGCATATTTAGTTTAGAATTGGATAGCTTATTTCAGCTACAGGGTTGGTTCTCACTCATTCTAGCTTGGGATATGTAAAATTCCAAGCCTAATTTTGCAATCCTGCTAGCCTCTATCATGATATAGGTAGGATTGCATTTAAAACGAATGGTGTTTTGAAACACTTTGTTCAAAATATGTTTTAATGCTATTCTAAAAAGAACAAAATTGTTTATTTTTTAAACGTATAATTATGCCACAGTTGTGTGAATATTTTCGAAAAACATGTAGTATGAGCCTACGGACGATATGCACCCGATATTGTCGACGTATACGATATGGAATGGTTGGAACCGTCGAAATAGTCGTCGGTACAACAGTTATATCAAGTATAGATCATTGGTACGAAAAGGATGTTTTGATTATGATGTCCACCGACCGTAAAAAAACGCATTACAATGCAGTCCCGATCAAATTTATTTTTGGTCGTTTAAGACAGGGGTCGGAAACCATTTTTGACATGGCAGCCATATATTAACCCTATATTTTCAATTTTAATGTCATTCCGCTGTGACGTCACATCTAAAGTTTCGTGAGGTCGTGGCTAATAAACAATAATAAAAAAACATGACTTAAACAAGTGTCATGTTTTAAGCATGTTTGTTTTAAATTTGATTTTTGTTTTAAATGCAACCCGACCTGTAGGCCTATCATGGGTAGGGTTGCATTCAAAACACACATGTTTAAAACAAGGCCCTTGTTTGAAACATGCGTTTTTTTTGTTTTTATTTTTTAAGCCAGGAAGTTACGAATGTTCAATTGTGACGTCATAATGGATTGACATTGACCATTGAAAATATAAGTTAAATATAGCTCCTTTGACGAAATATTTGTACTATTGCTGTTGAACAAACTATATTTTGAGGGTTCCAACCATCGCATATCGATATACGTCGGCTATATCCGGTGGTAATTGTCCGTAGGCTCATAAAACATGTTTTTGGGAAGTATTTACACAATTATAGCATAATTTTACAATTAAAAAAAAACACAATTTTGTTTTTATTTAAAAGGCGTTTGTTTAAAACACTGTTAAAACATGTTTTAAACAAAAGTGTTTTAAAATAATGTTTGTTTTAAATGCAACCCTAATCATGGGCATGGAAATGATATACTTGTACAGGTCAAACGCATCAGAGCATAACCCTACAGTACAGATTTAAGATAAAACCCATACCTACTAGTGCGGAGCGGATCGACAAATTCTCTGGTCCGGCTCCGATCCGATGTGCAATTCTCTGGTCCGGCTCCGATCCGGCTCCGGCCGCATCAGGAAAAGTACTGATCCGGCTCCAATCCGGTTCCGGCCAAAAATGAAAAAGTCCGACCAGAAACCCGGCTCTACTCGGTACGGAGGTTCCGTGAATTGATAAATATGCCTCGTTTATGTTCACACTGGCTTGGTGGTTATTTACGTGTGGTTGGTTGGTAGTTATATAGTTATAAAAGTTATGCTTATCCATAAAGATTCTGACCGGATCAAAAAAGTAGTGATCCGGCTCCGATCCGGTCCGGTCAAAATTGTAAAAATCCGGCCGGATATCCAATCCGGCTCCGGTCCATGATCTGCATAATACCTACCTTATGCAATAAAGGTCCGAGTTCCTAGTGTCGAGCACGACGGCTTTCTCGATGTCCACAAATGCTCTGGTCATGTCTCCCATCTTAGCATGCGAGAACGCGCGTTTGGCCAGTACCGGCGTTTGAAAGCAGGTGTTCGAATTGCACCCCGCCAAACAGCCATTCTGAAAACGCGATGATGAAATGAAAGACGCTAGAAACTAGAAAGTTTTCAGCTTTTCCGTATTAGGTATTAGATTATTGAATTCGCAAAAACTAGGATGTTGAACAAAATCCAGAATTCAAAACAAATACTACAAAAAGCGAACTGCCAGTTATCTAATTCTAATTTAGTCTGTGAAATGTTCCTATGCTCTAATTCTAATTCTAATATATTTTCTGTGCTTCCTGAGAATGCAACAGAACTGTTAAGTGCGAAACGATCCAAGCGCGGTATACAGGCATGTGAGATTCTCGTGCTTATGGAAATGAACTCTGTTTTGATATGAACCGAGCTTGATTTTCGTTGTAAAACGTACAAATTTGAGATTCAATTCCCAAGTGTTTGCGAATTCAGTATAATTCTAACCCTAATCCTAATCTAATTTCGAAAACCGGGAAATTTTCTAATTGTCAAACCCCGGGAGTGGATGGGATGGTGCATCAGTGTAATGGCGGACTATAAAATGAATACGCATTTGATGAGTAACTTTTCCTGGGGTTGTTTACTAGCCTATACTTTATTTATATTTACCTTATGAATGTTGACCGCTTTAATCGCTTGAGTATATGCTGCCACAGCTTCCCTGTGCCTTTGTAAATTTTGTAAGGCCAGGCCCAGATGATAATACGATTCGTAGATCAGCAGAACGTAGGAATCGGTAAGCGAAAATCCTTGCGGCATGTTCCGTCTGGATATCAGTTTCAGAAGGGCGTTGTACATTGCCACAACCTACTTGTTGAAAGTAATCGCATTGCTTATTCTTTAAAATACATAATCACAATTAGTTGCTGACGATCAGCCCCGGCGAGTGTCAGCCGAAAGTATTCCGGATTATAACATTATGATTATTCTATTCAAATGTATAATCATAATTATGACTCTTGTTCCATATAAATCCTTCATATATCGTACGAAATATGTTTTCAGATTACTTCCACTTCAACTTGAACACTTTTTGAGCTGAACTACTTCATTTTTCCATTTTGGATTTTGAAATGTAAAAAATAGTTTTGGGCTGAGTTTTCACGAGTGAAAATTGTCATAAGAACTGCTTTAACTGCCTGTAGCACGCTAGCGGAAAATATTTTATCAGATTCTATCTATTTTTACTGTCATGAAGGGCGATATTTTTTACCTTTTTTACCGAAATAACGAAAGATCTTGACCTGAAAAATGAAAATTTTGACATTTTTTGACGTTAAAATACTTAATTTTGAGAATATTTTGCCCTCATGTATGTAAATTAGGCGTTTTCGCACACAATGTTTGAATTGTACTTCATTTCTGGTTGGAACTGTCTGTCCTTACGAAGAAGTTTAGCTCGAAAAAACTTTTTGACTTAATACTGACAAATTGTTACATGATAAAACTCTATTTTAACGAAATCTGAGCCTATAAAGAATTCCAGTAGATATAATTAGAATTTGTTGTATTACAATTACAACGAAAGATACTTTCCGACATTTTCGGGTATAAAGTGTCTGTCCTTAGTAATTAGCTTGTCAAGAATAGAGAAAGAACGTTTAGGAGCAGTTGTCTGGCACTCTGAAGTTGTGCGTACACTGCTGGTGACAGACCTTGTTGCTTCATTCTGGCAATGTTGGCTCGGCATCAGCAATGCCCACGCAGTCTCGCTTCAGTTAGGATATTTCGATACGTTGAGCATAACACCACTGTGTCAACCTATTTGTTTCATTTGACCGTTTATGATTCACAGTGAGCAAACTATGGGCCGTCTACAACGGTAGGCCTATAATGTAGGCTACAAGCTGTAAAATCTGAGATGACAAGTCCACTGACAGCGCAAACGTCTCCGATACAAACGAAATGCAGGTGGCAAAATTTTTTTGACTTTGTAAACAATTTTGACAATCTTTTGACATAACACTACAATTATGACAAAATTTTGACTTTTTATGCTACCCCAATAAAAAACTCGCCCTCGTCATTAGTCACTTAGATACATCTTGCAATATCGAAAGAAGCCACCGCCGATTAACCGCTATAAGTATGCGACTCCTCTACCAAATCGACTTTTGAAGCTGCATAAATGAGTACTCTCCAAGACATTTCCTTTCCTAACTCAACGCGAAGTAAATTAGACATCTCTTGGAAATAGTTACTTCTACTTGTGATTGAGTAGTAATTTTCTGCGTTACTTCATATTCTATTTGAGCGGAAAAGCTGATTATTTTGACCACTTTTGGTGAGAATTTGTCAAACGCACATAAGACACCAATCATTCGCGGTATAAGCTACAGTAAGGGTAAACAAGTGCACACAATATCTACCTTTTCCCAACGCCCAGCTCTCTCATTAACAATCACGCTTCTCAGCAAGTGTTCAGCCTCTGATTGTATCTCCACCATCCTCTCCAAAGGCGTAGGACCCTTCCGTCTAGTCATTTGGACAGGAGAAGCCCTACTTTCCAGCACAGCACTTGTCATGGTCTTCCCCGTCTCTTCGCTCGCCACACTAAAGCAAGACACTCGTCTACCGTTTTCGTACGTGATCATACTGATAGCTTGACCTCAACCACACAATCGCACTGATTGAATCTTTTTGAAGTCTTAATTAGACAGCTTGATAATATAATTTCAATTCAGGGTCGCACTGGCAGCTTAAAACCTACTGAGTCACTGAGAAGCTGTTTCTCGAAAGTCTTTAAAGTCGAAGCCCTCGATGGCCTTACTGTAATACGATAGGCAACCCAAAGTATAAGCGAATATTTATATATTTCGTAATGTCATTCATCATCCATACAATACACGGTGCAACAAGCTTCGGAATATTGAGGTAACAGGATATGCTCCCTAACAATAGCGATAAAATGCCTTTTAAAAATAGATGAATGTATCGTGATATGATATGTCAACTTTGTTAACTTGTTTTGGCTTCGTATATATTATCATAAAATGGCTTATGATGTAATGAGACTTTAAGTATGTATTTATAATATCGACCCGTGTTTGTGGTTATCAACTTACGGTGTTTTAATAATTTTCACACGGTCGAATATGTATCGGGAGGCGGAGATCTATAGATTCTGAGCGACGCGATATCGACAATATCGTGCGTTTATATTTCCAAGCATAGTAAACATAAAATATCTCAGCTGTACAAACTACAAAGTCCAAATAGGTCCAGATAAACCTAAACCTAATTGATAACAAAACCGACTGAATAAGCCAAAATCATAAAGAAACCGCAAGTTAACATAAATCAACTGACTCAAACATTATCGGCACTGTGCAATCTGTGCATAATCAGATATTGGTCAAATTAACAAGGTATACATGTACGATGTTATGTTAGGGCTTGATTTCGCTTATCCACAGCATATCTTCGAACTATACTAGACTACGTGGCCATTTCTAATAGTCCGATGTTAAAATCTGCTCTAGTCTTCACGTCAATTAAATCCAACCCTAATTCCGCACCCATACCGGACAGTACGCAATAGATAGTAATACAACTCTATACATACACAGTCAAGCTAACAAGAAATGATGCCATGGGCAATAGAAGCAAAACTCAAGACTACACAACGCAATCTGACAATCTCGACGATGAGTATACCATGTTTCGGACAGTATATGTTTGCTGATAAACAACAGGTCCGGAACGAATTTGCTAGAGGCCGCAATATACGAACTTATGCTGGACAAATGTAAAGTGCTAGTTACTACATAAGGACAGTACAAACAGCGGTATCAAGATCAGTTTTAGGATATATATTACAATACACAGACGCAAATCCTAGGCTATATTACCTGAAACGAACCTTCTTCGTTTGTTTCTGTGATTCACAATTTATCTCCGTATCCATACCAGGGCTGTTGGCGGAAGGCATCACTTCTTAGGTAAACGATTGATAGCATATACTTCTCGTTTGCCAAATTAGTATCACCTCAATAAATCTCCGCATTTATACCGTTATATGATGAGGCAGCTGTTTCGATGGATACAGTAGTATGGGACGTAGTGTAATAAAGAAGGTTATGGCAACTTTTGATTGCAAAGCAAATATTTGGATTGGCCGGAATTGTATAAGACCATTAGGACACACAAAGCTATTTTACTGTTTGACATTTGACCGTAGTTTACAAAAGACGATATATCGACGGGTACATCCAGTCTTCCGTAGAGCACGCTTTATAAGGTGAGTATCGAATCGTGAATGCACGCGTAGTGACTTCTGTTTAGTTTCACAACTAACTCATATTTAATGTCTTAGGGGCGATCAATCGATACAAGCATAATGATGTTTATTTTTGTTTCAAATTCAGGAACTGTCATTTATATAACTTTGATCATGGTCAAATATCCTAGAAGCATTTCTCCGTAAACATTTTGGCATTTTCCCTCGCTCTCGTGCGTCCGAAGCAGGGTCTTCGCGGTCAACGCATAACCCAAAGCTCACTTTCAAACAGGGTTTGCACTTTGAGTCTTCATAAACATTTCTCGTACAACGTGTCCATTGTCAGGCCGCTTCCAAACCCGGGTATTAAGCGTCTACATGGGTTTCAATACAACTTGTGATACGGGCCAATTCATCACTACCCTTCATTCACAACAAACACCCTATTTAGATATCGATTGAATCCCCATTACGCAATTTACGGACGCAAGACTAATGCGCTTCATACCCCCGCGGAGTGCACGGACTACTTGTTCAGAACCCACACTCCAAGACATAGAAGATGGTCAGAACCGGGGCTATTACGCACTTCCATGGGTGACGTGACAGTTCTATTTTACATACTGTCCCAATTGCGTACAAAATACATGCCTACGCTGTATCTCTTGTAAGTACCCATCGTTAATAAAACGGGCGAAAGCTACTGGCTTAAGTGCTCATGTCTTGCTAAAATTCAGGCCGGATATGACTATAATCCCTTTGCGGCATGGAGCGAGTGTATATGGGTGACGTAATGGTCCGGTCCGTACGTGAGTAACGATTTTCATCAGATTCAGATATCATGAAGTCCGTATATGTTCAATGTCCATTGTCGAAACAATATAGGCACCAGCGTATCTAAAATTGAACCATGCGAAAGGCACCGCTATCATGCTTAATGCTCAATTGCTCATGGTCCGCACACATGATTGCATACAACTTCTAAAACTATATAGAGTGATCATTTGCAGCAGGTAAATATGAAGTTATGTGTTAGTATGAGATACTACTGAAAATCTTGGTCCAAATATCGTAACGCAACTTCATCCGGGATTAGTGACGAATCTTCCAAATTTAAAACGAAAATGTATTGTAGCAATTTATATTTTGCAATGTCATGAAACGATTATATTGTTTGTGAACCCGCGTTTTCGATCACCAAAAGGTCGACCACTATTTTTCTTATCTTTCGGAATGAATTTCTAAGCGATTAGCCATTTCACTTACTTGTAGATCCCAGATAATAGCAGGCTGGTAGATTTCGAGGCATAAGCAAAAATATTCCAAAAAAATTCCAACATCAATTTTTCATAAGAAGGTTCAGCTCCTGCCAATTTCGCCGTAATAATAATGCCAGGTTTGATATGCTCATGATTATGATCGTGCATAAAGTGTGGTAATCGTTTCCCCATACAATTGAATGGTATAGTTTACACTCACTTACAAGGGCCCCCGCATGTTCTCTAAACGGTAAGCCTGCAGTCGTGCCTAAAATTGAGGCCGCAAAGATACTAATGTCCTCGACCCATCACAGACTGTACGCACATCGCTCAGAAATGACCAGCTACCGATTCGATAATCTAGCACAGTTAATATTGCAGACTTTCAAGATCAAATTTTACCGAGAAAACAGCATATAAGGTTCGGTAGCAAAATTGCAGAGCAGGCAGTTTACCAGGACTTATTATACCCCGGATAAGTGAGGAGCCATAATTCTGTCAGCACAATACTTAGTATTTATCAGAGCAGTAGTTGGCTTAAAGACGCATACAACAGACCTGTAGTTCATTGCATCTTTGTAGCATAATTCGTAGAATATAAGTCATACTGCCGCGGTCTTTTTAACCATGGTGGTCTCAAAGTAACATGTTTTAAACGACTACTTCCACGTTTAACCTACTTTTATCGTGATCCAGCTTCCAAATGCCAGCAGTGTCAATACATAACATATTGTATATCTCAGAAGCCTCCAGCCTTGTTCAAGACTTACTTCTATGCAAGAAATGAATCTATAACTTGATGTCCCTGATTCACAGAAACTGCAAACAGTATACATAACAACAATTTAACAATTCCTACATTCAAGTAGGCCTATGTCCATTTTCACTAGATAAAAAATCATATTGACGATGGTAATTTCAAATCATTTCAGGTAACACTATGCTGTTATTCTCGGTGTTTGTGACTATTGCTTGCCTATTACTGAGTTGGTTAAAAATGGGATTGCCTCGGATCAAATTGCGCAGTAAGATGCTGCAAAGCAGGAAACAAACAAGTTACGTCGAAATACTGCCGATCGGGCCACCAAAGATACCCATCATCGGTAGCTGCTACGTATTTCGTAACGGGTTGGCCAACACCATCAACAGACTGAGTCGAATTTACGGGAGTATTTTCACCGTTTACACTCTCAGGTGATTATTAAAGTGCAGCTGTACAGAAATATTACTCGAAGCCGTAAAACTTATTCACTATTATATACGTGGCGATAAGTACCACTCAGGAACATTACTGCATGCGTAAAGCGTGCCCATAGGAACTTGCAGAACGGATCTAGTGTCAGAATTCCAAGTCTTGTTGATGTTGATGGAAACGATTAAAAACGCGTTGTTCTGTGAGTTTTGAGTATCGGTTTTGTGTAGGCCTATGTTCGAAATCCGTTCGCCATTTAGAAAACCATTGTTTGGTACACAATATATATATATAGGATGTAGATTACTCGACGAATTTGTTGATTGTCGAGTGTCATTACATAGATATTCATCGCATTCGGAACTGCAGTCAGGCTGCTAACTATGCCATATATTGAAATGGTAACGAGGAGTGATTATGTTACTTTAGTGTAGGGTACCCAACCTGGGGGCCTTGAGCATTTTCTAACGGGCCAATGAAAAGATTTATCATATCTAAGTCTGATCTTTTAATATATATTTTCATCACATTTCCTTGCAGTTCCCCGACGATTTGCGTCAACAGCACTGATCTTATAAAGAAGATATCGCTCGATCCCAGATTTCAAAGTCGACCCACGATGCCAAAGATTAGCAAGCATTTCGATGATGCGAGAGGAACCAACTGCGGTCAGTTTTGCACAATTAATCTGCAACAGGCTTACTCTCCTTGGGAAATAAATTCACGGTTCGGATCAATGATAAAACATGGTATTCTACTAACTACCGAGGAACCATATTCACACAGTTTCAAACGAATACTTTCACCTTGATAATGCTACCCCTGAATTACCTCCCAGTAGCTCATACGCATTGATGACTGTTTCTACCAGCTGATTACTACTACGTACCATTGATCACGAAGTCGCTAATAGCGGCTATGCAGTTAGTTTTGTTGATCAGAAATCAATTAGCTTCCCGCATGTTCTAACATGTATTGTGCAAGTCCTAGTTGTTTTGCGAACAGGTAGACCAACTAATTATGAGTTATTGCCATGCTTGAAGATTGCATAAGAATCGCTAAAAATGTACCCGATCCCCTACGGCTATTTTTTTTATACACGTAACCTTATTCATGGAGTGTGGATGCCGTAACTGTATCACCTTCGCAGCATCTAGCGGAGATATCCGTCTAAATATTTTGCCATTTTTTGTTTTGGGAAACATGTTAGTTCGGTCTCAACGGATTCTTTGATCTGATCGCATATTCGGTCAGCTATGAATCTCAGCACAACATATAGCGGGCTTGGTAATCACCAAGACAGTGCCGGATATCAAAAGGTCTGCACGCAAAGAAATTGTGATCCATCGTTATTCAATCAACGTGTACATGTACTTGTATAAATGTATACTTTTCCATCTCTTCTAGTAGGCCTATAGCTGACGATTACAATTGACGAGTGTCAACCGAAAATATTCGGGTTTATTTCAATTTGAATGCAAAATTCAATTGTATTTTGAAGTTCTGTACCTTCAATCAACGAACGTTTGTTTAGGAATCATAATGTGCAACGGCGCGACTTGGAACCGAAATAGAAGTCTGGCCATGCGTCACTTGCGATCTAATCTGGCTGGTTCGTTCGGGGAAGATATCTGTCAAGAAGAGATCAGCAGATTCATCGAAAGGATTGCGGATCTGTCCGCGAACGGCAAGGACGTGACTCCCCACTTGGAGGTGGTGGTGGTAACAGCAAGCGTATTGACTCGTCTCCTTTTCGGGGCATTGCCGCCCGTCAATCGTCCGTGCTTAAGAGACTATTGCGTAAGCTACACTTCGTTCGAACCGCGATGCCAATTTATTTTTATACGCCTCAGGATAGCGCTGACATCCTTTTTGGTACGTGGGGCTTGATCATTCAGATGTTCGCGTTGGTAAACGAACCTTACTAGGTTCTGTTGTGTGAAAGGTTTTGTGAAATGCCATTATTTTCCAGTAATCTTAACATCCATAAACAAAATAATTCGCATTGCAATTTCAGACAAGTTGCAAAGATCGGTATAGTGAGATCTGACCACTCGTGAAAATATTTTAGACGCAGTTCAAATACGACCACACTCTGCGAAAGTGGCTGTATTTGTTCTAATAAAAACCACAAAATATTTAGCGTCGATGGATTAGTTAGACTTCTCTTTATTATTATTGCATTGTCACATTTTCAGAGAGAACTGATGAATATGCTCCACGGCGGATCATCAATTGCACTCACCATAACACTTTTGAAGTACGCGCCTTGGCTCAGACTGTTTTCCCTCCCCGGGTTGAAGGTCGTGGAAAACTACAATCAGCGATTGGACGAGCTATATTATTCTCTATCAAAAATGGTATGCGGGTAGCCTATTACAATCGACGCACAAACAAATTTTCGTAACACCCATGATTTTACCTTGCGTTTCTTCGAGATTTCCGAGAATCGCAAAATCGATGAAAGTTATCGAACATTTTTTTTCATTTACGAACAGGACAGTAGCAAAGCGACGCAGCACCAACCGCCAGGAAATGCATTTACAGATGTATATTTACGATGCTTACAAGACCAAGGAGATGAAGCATCAGACCGGTAGTGCAAAAATACATAATAATGATTTAACATGTGTAAATCACAGCTCCTGTCAAATGAAATACATTTGGACACTATTTCAATTATATTCTAATCATCTGAATAAGTCCAAGTTCCCAAACTCTCATCAATTGCACAGTGCACACCCTTTCAATATACAATATACATGCATGCATAACTTTTTACTCCTAAAAATGTGAATCCAAAGTACATGTGCAACTGTCTGTTGAGTATAATTTTTTGAATAGAATTCATAACCATAGGTCTTACTGCACAAAATAAGCTTTATTTGAAATAATTTGCGATACATAAGCTCTAATAGAGGATATATTCTATGTATTGAAATTTCCCAAAATATTGTACAGGTGTGCATGTATACTGTGGAGCAGTGGCTCTTCGCCGATGAGCCTGCCTCAGGGGTCCCACCAGAGGTCAAAACACACTCTCATCTCACACATATCATTCGCGATGAAACGCCCTTGACCATCATTGGTTGCAGACAACCAGGCCCGATCAATATTCGAATTGTGACTGTTATGATAGTACGTCGTGTGCATAGTTGCGTAAGCAGGAGAAGTTGACATTCGAAATCGAAACCCGTACCTTCCAAATGTTACTTCTATCTCCAGTAATTAGAAGCCCGTTGTTATTAAGCAATCTCGCTGTTGCGTTTCGACCGAAACAATACAATGACACTTTCCAAGGTGAAGCATCGCATTTCAGAACCGGTATCTGAATGGGAACAGCAGAAGTGTTTTCGTTTCGTGTGCAAATTACTTGTTAATGGTTTCGTTATTTTAACAGACTGTTGATGAACAGTTCATTTTGGGCACCAGTAATCTACTAGCTATTTCAGTGGTTCTCAACCTTTTGTCTTCGCGGACCCCTTCCGATCGTCACGGACCACCGCGGACCCTCAAGTTGTAGTTCAAATTTAGCCCAATTATCGTGCAGCGGTCATCTGTCTTGTGCCAATAAGTAATAATCAGCAACAAAATGATCTTTCTTGAAAATAACATCATACTATTTATGTAGAAATAGGGAAGACTTTTATTATTTCAAAGCGAATTCTGCAGCTACATTTCTTGAAAAACCACGCCGTCGATTTGACATGAACGAGTGTCGAAAAACCATTAATTTCCGCAAATATGGGCGATGGCGTATCAATAAGGCGTAACGCTTCAGACGACACCTTTCGGTATTATTGCAACATATGTGGCATCAATAGAACGTCCGACTTGGTCATTTCTTTCTCGTAGCTGATATTGGCATTATTCTGGAATAACGGTTATGCATATCACAGGAAAAAATGGGTTTTTGCAAACAAATTTATTCCATAACCCTAATAAAACTCTTAACAGCAATATGTTTGTATCAATATAGGCTATTGGAAATCTGGCGATTAAAATGAGTTTGCACACTAGAATATTTCATCTCAGATGGTCATTCTGTTTATCTGAGTCCTGAAGTTTTAGTAGCTATGAAGCGAAACTGCTTCGTGATTTCACTAATTTAAAAAATACAAAATATACGTTAACTGTCTTGAAAATTTGGAGGCTTCACGGAATGCCGAAAAATACTTCGAGCACCCCTCGGTCGAGAATCAATGAGCTGTTTAGTTAGATATGAGTATTGTGGTAGTTTAGTATTCATGATTCAGCGAAAATCTGGAGTTCCGCGAAGGCTTGCAGATTAGCGTAAGTCGTTCGCGGGTTAATAAAGGTTGAGAACTACTGCTGTAGTATTCGTTTCAAGAAATCGTTGTCCATTTGCTTTATCCGTGAAGCAATGGATTTTAGAGTGTCTGACATCATCCTTGTATTCAACATCACCCTCAACCTCGTATTTAAGGAGAGCAATCGAAGATTTGCTGCTGATCATAAACGATCTCTACGTCGGCGGAACAGATACAACAAGTTGCACCGTTTTACACGCGCTCCGTGAACTCGCATTGCATCGGGACTATCAGGGTAAAACATGAGAAAAACATATACAACTATTGATTACACTGTATTTTTAATGATTACAATGGATATTTCAGAAAGGATCTTATCTGAAATAAGAGAAACTCAAGCTAATGGAGGTGGAATTGAAACAACCGATCGCGTAAATATGCATTTCACGAATGCATTCTTGCACGAAGTACTACGGGTGGAGCCGGCTGCCTCTGCGGGTACTATACGCATAGATTATGTCTCACACTTGGCTTCATGTACTTGAGATATAGTGATATTACTTTTGTAGAAACGAATAGCTTCATGGAGGTACAAAACTTCAATATACCATTGTATATTAGAATAAAGCCGAATATTTTCGGCTGACACTCGTCCGGTTGCTGATAATTACACCTAACGAGTGTCAGCGGAAAATATTCGGTATATTTCAGTATGAATATGTTATTCAATTGTACACGTGAATAACCGCCGCAGAGGCCACCATAATGGCAAATTGCATCGCTGTGAATGGATACAGTATAGTACCGGTCTGCATAGTTAATATTATTATGATGCGAAAGAGAAACGGAGATCATCATCATTGGTTTATTGGATTGGAGATTGGAAAGAGTATATAGCCACAGTCATCGCGTTTTATCTTTCATATCTGCTTTTGGGTTCTTAGTTCGTGTTCATAGAGATTCTTTGTTTAGAAGTTAGACTTCGCGAATCATTCATGTTTTCACTCCATCCCTAACACCAACCAATTTTTGTACAATCATATAGGAATACCTCGAATTGTCAAGGAAGAGGCGATCATTAACGGAATGAGGTTTCCTAAAGGAGCGACGGTACTTTGTAATATATATGGAGCTCACCGGGAAGAGAAGTATTGGCAAAATCCTAATGTCTTTTACCCGGAAAGGTTCCTCGATAAAGAAGGAAAGTTTTGTCGAAAAGAACATTTGCTGTCGTTCAGTTGTGGTGAGTTTCTTTAGTAGCAAATAGATCGCATATGTTCTCCACACTGTTATCTTCAATTAATTCACAGGTAGAAGAAGGTGCCCCGGAGAATTTCTGGCCATGAAAGAGATATTTTTGATTGTCGTTTACCTTGTCAAAGCCTTTGAGATTTCACCCCCGAAAGAGGAAAGATTGAACATGGGAATGTTATACGGATTCACTAGCTTCCCACAGCGATTTAAGCTGTGCTTTCATCCTAGAAATTACTTATCAAAATCGTGAAGGACGTACACCGCAATAGAATTTTTGCCAAACCAAAACGGTTTGTAATTTGTGATGATAAAATGCAACTTCACTTGACAGACACCATTGAGAATATAGATCTAAATTTTATCTTCTTATTAATGATGCTTGTGAGAATAACAACTGAATATGAGTGTAAGATAAGATAGAGTACACCTACTTTTCAGCGCGGTTTTAAGCTACGTATTATACGTTCGTATTATATAATATGTTGTATTTTTTCCTTTCTCGATCTCGCTAAATTTTTCAAAATGCAATATGTCTTATCATGTAATATTTCTTCAGCGTTGCATAATGTATTATTTTTCATTTTCGATCGTGAGTTATAATGTACAATGCCGTATGTCACAAGGAGATAAGATATCATTTCTGAAGTATTCTACCTTTGAATACCATAATTGACAGCTACAGTGACAGCTAAAAGAATACTACCTGGATAGCGGGAAGACTGTTTCAACCACTTGAAATGCTTGCCATGAAAATATGACTTAACCTGATGTAAATATCGATCGCGAATGTGAACGGTACATTGTTTCGAGCATTTGGCTGAGATAACAATATGGATTTGCCAAGATCATGGTTACAATCGGGAATGCTATTATTAATCAAAAAGTGCCTTCGAACACAAAAATATCTATTTTGAATGCAGGCCCGCGCTTTATTCTCGTGTTAGACGTAAGGAGATATCATCTCGCTCGACATTTTAGTCAAATTTTCATCTTATGCAACATAGCCCTCGGCAATACCGCCCAATTTTACTCAAAGAGTAGGAATCTATTTAGCAAGTCATGATGTACACGTCCTGTATATATGGCACCGATCCCTTACTTCAGCAAGCACTTCTTCGACCACTGAGCTTCGAGTTGCTACCGACGATCTATATCTTAAACAACCTGTTACCATGCCGGGAAACGATGCCGAAAATATCTACAAAAATGACTTGGATTTGCTCTCCCCTCAAAGCGGAGACGTTTATTTGGTGGCCTACCCAAAAGCAGGTAAGGATATACAGTAATTATTACAAAATTTAGATCACAGACAACATAGCCGACGGGATGGTGCAGCAGTGGTGGGGCGTGCGAAATGTGGGAAATTACATATTTTTTTTGTCCTTGATAACACGATACGATTTGAATCGAGTCATTTTCAACCCCCGAGTCAAGTCCGAGTCTGAGTCGGGGAGCAGAGGGTTGAGTCCAAGTCATAGGGTTAAGACTAGATTCCGAGTCCAAGTTCACTGTTAAGTTTCGAGTTCAAGTCTGGTTCAACTCACTTCTGTGAAACTGTTGGGGATATCGGAGGCCTCGGATTCATAATATGCTAATTTTTCTCACTCTGAACATGTTTATTCAAACGTATAAAAGTCCGTTTCTGGGCCTATTTTTCAATTATCGGTCCTGATATACGAGACTCGAATAAGTCATGTAGAATGTGTCGAGTCATATCACTTGGTCGAGTCATGCGGAATGACTCGGTCAGCGGTCACAAGTCGAGTCAATACACAAATTGCTTTGAGTCGAGTCGAGTCATTTCTACTTTTAAAATAACTCAAGTCAAATCGAGTCAACGTAAAATTGTGATCTTGCTTTAACCTTGTATATTTCATTCAATCAGGAGTGACATGGATGACCGAAATCGTCACCGCAATTTACCGCGAATACGCGGTCGAAAACAGGAGCGTCGGAAGGGAGTTCAGCAACGCAGTGCGAGCTCATGCTTTTTGCGACGTGTGCCCGATGGCTCGTCGCCGAAATGTCCACAATCAGAGCAAAGGCAACACGAACGTAGTCGGTTTCGACGCAAACGGGAAAGAAGTTTACGAAAATGACGAGCAGAAGAGACGAAGGATCATCAGTTTGCATTTTCCGCTTAAAAGGATGGAGAAAATGATGCCGGAAGTTTTCACCGACGACGGAGTGAAAGTAAGGGCCCATAGTGAGAGACACCATATACTTGACCAACTCAATAATTCTAGTTGTTGAATTATACTAATAGGATGGAAATGTCTGTATTCTAATTCGAATGTTTCCATGCTCTAATTTTACTTCGAAACAAATTTCTGGTTTTCCGGAAAATGCTGCAGGAGAACTCTATTGTACAGAACGAGCCCAAGCTTTGTGTACAGACATTTGGAGTTGTCACGCTTATGGAAATGAACTCTAATTCGATATGAACTGAACTTGAATTTTCTTGTATTTCTTTAAAATTCGGAATTTAATTCCATTTTCAAATTTTTTTCGAATTCAGTAATTTTCAAATGTCAATCGAAATTGGAATAAACGATGTAGCTATAATTCTAATACTAATCTAATTTTGAAAAGTCCAAAATAATTTAGATGCTTAACTCTAAGAGACACAGTGTGCTGGTTCTCAGCCTTAAAGTTTTCAGGGTGGTTACGTGGACCGCCTAATCAGGACATTTCGAAGAGCTGATGACCAAATAAAACGTCATCACTTTCGCCCAGATCTCAAATGTCTCTTCAATTCTCTACTAGTTGCCAATGATTACCCTTGACGAGTGTCAGCCGCAAATATTCGGGTTTATTTCAATATGAAAATAATATTCAATTGGATATTGAAGTACCTCCGAGGAACTTTAAATATGATAATACCACTATCTGCAGCAATTTTCTTTAATTTAAGATGCATTATTACCAATCCACAAAATTCTCACTTATTATCTTCGCTTAACAGTTTATATACGTCGCAAGGAATCCAAAAGACATCGCAGTGTCCTACTATCATTTTCACCGTATGAACGAGGCCCTCCCAACACCCGAATCTTGGGAGCAATTTCTCGACGACTTTGTCAAGGGCGATGGTAAGTCAATGACATTTTCTTAGTAATAATGTATAGCGCAAAAGGATTATTTATGGTATGTTGAAGATGATTAAGCCATCAAATAATATTTGTATTATTATTATTTAAAGTGCGATGGGGATCCTGTTTGGAGCATATGCGTGAATGGAACAAGAAGCAACACGACCTTTCTGCTGCAGGAAAACGTGGCCAACTACTATGGCTCACGTTTGAATCTTTAAAAAAGGTACATAATGTTCCACATAGGGTATCTATAGCTGATGGGTTAGTTTTGATACTAAACGATGTGGATTTTCATAGGACCTGCATGGGGCAATGCGCCTGATAAGTAATCACTTGGGACTCAATCTCTCAGACAAAGGACTCGCAAACGCTGTGAAAAGATGTACCTTTGCTTCCATGAAGGCTGATCCCAACCGAAATCATAGCAGGAACACGATTTTCAAGGGTGATTTCTTACGAAAAGGTAATATTTGACTATGAGAAGTATTAATAGAAAGATGTGTGCCTATAATTTTAACTTATATTCAGGAAAAGTTGGTGACTGGAAAAGCAAATTCACAGTAGAACAAAACATAAATTTCAACAAACTAATGGCGCGTGAGCTGGGAAACAACTTCAGTCATCTCCGTCTGGAAGATGATGAAGTGTGATCGATGACAATGACACGCATACATTTATTTTGTTGCCCGCATTTCGAATGATTCTCATTTGTACATATTCGTCGCAGTGGAATCAAAGTGACTTATGCCCAGTTTTCAAATTTGGAAGGTCCATTAAAACTTGAAAATAATCAAGTTTTTAAAAGATTTTCATTCTTTTTCGGCCATATCTTGGCCATGGTTATGTCTGTTTCATTAACTCAAAGTTAATCCGGGCCATATATGTCTGAGAAAAGATGAAAACCTTACGTAAAGTCAATTTTCTCAAAATGAGTAAAACGGCCATAAGTCACTTTGATTCCACTGCGACGACACACTGTATTTATAGCATCCGACAATCTGTACATTGAATCGGACACGCACCCAATGTCGCGTGCCCTATCATTCACATAAAGTCAAAATCATGTCTTTTTCCAGTATCTAATTCTACATGTTATAGCAATGTCTTAAATGTCAATACATCTCAATAATTTTTATAAATTATTATTATTTCGCAAGCGTTTTCTGCATAATGGATTGAGTTTTATTTTATTTGATGTCATTGCTTATCGAACCTTTATTCATGAACATTTGAACATGTACAAGGAATAATAAAAATGTATCTCTCGAGATTGATCGCACAGTAATGCAGCGGTTGGCAACGCTAAGATCTACGTGAAATAAGCTATATCGCAGCTTCTTTCGTTGCCGTATTTGGTAGCACTGATTGCCGGCAAATTAAGACTGGTAAATGCTGAAAATAATTTACCCAGAGCATTGCGCTGACTCGACCACAAGAATCTTGTAAACACCAAGGAAATATTAGGATGTGAGGTACAGAGATGTAAAATGTCCAGGCGATAAACCATCCAACGACAATTATACAAATCAAACGAAAGTGTTGATTTCGAGATACATATTGAACGATATATGTATAATATGGAATAATAATTACAGAAGCCTAATCTGGCATAACAGAATTTAACTGAAACATCTGAAATCGTCAGTGACTTGCGAAATTTGGGAGAAGATATGTCTTAGATTATGGAAAGATATTGATTTAAGAAGTTTAAAAATATTTTTTCAAGAAGCAGCGATAAAATACCCATCGTAGTTCGAAACATTTTGTGGAAAATAACCCGAGATTATTTTAATGGGGAATTGTCGATCTAAAAGTACCTGCAAATAATTTAACATGAATTATTATAAACCGCTGCAGTCATGGAAACATGTTCCAAATGGTTTCGGCATTTATTTCGCGCGCAGTGCAACAAAAAAATTCGAGATTTCACAGATTTTGTCGAATGTAAATTTGCAATGAGAACTGGATATCTAGAACTGTTGTTCTATTATATATTCATAAGTCCATATTGCGCCCTCTACTGCGACGCCATTTTCTTCAACGCTACCCATATTGCCCCTGAACCTTTCCGCCCCCTTCAAAATCCAAATCGCCCCTTGGGGAGCGCTGGGGTCAAGGTCAAGAAACACTGACATAGCCTATTCATGTTGAAATAAATCCGAATAAATTCGGCTGACAGTCGTCATTCACTAGTAATTTCAGGCCGATGACGTCATATTTGGTGATGCAATAGAATGTTCTTTCCAATTCTCTACTAGTTGCTGACGATTACCCCTGACGAGTGTCAGCCTAAAATATTCGGGTTTATTTCACTGTGAATACATTATTCAACCGTATATTGAAGTTCTGTACCTCCAAGAAGTTTTTTATACAGAAATAATATTACGGCTTCGCAAGAGTGAAATCGATCTCAACTATGGTCGCCTGGTATCAAATTATAGTCGGCATATTCATATGCTACTCTTTTTGAATTAATATTGTGTATTCATTCGGTTGAATTGTCAGAAAGTCAGAGTACCAATTAAACGAGGCTTCATTTAGACCTTGACCAGCGGGACCAAGGTGGTCCAGGATCAAATGTCCTCAAGCATGGCCATGTCTCAAGCCGTAATTCCCTGCCATACTCATAGAATGGTGAAGAGAGCACATTACCACCAGTGACATATCGCGCCCCCGCCCCATAATTGATCGCTGATTAGATTACATAAGCTATACGCTAATTTTCCAGCGCGAAGCTGCTGCAAGTATATTCTGTATGTATTTTTCCTGGTAGCTAGGTCAAGTTTTTGCAACTTTTGCAACTTTTTTTACAACTTCCGGCAGCTTCCAAAATGCTCAGAAAATATGTAGTATGGTGTTTGAGCTGTTTGGACGAATCTTTTGTAGCTTCTTCAATTTTTCATGCAACTTTTTGCAAGTTTTCCCATTTTTATGCAACTAACTTTTTACTGGAAATATTTGGCACCATGCAAATAGATCGCTCGATTATTCCACTGTCGTTTAAATTTGAGGTCCTTTCTGATTTGACGTACATTTGGATTAGACCGCCCAAAATTATATTTTCAATGGGTCAATTTTTCAGGCCATTGATTTTGTTGAAGTCGCCAACATTGAGTTTACTACAGTGCCTTGCATACGGAACGAGTCGAGTATCTCATACCCTAATAATTTCAAGGAGCTTGTCCATAAATGCCACTTTTTAGTGCAACTTTTCTGAAAATTAAAGGCAACTTTTCGATGCAATTTTTGTGACAAATAAGTGCACCTTTCCACGGATTCGACTGTAACAAAACTTGCCCTAGTGATAGCTTTAACACGCTTTGCACGATGTCCAGTTACAACACCGCCGCAATAAAATTTACATATATGTATTCCATCTGTGTAATGTCAGACTATATTGTCGGTTTTCACAGATTTTATAAGCTTCGTGACAAATGTTCGGGTTCTTCTGCAATAAAGCCGCGGAACATGCTGAGGAAACACCAAACTAGACAACTAGAAGATTTTATAAATTAGAATTGAGTTAGACTGTTTTTTTTTCAAGTTAGATTATAATTAGAACTATATAGCTACAGCTTTTTCGAAGTAAGATTAGAACTAGAATTATTTAATTCGCGAAAACAAGTTCATAGTTCATATGAAATCAGATTCCATACTCATAACCAGTATAATGACAAACGTCTGTGCAGCAAATTTGGCTCGTTGCACCAAACAGTTTTCCTGTATAGCATTTCGCGAAAACCAGAAATAATAATGGAATTAAGATTAGAGCATACAAACATTTCACAAATTAGATTAGAATTAGAATTAGAATTAAAATCAGAGCATAGAAAGATTACACTAATTAGAATTGGAGCAAAGAATCATTTCAAAAATCAATTTGGAATTAGATCCCTGGCATTTCGCACTAATGAACTAGTTTTCCATGTCTGGTAAGTATACCCTATGAGGGAACGATTAAAATGATAGAAACACCTTATAATAAAATCTAGATTACGAAATGATAGGTAATTGCTAGATTGCGAAACGGTATTTTCAAACGTTATGGTGGGCCATATTTACTGTGATGAAATATTTGATATGGGCGACAATGTGGCGTGAGCGGAACCAAGCATACGATTAACTAAAATATCTTCACTGATACTTTCGTGCAAATATATTTGTCACTCCATAACTACGTGCGCGAAGCGCAACGAAATTTTTGGGCTTTACTTGATTTTATGAGTATTTAATGTTGGTACTCCGTGAAAACAGACCCGAAATTCCTCAGGCCATCTTCCCGATTGGAGGATTACACTACTTCTACTTGACAAACTGAAAATAGCGAAAAAGTAAGTCAGTAGATCACAAAATATTATGAAGTAGAAGTAGAAAAAAAATCGGATCTACTAAGTAAGTACTAGAAGTAGAGGAAAACTACTTGAGTACTTCAAAAAAGTAGAAGCACTTCGTTACTGACCACCTCTGCGAATAATAGTTATTATCAAGTCCTTAATTCGAACGTACGCATCAGTGGAATAGTGATGAAGAAGATTTTTGATTCTAGAAATAATGAGCCTCAATTACCTGTGTAAATACCAATCATTCTGTTGTTCTTACTGTTATTACTTTATCAACTGATTCATCGGTATTTTCTGGATATTAATGATGAATTTTTCAAAGATCTTGGGACACTGTTATTGCATTGATGTTGATGTCAATGCTGTATGGTTTTGCGTTTACGCTGTGCTCGATTCGGAACCTTCAGCTCAACTCAGTATATATTCAAAGACTCTTGGAGGTACAGAACTTCAATATACAATTTAAAAATAAATAGGACATTTTTGCCGGACAGCAAAACGAAAGTATATTTGTTACGTTTGCGTTCGATGATATTTTACATTTCCACGGTAGTTTATTACAAAAATTACAAGAACACACACAAAAACAAAAAATCAAATTTACTTTGTAGATTCAGCCAATGAATACTTTGCGGTTTCCTCAACTTTTGCCAATAAGGAATGATCATTTATAACGAGATCATGAAACTGTTTAACTAAATATCATTGGCATTAGATACAACCGTTAGTATTCTCAAAACATATTTAACTAATAGGGCTGGCTGCAGTATTTTTTTGTAAGTATAAGTCTTAAAAGTTTACGAATCTAACTCAAAAAGCGAAAAGGGGGGAGATTTGGGCGTTTTGGAGGACGATATACTCTTCTTGATAAAAGACGACAAATCCTATGAAATGATTTTTTGGATAATTCGAAAAAATTTGGATATGCGATTTTGAACGAGGTTAACACATGACGGGTGGGGAAAAAAGACTTGTTATGTCAATGACGCTCACGATAATTTCGGTAGAAAGGCTGACCTAAATAAGTAATTCGTCAAGGAAAATACCAATTTAAAAAAAATGCAATGTCACGTCACGAATTGGCAAATATCGAACTAATAACTCACAATCCTAGGGATACCTCGAATGGTTCAGGAAGAGGCCATCATTGACGGAATGAGATTTCCAATAGGGGCAACCGTACTATGCAACATATATGGAGCCCACCAGGAAGAGAAGCATTGGCAAAACCCAGATCTCTTTTACCCGAAAACGTTTCTTGATGAAGAAGGAAAGTTTGGTCGAAAAGAACAGTTGCTATCGTTTATAGCTGCGGTGAGTTTGTTTAGCAAATAAATCGCATATGTTCTCTACACTGTTATCTTCAATTAATTCACAGGTAGAAGACGGTGACCCGGAAAATTTTTTGCAATGAAAGAAATATTTTTGATTGTGATTTACCTCGTCAAAGCGTTTGAGATTCCACCGCCGAAAGAGGACGAACTGAACATGGGAATGTTATACGGATTCACCAGCTTTCCGCAGCAAAATAAACTTTGTTTTTATCCTCGAAATGAGATTTAAAAGCAGATAGTTCTGTAAATTCAATGAAAAACACACACCGTGATTGAAATTTTGCGAAACCGAAACGGTTTGTGATTTGCGCTGGTTAAATGCCTCTTTACTTGACACCAATGGAGAATATAGATCTGAAGAGGAATTTTATCCTTTAAATAAATATGCTTGTGGGAATATTAACTGAATGTGGGTGTGAGATAATACAGACTACTTTTCAGCGCCAAGGTTTGTAATATGTCATATTACTTCGTACGATATAATTCGTACAGGAAATGCTGGATTTAATCAATATAGCCTGTCGCATTCTGTAATATTTCTTCAGCGTCGTACAATGTCTTATTATCCATTTGCGATCTTGAGTTATACTGTCCAATACTGTAGCCCACGTTCGATGGTGATGATGATAAATAAAATATCATTTATATATAGTATTCTAAGTTTGAGAAGCAAATTAATTGACAGCTACAATAACAGCTAAAATGATGACTAACTACATAGCGGAAAGACAGTTTCAACTACGTTAAATAAGCCTATAAATAAATACCAATCGTAAATGTGGACGGTAAATTATTTCGAGTATTCGTCAAAGATAGTCATATGGAATTTGCTAACATCATGGTTACGATCGCGAATGCTATTATTTATCAGCAAGTGCCTTCGAACACACAAAAATATCTATTTTGAATGCAGATCGTGAGCAAAGCAGACCCACGCTTTATTCTCGTGACGGACGTATAATATCGTCTCGCTCGACATTTTAGTTAAAGTTTCAGCTTATGTAACATAGCCCTCGGCAATAATGCCCGAATTTACTCAAAAAATATAAGAGTCTAGCAAGTCATGATGTCCACATCCTGTATATATGGCGGCGATCCCTAACTTCAATCAGCGCTTCTTCGACCACTGAGCTTCAAGTTCGAACGACCTACATCTTACATGCAAACCGTCACCATGCCGGCCAACGATGTCGAAAATATCCACAAAAATGACTTGGATTTGCTTTCCCCTCAGAGCGGGGACGTTTATTTGGTGGCCTACCCAAAAGCAGGTAAGGGTATCTATAGTAATAGATCTGAAATTGCGATCACAGTCACCCTATAGCCGACCGACGAGGTATATCGAAACACTGATACAGTGTTTCTTGGGCTGTAGGTTAGGGTTGTTCAAACATAACTTTTTTTTTCAGATTTTTGCGGCTATTACCTAAATTGTTAGGTTGGCTGCTGCACACCAATTTGCATCAATTTCAACGAGTAGAAGCCAAGCTATTAGAGGTTAAATTTTTTAAATTTATTATAAAAAAAAATTATTTTCAAATTTTACTGACGAACTAATTAAATTGTTAAGTTGTCCACAAAAACAATGCATAACAGGTTTGAATCTAGGTCGTAGCTCGTGGTTTCAGAGCCCAATATTGCGATCCATATACGAACTCTTACAGCAACGATTATTGTGGGAGGATCGCTTGTTTTATGTGATGGAGCACGCCATTATAGTATCAGTTTACTAAATAATTTCATCAGAATAGAAACACCACAAGACTCCGATACAATGAAAAGATAGGAAGGTGTCGAAAACACTTGGGTTGGTCTTTAAATTAGACAACCACCTGGGCCTAGGCCTGTTAATATGATGCATCCACACTGGATGCAAAGAAATAGGGGATAGCATAAAACGTCTAGCGACGAAACTGAATGACACAATGACACATGTGTCGATATACAAGACTGATATGCTGTATCGAGGGCCGGTCATCTTGAGGGATGACTATAGTATTTGCCTAATATTAGACTAGCTTACTTTCCTTACATTTCATTACTTTAACACGGCTATCATTTCTTTCAAATAGGGGTGACGTGGATGACCGAGATCGTGACAGCGATTTACCGCGAATACGCGACGGAAAACAGAAATCTAGGAAAAGAATTCGGTAACGCGGTGCGGGCGCATGCATTCTGCGACGTGTGCCCGATGGCGCGACGCCGTAACGCCAACAATCAGAACAAAATGAACAAGAACGTAGTCGGTTTCGACGCAAACGGAAAAGAGGTTTACGAAAATGATGAAGAAAAGCGACGCAGGATTATTAGCCTGCATTTTCCCCTTAAACGGATGGAGAAAATGATGCCAGAAGTTTTCATCGACGATGCAGTTAAAGTAAGTATCTATAGTGCGAGACACCAGTCTTGATCAACTAGATAATTTACTTTGTAGCTATAATTTCTAATTAAAATTTGGAAAGGCTGAAAATATTATAGTTTCCCAACTCTGCGAGACACAGTCAGTTGGTTCTCGACCTATTTTTTTAGCACGGACCTTCAAAGTTTTTGGGATGGTTGCGTGGACCGCCTAATCACGAAATTTGAGGAGATGGTGACTAAATAAAAGGTCATCACTTTCGCCCAGATTTTCAATTTCTCTCAAACCCTCTATACTATAGTTGCTAATGATTCGGCCTACAATTGACGAGTGTCTGCTTGCTTGCTTACTTCAATATGAATATGCTATTCAATTGTATGTTGTATTGTATATTGTAGGCCTATATTGTATAATGCTATTCAATTGTACCTCCAAGGAACTTAAAATATGATAATATCACTGTGAAGTTTTGGAATCTGCTGCAATTTTCATTTATTCGAATTTCAATTATAACAATTCACAATCATCTCACCAATATAATCTTCGCATAACAGTTGATATACGTCGCAAGGAATCCGAAAGACATCGCAGTGTCTTACTATCATTTCCACTGTATGAACGAGGCACTCCCAACGCCGGAATCTTGGGAGCAATTTCTTGACGACTTTGTCAAGGGCTATGGTAGGTCAATGACATTTGACTTAGTAATAATGCATTGTGCGATTAGACTCTATTTATCGTATGGTAAAGATTAATGAATCGTCAAATAATTGTCGTACCATTATTTAAAGTGCGGTGGGGATCCTGTTTGGAGCATATGCGTGAATGGAACAAGAAGCAACACGATCTTGATGCCACAGGAAAACATGGACAACTACTATGGCTCACATTTGAATCTTTAAAAAAGGTATATAATGCTACATGTGAGGATGTTCAATATACAGTGTATCTGTGGCTGATGGCCTAGTGTTGATACTCAACCATGTGAATTTTCGTAGGACCTGAAGGGAGCAATGCGCCTGATATGTAATTACTTGGGACTCAATCTCTCAGACAGAGGACTCGCAAACGTTGTGAACAGGTGTACCTTTGCTTCCATGAAGGCTGACCCGAAACGAAATCATAGCAGCAACACAATTTTCAAGAGTGATTTCTTACGTAAAGGTGAGATTTCAATGAGAGAAATAGCTTACAGAAAGAAGTGTGCCTATAACTTCAACTTATATTCAGGAAAAGTTGGCGACTGGAAAACTAAATTCACGGTAGAACAAAACATAAATTTCAACAAATTCATGGCGCGCGAGCTGGAAAACAACTTCAGTCGTCTCCGTCTGCAAGATGATGAACTTTGATCGATGATAATGACACGCATACATTTAATTTGTTGACCCGCATTTCTAATGATTTTCATTTGTACATAATATATACTGTATTTATAGCATCTGACACTCTGTATATTGAATCGGACACGCACCCATTGACGCGTGCCGCGATATTCACGATAACTCAAAATCATGTCCCTTTCCAGTATGTAATTCTACAATCTACATGCTATATCAATGCCTTAAAATGTCAATACATTTCGAAAAATTAGATAATTTTTTGCTATTTCACATGCTTTTTATGCATTATGGATTGACATACTTTCACGAACATTTATTCATGAATATGAACATGAACAAGGAACATGAAAAAATGTATTTCTCGTGATTGGGCGCGCAGTAATACAGCAGTTGGTAACAATTACGTGAAATTAATTATATCTTACCTTATTTTGTCGTCGTATAGTTGGCAGCATTAATTACCGGCAAATTAAGTCTGGTAAATGCTGAAAATAATTTACACAGATAACCACGCTGACTCGACCACATGAAACCCGCAAACCTGAAACAACAATTAATGCTGGTCACTGTGAGCAAGAGGGAATATTAGGATGTGAGGTACAGAGACATAAAATGTCCAGGCTGTAAACTCTCCAACGACAATAAAAACAATCAAACGAAAGTGTAGATTTCGAGATACATACCGCAGATATTTCTAAATTCACAATATATATGTATACTATGGATTGATAATTACAGAAAACTAATCTTACAACATACTTTAACTGACCCGTCTGAAATCGTCAGTGACTTGCAAAGTTGGGAGAAAATATATCTTGGATTATTGAAAGATATTAAGTTACGAAGTTTCAACATCTCGTAGTCAAGAGGAATCGATTTTAGAAGTATTTTTCTAGATTAGTAAATAAAGTCATAGGGTGGTCACGGGGCCTACGATATTCAATATCGTAGGCACTGGTGGTCCTTAAAAACGAATTTTGGAAGTTTTTGGCCTGACTCTGCCAAAATGTTTCTTTTAGCTAACAAGCACCCCGTGCAAAATTTTGTTGATATCCATTAATGCTTGGAGGTGGCTCAATGGTGTAACCAGTGGTTGAAGAATATTATTATCTCAAACCCCGGTGTTCCGGTTCCTCATCAGACTACGGGAAGATATTGGGTCACTGCACTAATGAAAGCGGTAAATTATGACAAATCTGCTTATCCACAAATGTGAATTCGATCTCAATCATAATCATCTCAAATTTAGTAGGGATATTAACATGCTACTCTTTTTGAATTAATATTACGTTGCTATTCAGTTGAGTTTGTTAACGATTGCGCATGTTAGCCGGACTGATCGCTGATTACATAAGTTGTAAGCTACTTGCCCAGCGTGTAGTGTTGCTGCTACAAGAATATTCTGGACCAAATAATTTACGCCTCCATCAGTAAATTTACACAAGTATATGTATTCCATCGATGCGGAATGTCATAATACATTGACGGATCTCGTAGATTTTATCAACTTCTTGGCAAGATGTCAGTACGGTATGAGTGAGCGATTAATAATAGGCACAGCTTATAACAAAATGCACATGGGATGTGCATGAAACTTTTTTGATTGTAGGCACCGCCGTCAAGTTGAGAACGAGCCGGAATATTCACTGAACAATAGTTATCATTAATTCCTTAATTTTAACGTATGCTTCCGTGAAATAATGATGAAGAAGATTTTTGATTCTGAAAATAATAAATCTCGATTATTTTGTTGTTCTTACGGTTATGACATGTAACATCTGATTCGTCGGTATTTTCTGGATAATACTGGTTCATTTTTCGATTGCATAATTGTCACAAAGACCTTGACACATTGTTAACGAACTGATGTCGATGCTGTATGATTTTGAGTTTGCGCTCTGCTCGGTTCGGAATCTTGAGCTCAGCTCACTGTATTCAAAGACTCTTGGTCGCTTGGCGGTACAGAACTTCACAATATGCAATTGAAAAATATATTCTAGGCCTACCATATTTTAGGAGTACAAAAAGAGGACATTTTTGCCGGGAAGTTAAACGAATTAAGATTTGTTATGTTTGAGTTTGATGATATAGTTTACATTTCTTTGGTAATTTATTACAAAAACACGCACAAAAACAAAAATAATTCAAATATTCGGTTCCGTCAACTTTTGCCAATAAGGAATGATCATTTATAACGAGATCGTGAAACTGTTTTAACCAATTATCATTGAAATTATATACAACCGCGTTAAGATTCTCGAAACAATTCGAACTAATAGGTATGGCTGCAGCATTTTTTGTAAATAAAAGTCTTAAAAGTATAAGAAAGTAACTTGGAAAGCGAAAAAGGTGGACATTTTGGCGTCCTCGGAGAACCATATATTCTTCTTGATAAAAGACGACAAATCCTCCTAAAAGAACACTTATGGTAAGCCTAATTTATTCGATCAGTATATTCTGGATATGCGATTTTGAACAAGGTTAACACATGATGGGTGGGAAGAAAAGACTTGAACGTTTATGTCCATGACGCTCACGATAATTTCGGGAGAAAGGTAAACGTCTAAACAAATTTACGTACGACGATTGGTTGCTTTGCTTCGTGCACTAAAATGAATGATTGATAGATAACGTATGTTACAACGATAACGATTGATCAGCATGACGTGGAAATCGAGCAACACGACTTCCTAGTGGAAAGTCTATGTGAAAATAGATCTCAAGGGACGATTAAGCACCAGAAATTACAGATTAACACCGGAATTATCTGCAACCCGATTATCACCGATACGCAGATCATGTATATAAGGGTTTCCTAACTTAAAATGTCAAGTGACTTGCAATTTATATCACTCTCGGTGACCTGAATAAGTAATTCGTCAAGAAAAAGGCCAATTTCAATGGGGAGTCACGTCACGAATTGGCAAATATCGAAACTAACACCTCAACACTGCTAGGTATGCTGCGGCATCACCCCCTTTCGCTACACAGCTTTAAATAGATCGCATAAGAGAGAACATGTTGGTATGTGCATCGCTATCTCCTATTATTAGAAATCACAAGTCATAGTGGCAGATGGGTACGAAGTATAAAATACGAGGATTGGACTGATGGATCAAAATACATTATTAAAATGGCGGACGCGAGAAAGAACATGGCGGCAAACTGTCGTCCAAAGGAAACTTTGTGCATATTCTGCTATTCGCAAACTGGTAAGTTAGATATTCTATATCCCCGATGTTAACTCACATTGTCTCTTACCAAAATTGCTGATTGCTTATTCCACATTACTTGATTTTTATGCAGTTCTGGTAACGGCGAGAGCAATTCTGAAAGCTATTAAGAAGCACTGCAAGATGTTCGCGACCCATCAAAGAAATATCAAGATCCGTGCAGTTAAGGTATAATTAGCATTGAAAAGTGATATGTAGGCCTACATTCCATACTGCGATGATACAATAAAACTTAGCTAACCGCATCTAGATTTTGGAAGTAATATTATTTGCAACTTGCAACTTGCAATATTAAATATCGTCGTTATTTCAGATAATTTTCATTACCGATGAAATCCCCTATTTTCGTGGATTACATAGTTGCAACATGCCGGAAACATTAGTCGAAACGATACTACAACTGGAAGGAAAATCACTAAACAAGGTGAGAATACTAAGCGATTGCGTTGCATGAGAATGCTGGTAACGAATTTATCATATTATTATAAGTAGGGCAATTTTTTTTTTGACATGTCAAAAAAAGTCAAAATTAGGTCAAAATTGTAGCGTTAGATCAAAATTTGTCAAAATTGTTTACAAAGTCAAACATTTTTTGACCTCTGCATTTCGTTTGTATCGTAGATTTTGCGCTGTCGGTGAACTTATCATTTGATATTTTACAGCTTGTAGCTTACTTTATAGGCCTACCGTTGTAAAGAGACCATCGTCTGGTCATTGTGAATCATAAATGGTCAAATGAAACAAATAGTGACATGGTTTTATGGTCAACGTACCGCAATATCCTAGCTGAAGCAAGACTGCTTGGACATTGCATGGTTCTTATATCAAGAAGCGCAAGCTGAAAAATTGTGATATAGACAACATTTTCAGAATGAAGCAACGCGGTTTGTCACCAGCAGTGTGCACACAACTTGAGTGTTGTCAGCCAACAAATGCTGCTGTTGAACGTTCTTTCTCCGTTCTTGGCAAGCTACGTAGTAGAGACAGACACTTTCTACCCGAGAATGTAGGAAAGGATCTTTCGTTGTACTACAAGAAATTTTAATTATTTCCACCAGAATACGTAATGTAACTACTGGAATTCTTCATAGGGCCAGATTTCGTTAAAATACTAGTTTTTCATGTAAAAATCTGTAAGTTTTTGAACCAAAAACGTTTTTTCAGGCCAATCTACTTTGTAAGGACAGACAGTTCCAACCAGAAATGAAGATAAGTGGTACAATTTTAACATTATATGCGAAAACACCTAATTTGCATACGTGAGGTCTAAATTTGGTCAAATTTCAATTTTTTTAGGTCAAAAAAGATCAAAATCTAGATTTTTTAGGTCAAAATCTTCCGTTTTTTAGGTCAAAAAAAATTGCCCTAATTATAAGGTTTCGAGCATGAAATCATTATATTGCGTCTCGCCGTCTATTAATTGTACAGTTGGGCTGCTCAAAAAAATATTTTCTTGAAATTTGGCTGGCTATTTGGTAAAATTGTTAAGTTGTCAAAAGAAGCCGTGCACAAAATTTGGCTACGTTCCAACTGTTGAAGCGAAGCAATTGGAGTTATCGGTGTTCAAAATTTTGAATTCCCAACAATAGTATTTACGGTGGGTGGTTTAATAAATAATAATTAATAATATTGCTTTGTTTTTGCTGTGCCAAATTTTTATGCCTCGTTTTTTAGACAAGTCAACTTAATTTAATAGGGTTGACAGTAGAAAGAAAAGTGATCAATTACAAATTATTCAACTCCAATACCTTTGCTTCCACAGGTTCGAATTAAGCCGAATTTGGTGCGTGGTGTTTTATTTTAGGTAACCTAACAATGTTGTCGACTAACCAGTGAAATTAGAAAAAGAAATTTATCTTTGAAAAAACCCTATTATGAAGCTTAACCCCATGCCGGGAAGTGTATTCAATGTTGATCTAAAACAGTATCTATATGTAGTGTAATTGTGTCTCAAAAGTTGCATTCTAATGACATCATATCAGAGCATTTTGATATACGCAGCAATGCTGACTCATCCCGCATAAGAACCCATAACCAGCAATTGATTTCAAAATGTAAATTGCAGGTATCTTTACAAAAGACAGTCTCTCAAATTTCCAATCTACTGGGGTTTTCATTTGGAGAGGAGGGTGTCAGAAACATCTGCAATCTCGTCCGAATCCCAGTCAGCAGTTGCGTACGAAGAGGAAGTGTGAAGCTGACACGCCGGAACGCCACGCTTCCGCTCCTGCACAGCAGATGGTAGCCTCTATAACATGCCAAAAGTGTGACATTGTTCTGTATCCTCGCTATATAGTTAACGAGACTTGAGCGAGATTCACGTTAAAGCAGGGGTCACCAATTCGCGGCCCGCGGGGCTTCCCCACAAGATCAAGCAGCACACGGAGATGGTATTTCAGCAAGTACCGAGTCTCGCTAGCCCCAATATCGATTCCTCATCCTCAGTCGCTGAAAAGCGTTGTCAGGTATCGTGCGCAAGTCACAGTTCGAAATAAAATGAAATTGATGATCATGATATTTTTTGTTATATTTGTATTTTTTAAATGAAATATTACTTCTTTTGTGGTAACTATGCTCGTCGCCCATGATAGAGAGCACAGCGTTGTACTGACGTAAAAATGTATCCTATTTAGTCTCGATATTGCGCTCTTGCGGACCGTGGCCTGAACGAATTTTGAAAAGTGGCCCGCGACCCGTTTTGAGATGGCGATCCCTGCTTTAAACTGGGGCGTCCAGGTTTGCATGTTCGGCTTCGAATAGCTCTAGGTAATTCAACTCACGCTATTTCACGGTAGATGTGGACTGGACCAAGAGGATGAGACAGTGCGTTGAAATCGTAGTATGTATTTTCCGTAAATACACGTTATCTTCAGTTTCCATGCAAGTTTATTGGATTCCATGCAAGTTTATTGAAATAGAGACTTTCGTGAGGTTGTTTGTAATGAAGGATAGTAAAGAATTGTATTTGATAGTGATCTGACGTCCAATTAAAAATACTCATTGGATGAGTATGGACAATATCACCAGACACGCAATCATTTTTATATAACGAAACCCGGTTCCATTCATAATACGTGAGAGTTGAAAACAATTCAATGAGCTAAATTAAGATATAAATTGCTCAAGTAAGATCGAAAAATATCAATAGCCGGCTTATTGGTAATTGTAGACAGACGGAATGCTGCCAGATCATCGTGAACACGGGAATTACGTAACAAAAAATTGCCCTTGGCTATAAAACTGCAGCCATTTTGTTCGCTTTGCGGTAAACGAGATTTATTTCATGTTTTTTTTTTATGTTGTTGACGACTGAAGTGAGATTCTGTTATTGTATTATACGGAAATGATTGTTATTGTATGAGGTTGCATGAACGAAAAATCGGCAAAACTTCTAGTAATTGAACGAATTTTGAAACATGTCATGACTTTACACTTGACAAAACTTGGGTTAAACATGATAACGAGTGTCTGATACCACGTCAAAAAGTGTGGGAGAATGCGGAATATAATCTGGTGACAAGATCATCTACCTAAGTAAGAGCAGAAACCCGAATGCAATACACACACCAAGTAGACATAGGCATACAGTGACTGAGTTCCGTCTTCTTGTTACAAACTGCAACGAAATAAGTGTGGTCGAAAACTTGTCCAATCACCCTTACTGTGATGCAGAAGTGGCATTATACAGCTCGTTGTCGTATAAAAGTTACATATTTTAACTCTCTACATCACGGGTCACCAAACTTTTTGCAACCAAGGGCTACTTTTGGGCACTGATTGAAGCGACGGGCTACCATTTACTCCCGCCGTTTACCCGCACCAGACGGAATTTTCGCTTTGATATTCATAGCACTGGGCAGGAATCGCATAGCGGTAGGACTTCTAAGAGATTCTTTCAAATCAAAACATCTCATTCCAACTAGCTAGTCACTAAGACTTTTTAAGAAATCACGAATTACTTCGCACCATGTTTAGTAAAATTATATAACAACTGTAAGCTAAAATTTTAAAATAAATCATGTCACACATTCGACTGGAGTGGCGAGATAGCGCAGTGGTATAATCCGCGGCTGCAACACCTAGGTTGGAGGTTTACCTAGGCTCCACCTCGCCACCTCATCCGCGTAAGCGGTGTCTTACAAAAACCCTAGAGCCGTGCAGTTACGGAAAATAATGAACAATATCGGCTTGGTGTAAATGACCATAGTAGTCGACAAACACCGTAAATACCACAAAACTAAGAAACTGGACATCCAGTTATCTGTCTCTGTGCCAGTCAGTGGGAGGCCTGGCATTGCATGCTGTCAACTAGTGCGCTGTACTCAGGTATGTAACTTTACACTACATTAGTGAGACTTGTTCGGTTTTTTTTTATGAAGGTCGTGTCCGCGAAGGCTGATTCACAACGATAAGTTGAACCAAACGCGCTTGCAACCTTCACAGCTGCTGTATTTTTCCGTGCCAAATAGGCACCAAAAGTTTGCTGCAGCCTTGTGGGCTTTGAGGTGGAAGCGATTTTGCAGTAGTACAATTTCATTCTCTAACTGTTCAGCATCCAGACATGACAGATTTCATTATACCTGACAGCAGCATCGATTACAGAAAGTTAGAAACATGGTACTATAAATTGCGTTGAGTGTAAGGGAGACAAGCTTTGTCAAAAGATGCAATACGTAATGAGCAATGCATCTGCTAGTACTTCACCGCTATCTGCTACCGGATAGTAATGTTGTTTGCTACTTTGGCATTGTCCAGGACGTCGAGCTACCATAACGGAGCCCCCTACCATTTCAAGAAGACCGTGGATGGCATGCCGTCATATCGCCTGTATGGGCAGTACGCCGTATTCATGCCGTATTCATGTTGGTATATTACTAATTGTAATTGAGGATATTTGATATCATCATTTTAAGTGTTTATATGTATATGTGTTGTCATTTCTAAGTCACATGTTATAATGTGATTTAAACAAGAATAGCTAAATCACTCATTTAATATATTTAAAAGCTCACTGGTGATAATCTGAGGAATATTGGCAAATGCTTCTATTCGATCTATTTTTAGAGCATGCTCGCGGGCCACTCATTTGGTCCTCGCGGGCTACCTGGTGCCCGCGGGCACCAGGTTGTAGACTCCTGCTCTACATTATTCATACTGTGCCCCAGTTACAAAGAATCACTATTAACTATTCTATGACAACGGCGTGGTTGTACGGCCGCAGTGCGCCATCGTCCGGGGACTGATGAACTGGATTTTGATTTGAAGATTCTAGACAGGTTTGGCTCGGATAGAGTCTCTAAATTATATTTCGCAGAACAGTGTATGGACTTGAATAATGAATATCAGCTCATATCTTACACAGATGTATGTTCTACGTGTCGACTAGTTTACATCGGGCCTAGACAGAGAGAGAGAGAGAGAGAGAGAGAGGAAGAGAGAGAGAGAGGAAGAGATAGAGAGAGAGAGAATCGGTATTTGTCGGTCAGTATCGGTATCAGTCAATCTATAGTATATCATCAATTCAAAACACCACAAGGCTGCTATACAATGAAAGGATTGGAAGGGGTTGAAACGACTTGGAGTATAGTTTTGAAACCAGACACCTGGGTCTAGGCCAGTGTTTCCTACCTTTTTCGACTCCCCCGCCCCTCATCAGACTCGACAAAAATTTTCGTTTCCCATATTTACGGAGCCGTAAAAAGGACATATAAACGGGAAATTTATTCACCTGTTTATATTCGCTGGTGAATTGACTAAAAAGAAGGTCATTTTTCCAAGCAGGTATACTTTCCGCTGAGTTGAACTTTTTTTAGTCAACTTTTGGGTCACATGCAGAATAAGCCATATTCACGTGCGTTTTTAATTGTGGTATTTAACTATGCCTTACTGGACGTTCTAACATTTTCGTCCTCTATCGCCCCCTTTGGTATTTCGCACTTGTTTCTCAAAATCGACAAAGGGGGGCGATATCGCCCACGTTGGGAAAGGCTTACACAGTGGATGGAAAGAAATAAGGGATAACATAAAACCCACCAGTGATGAATTGAATGACGCATGCGTCGATAGGCGAGGATGATATGTCAGATCGAGGTCCGGTAATCTTGACTGATGATTAGTATTTAGGCCTATTACTACCTTGCAAATCCAGAACATACGTAACACATACAAGACATCAAATCTCAGGCAAGGAGCAGCTCACTACAAAATTCGTTACCCGCAAACTTCAGATTAAAGTCTAATGGTGAAGAAGGGTCGCGTACCGGGACATTTTTCGACACTTCAAGTCGTATTCATTCAAAGTCTCAGTTTTCAATATATTGAAGACGGGGTTATAGACTGAAGGAAACTTGCGCGACTTGTAAGTCGAGCCTAGACATACGCAAGATGGCGTATCAGATTTGTCAACATATATTGTTAAAATATGTGGACTAGGAAGGTTCGAAAATATGTTTATTTTTCTTCAAATTCTTCTGACTATTTAATAATAGCGTCATGCTAGTTGAAAAAACGCTGCACGCCAAATTTGGCTGAATTCCAACCTGCAGAAGCGAAGCTGTTAAGTCCGAAAATTCTGAATTTCTTTCAAAGTCACACACGTGGAATAAAGAAATGTCCAACGTTTCAGAAAGGCGTGTCGTAGAAAATAAATGAGTGATATAGGAATGAACAATTTACAATCGCAATAAAAATTAACGACTCTCAACCAATATCTACTATTTTTTTGGTCTAATTGTCTGCCTTTTTTGTTAATCATTGGGCATGACTCGAGACATTTCATACAGGGATATCTAGAACTTCTAGAAGTTCTAGATATCCCTGATTCCATATAACTTGATTCACGTCTCGTGCATCAGGACCAATACTTGAAAATAGGTGCAAAAACCAAAATTTCATCTGTTTGAATAGACATGTTTAAAGTTAGTTAAATCAGTATATTATGAACGCCAGGCCCTCGATATCACTCAAGAGTTTCACGGAAGTGAATTGAACCTGACTTGAGTTCAATAAAGCACAGTAAACATGGTGACTTGGACTCGAGTCTCAGCACTACGATTCGGACTGAACCTGTTGCTTCCTGGAGTGAAAATAACTCGACTTGAGTCGAGTAAAGACTAAGACTTGTGACTCGGAAGTCTTTGACTCGGTTACAACCCTGCTTGTACGAAACCGCATTTGCACTTTTCCTATTACGACATTGATTCACGCGAAAAGATTGTATAAGAACATGTTTTCAAATCAACGAACATTCCCGACTCTTGGCGATTTATCGCCTTAATTAAAACTGAGCAAGGTCAAGATGTCCAAATTACGTGTCGACACGGTTCGCAATTCCGACATTCCGGACTTATCGCTACTACTAAACATCGAATGGACTCGATAGTTCAAAGACCACGTCATCGAAAATCTGCAAACAACCACAAACAGATTTCCAGAATCTACAACTAAATATGTCATCCGTTGCGGGTTGTCATGCGTTATCTCTCAACTCAATGGGAGTCATAAGTTGGTGATCACAAAGAACTGCACAAAGTGACCTTACCGCGATAGCGCATGTCAAGGAACAGGTGAACTTTATAAGTCAGTTCGTCGAGTAGGCCTATTATACTGCCTCCTTATTGAACTATATAAGAGAGACATACTATAATTTCAAATGTGGTTTAATAGGAGATTGGAGGTTTCGATACTTGACCAGGCAACATTGCTAGAAGCAAAATCAAGTTCAAATCCAGCGATAATAATATAAATAGCATATACGCAACGTTTCTATCCCGGAGAACACTTATACGCTAATTCATCGGGTACCCCAAATGCTCGCTGAGTTATACATCAAAAATCTACCAAAACACAATTCTAACTAGTGTGGCGAGATTGCATAGTGGTAGAGCTGCAACAACGATGGGTTGCGGGTTTGATTCCGACTGGGGTCGACTCGAGAATTCCTACCTAAGTGTTGGAGGATTATCTAGGCTCCTCCTTGCCATCTCATCCGTGTAACCGTATCTTATAAAGAGGGCACTTCTCTTTAGAAATAATTTTTTTTTTTTTCTTCATCGATCTAGAACGGAAATTTCATGCTCTTTCCAAATATGACTTTATTTTTATGATATTCCAACTCCTTCTGATCCAAAACTAGCTTCTTTTGGGAACCATTTTATTAAAAAAAAGAAATACAGCCCAATTTTTGCTGCAGTCGTCGAACATTCGCCTTTGCTGGTGGAAATAGCGCCACCTGGTGAAATCTATGCTGAAGAGCTTGAAATGAGTGTTTTAGTCTGTCTGCTTTATAAACCTGGCAGCTTCACAGACTCAGTAAACAGGCGAAGTGTGGTTGTTTTATTCATTTATTTTTTTTATTTGTTGACTGATAACCGACAATGTTGGGTAGTATTTCTTGTATGTTTGTAGATAAGTGTTCTAGGGTGTCTGCTTTCATATACTCGGCTGCTTCACTGATTCAGTACCAAGTATATAGTCGAGATGGAGGTTATGTGTTTTTCTATTTCATCTTTTTCTATTCATTGACTGATGACTGACAATATTGGGCAGTATTTATTGTTTTTTGATAACTGTATTGGATTGTCTTTCATTTCTAGCTATCAGTATGCCTAGAATGAGTCGATCAAGGAAATTTACAGTTTTAGAAGAATCTCTATAATGAAAAGATGCATTGGTGGATTCACCAAAACCCAAAATGAGTCATTCGTCGCGAGTCGCGACCATATGGCCAAGGTGCCTGAAGAAAATGTACTGATGAACTATGGCAGTAAAACGTGCTGTAGCTATGTCTCTACTGAACTGGAATATTGGATATAGTGGATTCTTGAGTGTTCTTGAAAGCCTAAACTTGCCAGTGAACACCTTCACAAAAATGGAACTGATTTGAAGGACAAAAAAAGAAAGACTGCATCTCGACGCTCTTTCGCTGTGAAAAATTGAAAGAGTTCAAGAGTCCCCAGACACATCTGACTATGTGCCTGGCGGCTATTAATGCTCAGGTTGTGTTATATATGGTTCACTGTGTGATGCAAATCAACTAATGTGGCCATTGATGTCATGAGCAGTGTTCATATCCTTGTTTTTCGAAGTTGTTGCAGTTTTTTTCTTTTAAACGCGTTTTTCTCAAAACGTACTTTTTCTGCACAAAAACTGTATCTACTCTGCACCTGCTTGTCCGATTCATCTGAAATTTTGCACAGATGATGGTTAGGGTATGTATCATAAAATAATGGAGCGTTTTCTCAAAATTTTGTCCGTAAAAATTTTTACGTAGGAAATAATTTTGAAAAAAATGAAAATTTAGGGTTCGCTGACAAAAATTTCATAAATTTTGTTAGAAAACCTTTTTTTGAAAATCCCTCCATTTTTTTGAAAATCCCTCCATTAGATATATATCTGTACTATTACTACAACAATATTTGAAGGAAAATCTTGAAAGACTTCTGAGTTTTTAGGATTTTTATTACACGTGTTGAATATTTTCTTGTTTTTTTAAGTAAGTGTACCGGTGGGGTACATGCTCATGGTACAACATAAAGACCATATTTGGAAAGGAAATTTCCTGCCCTTTCCAGCAATGTATGAATCATGGGGCTCGCATCTACCTTTGGAAATATATGACTACAAACGTGAACACCTAAAAAAATCACTTTTAAAGAGAAGTGCCCCCTTAAGAAGTGGGCCGTGCTACAAGTCGGCAGCTAAGGAATAAAAATGAAGAAAAATTGGCCTGGCGTAGATGACCATAGTAGTCGACATACACCGTGAATGTCACAAAACAACAGCAACATATCTAACTGATTCAAATCGATACTTCAGATTACTGGTGCACAAAATGACATAGTGCATCTTTAGAATGTTAAAAGAACGAAACCGTCCAATTGCCTACATCCGATGTTGTCCCAGACGAGCGTATCATCATAAATCATATGCACGAATTTAGTGTGTGTGTTGACCTACAAGGAACCCCTGGGACTGGTCCAAGGAACTGCTGGAGTCCCAGGGAACAGTGGCTTAGGAACACTGTGCCAGAGACTGTAATGATACTGATGTCATCATCAACAAGACCATTTTGATGAATCTGTAACTGCAAGCAGATAAATAAAAATTGGACCCTGCGTCGTATCGTCTAACATCCAGTCAGACACATGTTTCCAACAGATATTTACTACGAAACATTCGTATGCGGTCACTGCTCCTGGGCATATAACTGGTGTCATTGTAATTAAGGCGAACCAGAGTTTTTCGTAACGATTTTTCTGCCACGAAACGACAGCTCTACAAAATAGCGAAATCAGCTACTCACCTAGGTCATATGTCTACCTAGGAGACATTCAATTACGCGAACGAGCCTATTAATAAAAGTATTGACAAAACGATACTGTAACGTCTCGTTTTCAATTGGTAATTCGTAAGGATGCCTGCGTAGATGCAGACTTTTTTTGATCATATCGGACTTGTCACTGCCCAACTTTTGACCGTAAGACATTGCAGTTGAGTATATTTGAGTAAGTCATTCATTCCATGTATTCTATGGCTTCCAACCGGTGCAACTTTTACGTTGTCCGGGATATCTTCATTGTGAAAACCGATGTCTTCGAAATAGCTAATACTAGATAACTACAAGCCGGAATTTATGGCGAGCAGTAGCTAAAACCGTACGGATGATTTGACATCACACTGTCTAATATTATTGGACGTCGCTCTACATAATATATGGGATATTATATATCGAAAAGTCAGTGCCCTGCGAGAGGATGCCTATAATTCAATTCAATTTATTGCTGATAATTTCATCAATTCAATACACCACAAGAGTGCGATATAATGAAAGATAGGAAGGTTACGAAACGACTGGGAGTAATCTTCGAAATCAGACACCCACCTGGCCTAGGCGATGTAAAAGAAGATAATATAAAAGGACAAGTGACAAAAAAGGGGGCATGTGTCGGAAGGCGAGAATGATAGGTCAGGTCGTGGTCCGGTGAACTAGAGGATTATCTAGTATATATTCAGTAGAAATTGTTTGTATTTCGACTTGAAAGCGGAGTTATTTGAGTTTTTCTTTGATATTTCTGGGATTATCCTTGATCGGTGATAATCCAAGAATTATCATCGAAAAACTCAAATAACTCCGCTTCTACGGGTTGGAATTGAGTCAAATTTGTTTTACATCGTGTTTGAAGACAGCGCAACAATTTCATGGGGTTGACAGAAAATTTGAAAAAAATGCATCTTTTAGTAAATTCAAAATTTTCAAACTGTAAGAAATCCGCGATTACCAGTTGGAATGAATTCAAATTTGGTGTGCGTCGTTTTTTACGGCAACCTAACGATTTAATCACCTAGCCAGCAAGATTCAGGAAGAAAAGTTTTTTGAACAGCCCTATATTTTACCAAGGGTTACCATACGTCCTTCTCGAGCAGGACTTGTCTTCCTTTACAAGAAATCGAAATTTTCCTCCGATGACGCCCAAATGTCCTCCTCTGTGGAAAGACAGCAAATGAAAATTCATCTTTCGATTAACATCAGCTACGTTCGGCATATCAAAATGGCGGAGAAGGACCGGACAATCGGTGGCTTTTTACGGGCAATCTGCGACGCGTGCACGCCAAGCGTTTCCGAAACGTCGATCCTCGTGAGAGATGTCGGAACCATTTGAAGGCGGCAAATTAAAACGTATACGTCAAACTTATCGAACGCGGAATTGCTTCCGTAAACAATTTTAAACGGATGCAATTTATTTTCTGGAGAAAAGTTCATGACTTATTTTATTTTAGTACGAAAAGGGCAAGCTGCTAGAATAGCCACGGGATTTTATGTATGTGCAACATACGGCGATATGAATATTCTTAGAAAGATGCCAAAATCCTATTGCAAACTGCTGACTTTAGCGGCCATTGTCTGTTTTGTGAATAGTTCCAAGTAGCGGTGTTGAAAAAGTAACGCATGTGTATGCACATGAGTTTGAGTACGCACATTCATTCATACGTATGCAATTATGCATATTATATATGCCTTCCAATCTAAATGTATATTAATTCGAATGATTCGAGTCGCGATAGATGATTTTTGCGAGTGCTGATATACGCTCCTTGCCATTAAGAGTTAGTTTTCAAAGAGAATTATGGTTTCGACACTAGTTTCCACTGTTGAAGGGGCTGTAAGGCTGTAAACCTCGAATGATCGTGTCGCATCATACGAAACATGATTGTACAATACAAAGTTACGCACGGTAGAGAAATGATATATCTGTGAATTCGTGAGCAACTCGTAGCATTGTCACAAAGTGCTATGATACAAAAGTACCGGTAGTGATATAGAACCGGCATTATATTCTTGGTGGACGCATAAAAGATACATATTTGATCTTTCCATATCATTCATATTGCTGCGATGTCATAATGATAATTTGGATGATATCAGTCTTATCATTCTTTCAAATGAGATTCACAAAACTCGATATCCGCGGGAATGCAATGATAACCAGAATATATAAAAAGGACCCTGCTTTACTGAGAACATTGAACTGAACTTTCAGTCAGCGGATTTGTTCAGTTCACCATTATTATTTCTCGTCATCATCACCGATGACCCAGCCATATTCCACTCCAGTGAGCGCCTCCAAGAAATGATATTTCCATGATATGTCACGCCATGAAATGTCAAAAGAGGACGAAGCCAAAGTTCGGGACCAAGATGGTGGGGAATCTATCCGTCAATTGGTGCAGCTATTCATAGATTCAGAAGTAAACATTAAATGTTGTAGACAACGCCGGAATCCATTGAAAGAACGCAGAATTTCTCCTAGTCGTTACTGGCAATATGAAAAGGGCATTGGCCAGCGTCCAGATGTAATACTGGCATATGGGTCGTCATCGTGATCACGTGAAGAAATGGTGACGACCAATCAAATGTCTTGGTTCACAGCGAGGCTGTTTTTCTGAATCGGAAGGAATCAAATACTATGCATAGAGTACAATATACAATTGAATAGTGTCTTAAATTCTTCATATTGAAATAAACCCGAATCAGTACGAATATTTTATTGTATATTGAAGTTCTGTGTCTTCGAGAGTCTCTTGAAATATAAGAATATATCAATGTGACTAAAAAATCTGGTTGTTGTTGTTTGGCGTTAATGGTCCTCAACTGCTACGGTCCAATGCAGTGTACCATAGCAGCTCTAACTTGACCTCCCTCTATAACACAATATTATTCTCGTGACTAATAGGAATTCAGTAATAGGCTGAACGGTGTAAGGAGTCAACAATAAAGCCTGTATTATCCAGAGGTGGTCAGTAACGAAGTACTTCTACTTTTTGAAGTACTTGAAGTAGATTTCGCCTACTCACACTACTTTTAAAGTAGTTACGATTTTAGACTACTTCTACTTGACAGTTTTCAGTTTTGTAGGCAAAAATAAGCGTAGAATACCTACTTACTTACTTGTGAACCACCACTTCTACTACTTCTTGAGTAGAAATTGCGGCGTTACTTCTACTTCTACTTGAGTAGCGATGGTGACTACTTTGACCACCTCTGGTACTATCATATCGACATGGTGGCCCCTGACTACATTTTCCAATTACAGTAGACTCCGCTTAATACGGACAGCTTGGTTACACTCACTTTTCGCCGAATTAAGCGGAGAAACGTGATATCGTCACCAACAAGATTAACTGCCGAAAGCCGAACAATCCAGGAAGTCTTAACGTTTTTCCACTTACGTTAGTGAGCAATTTCACTTATTCTGCAAAACTTTTCTGTATCAATCTGTTCCACAAGATACAATTGTGCCTAATTAAAAGCATCACCATAATCACTCATCTGGTGTTAAAACGAACGAAGTATTGTTTATTGTGCCATAACGATGTAAATTACGCACCTGTGTCCGAATTAAGCGAACAATAGTCCGAATTGACCGTAGTTTTTTAAGTGCAATTTTAGCTTTTGTTCTGTTCCCGAGAAATTTTTGCAAAATAAAGCGATTGTCTATGTCGGGTTATCAATATTAAGCGGATTCGACTGTATTTCTTTCTGAGGCGTGGATTGGACACAAGGAAGGGTGTAACTGTGTGTGGCACATACCCTTTTCCTGTCACTTTATTCGATAACGATTAGAACGACTGGTTTTGAGAGAAGTTAGAAACTCCCGTAACCTGAATCGCTGAAAGAACAGCTTACGTGGCCTATATGCCGGATAACATGCGACTAAACTATTCCCGAGAGCATTAGAAACGAATCCGACATTTCAATGACAACCCGGATTTACACATTTATCATGATTGACGCACATTTTATGACACTTTCGATAACGAAACCGATAGTTTGGGATGATCGTTACCCACACCTTTAAAACTACCGAGAACTACAATACGAAATATCAACAAAAAGCGTCAGAAATTGCGAAGGTCACGACCGACAGAAGATTAATATTATTGGTATATTTACCTTTTGTTTATGTATATTTACATTCCGTTGGCTTTTTGCAAAGATTCTCTCACGAAAACGTAATCGCTAAATTATGCATGTGTACATGTGTCAAGTAGCCTATCTCGAGGTAATATACAAACTTGACTCGAAGATGAGTAACATACTGAGATGAAAGGAGATTTTAATGAGGTATTGCCATAAATTACTACCTCGCCATGAACAGTATAAATAATGCGACCTACGATGCCATTCCAGATCATTTTGCCTAAGACTTAAAGTAGATTAAGCATATCATTCTTTATATGGTCGGCGATTGATGAAGATAAAGCTAGCGTTTGCTTTGTACAAGTACCACTCATTGACTCTCATATCAGGATTTAGCATACCTTCGCAAATAGATATTTCTTAAAAGGCAGATGCACTTGAGTAACATAAACATAAATTCCAAAGGAACTACCGTCATTCTCTTGCCAAAATATTCCCGGAAAACGATACTTCGAAAAGATGGCAATTAACAAAGAAAAAAGATGGGGGTCGGTTGATATTTCGGTACCTTTAATCTGCAGTATCCACCGGCTTACTCAACACAATTCAAGTCATATTACCCCTCTGCACTGCAACTTAGGGAGGTAAGAGGCATCTTTTTTCAGTTCGGGTTGGGCTTGGGTGATAACTAGGGCAAGTTTTTTGCAACTTTTGCAACTTTTTTACAGCTTCCGACAGCTTCCTAAGTACTGGGAAGTTATGTAGTAAGGTGTTTTGAGCTGTTTGGAGGAATCCTATATTACAACTGTTTGCAATTTTTCTTCATTTATCAATGCAACTTTTTGCAACTTTTTTCGATTTTTCATGCAACGTTTTGCAACTCTTAATCCTTTTTCATGCAACTTCAGAGAGAGAGAGAGAGAGGGGATTTATTCAGTTCCATGAAAAACACATGGATACTTGAATGTAAAGCAAAATATAATTCAATTTAGAACCAGGCTGTACCGAAGGGATCCTGAGATCATAAAGTCAGCTATAGCCTGAAATGAGGCTGGTTGCATGTGAACTTCAAAATAAAATATAACACGTTCGCAATGTAACAAAAACAGATGAGATCTAGGGTGGGAACATTCACAGTAGGTAACCAAAGAAATGGTCAAGTAACAAATTGGCACTGCTTACAAGTTAGGCAGGGACACAATTTTACGAAGAATTTACATACTTTCCTATAAGATGTTCGTGAAACATTTGTTTGAAGATATGGGAAGGTACATCCTTAATATGAGACAGTGTTTTCGATTTTTAATGCAACTAACTTTTAACTGGAAATATTTGGCACTATATGTGAATAGATCGCTTGATTATTTCACTTTCGTTTAAATTTGATGTTCTATCTGATTTGACGTAGATTCAGGCTATATACCGCCGAAACTTATATTTTCACCGGGTCAATTTTTTTCAGGCTATTGATTTAGTTGAAGTCGCCAACATAGAGTTTTGCTACAGTGCCTTGGATACGGAACGATTCGAGTATCTCATAGCGCAATAATGTCAAGGAACTTGTCCATAAATGCAACTTTTTAGTGCAAATTTTGTGAAAATTAAATGCAGCTTTTGTGAAAAATAAGTGCAACTTTCCGCGGATTCGACTGCAACAAAAACATGCCCTAGTCATCAGTTGATCCCTGATCATACCAACCTCATTTTTTATACTATGGAACAGTGGCTCTTAACGTTTACAAACCCGCGGACAGAGGTGGTCAAAGTAGTCAAGAAAGCTACTCAAGTAGAAGTAGAAGTGGCGACGAAAAAATCTACTCGAGTACGAGTAGAAGTACTTCTTCCATACGCATCCTAAAACTACTTGAAGTAGAAGTAGAATTGACTGACTTTAAAAGTACTCAAGTAAGTAAGTAGTTGTGAAAACGATCCTAATTCGTTCACATGGATTGTAAAAAGGTGCAAATTGAGCTATGCGAAAGGTGACGAGCTTGATTCGTATTGATGCATATACCAGAACGTATCCAATTTTCGATAGCATAAGCATTCGTCCACATCAGGGGATGAAAATGATAGTATTGATATGGAAATGCTATACTAATCCTCTGTTTTCTCGAACAGCACGTTTTAGAAAATAGCATGGTATGGCGCCATCCCCCATATTATAAGGCCCGTAGTTTAGTCGAAGAGCAATACTGAGAAGTTGTATAGGATACGGTGTAAACACTTTGCGCGATTAGTAAACGTTAATAAAAATATGGTGGACCGTAAAAATGACATATTGAGCTGCTTTATTTCCAGAAATTAAAGGCATTACTACACTTGCTTTTATACCTCAACATGTATATTATCCAATCAAAAGATAGTAGTAATTATAACTCAAGGTATATGATACTGGGAATTGAAAGTGAAACATAAATACTACTTCTAAAAGTGGAACATGTTTTTCATGCCTTTAGTCCAGAAAGTTTCAAAGGTGGTATGCTAAAACAGCTCTAAAACTAACAAAAAAGTCCGAGTCCACTTCTCCAGGTTAGGACGTGCCATGGACATGCCAGATTACGGTATGACAAGTAAATGCTAGATTGCGAAACATTAGTTTCAAACGTTATGATGAGCCATATATACTGTGATGAATTATTTCATATGGGCGAAGGGCGACAATGTGGTGTGAACGCGGCGATATCTAGATATCCCTGTGTGAACGGAACCACGCCAACCCGCTACCTAAATTATAGTCATCCATACCTTCGTGAAATCATACTGGTCACTCGGTATCCACTGCGCGCGAAGCGCGACGAAAATTCTGAGCCTTACTCAACTTTTATGAAAATTAAATGTTGATACTCCGTGACAACAGCCCTGAAATTCTTCAGGCTCTCTTCCTGATTGGAAGATTGAACTACTTCTACTTGACAAACTGAAAATAGTGAAAAGTAAGTAAGTAGATCACAAAATATTACGAAGTAGAAGTAGAAGTAGCGAAAATCAGATCTACTTGAGTAAGTACCAGAAGTAAAGGAAAGCTACTTGAGTACTTGGAAAAAGTAGAAGTACTTCGTTACTGACCACCTCTGCCCGCGGAACACTTACGCTAGTCTGCAATCTTTTGCGGAACCCCAAACCTTCGTCGACTCATAAAAACAAAAATCGACCAAAATGCATATCTAATACATTTCTACAGATTACTGATTGGTAAAAGAACAAACTCATTGAAATATCTATTTCCCACAATATGAAAACGTTGTAATGAATGTTTAATGGGAATCAATGCGACTTCTATGCCGCATCCTTTGTGAGATGCCATAGTTCAGAAATACGAGGCTCGCCTTGGAGAACGTCATCGTGTTGTTCAGTCGAAACGCAACAGGGTGACACCTGTTGCTTAATTACAAATGAGTTTTTAAATATTGGAGATAGAATCGGTATTTCAGTTCGAAACCCGTGCGACACTGCACACGACGTACCGCCATCACAGTCACAGGTCTACTGCTAATCGAGCCTGATGCTCTTCTGCCAATGATGACCAAGGCAGGTGTGCCATCGCAAATCATACGTATTAGCCGAGTTTGCGTCTTGACCTCGATAGAGCCCCTGAGACTATAGCTCAGGGAACCCATTGTGTTTCATGGAATACAGGATAAGAACCGCAGAGTTGGTATCTATTTATCTGAAGGTAGAATTGCGCTTCATTTTCATTCATATTATCATACTCTTATGTCAGGCAGAACACCGCTTCGCCATTGCAGCACCTTCTTTTCTCATATGTGCGCACTAAGTTGAGAATATCCTGATGACGATATTCGAGATTTTCCCTCTATGTCGCCATTGGCGTGATTGTTCCCGTTTCTAACGATGCTAAAGCGTGCAGATCTAGGCTAGAGTATATTTATATAAATAACATCTCTGAAAGTACCAACATCCTGTGTTTTTCATGAAAACAAATATAAAAGCAGCACCGCCGTTAAGGCAGGAGTTTGTGTACAGTATACTTTCCGCCGAAACAAGGATTCTCAAACTTTTTGTGGTCGCGACCCCGAATTTCGATTTGAAAATGAGGTCGCGTGTTCTTCTATCTTGAAAAAATGATCTGAAATATTAAAAAATGAGCCGCCGATAGCATTTGCTGAATTGGCATTCTTATAATAATCATTGGTATATAATTTTCGTCTCCGCGACCTCAAAGAATTGACAACGGCTCCGTTGGGGTCGCGACCCCTAGTTTGGAAACCCCTGGCCTACATAATATACACGAATTTACGGAATGCAGATGGAAATATCAACATGCACATAGTTACATCCCTTGGTATTCTGCAAATAAAACAATATTTATCATAATAAACGAGTTGAATGCGAGTTCACAGCATACAGTGAAGAGGGGTTGTCGGGTAGCACAACTGTAAATCTGTTGAAACAAGATACACATGCCGATCAGGGGACGCGTGAGGGAGTTGTTTTATGATGCAAATGTCAATCATCGGCACTAGACTAGACATGTCAATTCCGTAGCACGCGTTTCATGAATGACAACGCTACTAAATCTGGTGCGTTATTTCACGCAACCTCGTTGCCATTGACTAGGATCGACGGCACACGCTCTTGGCGCGTGCTAGCGTTGCACAAAGTGGCACTTGATCAAAAAAGTGGTCCCGACATCCAATCGGTTTGCGTTATACATGCCAGACAATCGACGAGTTCCAAAATAGCTAAATAAAGAACACAGCGATGAGATATTATCGTATTGTGATGTGCGGTTGATTGGTTGTTAATACAAGTCCGGTAGCGTGTAGAGATTGTCCGGTTATGTCGGCCGTCAAATGCTGGCGCCTTTCCATAGCGATAACGCAATTGAACCTGTGGGTGTTCTGTAGGAAGTGTCAGATTCAAAGTTTCGTTATACCGAGAAGCAACCATTATTATCACCTTAGCCCAAACGTTTTTTCGACTAATCGCCTTCCCATTAAATTAAACATATATTTATCTCCAAAGCAGGTGTTTCTCTTCTCAATCGGGGGTCCCTCGAAGCATTTTTAGGGGTCCACGAAACCTCTGTATTTGCAAAACGATTGGTAACCTAATTTTCATCTTTTTTTTTTTATTAGGGAAACCACGAGGCAGCTTCGCTTCATGACTGCTAAAACTTCAGCACTCACATCATCAGAATGGTCGTCTGAAATGAAATATTCTACTGTGCCTACTCGTTTTAATTGCCAGGTCTCCAATAGAATACTGTTACAAAGATATTGCTGTTTAGATACGTTTTTCGTTGGCGTTTGTCGAAAAATAAATTGTTGGAGATGGTAAGGTCAATCAGGGAGACATATACAATCTTGGCTAACACATAAAATTGGCCAAAATGTGGTGTTAAACTCCACGCCTAAAATTTGGAGTGATACACAAATTGACCCCGACTCAATTTCTGTCAATCGACTCATCGTACTGTATTTATACTTGTGTGACGACAGCTGGATTCCGAGAACTGATAGTGAATACCTTCCTCGATAGGACTCTTCGAGTCCAAAGTGCACCTTATTATTATTATTCCCTGAAGCATCGAGATGAAGTCACGATTGAAGAATATTACCTTAGACTTGAAAACCTAGAAAATTTTAGAATCAGAATTATAGCTATACAATTTTTTTCCAATTCAGACTAGAATTAGTGTTATTGTAACCAGGGCTTTGGAGCCGGAGCCCGGAGCCGGAGCCCCGGAGCCGTGCATTTTTACCGGAGCTGGAGCCGGAGCCGGAGCTCTAAATAAAATTCAGCCGGAGCCGGAGCCGGAGCTGGAGCCAGTTATTTGAGGGGTAGCTCCGGCTCCGACGTGTTTCATAAGATGCAATTATATATGCAACAACCATATCTGTTGAGTTCACATAATTCAACAGCAGGCCTTCGCAAAATTAAGAATCTTTTCCTCTTTGGCGCTCCTTTTTCGGACTAACCATGTTCCTGGGAATTTGACAGCAAACCAGTCGTATGTTCAATTTTCAATTTTCGTACATGAATTCCGAAATGCGAAATATGCCTGTGAATTGTGCGTATTCGGCATACCTGTAATTTAATCAGCAGCACAACCTTGTTGGCCAATTGTATACGGTTCGAAAATAATGATCACTATGTATTTTCGTTGCACATGTCGATATGACGGGCACGAGCCGAGAAATTCCATCTCATAGTTGCTATGAATCAGATGAGCAAATACTCGTTTTTTCGTGAGTTCTTTAATCGGGCCGCGAAATTGGACATTGTTATTGAGTGTGCAATTATGCATGCTAATTGGAATTTATTACTGTACATCATCGTTATTCACTCCAGTAAGGATTTTCGAGCGTAAATAGGGGATGCCAGAAGAGTAGCCCAAAACCCCATGGTATTTTATGTTGGAGACAAATTACTGATTTGATACGCGATTTCCAATTTGTAGGCTAATCATCTGTTTCGTAAACTTGTAAATGTGCAATGTGCATACTGCATAGTTTAATTCGGTATGGGCATGGCACAGTGTTTAATTCGATTATTCGATTCGTTTCACCGGGAAAATATTATATTCCGATAAACTTGATCGACACCGGATGGACTGGTAACGTGTGCCCCAATATCGAACTTCAAACCATTGGCCATTTGGTACAAATCGAATTTCTATTGATCACGTCGTTATATCCGCCCATATTGCTCTTACTACAGTTACAGTTGAATAATAATCGCACATTTAACGATTGAATTGAGCTGTATGGGTTAATATTAACGAGTACAGGCTCAGTGTTAAAACGCCGCATCATAATTTTAATGCTGTACACAGCAATGTTATCTACAATTGACAAGTATTCATTATGCCGTCACAAGCCGACACGGCGGCACCTATCTATGTCTTCGTTGCTGCATCCAATATGTCACAGACTCTAGATTACTATAGATACCTAACCTACGGGTAAGTTAGTCATATATATAGACCAGTGGTGGCCAACCTATTCGACTAAAGGGCCACATGAAATTGACGAACGAGTGCGCTGCCCACTAGCCGTGCCAGGCGCGTAAAATGTTCAAAGTTAATAATAATATTACTTGGGTATATTACGGGTCGATTGTATACCGCCCACTGGGCTCAGTTTGCAAGGACAGGACTATTCGGCATCTGGACATATCGATATCGAAAATTTTCGCTAATATACGACAATCATTTTGTGCCTACATTTCATCGTCGACGATCTTTCTGCGAGCGCAAACGCGACAATGCTTTCTCCCGTAATTGCGAATAATCTATAGTTAGACTCAATCGGCTAAATCGGGCGTTTTTTCATTTTCGGGTGGGGGTAGGCTACAAAGAAAGAAATCGTGTGATAATTAAACACGCGAAGCGTGAAAATAAATTTTACCACTTTTTAAATTAAAAATGTACGACGATTTACTAAAATGTGACTGAACCCGGGATCTGCCAATGCGTTGGAACTGATATTTTAGTCATCAACATCCCAAGTCTTGCGGCCATACTAATCATATTTTGGTTGGCCTTGCAAGTTCACCATCTGAGCAATTTAATTTCGATAATATAACAGAATTTCAATATTATAATGGGAAATTGGCTCGTGGGACACCCAAAACCTTCTCGTGTGCCAGATATGGTCCACAGGCCGCGGGTTGCCCACCCCTGATATAGACAGACACCGTCGATAGTTTTCAGGGCCGGAGCCGGAGCTGGAGCCGGAGCAGTGGTAATAATGCGGCTCCGGAGCTGGAGCCGGAGCTAATGTATGCTAGAAAAAAGCTCCGGAGCCGGAGCTGGAGCAATGCAAATTTAGGGCTGCTCCAAAGCCCTGATTGTAACACAGCAATTTTTTTTTCAAAATAGATTATAATAAGAATTGTGGCATATGCCTGTACAGTAGACTTGACTCGTTTCTCACTATGCAGTGCTCTTGTAGTAATATTCAGGAAACCAGAATTGGAATTAAAATTAGAGCATAGTAATATTTAACAAATAAAATTATCATTAGATTACCGGCATTTTGTTCAAGTTGTCAAAGTCTGTAGTGTGTTATCTCATGACCAACAAAGTTTTAGATTGAGATTTATATTGCCAGAGGGAATGACATAAATTTCAAGATATGAGCACCAATTGAAATCGCGAATCCCAAAACTTTACAAATTCCCATACAATACGCAAGACTATGTAAATTCCCGCCAATTCCAATAGCCCAATGATTGAAAACATAATTTTAACTGCATCATATTCGTTGGTGTATACGATTAAAAGTGGGTCAAGCGCTAAAGTGGATGTCCGGTTGGCGTCAGTAAAATCATTTCAACGATAAATCTACTCATGTACCACTTGTACATAACCTTGTTAATACCACGCTTATGTGATAACATAAGCCTATAGTACTGTACCATGGTGCTGTGTAACTGGATCGATTTCGAATAAGGATATATCAAGTTGGTTATAGGCCTGGTCGTAGCCTACTACGTAAAATAGTACCGGCACATAGATTATAATCCAACCAATGTCCGGTATATGAAAGATACATGAATACTCATGTAGGTTTAACATGTATCAACTCAATGTCGCATGTATTTTCATATCTATTGAATCCTAGACTGATAAAGGATTATTGACATACAGCGTAGCAAACTAAAGAGTGACAGAACTGTAACTGCGTGACCTGTCAATTATTCCACGCTTAACTGACAGGCCACGCAGATAGCGTTCTGTCTCTCTTTTGTCCTCTATGATTACAGTCAAAACGATAATCTATCACCATTTCGGTAGCTTTGCAAACACCAGACTTTGTACAGCTATGTAATTCTGGTTGCTTAATTAGACAGACTAGAGCAGGGATGCCAAACATACGGCACGCGGGCCGCATCCGGCCCGTCAAGCGATTTCATCCGGCCCGCGAAGCGATTTTGCAAGATTAAAAAAGGCTCATATGACCCAGCACATTAGTAAAAAATACTGATATTTTTTACAGAGAATACCTGCATTAAATAATCCCTCAATACAGCAAATGTTGAGATGTTCATAGGCCATTACATTATAACCACCTGACTGCGGCACTGTGGTTTCACATTAGTAACCATTGGAAACACGTCAGGGACATTGTTTCGAGAAGGAAAAGAGCACACTGAGTTCAGAGTTATGTGTAAAAATGGACTAAAAGTACACAGAACCGAAAGCGCAAATGATGCGGAACCGTTATATGCAGTTCACATGGAGAATATATTAGTAACGCAAATATACCATTCAAATATCTATGATCACACCACTGTGTCACTTCTGACCCAGTATGTACCCGAACTTAGAGAAACCCGACTCGCGATTTATTAATAATATGCCAAATTCCAACGTCCGCGTTTACAGTTAAATAACTTGTATTCATCACAACGCATACGCAGGGCTAACGCCAACTTATGCCAACTTATATCGTAGTTAGCCCCTCTGTTCTAGCGGTTCGTAACTATATTGTTTGCGCCAATTGCATTATTCGCGAATAATGGTGTTGTGACTTGCTAGAATAAAACCGCCGCTATGATCCGTGTAGTTAAGGTTGCATTTAATGTAAATGGTTGTTTAAAACACTTTGTTTAAAACATGTTTTAAACAGTGTTTTAAACAAAAGCCTTTAAAAAAAATTGTAAAATCATGCCATAATTGTGTAAATACTTTCCAAAAACATGTTGTATGAGTCTACAGACAATTACCACCCGATATAGCCGACGTATACGATATGGGACGGTTGGAAACCTCAAAATAGTCGGTTCAACAGCCCGTATAGTAGGTAGATATTGCGTCATAGGAGCTATATTTACCCTATATTTTCAGTTATCAAGGTCAATCCACTATGACGTCACAATTGAATATCCGTGACGTAATGGCTTTAAAAAAACATATTTTGAACAAGGGCCTTGTTATAAACATGTTTGGTTTTAATTGATTTTTGTTTTAAATGCAACCCTACGTGTAGTATCTTTATGTGCATGGTGTATATTATGGTATTCAAGTGAGAAGCAATGACATGAGGTACCGTAATATTTTGAAATCTTTTGACTGGTCGGCCCGCAAGCGATTTCAAGGCTCGAATCCGGCCCGCGACGCAATTTCAGTTTGACACCCCTGGACTAGAGCGAAACGCCGGTAATTTAATACTCCTCTCATTTGCGAAATGTTTCTATGCTTTCCTTCGAATAAAATGTCTGTTTTTTTCTTCTGAAAATGCAACTTGAGAACTGTGTATAGTGCGAAACGAGCCAAGATTGGCGTACCGACATTTGTCATTCTTATGAGATGAACTCTGGTTTGATATGACATGAGCTTGATTTTCTAGTGCGAATAACTGCGTGAATGAACTCGGGTACGACGAGCATTACGACTAGCATTAGCGTCCATTACTAAGGCACAAGGCGCAGTTGGGCCACTAGAAAATTTCAACTTTTACAAATTAGATTATAGTTAGAATTATAGGTACAAAGGTTTTCTCAGGTTAGATAAGTTAGAATTATAGCTATATCACGTTTCCCAAATTAGATCACAATTACAGCTACCGAATTCGCAAAAGAAATATATCAAAAATCAAATTCAGTTCACATCAAACTCGAGTTCATTCTTGTAAGCACGAGAATGGCAAATGTCTGTACTGTACACCAAGCTTAGCGATCGTTTCGAACTATACATTTCTTCTGTAGCAGTTCCAGGAAAACCAGAAATTAGATTACAATTCAGATCAGCGCATGGAAGCATTTCACAAATTACTTTGAATTAGATCATCTGCATTTGCTCCAACTAGAAAACTACAATTATCTGGTTGTCCAAATGTGGTACTGGGATTCATACCATTCCCGTCGCTGCAGAGGGAAAACTCCGCAGTACCTTTTGACTCCGCGAATAACTAAAAAGCTATAAATACATTGGAATCATTTTCGTGACATTTCCTAAGCAAATCAAGCTTTCCGGAGGTCGTTGAAATTTGGACTCGCGAGCATAGTGACGCATTCAGACAGGATTTTGCGAGTGCGGAAATCTAATAATTATTTCTTTCCTGCATATTCTTGAACTCGCCTGCCCGTTCAAATGGATAGTGGATGGTGATACGTACAGATAGGCAGCCGTATGTACTGGGCAAAGGTTCATCAATACATTAAGGGCGGATATCATAACGTTGGTTTGATTAAAGAATGGATTATCTAGTTCATCAGGATTTAGCAGCCCAGGATTAGGGAAACCGGTTGATCCAGTTGCATCTTTAATCACACGATTTAGCAAACCTGGATAAACCGTACACTGCGTAAAATGCATACGCAGAAATATTTCTGATAATGACCGTGGCGATTGTATCATGGGTAATGACTTCACTCAACAATCGGACAATCAACGAATCTTGCACGCACCATATTGCTGAGCAATATATCTTATCCGCATGTACCGTACTAATTGAACTCGACTTTGATTTCTCGGTGATGATAATTCTACCCGTTACAATCTCAGTATCTTTTATCAGCAGCCGTCCGTTTATTCACAAACCCGACAACTGACAGCCAATAACGAGTTTTCGCACTATTATGATGCAGCATATAACATCGCACACACCACCTACTTGATTGACATCTGGGTACACCGCGGGTAATCATCGCGAGTAGCCTTAACCGTCTTCACAGTATTAAATCAGACGATTAGCATTCTCATGGATCAGCTAACTTTATGATCCTCGCCCTAATGGTATATCAGTTACCCGTTAAGTGTTAAATCTATACTCAATCTAATTAGAATCTGCTATTTGACGTATTCAGGCGAAGGCTATTGCCTGAGTGGATATATATTATTCATATTCAGCCAAATCTTATTGAAGTCTTGAATAGTGTATTCATATTGAAATGAATCCGGATATTTTAGGCTGACACTCGTCAGGGGTAATCGTCAGCACCAGTTTCAATATGAATATATTATAGTGATTATACAATTGTATAACTAAAAATGTTCTAGCTAGATAAGATCGATAATATCGATTCGATATCACACCTTTAAAGAAATATCGGTATCGGCCATTGGAGGTAAAAATATCGGTAATTTTAGTGAAGTCAGAGTATGGTACGAGTCAGAGAAGAGAGAACTGTGATCTGCGAATGCGACACTGGGAATATTGATATATAACTTATAAGCAGATTTGGTCAAAGTAATTCTCATTGGTACTCAAGTAACGTCGTAAATTTCTACTCTAGTACAAGTAAGAGTAGCAATCTCCAAGTAAGAATGAAGTAAGTAATAAGTATATCTAGGCGTAGTTTCGCCTAAAAATGAAAACTTGAGTAGAAGTAGACTTATAGTCGAAAGTCGCGACCACTTGAGTAATTATTAACTTGAGCACTCCGAAAAAGCATAAAAACTTAGTTACTGAACAGTAGGTTTGTTCGAAAATAACTTTTTTCCCGGATTCCGGGGATTCACTGATTGCGTAAAGGAACGGTGCACACTAAATTTGACTCGATTCCGACTGGTAGATGTGAACGCACAGGAGTTTTAAAATGTTGAATTTATCATGAAAAATTTCAACTTTGTTTTCGAATTTTGCTGTCAACCCCATGAAATTGTTAGGTTGTGCAAAAAGAACGATGCATAACAATTTTTGCTGACTTCCAACCGGTAGAAGCGAAGTGATTGCAGTTGAACATTTTGGATTCGCAAAAATAGCCTGGACGGTGGTTAATCTCAGAATTATGAATGAAAAAGTGAAATAACTTCGCTCTACAGGTTGGAATTGCGTCAAATTTGTTTTGCGTCGTTTATGTAGACAACTCAACAATTTCATGGGGTTAGCAGTAAAGTTTGAATTTTTTATTTTTTATTTTACATAATAAATTAAAAATTTTCAGACTCCTGTGCGTTCAATCTACCAGTTGGAATCGAGTCAAATCTGGTGAGCACCGTTCTTTTACGTAATCAGTGAATATCCGGAATCCGCAAAAAAGTTATTTCAGAACAACCCTACTAAACAGTCAACACTGCTGCTTACGGGCGTACTTGCTCTTAAATTTTGGTAATGCGACTTAAGTTGGATGCCATATCTTTTTAATATCGGCTGGATATATCGGGGTTATCAGGTAAGGTTATCGGTTTTATCAGTATCGGCTCGAAAATCTGATATCGGCCTGTAATGTTAACCAATGTAGCATACGTTTCATTCACTAGGCTTTTGTGATCGTTTGGATGGAAGGGGGTGTGCGCGACAAAAGGTTACATCGATACACGCCCACTTCGCTGTGTGAAAAGGCGTTACTGTGTTCTCAGCGTTATTTCATGGATCACGGCACATTGTGAATACATGACATTCCATTTCGAAAACCATAGTCGCAAATGTGTCAATGCCATTGACTTTTCCCACGCCACCAGACGGTTCTTCTACATTGGCATTTGTCTCGACGCAGTTACGAATATCAAAGACATGTCCATATCAAATGATTTATCAAGTTTTTTCCCTAGGCCATCCTTAGAATGCGTTTTTTTATATCAGGAATTTCGTTACAGGCGATAGTGATCTTGGAGATTAATGTATTGTGAACTCAACAAATAAGAAAGCTGTGATTTACCGCTCTGAACCCCGAAACAGTGCCGGACAACTACAGACAATTTTCAGCTTTTCCAAATTATATCAGAATTTGAATTGCTTGAGCCGCGAAAACTTTAAAATTGAATTAAATTTCGGATGAGAAAGAAATAAAACAAAGTAAAGTTCACATCAGAGTTCCAACCAGAGTTCATTCGCATAAGAAAATGGCAAATTCCTGTGCGTCAGACTTGGCTCGTTTCCCACTGTACTGTACTGTACCATTTTCAGGAAAACCATACATTAGATGGTATTAAAATGAGAGAATAGAAACAGTTTACCAATGAGACTAGAGTTTATTACTGATATTTCACGCTATAGGTACTCTAAAACTAGGATTATCCCGTCTCCCTTGGACCTGTTTTAGCAATTCCTTTCAGTAAGCCGCGCAATACACAATCACTGTCATTCTCTTGTCTCGGAATGTTAACCAGACGTTTCGCCAGACACATATATTCCAGGATGCGAGAGTGACGTCAAGTTTCGTAGTACGATAATTTGTTAATTGACGGCGGCGCGATTGGAATTTCTCAGATGCCAGATCAAATGCAGGTCACGGGAAATATCATGGTGTATGGAACCTAGAAATCGATGTGGATGATTCCTACGGACGGGCGCATTAAGATAAGCTATCTAGAACACAAGCACCTGCATCAAAGCGGAGAATGATACACGCAATCGCACAGCAGCATAGTTTGCTCCCTAAATCGCTTATCTAAAAATACAATCAAACAATTCACTATCATCGGCATACATCCCTACAGAGTAACGTTATATCTATGACGTTGGCCGTAAATCGTCCGACGACGCTTTACGAATCTGCAAGCAATTCTAGTCTTAATTGTAGAGTGTTTCTTTTCCGTAATTCTAATCTAATTTGTGTAATATATTAGTACATGTTGCAAATCCAAATATAATCCAATATCTGGTTTTCATGAAAATGCTACCTAGGAGAACTGTACAGCGCGAAATTAAATTGCAACGCGCTGCTGAATAAAGACAACTGAATGAGATTCAACCGGATCCCCTTTTTCACTCACTCAAAAAACGGAATGATCAATGGCGTACAATTCTAGTCTGCCGTTATGTAAGATTGAAAAGCTATACAGGAGATTACTTGATAAGAGATTAACCCGGTTGTTGAAAATGCGACATCAGAACTAGATAGTACAAAACGACCAAAGCTGGTGTACTGTACAGGCCTTTGCTATTACGAGAATGAACCCTGGTTTGATATGAACTTGATTCTTGTATTTCTTTGATATTCGGATCTTAATTCAACATCAAAGATTTTGCTGACTCAGTAATTCTAATTCTAATCAAAATTGTAAATAAAACTGTAACTTAATTCCAATTCTAATCTGCTTTGAAATAGTTGAAAATTTTGATGTTGTACAACACTACCGGTAGACAGCAGACAACTAGACAGGTTCAGAGTCACGCCCGTAACACGCCTCCTGCGTTCTTTTTCAGCGTGGCGTAGTAAAACTTAATAGCAGTTGCGTCACGCGAGAGAGACCCTACCCACGATTGGAAAACTACATAAAAAGGCTCCGCCCGCTCCACAGGTAACATATTCAAGGCAACCTACTCATCGTCAGGACAGCTTCAAGGCAAGACTATCGTGATGAAGACTACATTGTCAAAGATAGCCACCAGCCAGTCTACGGATATGGTGGTCGCAAAGCTCCTAGCTCCGCTGAGAATGAATCAATTCGGAAGATCTATCGCTCACACCAATGCCCCCAAAGCATTATTGAGCCCAGCTCAGCAAATGAAAGGCATACAAACAGTGCAAACTCGATACAGCGCTGCGCAACCAGTGACGAGAAAGTCCTACAAAGCTAAACAAAACTCTCAAAGAAACATGCATCAAATGGTGCTCCCACAAGCTGAATTCGAGCATACATTCTTCCCGGGGACTGGAATCTCTTTCAGCCTGCCTAAAACGCGCCACACTGAGATACCGTACGTCGACTGCGAAGTGGCGGAGATGTCTGAAATGCGAGAAATCGTGCAGTACATGTGCAAGCACTTTTTGAGGAGAGAACCGCTTCTGAACGCCCTCAAAGTGACCGCGGAAGAAGCGGAATCGTTCGTGGAATTTCACGTTAAGGTAAGTTCGCATAATTATTTTACAATTTTAAAATGCTGCACTGAGCTTAAGCACTCTAACACCCGATTATCGAATTTTTAAGATTGTGGCGTTATATTTGTTGAGACGAATGTTGACTACAAAAAGATAGTTGGTGACGATTACCCCTGACGAGTGTCAGGCGAAAGTATTCGGGTTTATTCGAATATGAATATACTAATCAATTGTGTTCTGCACCTCCAAGAATCTCTTGCGGCCTAATGTTTTCAACTTCCGCTAATTCGTAGGAAAACGAAACCGTTTCAAGTGTCTCCCTCCTCACTCCGATAGTTAATTATTCGCTCGAATCATAGTGTTTTGCAATCATAGTAAGTGGGTACGACGCGGATTTCAAGGGATTTCGATTTTTTGTGCGTAAACATCATTTTAACAGCCGCACGACACTTAAGCATGCGTCACTTTAGCATGTGACATTGCAAGCCAAAGGTAATGCTAAACCAATCCTAAATCTACATTTTACCTGGAATTTAATTCACGTGCCCCGGTGCCCGTATGTCCGTTGTCCATGCACCCATTTTAAAATCGAAAAACAGATTTTAGTGAATATATTTCAGTAGTCGATGCATACAATTGAATAATATATTCGTATTGAGATAAACCCGTATGTTTTCGGCCGACACTCGTCGGGGGTAAGTTATTCAAGTGCGGGTAAATTTGTACAACTCCACACCCTCGTAAATTCCTCCTCCAAAATCATCTTATTTCTACACAATTTTCACTCAATTATCACTTCCGTAATAATCTAAATCAGGCTTATTTTTTCTAGGACGCATTACAAGATGGCGCCTCATTCGTGGCAAGAGACGACGAAGGAGAAATCTGCGGGGTTCGATTGAACGCAGTCGGGCCGGCGCCAGAAATGGGCAAAGACGTAGAGCTCAGCCCGAAATTACGCACGTTGAAAAAGGTGAGCGACACGCCTTTACTACTACACGCCCGTCTATGGCTACGCGACCTAAAAATAACTCACGCGAGCTTAAGTCAAGTGTCATTCACATGGTTTTACTACAGTTATGACAGCGAATCGCGTCACTCGTAACCTGTGGGATAGTCGCCAGCGATGAGAAATTTTCAATATTCCTACCCACTGATACAGTTCCCATGAAATTATACAGACTTGAATGTGAAATCGAGCATCGGACAATGCCATGTCAGCATATAATTTTACATTTAAACTAGGCCAGATATTCTCAGAATAGCAGGAGGTCTGACACACGCCCTTGCCACGCCAGTTTTCAGAGGGGCGTTCCCACTCTAGGCGTCGCCCGATTTAGATTCGAATAAATGATGCAACAATGGAACATTATACCGTTGAGAATCACTATGGGTACGTTTCAGGTGGACATAAGATACATTTGAAGGTTACAATGGATAGATATCTGTGAGGTGATCGTGAATAGATTGAACGCCCAAAATTGGCAGTATCGGAATGCTATAAAGCTGGATTCATTTACCAGACAATCGACCCCGCGTTTGACAAGCTTATTAGGAAGCAATTATTAGGTATCTCTCTTTAATAAAGAATCCTTATTCGTCGAGTATTCGCGAAATGAGACCCTAGAGACAAAACCTTGTAAATTAACGAGGGCAAAAAATGTAGCTTCGCTTCTAATTTGCGCCCTGTATGTATTAAGTCAAGTTTCGGCATAAAATTACAGACCAAATCCTCTATAAATGAATAGATATTGGCGGAGAAAAGAGGCGAAAAAGTACGCCTAGAAACTAGTCTGCATAGTTCTGGTTTTCAAGAATGCAATCTCGTTACGAGTAATTTTCAAGTTCTGTACCACGAATCATTTTTTTCGAAATAGGTTTCAAAATCTCCAAATTTCATGCGTTACGTCAGCATAACTGCCCAAGGTGCATAAATTCCTATCATAATGACTGACAAAGGCTCGATGTCCCAGAAGTGATTTCGACTGGACATTAGCGCTACACGATCAATTTATTTTTACTACATCTGTTTCTCCTTAACGCGTGTCATCAATATCAACTCTTAGGTACGCTTAAATTGCTTTCGCTGTAGTAGCTATTGAATTCAATTTCAAAATGCTACAGTATATGGATTTTGACCAATATCATCTATATTTCAGTTTTTGGAACATACCGACAGCTTCGTCCCGCAGAGCCTGCAAGGGGCCAGAATGCGACACATCGCCATATGCGTAAACCGTAACATGGCAAGGAGCGGCTTGGCGACCATGATGATGAAAAGATCTGTTGAGTACTCAAAGAGACACCGACTCAGACATATGGTAGCGATGTGCTCCGGGAACATGGCTACTGGACTGGCTTTGAAAATGGGATTTCGTCTGGTCAAAGAGATACCATACACGAAATACATCGACCCAACACAATCGATCGGGTACGAGGAAGACCAGAACTGGGTAATCCCTCACAAGCCCTTTCTGTCATTAGCAGAAACTCACGTTTCCGCGAAGGTTATGGTCAGAAATGTGTAACTGCATGCTATGCGATACGCTGCCGTTCATGTCAACCCAAGCCATAATATTCTCGGAATAAAAGCTTGCAACTGCATCGGTGCGCCAATTTGTCCCGCAATGCTATCGAACAAAAGGCTTTGATGGTGGGCGTATGGATTGAAGATCTCTCTCAATCGGGCTGCGTGTCTCAGAAGTTTGGACGGAACTACGATTTCCAGAACAAATTAACGCGGAGATTTTAACGGCTATCAGTGATGAGCGCATATATGTCTTTCAACTCCAAATCCTGTACCGGATTTTAGATTCAGATCTAAATCCGGAAATAATTTGACATCACGTCCGTATCCAACTCGAAATCCGGTAATAGCTGAATTTCATCAAAAAGTCGCGTATAAATGGAAAAGTATCAAAAATTTTATATCCTGGTACAAATCCAGCTTCAAAATAAGTTGAAATCCATGTCCGATCTAGCCAAAATCATAAAATCCTTTTTTAAAATCTAAATCAATGCTCATTTCTGCTATGGCTATACTTTACTTGAAATACCATAACATCAAATAACAGTAAAAGGATAGATCAAGTCTGCAAATCTTTAAGTATATTGCTTCGTAAAATCATAATACTGCGATAAGCGAAGTATAAAACTGCTAACGATCGCGTTATGATGAATTAATGCGAATTCAAACTATTTTACGACGATCCGAGACGCAAATTTGCATTTTACCCCGAACCCAATATTTATTCTTATCATCTCGTTTGTTGCTCCTTATGTATAGAGATTGGAAAAGTACAACCACCGGTAAAAAATTTCGGTAAAATTTTCCTTTCCCGCATCAAACGCTTCTATCTCGTTTCGAAAGTTGTGATAATTCAACTCCTAGATAACTTCCGAACAAGCATGATAGTGCATCGAATTTCGGCTGCCAGAACGATTCTTTCGATATAATACAAACTAAGTCCACGATGACTCAGTTTACATCGAAACTTGTCACTTTCGATTAGCGGTGGGTAGTTTACACTGCCCTCGGATCGATATCCCTAAGTATATCTGCCTAGTGTCCAAAAAAGAGTTTCCAGTGGTATGTATCTCAAAGTATTTGGCTACCAAGAATTACAGTCCATAGATATAGTATATTTCAATAGTTACATTGCAAAATGTGGCGGTTATCTCCCTTTTCACGACAACCACGTCTCTAACCAAACAAATCTGTCTGACACCGTGTTCTTGTGTTACGAGATCTATCAACAATGGCATTCCCCGAATTCCTTTCCCCTCCACGAGTCCAGTTTAAACTTTGAGAGATTCCCTACGAGATGAGTCAATGTATATATCAACCGGTAATATATTTCTTCTATATTATTGATACAATATTTATTCGCCGTGATGCTCGATCAAAATGATTGACATTTACATCGATTCAAAATGGTTGGCTGCTTCGTTGTCGAATTCACGTTAAATCTTTTATTTTTGCTATTTCGTTTTGCCGCTTATGAGTTGAATAATGTTTTTATTCTTGTCATGTCTCAGCACTGTGAATATGTCCATGACTGAATAAACTTCGCTGCAAATTAACATAATTTATTCTTCGCACATGCGGGGTAGGAAAGGGGGCATCAGAATCATCGTCCATGGTATGAGATTTTTCGAAAGACCGATTGCGGTGGATTATAAGGAAAATATGGTGTACTATGAATTGAGTTTGGTAGTAATTTTATCTCTGCTAGAACACCACAAGATTGCAGTACAATGAAAATATAGGAAGATGTCGAAACGACTTGGAGCAGTCTTTGAAATCAGGCACCCACCTGGGCCTAGGCGATGTAAAGAAGAGACATGGGCACTGAATTAAAAGTAATAGCTGATAACATTAAAATGACAAGCTAAAAAAATGAGATGGGACGTGCCGGAAGGCCAGGTCGATATATCAGATCGTGGTCAGGTAATCTCGAGCGCTGACTATATAGTATTTATTGAGTAGAATCTGCTAACGAATTCACACGCCCGCTGCACAGCTTCGGGGTCGATCATTAACGGAAAAGGCCAGAAAACGCACCTCGCTAGTTTGCTTCATCAATTATGATCACCTTATTATTGGGTTCTATTTAGCTTGCAGTTTTCTCAGTGCCGTGTTAAGCTGAGCTGACAGCGTGTTACAAAATTGGAAAAAAGTGCGCCATGCTATAAATGACTGCAGAAATGGATATATCTATTAATCCATAGGCCTAGTGTAAAATGATTAGATGTCGAAACACCATGAAACAGCACGACAACGTAGCGGATATTACATCTGCTGGTTGAATGCACCCGCTATCTAGGTCTCGAAAAGGCGGGAATCTATCGTCTCTAATCACGAAGTGGGCATTGGGCAATGGGCAATGCCCGATTGTCGCTCCGGCGGGCAACTGACGTACGATATTAGTAGCCTGCATAATACAACTTGAAGGCTGTTTAACCAGAATTGCACCTTTGATCAGCAACAATGCGTTAGCTTAAGCTACACAAAATGCTAGTCACATTCTTCATAAAACAAGGCATTACCGCGAAGATTAATCATTAGTGGAAGAAATCAAATACAGAAACTTACCCTCGCGCCAGACCGACCGCTGCAGACCACAGATCGCGGATGGAGCAGCATACTTCTCAGGAAGGCACTACAGCTGCAGATGCCATTTGCAGTACCGACGAACTACCTAGTCTACCATTTCATAACTGTTAGACCAGGGGCGGGCAACTTCTCGAGTCGGCGGGCCGGATATAGGAAAATTAAGTACTTGGCGGGCCGGATTGCTGAATCGATACAATATTCGCCCATTTATCCACATTCCACATATACAAGGAATAAATCGCATTTAATGAATACATTTTAACGACAGTAATGTCACTTCAAAGCCATTTCTCGCCGATAATGACGAAGACAATGTGGATTTGAGAATAGCATTGTCATACAGGCGCCGCCATGTCTGCTTCTATCTGCTCAATCAACACACGGTGCAATCCTCAATTAAGATTTCAAGGAGTTCGATAACCCCGGTACCTAATTTACGTTAGGGTTGAGTAGGTGACGAGATAGCATCGTTGTTCAACTGTGTGGCCTGAGAAATCTCGATAATGAATTCATGCCGTCCGCGACCTCTACGAAATTTGAAAAGTGGCCCGCGACCCGTTTTGAGTTGGCGACCCCTTGGTATAAGCAGTGTTTTCGTCTTACAAAAGCCTAGAAGTGTGCCGTGCTACAAGTCGGCGGTTACAGAATGAAAAATAAGAAATATCAGCCTGGTGTAATTGATCATTGTTGTCGACAAACACCATGATTACCACAAACGACATTAGGGTTGAGTACATCGCAAATGCCGATAATGCAAGTCTTCTCGCTTCGACGAAATTACGCGTAAGCTCCACTCTAGCACGCTGCGCAATTACGTATATAATAACATGCACTATGCAGTCACTAAACTTTGACGTTGTAAGCAAGTAGTGGAATCTCGGCAGACTAGGGCCGCGGGTCACATTATCATGTAAAACGGAAAACTGTCCGCGGGCCGGACAAAATCCCTTCGCGGGCCGGATCCGGCCCGCGGGCCGTATGTTGCCCACCCCTGTGTTAGACCAACTCTGGAAAGGAGCAGACCTGATGTAAGCTACACGGGCTTCATGAAATGATCCAATACCAGCAAATACAACGTTGATTGCGTTCACTGCAAGAGCGAGGCTGTGGCTTATTATGATCCGCTGACTGATGAAGGATGACGAAGATCCATTGTCGAATTTCGATACTCGGGCGATGCCTAACCCAAGGCACATTATCCCAAAATAAATTTGAATATTTGACATTGAAACGCCATATTTTGTGGTCTCAACTTATCATCATGGTTACTGTTGCACGAGGACCAATATTGCTCGCATTTGGTTTTCCCACTTGCATTGTATTTTACCCCACGTGGAAGCTGCCAAGATGACGACAATGCTTACAAGTGCTACACGGCATGAAGTAGCCTATGCCCGTGGTATGCTACTTGACCGTGCTGCTCCTTCTCTTAACGTGCGGGTGGGTGGTGAGCTGTGATATTTCGGTCAATGAGTTTGTCTGTCGTTTACTATGCCAGAAATGTAGTATGGGCTGGGCAGGCCGTGTTATTTTTGGCATTTCAAGAACCGAATGCCAAAATTGCCAAAAATAACAATTTTAAAATGCTTAAAATAAGGCGTTTTGAAAGTACTGATTTTTATGACAGTTTTAGATAGAAATGTCAACAAGTATTGAAATGAGCACATAAAGTGACAAAACAAGTGAGAGAGAGAGAGGGAGAGATTTATTTCGTCAACCGATGACGCCAAAATAAATAGAACTAATATAAATATATGCAATATTTAACAAACACAAACAGTGGTTTATCTGTATTGACTGTGACGATCTTCGTGTCAGCCGGAACTAGGGTAAATGGTTATTTAAATAAGATAACATCATAACGTAATAACGAATCAGGGTAGGCTAATACGGAATGTATCGTACGAGAAGCAATAGGAGCAATAACAAAGAATATATGAAACACATAACAGTTACAGACAGTAACAATCAATGTGCAAAAAGAACATGTAAGTTGAAGATTTATAACTGAGAATGGACAGTGTACAAGCGTTGACCAGTATTTACTCAGAAGAAAGTCCAGCATCCCCGTCTTAAATGAATGATAATTGGAGCTTTTTATGTGTGGCGGAATCTGTTTGTTCCGTAGATCAATCCCTGCTCGTTTACATGGAGGGAAACCTCTGTCAGAGTGGGACATAAATAAGTTGGAGTTTGCGGCAGGCCGCGTGTTATGACCATGGACATCTCTACAGTGTTGAAAATTGTTCTGTAGAGATACAGAGACTTGAAGCTGATTAATTTGATACATTGCTTTGGCTAGTTCAAAGATACAGATATCACTAACTTTAAGAATACGCAACTTTTTGTAATACGGAGCAAGTCGACTATGGAGTGGAATTCGAGCAATAGCTCTTAATGTTTTGTTTTGCACGACCTGCAGCTGGTTCAAAATGGTTTTGGAAGCAGACCCCCAAATTATAATACCATACTGTAGGTGGGAATGTATGATAGAACAATAAAGAGTACGGAGGAATGGTTTTGGATCTAATCGGTTAAGCTTCCATAATACATCAATGTTACGTGAAACTTTTGCGAATACATTGGTGATACGATCATGCCATGTTAGACCTGCATCTATATGAATTCCGAGGTACTTGAAAGACTTGCACAGGTCTAGTTCTTGTCCTGAAATTGCCAGCACCCCTGCATATTTAGGATTGGAAAAATTTGATCTGCAATTTTCCTTGCCTATATTCGAAGTGCTTGGCACTTTTTAACATTGACAGACAATTTGTTACAAGCTATAACCAAGAGCTTATAAAGTCAAGTTGAGCATTGCATTTCGACACAAGGGTCTCGGCATTTCCCGAGGAAAGTGAGAGGTGGGTGTCGTCTGCAAAAAGGGTTGTAGTAAAATCAGAGCATATTGAAATATCGTTAATATATAGTAAGAATAAGGTTGGTCCAAGAACTGATCCCTGTGGAATTCCACAGGAAACAGATGTAGAGTTGGATGCTTGATCATTGACTAAAGTTTACTGTTTACGATCAGTGAGGTAATCCTTGAAAAGATCCATCACAATTCCTCGAATACCATAGCACTAAAGTTTATCAATTAATATACAATATACAACCGCAAAACAAGTGTGTAACGCTGAATTCCTAAATCGAGGTCCCTGAACCTTTCGGAAGGCCGCGGTCTATCAGTCTAAGGGATCTACGTAATGCGAATGAAAATCTTAAGTCGATGCCTAAAAGTTGAGTATTGAAATCTGGATTTACGATATACTGTGGATTGATCAATCCGGGTAGTTATCCAGCAATTAGGGATGTAGCTCGATGACCAGGTATTTTCTGTTGTCACAGCTTTGTTACCTCATGTAGCCGGCACGCGCTACCCATGCCGCATTTAGGTCAATGCGTGCATATAATTCCATTTACTTTCAACTTGTTAATGAAAATGTCAGCATATGGTGCAATCACTGATAGACTGTGTCCCGTTTGACATTAGGGATATAGTTTCATCAATGGACAAGTGAACATACACACTTACACAGAGGCTTGCAAACATTCAGTCCATTTCTGTTTTTTTTTGTTTGCCCTTCGATATTTTTTGATTATAATATTGAATATTGAAGCAACTCGTGATTTCTAACCATCGGTTAGCGGGGAAAAGGCTGTGATGCAAACGTGGCAGCAACGATTTTTAATTGTTATTATAAGTGGTATTGTGATCTGTCTGAATGCAGGTAATTATGCACGCATATCGAATCGACTATTCGGATTACATATTGCAGAAGCAGACTGTTGGTTTTGTATTTGGTGAATTGACTCTCAAACACTGTTGTCAATTCGGTTTGTACTCTCGCTGTTTGATGACACAGAGTAGATAGTGGATAGTGCACGTTTTGTGACTTTCGCTCGATATGAAAGAATAAACTATACAGTGTTTTAGATCGTTAATTCGAGAACACAAGTACCATTTCCTGGCGATGCAAGACTGCCAGAAATAGTATCCGAAAAATGCCAAAAATATATTATGCCTCCAGTGACGTGTGATCAGGGGGCAAGGGAGGGGGTACACGCCATTCAACAGTCGCCAGAATGTGTAAAACGAGCTTGAGAATTGAACCATCCATGATTGTAACACCATTAATTATGGGTATTTTCTATCGGTGTTCATGAATGCCTATATTATGATCCCTTTTACACCAAAAATCACGGAATTTTCATGTTTATTGTTCAACAATATAACACGAAACGAGAGGTGATGTACAAATGAGGCTCAGACGGGTCAGGTCTCACCTGTGATAGCACAATTCATCACCAACACCCTCTTTCAAAGATCGCTCACCAAACTTCCATAGGTTTGTTGAGCATTTGTAAGCCAGCTGAGCGGTTAATAACAGAACTTTTTGTAACAAAGCAAGTAATACTTTTGAGATTGTCAAGGTGAATGCTCGTTTGGTGTTGACTTTTTATGTAGCCAGCGCCACGCATAGCGTGGCCCGCAGTTGAAATACAATAAATTTCATACAAAGATGTTACAATGAAGTAAATTTTGTAATATATTAAAAAGGTTCACAGTGCAGAAACTATCAAGGTTCGTTTGTGAACGTGAACCTCTATATTTCAGAGGTTCACACACAGAACGCGAACGTGAACCTCACGTTCACACCATACGTAATAAAATTTGCACCAAAAGACTCTATTTTATGTTGATTTACGAAATAATTTTGGGTCGCCAACGAGCTTTGTACATTTAAAAAACTTCTGTTTCACTTTTTGCAAAACATGGTTATAATATGCTGTGTGTATAAAATCATTTGGCGTGCGATGAAAGATCATCTCGCGTGCCACAAATGACACGCATGCCCGGAGTTGCCGATCTCTCTGACCTAAGGTATAGGCTCGGGAAAATATAGTAATTGAAGGAGATTTATGCTGTTTAGTAGCTGCAATTGAATCGGAATGGACTATTTGGTCGAAAAAATGCAGCCCCAAATATTCCACCAAACATTTCTTCCCCTTCGCATTCGGCTTGCGTAGAGGTTGCCATGACGGATTACAGATCCGCATTAAAATTTTAGAGATTACCAGAGGTACAGAACTTCAATATGCAATTGAATAAGATATTCATATTGAAATAAACCCGAATATTTTCGCCTGACACCGTCGTGACAAGCGTCAGTCACTTGTAGAGAAGGCTATATCAATGTACAATAAAGTTTTACACCCTGTCGCAAACCTACCCATTTTTACAGGCTTGAGGACGGTATTGGAATCAATTCCGTTCGTCATACAATCACCTAGCTTGTACGATGACAGCCGTCGATACGATTGGAACAAGAGCATGCAGATTGTGCGACATTACTCTGATCACTGACTGCTGATGTTGACTTTCCCCCAAAGGAGTTTTATGAATATTTTAGCATGCCCTGAAGTGTTAAGCACCTGTCACCGGCAACAGAGGGAAACTAAAATCAATTAGGCAAAGTCTACGAGCCGAACTCTTCAATCACGATCTTCAACTGCATCTTAAAATAAATACAAGATATCGCGCGTAGTGATTTACGGCCAGCACTAATTCATATTGGATAGTTTTAATGATGTTGATATTGCTTGGGGCTAATAGAATTCCTTCGACATCTAGGGCCGCATTCGAGGGAGAAAACTACCATGATTAAAACCATAATGATTCGTACAGTCATACCAGTGTTTGGTTATATATAGTTGAAATTCGTGTTTTCGGCGCGATTAAGTCAATAGAGTGTTAACTGTTGTTATGGCTTACAATATCATAGATAGTTGTATGATTTGTAAGGTTGTGCCTAGACTGATTAGTCTGATTTATCAAAAATATCAGGGGATAGATTATTACAGAGACAGGTCTGATTTCCGTGAAAAAATCACAGAAATATAGTTTAGTCTTGTCGAAACCGGATTTTAGAAGTTCACAGTATATCAGACAGATTATGCGTATCCTTATATGAATTACCGTATTGTATGCAGATATATACGATTTACATATAAACTATACACTATATGTACAATTGTACATGTATGAATGTATTACCGAGAATATACTAACTGCTCATGTGAAACCAAAAGTATTCACTACTTCTACTAACGAAACAATGCAGAATTCGGATAAGAGTAATGACAATTTGCGCACATAACGACATAGCTATGTTTATACATAAATCAAGATGTCTGATGATTTCAACGAAAACCTGAACGTATGTTTGGATTAACATATTTCCATCGAAAATCTCCGAATCTAGATGAGAGATGCAATAATGTGGTGTCAGTTTGCCTCAAATATGAGACCACACATGTGGAAACTGCGAGAAAAAACGGACGAAGATCAGGAGTTTCGTAAAATCGTGTGTTCCTAGCATCTCCGCAGATTCAATATTTCAGATTTATCTATCCAGCTAAATGCATCTTGTAACATTCGACTCATTGGGAATCTTGCAATAGCAATGCGACCTCCACCAATAAACGATTGTTGTTATACAATGCTCTTCCCAATTCTTTACTAACAGTTGCTGACGATTACACCTGACGAGTGTCAGCCGAAAATATTCGGTTTCATTTCAATATGAATGTTCTGTTTAATTGTATATTGAAGTTCTCTAATACCTCCTTGAATCTCTTTAAACTTATAACGATAACGTTAACGATGCATAGCAATCCGATTTCTCTATCGCAATCAACGAACAATGCCCTGAAATCGGAGTAACTTACGCCCATTAATGGCCTAAAAGAACGATGCGTAAAATTTTGGTCATTTCCAGCCGGTAGAAGCGAAGTTATTGCAGTTGAAAATTTGGATTTGCAAAAATAGCATTGACGGTGGGAAATCCCAGAATTATGGATGAAAAACTCAAATAATTGTGCTTGCGGGTTGGAACTGCGTCAAATTTGTTTGCATCGTTTTTGTGGACAACTCAACAATTTCATGGGGTTGACAGTAAAATTTGAAAAAAAAACTTGTAATTTTTTTACTATAAATTCAAAATTTTTAATTGGATCTGTTTCGGCTTCTACAGGTTGGAATTGAACCAAATTTGGTGTGCAGCGTTTTTAGACAACCTAACAATTTGGTCAGTGAATCCGACAAAAGTATATTTTTGAACAACCCTAATGGACATCCCAAAGGTTTCGACGGCGGAACTGTATTCACACTGCATTAAATATTATTCCTACACAATGACGATTGTATGATTATTATTTGTTGATGGTCCGTGAGATACATATAATCTGTAGTTGATAGCCTTTTAAATACATTAAAGCGATTGGTTATCCTTTGACAACCATTTATATCATCTATCATCGACAGCGTAATTCCGCGAAAATCTCAAAGGTAACAAAAAATCCGTTTCAGTCTCGCGGTTGCAAAGCGTGAAATTGGCATATTTTTACAGATCCAAGCGATGTCTCTCCAAAGTATTTACGCAGAAAACGAAGGCGTGGCTCTCCTGGTTTCTTGCGCTCTCTTACTTTACCTGTCTTGTTTTTTGATCTTGATGAGATATGTGGACTTCAAATCATGGAGGCAATATTCTAAATCACAGCGAGACATCAGCAAGATAAGGGTCGTGGAATTGTGAGTGGCTCGCTGGCTTATTTCGTCATCATGTTACAAAAGCACGGAGACATCCCGTAATGCATCTTCGTGCTGCTATATAAGTCGGACCATGGCCTACTACTACTTTAGTAGGCCATGGTCGGACAAATTCGAATATCATTCAACAGTACACTGAAGTACTGTATCTCCAAGAGTCACTTTAAGGGGGCACTTCTATTTGAAAATGTTTTTTTTAGGTGTTCACGTTTGTAGTCATAAATTCGTAAAGGTAGATGCGAGCCCCATGATTCATACATTGCTGGAAAGGGCAGGAAATTTCCTTTCCAAATATGGTCTTTATGTTGTACCATGAGCATGTACCCCACCGGTACACTTACTCAAAAAATAATGAAAATATTGAACACGCGTATTAAAAATCCTAAAAACTCAAAAGTCTTTCAAGATTTTCCTTCAAATATTGCTAAAGCAAAAGTACATATATATATCTACAAAACAATTGAGGGATTTTCAAAAATAGGTCTTCTAACAAAATTTATGATATTTTTTGTCAGCGAACCCTAAATTTTCATTTTTTCAAAATTCTTTCCTCTGTAAAAATTTTTCTGGACAAAATTTTGAGAAAACGCTCAATGATTTTATTATACATACCCTAACCATAATTTGTACAAAATTTCAGATGAATCGAACAAGCAGGTGCAGAGGAGATGCAATTTTTGTGTAGAAAAAGTATATTTTGAGAAAATCGCGTTTGAAAAAATAAAACCACAATAACTTCGAAAAACAAGGATAAGAACACTGATCATGACATCAATGACCATATTAGTTGATTTGCATCACACATTGAACCATATATAACACAACCTGAGCATTTATAGCCGCCAGGCACATAGTCTGATGTGTCTTAGGAGTCTTGAACTCTTTCAATTTTTCACAGCGAAAGACCGTCGAGATGCAGTCTTTCTTTTTTTGTCCTTCAAACCAGTTTCATTTTCGTGAAAGTGTTCACTGGCAAGTTTAGGCTTTCAAGAACACTCAAGTACCCACTACATCCAATATTCCAGTTCAGTACGGACGTAGCTACAGCACGTTTTACTGCCATAGTTCATAAGTACTTATTCTTCAGGCACCTTGTCCCTATGGTCACGACGAATGACTCATTTTGGGATTTGGTGAATCCACCAATGCATCTTTCCATTTCAAAGATTCTTCTAAACTCTAAATTTCCTTGATCGACTCATTCTAGGCAAATTGATAGCTAGAAATGAAAACCAATCCAAGACAGTTATCCTGAAACAATAAATATTACCCAATATTGTCAGTCAGCAGTCAATGAATAAAAACAGATGAAATAGGAAAACACACAACCTCCATCTCGACCATTTCCTTGGTACTGAATAAATGAAGCAGCCAAGTATATGAAAGCATACATGCTAGAACACTTATTTATAAGCATACAATAAATACTACCCAATATGGTCAGTTATCAGTAAACAAATCAAAAAATAAATGAAAAAAACAGCCTCACCTCGCCTGTTTACTGAGTCTGTGAAGCAGCCAAGTTTATGAAGACAGACTGGCTAGAACACTCATTTCGAGCTCTACAGGAGAGATTTCGCCAGGTGGCGCTATTTCCACCAGCAAACGCGAATGTTGGATTAGAATGAACACGACTGCAGCAAAAATTGGGCTGTAATTCTTTTTTTTTAATAAAATGGTCCCCAAATAAAATTAGTTTTGGATAAGAAGGAGTTGTAATATCATAAAAATAAGGACATATTTGGAAAGAGCGTGAAATTTCCGTTCTAGATCGATGAAGAAAAAAAAAACACAAAAAAATTATTTCTAAATAGAAGTGCCCCCTTAAGCTGGAGAACCAGAAAACTTTCACCTTTTCCAAATTTGATAAGAATTAGAATTATAGCTTCACAGATCTTTTCAAATTAGGTTAGAATAACTGAATGTAAATTCGATTAAATACCAAATTATAGAAAGAAATACGACAAAAATCTATTTCATGTCGTATCAAATCAGCGTTCATTGTCGTAAGCACGAGATGGCAGCAGATGTCTGCTACGCCAAGCTTGGCTCGTTTCGCGGGATACAGTTTTCCTGTTACGTTTTCAGGGAAATCAAAAATTAGACTAGAATTAGAATTGATGCATATATACTAGGGTTACCATATCGTCCTTTTTCAAGGAATCTAAAATGTCCCCCGAGGACCACCAAATGTCATCATCTTTGGCACTTTGTCCTCCTTCATGGATTTGAGATCCAGGCTATCGTACAGAGACAACTAGCATATGCCATAATATACATGAGATCTGGATTCGGTCTACACCAGCCCATAATACGTGGGGCGGGTCATTCGGGAGTGGAATCGGAAAAGTGACCATTTTTTATTTTAGTCAACGCATAAATGGTAGCAGTAAAATTTCCAAATCCCCCGTATTAAAGAATGTTACTTCATACTGTAAAAAGTATAGAATGTAAACCATTACATTCTATAGTAAAAAGTGTCCTCTTTCTCGGTTCTCAGTAATTGTCGGTAATCCTAACATTTCACAAATTACTATAGATTGCCAGCATTTCGTTCTAATTCGTCCGATCAGATAAGTAGAATTATCTAATTGTCCATTCCGGCGGTAATGTTTGTTAACAAAAAGTTGCATTACGTCAATGGAAGATATGTCAAATGATCTCGTGCACTCCCAAATATTGTGGCACGATTGCAACCGCCTCTCTTCGACTAAAACCATGACAACAGACCATCACATAATGTTGTTACATTGATCATCTCACGTTTTACCAATTGACCTGAAAGGATTTATGGATTGCAGTGGATTGAATGAAATTACCTCGACAAGATATAGTTCTCAAAGAAATCATAGTAGTGCTTGAGATTTCATAGTTGTTCCTGCATACTGGGTTGAAAGCAGTCGTTAAAGATGTAAATCCATGAAATTTAAGTCGTCACGAACATGACAGCACTTTACATTACGCAGCGAAATTATGTTGTAACAGATCTGTATCTGATGTGTCTGCGATAATGTACATTCGGCTTTCATAAAGAAACTCATTGGTAATGGAACAAAATAAACCACCGTATCATATATTCGATTCACCCAGAAGCTAAGCATCTGATGTCAGCAAAAGATCAAGAAAATCATGTTATCTAGCACTTAGCTGTCTGCAGAATACCGAGATTGCCTTGTGTTTTCGCAGGACAATGGCTGCGTTGCACAGTGTCATTACTTGCTCGGCGGCTGTATCAATACTCGTCAACGATCACCTTCGTCAAAACGATGCGTCGTAAGTGAAATTGACTATAGCACTTGTAATGAGAGTTGGCAACTAGATGATTTTAGGCGTTTACAAATTAGATTATAATTAGAAATATAGCTACACGTTTTTTTTTTCAAATTAAATTAGGTGTAGAATCACTGAATTCGCAAAATCTTGGAAATTAAATCAAATTTAACAATCATTAATAATCAAATTCAGTTCAGATTAAATCAATTCATCCTCATCATCATCATCATCATCATCATCATCATCATTGGTTTCTTAGCAATTTTATCAGTTCCATACACCACAAAAATGCGATACAATGAAAAGATATGAAGGTGTCGAAGCGACTTGGAGTAGTCTATGGAATAAGCATGAGGATGGCACACGCATGTACAGTTGTACACTAGGACTTTTCATATTTTTGTGGATGTTAGCTAAAATTGTTAGGTTGGCTAAAAACGCGGCACGCCAAATTTGGCTCAATTCCAACGAGTAAAAGTGAAGCTATTGTAGTTGAAAAATTTCGAATTTATAATAAAAAAATAAAAACAAATTGTTTTTCAAAATTTACTGGCTAACCCATGGAATTGTTAAGTTATTTTTGAACAACCCGAATGCACACCAAGCTTGACTTGATTTGGACTAAACGGCTCTCCTGTAGCATTTTCAGGAAAACGGGTAATTAATTACTGACCAGAAATCAGATTAGAATTAAAATTAACGCATAGAAACATTTCACAAATTCCACTAGAACTAGATACGAGCATTTCGCTCTAATTAGTCTTATTTGAAAACTTAATAAATGAACTCGAACTTACAAGAATTATCTATAGTTGCCCACGTCTGCTTGTAACTACACTCGCCTGTATGTACATGAAACGTAAATCTTTAATATCACTCTATTATATTCCACATGCAGATCCGCCAACTTTCACATGGAGTTATATTGCTGTTTGCATATAGGATACTTCGTATCAGGTGTGACGTGAACCATTTTCTTAAATTCGGCTGCTTCATAAATTTACAATCTATTTCAGACATGATATTTGCTATCTACACCAAGACATCACATCTCCACAAAGGATTCAGCGTGATGTGTCACCATGTGGTGGCGGCATTAGGCTTTTACATCGTCGCGGTATGATGTATTAGGTGCTTTGCATGTTTGACGTTAATTTAGTACTAGTGTATCAGAGATGAGCATGGATTAGGATTAGGTTTTGAAAAAACAGGATTTGTGAAATTTTGTCGGATTTGGATTGGATTTGGATTAGACATTTTTTTCAGAACGGATTAGGATTTGGATTGGATTGAACTATTTTCTGGGAGATTGAAATGTCGTGTGGCGAATGGCGACAAACTTTATTCAGATCAGTTATTAATGTACTTATGGTTACTAAGTTATCTTGAATCAAGTGAATCGTGGGTTGTGAAAGAAAATTTTCGAATCCCTCCATTGCATAGATTAATATTTTTCTGAATTTCCAGTTGGAATCGGATTAGGATTGGACAGGGACTTGAATATGAAAAAGTTATGGATTAGGATTTGGATTTGAAGGTTCGGATTTGGATTGGATTAGGACATAGAAATTTCAAATCCGCTCATCTCTGTAGTGTATGGCTACCAGAGATGAGCATGGATTAGGATTAGGTTTTAAAAAAACAGGATTTGTGAAATTTTGTCGGATTTGGATTGGATTTGGATTAGACATTTTTTTCGGAACGGATTAGGATTTGGATTGGATTTACCTATTTTCTGGGAGATTGAAATGTCGTGTGGCGAATGGCGACAAACTTTATTCAGATCAGTTATTAATGTACTTATAGTTACTAAGTTATCTTGAATCAAGTGAATCGTTGGTTGTGAAAGAAAATTTTCGAATCCCTCCATTACATAAATTAGTATTTTTTCTGAATTTCCAGTTGGAATCGGATTAGGATTGGACATGGACTTGAATATGAAAAAGTTATGGATTGGGTTTTGGATTTGGATTTGAAGGTTCGGATTTGGATTGGATTAGGACATAGAAATTTCAAATCCGCTCATCTCTAATGGCTACCAATAGAGCTGATTACTGCCCCAACCGCAACCCTGACGACTCGGCGTAGCCTATGAGCCTCAGTGTTTGAACTACAGCTTAAAGCTTAAGCAATTGTTCGAATATGACAGTTTGTGGAAAACTGGTGGCTTCTAAAATTTCGCAAATGCAAATGGTAATTCTAAGATCAAATATATGTTCAATTCGCCATTCCAGCGCTACAAGGTTTTTGGATTTTACGCCTGCTTCCGCGGATTGAGCGAACTATCCACCCCGTTCTTGTCGATACGGTGAGAAGTTGGTGAAACTTCGTAGAAAATTATATCATGTCATGCCTTGTAGATTCAATCCAATTCTCTACTCGTCACTGACGATTAGGCTACCCATGACATTATGACAAGCGTCAGCCAAAAATATTAGAGCTTATTTTAATATGAATATTATTCAATTGTACACAGGGGTATATTATGCGCCATTAATATCACCAACGGAAAAATGTACTACACCAATGGAATAGTTTTTGTCATCATATTCATTGCTGTCAGAATTTTCCCGATTCCATATCTGTATTGGAAGATTACGTGTTCGATGGAGTGGTTCAGAAGGTAGGCTACGACAATTTAACTATAGCTGCGCGACACTCCAGGCGTGAAACTGAAGCTAACATTTTCATTGCAGGTTACCGTCTGTGCTGTTTGGAGTTTTTCTCTTCATAAACGCTTCTCTTGATTGCCTCAATGTGTACTGGCTATTTCGAATACTGTCTACGGTTTTCACACTTATTACTCAACGTAACAAGCACGAATAATTACAGTGATACACAGTCTGGTAAAATTAGAGTATACCCAGCGTATGATGACGTGACTGTGTCGCTGACGATTGCAGTCTGACAAGACAAAATAGCATCAACCATGGTCGCATGCAGTCGCGAAAATATGAATTGCTAACCACGATCTCTACAATGCATCACTGTTGTCTCCTGTAAAATGCATGCAACGTCTAGTAGACTAATAAGTAGATTTCTATAGCCTAGTTATCTATATAATGACACAGTTCTGTGAGTTATCGGGAGTTCAGATATAGAGATCCACGGGCAACAGATAATCAGCGGGTTTGGCGCTTAGTGTAAGCAACAGCGGACAGCCCGGCTATATAGCGGGGTCACGCGTGCAGATAGTTGGATAGGGTTACCATGAGGGATGGTGTGAACGTGAGGTTCACGTTCGCGTTCTGTGTGTGAACCTCGGAAATTTAGAGGTTCGCGTTCACAACAGAACCTTGGTAGGTTCTACACTGTGAACCTTTTTCATATATTACAATTTTCACTTCATTACAACATCTTTGGTTCATATTTATTGCATTTCAACTGCGGGCCACTCTATACATGGCGCTGGCAGCATTAAAAATCAACACTATCGATGCACCTTGACAATCTCAAATGTTTTACTTGCTTTGTTACAAAAGTTTGCTCGAAATATCCAGGTTTCCGTTTGTGAATATTTGAATAGTATATTCATATTGAAATGAACCCGAATATTTTCGGCTGACACTCGTCAGGGGTAATCGTCAGCAACTAGCAGAGAATTGGAAAGAACATTGTATATCAACAATCGTATCACAAAATATGACGTCACCAGCATGAAATTTCGAATGAGAGAGCGTTCAATGTACTATTTTTAGGTGATACACGAACTCCTTTTGTTGACAGAGTTTTGGTTGGTGTATTTTGATAAAAGTTGATTCCAAGGCACACAAATGGAATTGTGAACGGCCTCGACCTACGATTCGAAATCGGTCGTCTCGATAATTATTCGCACAAATCGGATTATCCAACAGATGTTTGCCGATGGCAGAATTAATTGCCTTTGATCGATCAGCATCAATCTTAAGTGGATGAGTTAAGGGTGAGCTTTTCACATCGCGTGACGCACGTGTTCTGATAAATCTGGGGACATGTTGGTTTATGCGGTCCTGCAGACGTCTTGACGTTCTTCCCACGTAGCCACAATCACAGTGGCACCTATATTCGTACACTACATTACTTCGTTGAAGTGCAGGAAGCACGTCTTTGCGTGTTGAAGGGAGCAGTTGTGTTGTTGTAAAAATCACATTGGTTTTGACTGTATCGTAACATTTACCGACAGCAGAAATCAATTGTTTTTCAAAGCGGGTGGAAATGGGGCCAATCCAAGGTAGATGGATATAAACATCTTTTATTGTTCGTGCGGTGGGCTCTGTTCGTTTTTCTGCGTTGAATTGCGTTAATTTCCTCTCCATGCCGCGGCTGATGACGTGTTCAGGGTAACCGTTATCAAGTAAGATTTTTCGGATGTAGTCAAGTTCTAAACTCAGTTTGTTACCCGAACATATCATCAACGCTCTATGCACGAGTGTGCCTATGAGGTTAATTTTTCTGCGCCGAGGACTAAATGAATTCCAGCGGAGGTATTGGCCTGTGAATGTCGGTTTTCTGAAAACAGACGTTTCAAATTTGTTGGTATTGCGCTTTTCAACTAATACGTCCAGAAATGATAATGAGTTATTTCTGGACGTATTAGTTGAAAAGCGCAATACCAACAAATTTGAAACGTCTGTTTTCAGAAAACCGACATTCACAGGCCAATACCTCCGCTGGAATTCATTTAGTCCTCGGCGCAGAAAAATTAACCTCATAGGCACACTCGTGCATAGAGCGTTGATGATATGTTCGGGTAACAAACTGAGTTTGGAACTTGACTACATCCGAAAAATCTTACTTGATAACGGTTACCCTGAACACGTCATCAGCCGCGGCATGGAGAGGAAATTAACGCAATTCAACGCAGAAAAACGAACAGAGCCCACCGCACGAACAATAAAAGATGTTTATATCCATCTACCTTGGATTGGCCCCATTTCCACCCGCTTTGAAAAACAATTGATTTCTGCTGTCGGTAAATGTTACGATACAGTCAAAACCAATGTGATTTTTACAACAACACAACTGCTCCCTTCAACACGCAAAGACGTGCTTCCTGCACTTCAACAAAGTAATGTGGTGTACGAATATAGGTGCCACTGTGATTGTGGCTACGTGGGAAGAACGTCAAGACGTCTGCAGGACCGCATAAACCAACATGTCCCCAGATTTATCAGAACACGTGCGTCACGCGATGTGAAAAGCTCACCCTTAACTCATCCACTTAAGATTGATGCTGATCGATCAAAGGCAATTAATTCTGCCATCGGCAAACATCTGTTGGATAATCCGATTTGTGCGAATAATTATCGAGACGACCGATTTCGAATCGTAGGTCGAGGCCGTTCACAATTCCATTTGTGTGCCTTGGAATCAACTTTTATCAAAATACACCAACCAAAACTCTGTCAACAAAAGGAGTTCGTGTATCACCTAAAAATAGTACATTGAACGCTCTCTCATTCGAAATTTCATGCTGGTGACGTCATATTTTGTGATACGATTGTTGATATACAATGTTCTTTCCAATTCTCTGCTAGTTGCTGACGATTACCCCTGACGAGTGTCAGCCGAAAATATTCGGGTTCATTTCAATATGAATATACTATTCAATTGTATATTGAAGTTCTGTACCTCCAAGAAGCTCTTGTGAATATTTAGTGACTCTCTGTTGTGAGTTTGACCCGCATTCAAAAACATCACGAGCAATATACGTAGTCAGCGAATGATGCTTATTCAACCAATCAATGAAATTGATATCGTTTTCTGATGAAAAAAATCTAGCAGGCGTACGGGGTCAATCTTGGCTTCATATCTTTACTGCATCAATAAAACCAAATCCATGCGATTGAGGTGTTGGCCACGGTTGCCCGACATATGAGCATGCGACACAATGGAAAACGACAGTTCAGCATGGAACACATCAGCATGCGTCACTTCAGCATGTGACTGTATAACCCAAAAACTTACCCTAACCCGAAACATAGCCTAACCTAACCTAACCTAACCTAACCTAACCTAAACCCTAACCCTAACCCAACCATAAACCTAACCTAACCTACCCCTAATCCGTAATTTAACCCACATGCTCATGTGTCGCATGCCAAATTGTCGCATGCCGAAGCGTCGCATGCTGTAATGTCGCATGCTCATATGTCCACGGACCGTTGGCCACTGCAGTATAGTATATAACTTGTTAATGGGGTAATATTTGTAGCGAGTATAGAAACCTGTTTTACACTCAGCTCAATATCAATGTAGCGATGCTCAGACGCCGAATACATTGTCCGGTACGGTCTCGACCGTTAGGCGTAAGTTTATGTTCCCTGGTAAGTCCTCGTCGAAATTGTTGGCAAAGCGACGGAAGATATTGATTTTATAGGAGTATTATATCCTTTAATTGCCTCAGTTGATACATTTAGGGCGAAGATAATAAAGTTGGATTAGCAATAAAGTTGATTAGCGCGTTCGTCAGGATTTATCAACCCAGGATTAAGGAAACCGGTTGATCGCGGCGCATAAAGTTAGTGTTAATCTCATGATTTAACAAACTGGAACAACTGTAGATTTCTAGTTATCTATAGAAACTGCGTACCATTCCTACGTCTAATTATTCCGGATAATGACCGTGCCGATTGTCTCCTAGGTTATGGCTTCACTAAACAATCAACGAATTATGTATTTCTACCCGTCATTGCAAAGCGATATCCGTTTCTTAGCTGTACCGTACGAATTGGACACGGCTTTCATTTCGCGATGATGATAATTCTACCTGTTACAGTGGCAGTATCGTCATTAGCAGGCTGCTGCTTCATTATGGAGATTGTGGAGATTGATTCATTCACCAACTAGCAGCCTATGTATAACGCATTTTCGAATTATGATGCAACAGATAACGCCACTTGATTGAAAACTCGGGACACCGCGACTAACCATCGCGCGTAACCTTCTCAACTTCATGCGTCATGATTAGCAGTGTTTAATCACACGATTAGCATTCTTTCGGATCAGCTAACTTTATTATCTCCGCCCTCAGCGACGTTTAAAACACCAATATGTACTTCGGAAATGTGGCATTATGTGGCCCGAGTCGTCGGTAGGTATCGTGTACTGTACATTAATATAGGCTATCACATCATTGAAAGATAGGGTTGGAATTAGCAATATGACGTCACGTGACGTCATGAGGTTCACGTTCGTGTTCACACAGAACCTTTCAAAAAGGTTCGCGTTCGCACGAACCTGAACCTTTCAGAGGTTCACACCATCCCTAGTTACCGTACATCTTTTTTTTAGTCAACCAACTACAAACTCGTATTAAATTTACCAATTCCTCTTGATTTTTCTCCTATATTGTAAGTCCGAAAATTTTGAAAAAGTGTCCTCTTTTCAGATTCCCAAAATATGATAACCCTATAGTTGGAGAACTATAAAATTTTCAGCTTTTGCAAATTAGATTAGAATTACATTTTTATTCCATTACAATTATATTATAGCTACACGTATTTTACACATTAGTAGAATTAGAATTACCGAATACGCGAAAACTTCGAAATCAAAGCTCAGTTCATATCAAATTAGAGCCCGTTCACATAAGTATGAGAATGGCAAATGTCTTTACAGGACGCTTGACTCGTTTCGCACTAGAACGTTCACCTGTAGCATTTTCAGGAAGCCCAGAAATTAGATAGGAAATAAAATGAGAGAATATAGAAACATTTCACAAATTAGATTGGAATTAGAGTAAGAAACATTTCAAAAATGAGATTAGTGACATTTCTCTCTAATTAGAAGACTCTAGAATTATCTCGTTGTCCAAGTCTGAAGGCTCGACGACTGTCACCGTGGCCAATGACTATGAAGCTGGGTGCCAACTCTAAATATCCCACGTATGCCTAGCGAACATAGCAGGAACATAATGACTAGTTTATTTTAGCCCACAGAAAAGGGTATAAAATTCGGCACGATAGTTGGGATTGCGAGTTGCGACAAAGTAAGGTTAAGAACCAGGAAGAAAAAAATGTAAATTGTAATACTTTGACTATAGCGGATACATGGTCGCATTTAAAATCTCGACTCGGAATCGAATTGATCTGGACAACGACTTGACCCAGCTCTAAATAACATGAGAGGATATGTATCGCTACCTACCGGCAGGGATTTCTGGTATTTCGAGCATCACAGTACACTCCGCGAATACAGGGTTATAATGACTCGAGTCACGATTTCCTGATGACTCGACTTGACTCGAGTCATTTTTTCAAAATGCGGAAATGACTCGACTCGACTCGAGTCAATCTGTGTATTGACTCGACTTGGACTCGAGTCATTGACTCGAGTTTCAAACGGCCAAGACCGACATTTCATTGTAATTCCAGGTCCAACACACTATTGGGATTTCGTCTGTTGGTACTGGTACTTGAAAATGCGACCAGAAACTGCTAAGAGTGAGGAAAATTGGTATATTTTAAATGCGAACCATTCGATATCACCAAACAGAGTTATAAAAAGTGGGTTTACCAAGATTTTAACTGGAAACTGAGCAGTGAACACAGTGACTTGGACTCGGACTCGAGTCATAATTCCATGACTCGGACTCGGCCCTCTGCTCGCTGACTTGGACTCGGACTTGACTCGGTGGTGAATTGAAATGACTCGACTTGACTCGAGTCAAAACTATAAAAGTGAGATTGACTTGTGACTCGGAGCCTTGTGACTTGGTTACAACCCTGCGCGAATACAGCCGGTGGCCTGTCTAGAAACCACTTAAAGCATTTATTTACAAGGAGTCCATATCTGCGACTAGCTATGGACGCGAAATTTGCATCCGAACGATAGCTGCTATGATTGGATTTTCAATATCGACATGTATCTCAGAACACTACACTGCACTATTGGATGACTCGTTGTCAATGTCAACGCATGAGAAGTGTGAAGGCTCGCGGATTCAGCAGATATAGTTGTATACTGTATACTGGGATGTATCGAACGTACAGTTGTTTTACTAACAACAAATGCTGGTGTTGTGTTAGCCATTTGACGAAATCTACGGATGACGAATTTCTTCTATACGCCTAAAGATTTATTTCACCACTAGATGGGCTATTTGAGACCCGTCGCTGCACGTACACGTACAGACTTCTGGTCGATCGATATACATCGCTCATCGACCTATAATACTAGGGTTGCCATACGTCCGGAATAACGGTTGAAGGACATATATAACTCTTTGGGTTGGGAGTTGCAATTGAAAATATTGGGCCGATATGGCTCTTCGGTCGAAAAAGGTTCCCGACCACTGGCTTAGGACGTATTGGCAAATGCTTATTGTATTTCATTTTTAATAGAAAACACGCACCAACAAAGCGAGTCTTTTTCTCTGTGCCGAAAGGGAATATAAGCAGCCAGATATTTCAATCCATCCTGTGGCGCGATCTGCGGCTACAGTATCCTTATATCCTCTGTATTCGTATGTGGCTGTTGTGCTTTGCCGCTTGGATGTGATGGTTCATTATATCGACAATGCAGTGGTGCATGTGCAGAGTTTATTGTGGAACAAATCTTATGAAATAGTATATAAGCGCAGCCGAAGTTTCAACGAAATCGCATCAGACTAGTTATGTGGTAGCAGAGGTATTCGCTAAAAATTCAAAACCTCACACGGAAGCGGATAACGTTATTCTTCCAGCTTGCGGTAGATTTGGGAAAATATTTCGGTCCAAAGCTGCGGTAGAATTGAAAACGATTCCCATATGTCAAATGATACTATTCATAGACGTTGTTGTTGCATGTCCGCAGACATAGAAAATACCGTAATTTATTTTTCAAAGAAGAGCAAATCCTACTTTATTGCACCGAAAAGGTAGAAGTACTTCGTCAGAGACCACCTCTGTACGACTGTAGGTGCGGTCGCGGTAAATATTGTCGTTGTTCCAGGTATATTGGAATCGCTTGCACACCAGAGTTGGATCAATTGTATTTTGTAATTGAGCTGAATGTATTTAATGACATTTTTTTCATGTAATTGTAATTGTAATTGAAGCATTTCTATTTTGTGTAATTGTAATTTGATCGAAATTTTACTCAATTACAATATCAATTACATTTTCATGGAAACCTGACAATCACAACATAAAATAATCAGTTAATCAAACATTTATTCGTCGCACCAGTGAAAATCCGGTACGAACCAGGATGACGACGAAGGGCGTTAAAGCCTTAGTAAACATTCACCACATGTAATAATTAGCCTATTTACATCGGTGTTCTATGCGTGCTGCGTTATAACTAGATAATTCAGTCACGTTAAACTGTTTCCCATACTTCAGTAGCAACAGAAAACTTCGTGAATTACAATATAGGCTAAACCAGTGGTTCTCAATCTGAGGGCGCCCGTTGGGCGGCGTGAAAGCATCTTAGCGGGGCGCGACGCTCCAGTGAACTGAAATCTTTTCCGCGCTTGGCCCGATTCACCTCCGTTTTATGGTTATTGCTCGGTGCATATTGCCTGAATTTCGTATCGGAGAATTCTCTCATCAACAGTCATAACCTTCCATACCATCAAACTATATGTAAGGATTGCTAATTTTCTGGTTTCATTGTGTGCTATGACGATAAGGGGGGCACGAAATATTCCAGGGTTGTAACGACTCGAGTCAGACTCTAGTCACGATTTTCTGATGACTCGACTTGACTCGAGTCATTTTCTCAAAATACGGAAATGACTCGACTCGAGTCAATCTGTGTATTGACTCGACTCGGACGCGAGTCATTGCGTATGACCTGAACCAAGTCATATGACTCGAGACTCAGGCGGCCAAGACCGACATTTCATTGTAATTTCGAAGAATAGTAAAGTAACCACCCTATTGGGATTTCGTCTATCGGTACTGGTACTTGAAAATGCGACCAGAAACTGCTAAAAGTGAGTAAAATTAGTAATTATAAATTCGAACCTTTCGATATAACCAAGCAGAGTTACAAAATGTGGGTTTCACAAGACTTTAACTGGAAACGGAGCAGTCAACACAATGACTTGGACTCGGACTCGAGTCATAATACCATGACTCGGACTCGACCCTCTGCTCGATGACTTGGACTCGGACTTGACTCGGTGGTAAATTGAAAATGACTCGACTTGACTCGAGTCAAAACTAGAAAAGTGAGATTGACTTGTGACTCGGAGCCTTGTAACTTGGTTACAACCCTGAAATATTTACTGTCATAGAGGGGGGCGTGTCTAAAAAAGTTGGAGAACCAGTGGGCTAAACTAAATCTTGGTATTTCAAAAATGGATGAACAGCCAATAAACTCTTCTGAAACCTGTGCTGAACCATTTCCTACACCACGGTCAAAGTTTTTTTTAAATCTCTGACCAGTACCGAGGCTTATTGCAACAATAGCAAAAAACATTCAAGTTTCCAACCGAGGCTTCATCAAACTTGATCACGCGTTTGTAGAGATGTTATCCCAATCTTACCTGTTACCTCCAATCTTGGCCAAATTTACTGGGGCCAGAAACTTTTCGCACCCTAATGTTCATCAAATGCAATCTAACAGTTTCTGAGCAAGTGAAAATGTACATGTGAACCAAAATATTGTAATTACTAGTTATCAGGAGGTGCTTTCCTTTTGCATTTATTTTAATTTTACGCACCTTATCGGTATCATCGCTGACGCCTTACCAATTACATTTCGTTATCCTGACTCAGCTCTGAGTAGCCTAATCGTTTAATTACATTTCATTGACTGTCTTGTAGCCTATTCGCTGTTAGTCGCCCAAACCTTTGGTTCTTAAAAGTAGCTTGAAACATTTTTCTGTACTACTTGTAGTTTTCAGGATTCATGATTAGGAATAGCCTACTTCGAATACGTTCGAGTTTTTTCTATTAAAGGGTATTCTACATATCAGGAATGAAACATGAATAGCTTGAGATTGTTGCTAATTACGTCGCTACGGTTGTCAAAGAACACCTCTTTACTGAATCAATAACCTGTTTAAAAGTAATTGTAATTATTACATGTTTAACAGTAACAGTAATTGAAACATGCGAGGAAGTAATTGTAATTGAAATATTGTAATTGATCCAACCCTGTTGCACACCAGACGAAATTAGAAGAATATCTCCTTCCGAGAGACGAACACGATTCCAAATTCCCATTTCGACACGGGATCATTATTTTCCTTGTCAGGTCTCATTTGATACGTTATGCTCAAGCTGCGGGCGCTAGAGTGTTCGGCGCCTTGACAGTGGACATACGAATGGTCTCAGTATGTCGTTACGTGAAATCATTTGGCGTGCCATGACAAATTATCTCGCGCACCGGGGTTTGCCGACCCCTATTCCATAGTAACGCTATGAGATAAGTAGTCTACTTCTGAAGTGGCATGACAAGTAAGAGGCAGTTTCATCTGCGCACCAAGACCAACGACTTGAACTGAAGACATTCGACGACTTAACTCTAGTCACTTAAAACACTAGCCTGATTCGACCAGAGTCCAGTGAAATCTTGCATTGACTCATAGCGACTTAATCCCAACCCCATCCGCACGATCGAATACACAGTGCCACAGAATTTAGCGGTTTTTTTTCAATTCACAGGGTTAAACGCTACTAACAAAGAACTCTCGTGCATGCCGCGAATGGATTACCGAGACTCGAAAATTCGTACAAAAACACTATATTTTGTGCACCGGCTAACGGGGAAAGAAAAAACGTCAATTGTCCTCAAAGATTACGCTCAAGCAACGAACAGCAATGCAACAAAACACAATAATCACGCGTCACTGCAAGAATGAGAATGAGAAAAAACTGCAATGAAATAGTATCTACACGAAAATGATTGAGTTTCTCGCCGACCGGGTGCGTCTCGGGCACGTAAATTAGGCAAATTTTCGGATTCAGACATCTATACTCAAACGAGTGCGGAGAAATGTATGCACAACAATCTACTGTGATATACACACGCGCGTAAGAAACGTATGGACTGTTCAATGTTCATCTCTAGGTAATCGAAGGAAAAAGTTAACAAGCCCGGCTGGGGTTGTTGAAAAATGACTTTTTTTCTAATTTTACTGGATACTTGATTTAATTGTTAGGTTGGCTAACAAACGTTACATACCAAATTTGGCTCAATTCCGAACGGTAGAAGCGAAATGATGAGTGGAAAATATTGGATTTCAAAAATTGTATTCACGGTGGGTAATTCTGTAATGATGATATTATGGGGGCGGTGGGCGAAATTTGAAAAAATTTGCTTTGCGATTTTCCATGAATCCAAAATTATCCAATCGACAGAAGCAGTTATTGGATTTTGAAAACTAGTATTTATGGCTGGTAATTCTATAAATAATGATATCGGATAGCCAGTGAAAATAGAAAGTTCATCTTTTTTGTAAATCCAAATTTTCGCCTCGGTAAAAGCAAATTTATCGGCGGAGAAAATTTTGGTTTGAATAATAGTATCTACGGTTGATTGCTGGCAAAATTTGATTTCAACTCCCATAGCTCCGCTGCTGAAGGTTGGAATCAGTGCAAAGTTGACGCGCATTTTACCAACAGACCTAACAATTTTATCAAGTAGGCAGCAAATGAAAAAAAAACAGTTATTTTTCAACAGCCCTAGCCTCCACACACACAAAGAAAAACACTGTCAAGGCTAGGTTGCTACTACATTCACACGCATACAAGAATGCCGTTCAAACTGGTGTTTAACAGTATTTCATTTTAGCAACAGTCCGCACACATTTTCACTTTACGCCAGCAGCAAGGCAGCTAGAACGAGTCCAGATTGTAACAACATAAGACCGAGCATCATGTCGTTAACAGTACGTTAGCAGAACGCGGTCTGCCGAATTCCATCACAAAAAAATTGAATCAACCAACCAAAGTAATAGAAAAAGGAAAGAAAACAAAAGGAATGCCTGATTAGAACATGAAACGTTAAGCAACCTGAACCCAAGCCTACGACAACCCGTTAGTAACACGATCACGGATGAATCGTTGGACGCAATTGTAACAGTGAACAAAGAATACGCGGCGAATATGAAAACGTACGTACAATCGAGCTTCACATATATATACCTGCCTAGTCGTTGAAGGCACAACACATATCATCAGTGAACTGAATAACTCGCGCAAAAAAAAACGTAACACGCACAAAACAGCATTGAAACTGGACATCTCCTAAATATTCAACACTACAGCTGGACATGACGATTCGAGCACTTAAATCTGAATCGAGTATCAATTCTAAAGATCCGATGTGTTTTGAGTACCGAAATTACGAACTCCTTGTCATTTATAGTTAATTTATCAACGAGAATTATAGGCCCAGCAAATACATGTAAGTTTCAAACCGCACAGTAATCTGCAATGGCCACTGGATATATACCAGATCATATCAGCATTTGAGACACCATCGGCGTAAGGGCTACACTGGCCTTGCCCGACATATTCATATCATCCGTGAAATTAGTAAGATAAAATCATGAGTTTGACTACTTAACCCATCGTGGATATCAACGTAACTGAGCAGTCGCGCATTCGGATAACTCATGCAGAAAAACTCAGCGAATATATCAGATAAAACCCGATTATCAAACACAAGATTTACTTATCGTACAATTGAAGATGGTAGGGTGATCATTTTCCTATCTCGGGAAATGGTAATAAATCTAACGGCACACGCGCATCTCATCAACTCCAGGACCTTGATACATCTCCCACATACATATTACAGATACCGAAGTATTTCGGAATACAGAACACATCTCCGAATGGAAAATATCTGAATGACAGTCAAGTTGGGATTTTAACTCTATATTAATATAGTAAAGATGGTTATCAGGAATAGAAATGTGTATCCCCTCGAGTTCCTACATACATATTTGTGATTCCAAAGTAGTGTGGGACCCAGAACACACATCTGTGAATAGACGATAACTGAAAGACAGCCAGGTTGGGATCATAATTCTAATTTTAGAGTTGCTTTTCAGAAATAGAGTTGTGAGACGGTACAAATGAGATGGGGCCGCGTCCCTAGACTAGTCAAACGACGCGCTGCGAAAAATTAAGTGCAAACAGTTGCGAGACAACGCGCGTCAACGCGACAAACACACCAACTGAAAAACGGGGGGAAAAACCGCAAAATCAACAAACACATAAAAAATAGCCAATCACGACAGCCTAGAAGCGAACGGAAAACCCCGAAAAAATAAAAAAATTCATTTCACATGCACTATTGCTAGTTAAGTACGGTAGCAATTTCTCAAAGGAAAAGAAGAATTAAAATGGAAAGGAATCAGTAACGGGGGAACGAAAGTACAATTTTCAGACAAAGGACGTTTATTAGTCAGCATTCGTTTTCACGAGCAGCAATCACCTGAAAACTTCACCGACAAAACTTAAACTTTAAAAAAACGCAACTTTCGGAACACAGGACACTTCCAATCACTCTACAAAAAATGGTTACTGGATTTCTTTCTAAATTTAGGCTATCTTGACAAATTTATCATTATTTTACATTTATTTCACATCAGATATATCAAATCGCATGTTACATATCCTATCAATATCAAGCATGGTATTGACGGTATCTGTATAGATACACCCATTAATATCAGGTCTCGGATTTACAAGTATGCCTTTGACACCTAGCTACTAATGGAAAGCAACGATTAACACCAGAGACCTTCCATTTAAATCCAGAACAAAACAAGAAAAGTTATGGCAAGAGAATTATATGACAGACCGCGCTGATACAAAAAAGCCACGTACAAAACGAAATACTGTAGATCCACTCGAAAAAACGCGACACACACATGAAAATGGCACTAATTATCGACGACTTTACACTTGAATATTCCTTTTCAAAGTTGCAAATCACGATGTAAAAATACGCACTAGTACGCTGTTTCAATCCAAGTCATTAATCCGACTTGACCGCGGTCATAATCTAGCCGCAATCTCCTTGTGTCTTACTTTACATCATTTTCTCTTCAATTCGACAGGGATTCAAAAGACAACGTGTAACCGTAACATCCATTTGGCCAACGTTGGCAGTGACCGTGCAGCACAATTTTCAAGCAGGTCCCGCAAGAATTTCCGACGAAGCTATCTCCACGTTTGCAAAGTTCACTTTTATCGTAACTTTCCCGATTTTTCGTGTAAACGTCAACAAACACACTAAGATCCGACAGAAACCAACACTACGATACAGAATTAACCGACGAATTCGAGCGGCCACTTCCGAAATCAAACGAAAAACGAAAATTTGGCGTGGGGCGAGCGCGATTTGACGCCCTTGCGTTTTGGGATTTTTTACCCCACTAATACGTCGTTGGCGGGCTTCTCTCTGCGACCGGGGCGGGGCACTTTGCTGGCGTCCGCACGGCATATCGGACACGTTCTGTTGCTCTGAATGTAAACAAGAAAAGATGGAAGCTCGAATATTGGTGAAACTGGCCAGGGATTGCGTGTCAGGAGTAAAATGCAGTGGCATAGTTTTACCTACTACGACTGCCCCCCCCTCCCCAATCGCAACTGCAAACCTGTCATTTGACGCCTTCAAATCAAATTTGCAAGCCCGACTTCGACACCCAGCCTGAGAAATCGAAAATTGCGCCATGAGTCCTACCTACCAAATGAACAAATTCTCCCAGCCCCACGTCTCCGAAAAACCCCTAACCCTACTATCCTTAACCCCAACCTCAAACACAACAAAATTTTGACGTTCATAAATTTTGGCACGTTGCTCATGGGAAACATATACTGGTTCCATGGGGATCACTCGCTTGATATGGGGCGTGTATCGAAGAAGCGTTGAATAAAGACCTACTTCACATGAAAGGGTCTCCTGGGCCTACACTAACTCGAGTTAGTGACAAGTAAGGCGGTCTTTTTTGACATGTCAAAATAAGTCAAAATTTTATCAAAATTGTAGCGTTAGGTCAAAAAAATATCAAATTTGTCAACATAGTCAAAATTTTTTTGCAACCTGCATTTCGTTTGTATCGTAGATGTTTGCACTGTCAGTGAACTTATCATTTGCCATTTGACATCTTGTAGCCTAATTTATAGGCCTGCCGTTGTACAATCACAAACGATCAAATGAAACAAATAGGTTGACATGGTGTTATACTCTACGTACCGCAATATCCTAACTGAAGCAAGGCACTGCGCATTGGTTCTTATATGATGAAGCGCATGATGAAAAATTGTGATGTGGACGACATTGTCAGAATGAAGCAACGCGGTTTGTCACCAGCAGCGTAAGCACAACTTCAATGTTGTCAGTCAACAACTGCTGCTGTTGAACGTCCTTTCTCCATTCTTGGCCAAGTTACTTAGTAAGGACAGACACTTTCTACCCGAGACGTAGAAAAGTATCTTTCGTTGTACTTCAACAATTTATAATTATTTCTGCCACAACGCATGATGTAAGTACTGGAATTCATCATAGGTCCATATTTTATTAAAACCAAGTTTTATCATGCAAAAAATTGTCAGTATTCAAGTCGTTTTTTCAGGTTAAACTACTTCGTAAAGACAGACAGTTCCACCCAGAAATGAAGATAAGTAGTACAAATCTAACATTGTGTGCGAAAACACCTAATGTACATACGTTAGGTCTAAATTAAGTTTTTTAGAGTCAAAATATCAAAATTTTTATTTTTCAGGTCAAAATCAATTGCAATTAAACTCCCGATCGTATAAAATCTACCGCAGATTTTCAACTCACCTTGAGCCATTTGTCGACGCACTTCGCATGGAATTCATGATTGCAGGGTAAGACACGCATGAGTTGTTTAGGCTCCCAGTCGCACATGCAGACGACGCATCTGATAAAAAGAAAGTGGGGCTGTAAATCAAACTGTGTTGCTTCCAGGGAATATAATAATTGAATGTTGTGTTGATATTGACATGAGCCTGACTATTTTCGGCTGACACTCTGAGGTAATCATCAGCACCTAGTAGAGAATAATAGTTTTTCCAAGATTGTCAAAGTTGACTAAATGCCAAGTTCTTTCAAAATCTCTACCATTTTGTTGACGATTACCCCCAACGAGTGTCAGCCGATAATATTCGGGTCTATTTCAATACTGACATACTATTCAACTGTATATTGAAGCTCTGCACTTTCAATAATGTCTTCGAATAAGGAATAGTTGCGTCAGAATATCAAATGAATTGTACATGCATATTGAAATGAACCCGGATATTTTCGGCTGATACTCGTCAGGGGTAATGGTCAGTAACTAGTATCAGCCGAAAATATCCGGGTTCATTTCAGTATGAATACACCATTCAATCGTATATTGATGTTCTGTACCTACAAGAAGCTCTTCAAAATATCAAAGCTAACATAGATATACGGGGTGGAAATCTTTGGGCCAACCATCCCCTGGTTTGCAATGAGTAAAGACCTGTTCAACGGTATTCATGCGCCAGTACAGATATAAATCTTTCAGCAGGTCTGAACTAAGCATGTCCTGCAGAATTTTATATCAGTGTCATAGTAGATAATAGATACTTCTGGATATGATCTAACTTACTACAGCATAGGTTACCAAGTACAAGGATGTGTCATTTTACGGAATGCTAAATGCCTGTGAATATATGCATCATCTGGAGTTGATTCTGAGGCTACTACCTCACTGCAGACCAGTGTCGTGTTTAACGGAGTTGAAAAGGGCGGCGGAAATTCTCCCAACTTACACAGTCTGATCTCCCTGATGGCAGTCAGGCTTGTACCGGTACGAGACGAGATGTTCGATTTGGTTCTTCGAAAGTCCCTGCGGCTTACCTTCGAGACGCTCGGTAAGGTTGAGGAAATTCTAGTGAAAAATAGTCGAAATTGATCAGGAATCAAGAAAACCGATGCAATTTGAACGGTCCAAAACAACTGTAATTTGTCACAATTTCACTCTGCCCTGTGCTGGACAGTTCAACGGAAAGTCAGCTCCTAGCAATACGCATCATTTGGCCATCGATTTTTCTGTAGGTTTCAAGTCACAGTCGATCGCGGGAGGGGATAGTAACAGTTGCATTTTCTAACAGATCGAAGAGTTTTAATCTAGAGCAGCCATTCCCAAATTGTGGGTCACATACAGCAGTTCAAGAGAGTCCGCAATAACAATGTCTTAATGATCGAATAATATACCGGTATTCGTAATCTATTCAACATCAATTGTTTGTTGAAGTTCTGTACCTCCAGGAAGCTCGTCATATATTAGTCTTTAGTTTGCAAACGTTTAATACATTATGTATATTTGTACTTTCATGTTTTACTGTAAACTAGTCCGAACACTAACAGTTTAAAGTTATGCAATATTCTTCGATGATATAGCGTGTTACAACGAAAATCATCTACTTTGCTGTGCTAGGCACACTATCAGCGAATCACGAGCATTTTTCTGCAGCATTCCCACAAAAATATTTGCCAAGGGCGCACCGTAGGGTACGATTTGCCCACATATTGTGGCTCTCCCAAGACGGCAAAGAGCTTCAAGTATACTGACCTCGTACGTGGAATCTCGGTCGTCCGGTAAGACGGGCAGTGCATACGAAAACTGGTTCAGGATGAATTGCGGAGGTAGGGCTCTGGAAGAAGAAGAACAAAAACTTTTTTATAGAGATTTTACAAAACCACAACTTCAACAGCGATCGTTAATCGGTGACATAATTCACGCAGCAACACGACAGTGTGATGAAGATTGATTCCCCGAGACGAAACCCACAGAGTCACCAAACATACCGGTATTACAATTTTATATCCTACTTCCAAAATGAGAACAGCTAATCCGTTGGAGAAATGAAAGCTAATAAATACCTAAATTGATGTAGACATTGGAAATAGATTTTCCTGCATGATTTTAATGAGTTTATGTTATACTTTAGCAGTTTAATAGTTCCGAAGTATGATTGTTAATGTACAATGTTCTCTCCAATTCTTTACCAGTTGCTGGCGATTACCTCTGACAAGTGTCGGCCGAAAATATTCAGGTTCATTTCAAAATGAATACACTACTCAATTGTCTACTGAAGTTCTGTATCTCCGAGAAGCTCTTCAAATGTACGATTTTTGAGTCACATATCACAATCTGACAACTGGAAAATGTTTCGCTTTTCCAAATTAGATCAGAATTAGAATTATAGCTTAACAGTTTTTTTCCTAATTTAGCAACAATTAGAATTACTGAAATTACATAATCTTGGAAACAAGAATCATGATCATGTAATGAAAATCGACATACAAACAGAAATTATCACACACACGAGTGATAAGACTTACAGAACATAAATTCAAAAACAATAAATCACTTACTGCTGAAACGCGATAATCCGCGGCGCTATCGAAGCCGCGGAGTGCACATGCCAGGGCAGCAATGGAGGCTGCAGTGCGGCCATAGCAGCCGCGTGCCCACCGTGTGCCCCGGCAAGCCTCCTCCCATGCACAAACTGCGGAATTGTATTCTCCATCCCTTGCAAATAATGCCTATTCACGGCCATGGCATGATGGAGAGAAGCGGCGGGATGGTGCCGGCCAGGCACCCTGTGTAAGTACGCCGCCGCCATGGCTACCGGGAGCTGGGACACGGACTGTACGCGTGGCGCGGGCTCGTAGGGGTAAACTTGGGGCGTTTGGTGGTGCACGTGCTGGCGGTACGCGTGGATGGGCTGAGCGCGGGTTTGGGGCGGGGTGTACTGGTTGGCCATGGCGGCTGGAACTGTGAACGCGGGACGGCGGGTCACGACAGGACGCTGCATCGTCTGTAGAGTAGAGCATAATATAATAATAAGATAGGCGCTTATTGAAACTTGGAAGCATTCACAGAATTCACCAGTCAGCTTTGTTATTTTCCAAAATATATAGGGTCAGATTAACACAGGCGCTATTTTTCTCAATTTCCATAACAATTCAACTCTTAAAAGTGGTGTGAGCCAGTAGCGTAGACAAGGGGGCAGAATTGAAGAACCCACCACCCCCTTTTAAAACCCTTTATTGTTCTTCCAGAGAGCAAACCGCTTATCCCTTATTCTCAATGTATTTCCATATTGTTCTTATTCTTTCTTCATTATTGTCAGTTACACTGTCTTAACGACCTAAACCTTTATGACTAACCATTCGTCATACTAGACCAGTGGTTCTCAACCGGGGGTTTCCAAAACCTCCTGGTTGATAATCGAATTTGTATTTTTTTGAATTAGAGAAATCACGCAGCAGTTTCGATTCAGAAGTGCTAAAACTTCGGTACTCGCACAAACGGAAAGTCCGCCTGAGATGAAATTTTATACTGTGCAAACTCATTGTCATCGCCAAATCGCCAATAGCCTACTGATACAAAAACATCCCCGTTTAGAGATGTTTTGTTGGGGTTTTGGAATTCCCTTGCAAAATTCCATTTCCTACTGTGATATACATAACTTCAAGATGAGCTGCTAGATAGAAATGACTCTGCTGGACGTTATATTGGTGCCAAAGGTGTTGTCGGAAGCATTACACATTATTACTACATTCGCCACCACCAATCTTTGTGGAAATTAATGGATTTTCGGCACACGGCGCTGGTTCACATCAAATTGATGGTGCAGATTTCAAGACACGGCCTTGCATTTCAAGAAATGCAGCTACAGAATACGCTTTGAAACCATGAAACACAGCCCAATTTCTGCGTAAACAACATGGTATTTTCAAGAAAGGTCGTTTTGCTGCTGTTTATCCCAAGCCTACAGTTAATATTTGCACAAGACACATGACGATTGCATAATAACAGAGCTCAATTTGAACTGAAACTTGGGGGGTGCGTGAAAATTCCAAGGGGTCCGCGAAGACAAATAGATTGAGAACCACTGTGTGTGATTCGCTTCCCCTGCTTTGTAAGTAGTCATTCTTGTATCGGTAATAATTTGAATAAAATTTAAATCTATATTTCGACATCTCGTACTGGCATATGCCAATAGAGACCTGAACCCGTGCAAGATGATCTAATCCTTGTTGCATTGGCATTTGTACATAGATTGAGAACAGAAAATTGAGAACATTGCAGAGTAATTCATCACAGTCTGCCTAGCCGGCAAAAGCAAAGACCTCACCTGATGGTACGTCGGTAGCGCAGACTGTGGCTGGGGCCCGTACACCGCCGAATGGTAGGCTTGCGAGGTAAGATAAGATACCGGCATGCCCGTACACATTGTAGACATCCTCGCGTTACTGGGCTGTTGCCCTGCAAATAACGAGACATCCCGCCGTGTCACTCAAAATATCATAACCAAGAGCTTCTTCAAGGCACAGAACTTCGATATACAATTGAATGGCATGTTCATATTGAAATAAACGTAAATGTTTTCATCTGACACTATCAGGGGTAATGGTCTACTTACTATGCATATTACTGATAGAGTCATCGTAAAATAAATTAGACAAACAATGCTGGCAGCGCAATTCAGCTTAATTAACCCCGACTTGACAATTATGGTGATACTCTCAAGAAACGATGACTCAGAACACACCGGTTAGGGGGGCATAAACAGGAATTACAGACTGGGAGAGAAGCTATCAGGAAACCAGATGTAATGTGAAACGAAAATTAACGACGCACTTCCCAAGGAGAAAGAAAATTTGCATACTGATTCACAATTTTGGAAGTAGCTGAAACGCAAACAAGTAAATTTTTCTCAAAATTCATAAGATGGTGATTCAGCAAAAGTCGCATAACACCACATCCATAACGAAGGGCTGGCCAGAGTGTGCAGTGTTGCCGATATGTGGAATTACAATTATAGCTATGACACATATACTTCCAAATTACATGAAAATTAGAATTATAGCTACGCAGCACAGTATTTACAGGAAAACCAGAAATTACAAAAGAATTCAAATTAGAGCACAGAACCATTTTGTAAATTAGATTAGAACTAGAATTAGAACACAGAAAGATTTCAGATTTCAGAGTGCTAAACCTACTAAGTAGGCTACTCCAAAATCGTAGTAGGCCTATTTCATTACTGACGGCCTGTGCTGTAACAAACAATAAAACCTACCATTAGCGCGGTGTCTGCTCGGTCTTGGCGCGTGCGTGGCGCACGCTCTCGTACTTTGCGAGGTAACCGCTGGCTGAGAAGTCGGCGCCCGGTACTCCGACGAGAAGGTGGTACGACTTCCCAACGTTTGATTGTAGCGCGAGGCTGTTGCGCCTGAACAAAAATGACCTCTGATATGGTGATACGTTTGTTGACTACGGGTCTTCAAAAATGACTTTTGTTTTCAAATCGTAGTGGCTACTTGAGGAACTTGTTAGGTTACCTAATTTAAGCCTACACACCAAATTTGGTTCAATTCCAGCCAGTAGCCGCATTGTTACAGGAGAAGAAAGTTTCTATTTATTACATAAAAATAAATAAACAAAATTTTCTGTTCACCCCATGAAAGTGTTAGGTTGTGTATAGAAACGATGTTCACCAAATTTGGTTCAATTCCAACCGGTGGAAGCGCAGTTATTGCCGTCAAAAAATTGGATTTGAATAAAATAGTATTTACGGTGGGCACCACTATAACAAATAATAGAAGCATGGGTCGAATTTGTAAATATTTGAAAACACCATTCAGAATCAAATCACTAGGCTCTACCAATTAGCCGGAATTCAACGGACCACGGACAAACACTCACCATTAGACATTTGATCTGTGACGCAAGAATAGCTGGCCGAGCCGACAGGCACGTGATTGGCTTGTACTGGATGCTGAAAAAAAAGGAATTTATTTAGAACTGAGTTGATAGGACTGACGCTTTTATAGCCCTAAAACCTAATCCTAACCGTGAAATTAACCCTCAAATATCCCGGGTTCTAATGACTCTACTCAATTTGTGTATTGTGCATGACTCGAACCAAGTCATATGACTCGCGAACCTAGGACGGCCAAGACAGACATTTCATTGTAACTTTGAAGAAAAGTTTAGGCACCTCATGATTGGTATGTCGTCTACCAGCCCGATACTCTGTAAATAGGGCCAGAAACTGTTAGGACGGAGGAAAACTACGATATTACGAATGCGAGAATTTCTGTATTACTCGAGCAGAGTTGAAAAGAGGGGGTTGAACTGGATTGAACTCAAAACTGAACGGTGAACACAATGACTTGAACTCGGACTCGAGTCACAACACCATGGCTCGGTGGTGAATTGAAAATGAGTCGACTTGACTTGTAGCTCGGAACCTTGCGACTTTTGGTTACAATCCTACATATATCCTAACCCTAAATCTAATTCTTACTGAAACCTAACCAAAAATTAAAACCAAACGCCCGTGTGTCACATGTCCATTTTTCGAATTTTAAGGTCCGTTTTTCGGATTATAGAAAAATCAGGTTTTTGTAAAATTTTCATAAAATTTCGACTTGGTCATGTCATTGTGTCAAAGCTAATCATGCCCGAGATATGGTTGGATGAATATGAAAACTTTACCTTAATTCTCTCAAAATGTGTGTAATGTATAGTATTAATAGTATTACTAATAGTATTACTCAGGATTCCATCACTGACATCCCACAATCACATTATTCGCAACAATTAGACAAAAACTTGGAAGAAACATGTCACGAGTGCCAGAATAATGATTCTACGATACAGCTTACCTGGAGAGAGTGTCTTGCGGAATTTGGCGCATGGAAACCGCTCGCGTGACGCTGTTGTACATTGCCATGTCTCGTATGAGACGGCATTCTTCCATCGTTGTGGGAATAATCCGACTGCCTTGTCGTACCTTCCTCACTGCGTTGACCCCGGTAGTTCGTAGACATTAACGCTGGCTCTGTGAGATTAGGGAGGACATATCAAGACACACACGCATTAGGTTTGGTCAAAAAAATAACTTTTTTTCTTCCGGATTCGGGGGATGTATTGCTTAAATTGTCCGATTGCCTAAAAAAAAACTGCACCCCACATTTGGCTCGATTACAATCAGTAAAAGCCGACGCAGGGCCGATTGAAATTTTCGAAAAATAAAAACCAAATTTTACGGTCAACCCCATAAAAATTGCTTGAAAGATCGACGCATAACAATTTTTCTAAGAAAGTTTCTATTTATTATATAAAAATTAATTAACAAGAATTTCAAAATTTTCTGTTCACCCCATGAAAGTGTTAGGTTATCTATAGAAACAATGTCCACCAAATTTGGCTCAATTCCAACCAGTGGAAGCGGAGTTATTGCCGTCGAAAAATTTGGATTATCAATAAAATAGTATTTACGGTGACCAACTCTTTAATTATTTATTATAAGTTTGCCCACCGTAAATACTATATTATTCAAATTCAAAGTTTTCGCCGGCAATAACTCCGCTTCCACTGGTTGGAATTGAGCCTAATTTGGTGAACATAGTTTCTATTTCTATAGACAGCCCAACACTTTCATGGGGTGAACAGAAAATTTTGAAATTTTTGGTTATTTATTTTTACATAATAAATAGAAACTTTCTTCTCGTGTAGCAACGCGGCTACTGGCTGGAATTCAACCAAATTCGGCGTGCAGGCTTAAATTAGGTAACCTAACAATTTTATCAAGTAGCCAGTACAGTTCGAGAAAAAATATATATTTTTAAACACTACTAATGTACAAGGAAGGTGCAGATACAGCCTTGTAAGGCTTAATAAGTCTTGCACCAACCCTCCACGCTATACCGGTAATGCTGAGCGCCAAACGGGGAAGTAACTGATACCAATATTACCAGCGAATTAAAACTTGAAAACAACGTCAAATTACCTCGTTCGTTACTAGCATCACTTCTTGAAAAACGCTGGCCAAGGCCTCCAGCATTGCCCAGATTCGACAGAGGCGGCACATCCGCCAGAAATTCCATCCGCGTATCTACGCGCGCGTCCCTTTCTCCGAAGACTCCGGTCTCGGCCCTGCGGCTTTGCGTGCCCGTTTCCCCGCGGTCAGACCTGGGACGCGACGCGTGCACTCTGTCGTTGATAGGAAGTCGTCCGATGTCCCTGATAGAACGTTTGTCGGAAATGAGATACATGCGCGCGCGCACAACGAATCGTAGGAAATGGGAACAGCGTTTTAACGCTATAAATTGTTACTGTACAGCGGCACTATAATATCCGTTTGCGAAGGTGTAAAAGATAATGATACGCTAGTATTTGAAGAGCTTCTTGAAGGTACAGTGCTTCAATATGCCATTGAATAATATATCCATATTGAAACGAACCCGAATGCAATATATATATATATATATATATACATATAACGCCATCGAAAACTCACGACACACTTCAGAGACGTGAGCCTCGCGAATTTTAAATGTCCCGCAAGAAACACAGTCCCAAATTTGCTGGCAAATCGAGGCTAAACATATTTACAACGCAATAGCGAAAACACACTTCGATGATATCGCAGACTTGGAAAGCTACAAAGTTTCCAGATCTTCCAAATTGAATAAAACTTAGAATTGCAGCTACTTTTTTCTAAATCATATTAGAATTACTGAATTCTAGAAAACTTGTACATTGAGTAAGTTCCATGACTGCGGTCATATCGGGTCTCCCAGTCTATACCGTGTAAAATATAGTTAGGAAAATATTTTTAAAAAATGTACACTATTGGACATGTTTATGGATATTGCCTATACTGTATTTCATGGTTGCCGCATAAAAGAATTCTTTCTCCCTCTCTCTCTATCAAATCATAGCTCAGTCTTACGAGGATGAGAATAGCGAATATCTATACAGCAAGCTTGGCTCGTTTTGCGCTCTACAGTTCACCTGAGCATAGAGAAACTTCCTAAATTAGATTAGAATTAGATTATCGGCATTTCGCTCCAATTAGTCTTAATTAGACAAAAATAATTATCACACACAGAACCGACACATTCTAACAAGCATTCGCATACAATGTCCTTTACAACTTACTGTTCCATATAAATTTCATCCTCTGCTTCATGGAATACGGAGCTTGGCATTGACGGTGACGAACAAATCCTAGTCTGTGTCTAAATAAAGTGGAGACACACAATTAACTTTCAGAGATAACCATAAGCTATTGATATGTTCTATTGATCGGAAAATATTGCAACCTTCAATATACAATAAAATTGATAACACACACACACTGACACACAATCTGGTGAGCAACCTGACTCACAAGGAAAATCCCGATTAATAGAGTCAAATTGTTTTTCCTGTCATTATTATTGATACCTCTTATTATGTATATTATATTATCTATATATTAACCCAGATTATCCAGTTGCTGGCACTTACAAATCATAACCGTCTTTTCATGTTGCACCGGAAGAATTCTCTGTAAATTCACAATTTTTGGGCCTAATGCATTAACCCGAAGTCAAAATTCTCAGAACATTAATGTCTTAACTGGTAATCAAACCTCATGGGTGTTTGGATGTTCACCGAACACACCCATATTTAGCGCTATACTAGAAGACTGTTGTAGACCTTGTAATTCTCAATTCACAATTTATAAATCGCCTTATTAAAACTTCACATAGAATGTAGCTGTTCTTTTGGACACATGGACCACACATGAGTAATAAAACAACTTTAAGATGCTCCTAAACCAAATTCTTATCTACAGCAGACAGGAAAACTACAGTTAAAATTCCAGTCATGTCGTTACTGGTGTGAGTATTTTTATTGCACCAGCACTTGATGCACAGCATAAGAATTTACTTCAGATAACCTCCTGTTCCATAGACTAGCCAGTCATCCAACCTATTAGATTTGATATCTCGCAACTAAATCATTCATGAAAGTACAGAGATACATAGAACTCTTATATCTAGCTCGAAATATCCCTACATCTAGAACTCTAAAGTAGCACGGCCTGCATAGCAACTTCAGTTCTGAAATATGATGTGATCATCTCGACACATTAAAACCTTTATACAGTAGGTCTTGCTTGTAATCAATAGAGCCAATGCAGTCAGAAAATCAAACGAGATGCAATGTGACAAATCCGCATCAAGATATAAAAACAGGATTGCCTATAGCTGAGGTGTGGTGAAATTCAGTTTGTGTGATATTATTTTTGATATACCGTAACAGCACTTCAAATGGGGAAGCTCGCTTTGAATAGGATTTTCCGACAGTGGGCCTAATATTATGATTATGCACGGAAAACGTGCACAATGCGCACATGTACGCTATGAAAGCTTCCTGTGCGTCACGCCAGTCATATGCAGTGCACTGATAATGGGCTGGATAACAACACAAAGGAACAGGTCTTGAATGATGAATACGTGTGCACTGTGCATGGCACCTATTCGGATGATTACTCAAAGGATAAATTCCAGAAGCTTACATGGCTCCGATAGCGTATTGAACAGTCACAAATAAAAATCACATAGTGCTAACCAGACTTGCACAACTAGAAAATTTCAAGATTTTATAAATTAGATTTAGAGTTACAGCTATACATTTTTTTACAAATTAGATTAGAATTATAGGTACACAGCTTTTTCCAAATTAGAATTACTGAATTTGCGACGACTTGGATATGGAATCGATGTCAGTTCAAATCAAATAAGAGTCATCTGCGTAAGCATGACCGCTTGAGAATAGCAAATGTCTGTACAGCAAGCTTGGCTCGTTCCGCACGATTTAGTTCTCTTACTGCATTTACAGGAAAACCAGAAATTAGATTGGAATTTAAATTGGAGCATAGAAACATTTCATAAATTAGCTATAATTCTAATTCTTATCTAATTTGGTAAAGCCGAACATTTTCTAGTTGTCCAAGTCTACTAAATACACGCAATTTTCATTAGTTCGTGCAGAACTTCCCTTCGCATCACTAAAGCTCGATGTAGCAAAACTATGGACATTTAAAATTGAAATTTACTCCATCAGCATCACACAGACCAATATAAGCAGCAAATTATAGCCCATCGAAACAGTATCACTGATAAGACCCATATAATCCACACCAAAGCATCACCCGAAACAGACATCGTACTTACATCATATTTATGAAGTTTCGCTTGACCATGCAACTGTCGAGGTTGAAACGGGAATTCTTGCTGTTCCACATCAGAGTCGCCGGGTGACAGGGGTGCCCCGGGGCATTCCATCCGCGCCAGGGGCGGCTGAACGTTGTACATAGGCCCGCTGCACGACGCCCCTTCGTTGTCCATATTCAAAGGGCACCCGTGCTTTTGACTCGAGGCCATTGTGCGAGGGCGTTTTCGGATAGGGCTCTCAGACTGAGAAGCATAAAAATGTCTCAGGTTTCAACGGAATTACCGCGATTTACTCAACAGGCTTATCATACCTTCCTTATGTTTGAAAATTGCGGCATTCCGTTGGCGGACTCCATTACTGAAACAGACCAATGACACATCACGATCAGATAATAGTTGTGTGATTAAACTGATGATGGTTATCGAATTCTAGACTAATTCGTGAACTGTTTCTATACGGTACTTCAATTTCAATTCAAATCTAATTCCTGAAAATGCGTACAGTGCGAAACAAAGCCTAGCTTGGTGTACTGGAGCTGTTAAAATGTAGTTTTTTTTTGAGGAGTCACTAATTAAACTTTTAAGTTGCCTGGAAATAACACTACACACCGCTATGATTTGATATGAACTGAATTAATGTATTAATGTTTCTCATCTGGAATTTAATTCAATTTCCAAGTTTTTGTGAATGTAGTCATTCTAATCTAATTTGAAAAAAAAAAACATGCAGCTGTAACTCTAATTCTAATCCGATTTCGAAAAACTCAGTGTTTACAAGTTGTAAAACTCTGAGAATATATCTACATTGAAATGTTGGATCCATAATGGCGACCAACACTATGCACTGTACACTATGAAACACCGCATTACAAGATAACCGTTGCCAATTCGCATACTATTCTTACAGCATGACTTGTTACTTGCAAGTTATACAGTTGTAAGTTATACAACAGACGCCAATTTACACTATATCCTTAAATTATAACTTGTTACTTGCAAGTTATACAATTGTAACTTGTAAGTTATACAGACGCCAATTCACAGTCTATCCTTACATTACACATTATAACTTGTTATTTGCAAGTTGTACAGTTGTAACTTGTAAGTTCTACAGACGCCAATTTACACTCTATCCATGCATTATGACTTATTGCTTGTAGGCTATTCACAAACAGCTCACCCTGTCTCCGTCTCAATCCGTCCCGATAATCAAAATTCGGCGATCTCTGCAACGGAGGGCTAAACCTTGCCTGTACCTGTTCTGAAGAGGTCGGCGTCGTGTGGTAATGCAGTAAGATCGGTTGGGAATGAGCAGATTGCGGGAAGAACATCCCTTCAGCCTCTCCGCCAAACTAAGTAGAAGGAGAACAAAGGTTAGCATGATTATAGCAACTGAAAATACGTTATTTTCACGCAACATAAATCGGATCACGAATTTCAAAACAAGGGGTTCACACAATTGTTTCAGGTTAAAAAGCGGCACATTAAATTTGGTTCCCTTTCAACCTGAAAGAGCAGAGCTATAATAGTAAAAACATTTTATTTTATGTTAATAGTTCAAATTTGTAGGCTACCCCGCATGAAAGTGTCGCGTTGTCTACAAAAACAATGCATTACAAGTATGGCTCAGTTCCAACCCATAGAAATAAAGTTATTAGATTAGAAAATTTCTCATTTGAAAAAAAAACAGTACTTGCGGTCGCAAATTCTATCATTTAGCTCTAATAACATCGCTTCTACAGGTTGGAATTGAGCTAAATTTATTAGGCCTATGCATCAGAGATGAGCATGGATTAGAATTAGGATTTGTAAAAAACATGGGATTTGTGAAATTTTGTCGGATTTGGATTGGATTAGAGATTTTTTGCTGAGCGGTTTAGGATTGGATTTACCGATTTTCTGGGAGACTGATATGTCGTGTGACGAATGGCGACTAACTTTATTCAGATCAGTTATTTTTGTACTCAGGGTACACTACACTCGGTGCCAATGAGCATGAGAGTGAGAGGTGCAGCCCTATGCTAAGTTATCTTAAATCAAGAGAACTCTTGGTTGTGAAAGAAAATTTTCCAATTCCTCCCTAGCATAAATTATCATTTTTCTGAATTTCAAGCTAGAATCGGATTAGGATTGGACATGGATTTGAATATGCATCGTTTCTTTACATAGTGGTACAACTTCATAAGGGAGTCAATCCGTGTCAGTTCTCCTGGCCACTGTAACCACTACCTCGGAATTTTATGAAAATTGGTATGCTTACAGAACTTTATTTTCTGATTTGAGAAAAGTAGATATTATCAAAATCGGTCAAATAGAATAGAAGATATGACCTTCCAAAAATTGCTGTTTTTGTAATCGCTCAAGCGGAAAAAATGCTAAAAATTTAGACATGTCATTTAAATTTGCCATATTTTGGTCAAATTACGGGTGTTGAGGGTGATACTTTCAAACTTGGTCATTTACACCCTACTTCATACTTATACCCCTTGCTCGACACCTGAGGTTGCATAGCTTGACCTGTGACCCCATGATTTTGTTCGCACCTTCAGAAATCACTCATGCGTGACGGCATTTTCAATTGCAAATATCTCTTGCTGACCAGGTGGTAACACCAAGTTTGAGGTGTTGTTGGAAAGCTTTTGTAAAGGACTTTTGAAATCAACAATAATACTAGTGGGGAATTAATCGAAACAATCCAAAAATTTGTTGTAAAACAGTCTTTAAAAAGTTGTCACGTTTTTGAAAATTTTTACTATTATACATTCATAACAGGCTGCAAGCCTATTGATTAAGTCTTGTATTTCTAGTATAGGTTCCGTTTTCGAAGCTGGTTCTCACAAAAAGGTTTTCCACTACCAAAAACAAAAATTAAGAATAGATCATATTTTATCAATTGAAAATTGTCAAAAGAAAAATTTAATCTCAATGTTAAAGCAAAGCTTGTCAAGGTTTTCAAGGTGATGAGATGCCAGAATTAGTGGAGATGGCAGACAAATAAAGTGAAAAATTGTAATGAAGCAACTTTCGAAAATATAATATAAAAAGATAAATCAATAATCCAAATTCATCAAGAGCTCAAATCGTTCGAGTCCTAACAATGGCTCCAGAAAATCTCAAAATTTTTGAGCAAATGAAAGGTTGGTGAGAGATGCCAAAGAGCAAGAAAAAGACAATGAAGTTTGTTCTTTGCCAGCACCACGAAAAGGAAAGTAACTTTCAGAAGAAACTAGGAACTAACATGCATATAACATGTTTCAATCTAAATTCTCATCTTACACTCGTAAAACAAACTCTGTAGAATACCTCATTTCACTTTTATTCTATCTGTCAATTACTTTGTATGGAGGGTAATCGGTATAATTCAAACAGATAATTGCTCACATAGAATGTGTTGACAATAATTTTAAAAAGATTTTTAAGAACGTAAGGGAATTTTGCTGCACAGTTTGAGTTGAATACACAATACTTTGAAGCAGATATCAGAATACTGGATGTGTCCTAGATGCTTCTACACTAACTCACCATTTTGGTCTTAATTGAGAGCTAGTCCAATATTTAAATCAGGGTTTCGCTGTTTAAACAGGGCCTTTAATTCTTTCAGAGTACATAAAAGTTGATGTTTTTCTTGATACACATTCTTTTTAATGCCAACTCGGTCTTTCATTCCTATCATCATCCTGCTACATTCGTTGTTTTTAAAAAAAATTACAACCTTTTGAATTCTTTCCTCCTTTTCGTGATGGTGGCAAAGAATATCCGTTGTCTTTTTCCTAACTCTTTGGCATCTCTCACCATCCTTTCACTTACTCAAAATTATTTTTTCTTCACCAATGTTACTGGAGCCATTGTTAGGACTCGAATTTTTGGAGATCTTGTTGAATTTGAGTTACAGTACTTCTTTTTTCCAAACCTGATTCATTTCTATTTTTCACTTTATCTGGCTCTACTAATTCAACTTGAAATACCCTGACAACTTTGCTTTACAATTGAGATTTATTTTTGAATTTTTTGTCTTGTCCCATTTTTAATTAATATAATAATAATACATTTTGAATTATTGATGATTTCTGCTTTTGGTAATGGAAAAACTTTTTGTGACAACCAGCTTCCAAAACAGAACTTATTTTACGAATATTCATGCTGCAAATATAAGACTGACACCTGTTATGTTAAGTAAAATTGCAACAATTTTCAAAAGCGCAACAATTTTTTCAAGACTGTTTCACAACGATTTTTTTAAATGTTTCGATTAATTCCCCACTGATATTATTGTTGATTTCAAAAGTCCTTTACAAGAGCTTTCCAACGACACCTCACACTTGGTGATACCACCTGGTCAGGAAGAGATATTTGAAATTGAAAATGCCGTCACGTGTGAGTGATTTCTGGAGGTACAAACAAAATCATGGGGTCACAGGTCAAACTATGCAACCCCATGTGCCAAAAAACGGGTAAGAGAATGAAGTAGGATGTGAATGGCCAAGTATGAAAATATCACCTGCAATACCCTTAATTTAACGTAAATATGGCAAATTCAAATTACATGTATAAATTTTATACATTTTTTCGGCTTGAGCGATTACAAAAACAGCAATTTTTGGACGGCCATATCTTCGATCCTAGTTGACCGATTTTGATGAAATTTGTTCTTCTGAAATCAGAAAATGAAGTTTTCTATGCATGCCAATTTTCATGAAAAACTGAAAAATTGGTTACATTTTTCCGTTTTTCTGGTGAACTCGACATGGAGTTACTCAAGGATATGGCAGTAGAATTTGAAAAAAATCATTTCAATTTTTTAAAATAATTATTTTACTCCTATTGGTTTGAAATGAATTAAATTCGATGTGCAGCTTTTATTCGTAACCTAACAATTTTATCATATAGCCAGCAAAATTTGAAAGTAAGTTATTTTTCAACAACCCTAGTGTAGGCCTACATGTTACCCGATCTGAGGATTAGATGCTTAAACCATACATGAGCCACAGACACAAATAAGCACAAGGGAAAATTACTGCTGCATCAGTTTGCTATTTTCGCTATAAGTACCTTTCATAACTTAGGTGTATCACAACATAATAGCCTGCCGATAAGGTGAATAATGCAGTTGAAAATCTTTGAAATGAACTGGCACTGAAATGTGAATCCTACAAAGAGGGCATCGACTGACTAAACATCACACTTATTTGCGAGATATTTTCTCAAAACCAGAAGACAAAGGTCACAATACGCCTTTTTCAATATAGAATTTCTGCTCCATCAATCACCTGATCATATATTGGCATCACTTCCTTATTGTTGACGGAAAGCGAGCAGGTACCACCGTTCTGCGTGGAAGCTGGATTTGGTGCGTTTGCTGAAACGTGATAATCTGAAGGAGAAAAACAACTACTTAACAGCGTACTGTTGCAGATTGCACTTAACTATTCACCAGCAAGAGCCTACAAAATTGGTCACAAGTTACTAATAAATTTGAAACCATTATAAAATCATAAGAATTCTAGCATCAATAATATCATAATAACTAAGGCTCTAGGGTTGCTAAAAAATAACGTTTTTTTACGGATCCAGTGGATTCACTGATTATATTGTTGGGTTGCCTAAAAAAATTCTGCACACCAAATTTGGCTCAATTCCACCAGCATACGCCGACGCAGAGCCAATTGAAATTTTCGAATCGAAGCCTACTATAAAAAATATTCAAATTTTTTTCGAATTTTTTACTGTCAACCCCATGAGCGGAGCTGTCTACAAAAACCATTCTAGTTTCTATTCTACTTCTACAGTGGAGGCATTGAAACCTCAATGGGTGGTATCGCAGCAAACAAAAATTTAGTACTATGTTACGCCCGTCAGTGGGAACATGGCCTTGGCCTTTTTAGAAGGCCATGGGAATGACATATTTGTGAAGTCGTGATGAACACACAGCATTGTCACAAAGTGCAATGAAATAGGTATGGTTGAAAAAATGCCGAACCAACTTCAATGTGATGTAGAGCTGGCAAATTATTGTTAGTGGTCGTATAAAAGGTACATATTTCAACTTTCTACACCATTCGTAATGTTATGAAGTCCTAATAAGTTAAACTCAAATACTGGACTCAAGTCTATTACCCGATTCAGAATCAAATCACAACAATACTCGATTTTGACCAGCCCTAACAAAAACCATAGAAGTTGTCAGGAAAGAAATGCGTGGCAGATATGAGATCGGGTTTATTATTATTCACCGTTTGTGACATTAATTCAATACTTGCAGCCACTCGAATAGCATGATTATTGTAAGAAAAATATCACAAGTGTTTCACTAAACCTGTGTACCCGTAAGGGTAGGTGGCCATTGGAAGTGAGAAGTCCATAGCCTAACCACAAGGGTAGTTCTTAGAATAACAAAACCAAGTAGCCTAACTTATTATTCCCCAGCGATATAGGATGTCCAAAACAATCGTCAAACACTACAAGGACGTAAAAGACAATCATCCACAAAAACACAGCGTCTGACATAACACTAAAACAGACGCAATTCCGCAACATTGAGCCAATTGAGTTTCATCCACTACTCCATACATTGAAGAGTGGACTACTTGCCTAGCTTGTAATGTTAATACATAGAAACTTAGATACCAAATTGGATTCGGCCCAAAATGCTCAGAAACGATACAAAAGTACAAATTGCACGTAATAAACTCTGGTCAATGTGGATAATTCACCACGTAATTCGGACGCAGGTTCAAAACTCTCATCGTTATGGGACATTAAACAGTACTTCGTTTATAATAACACAAGATGAGTGATTATAAAGAAGCAATGACGATTCATAGAATATCTATCGATTCATAGAATATCTATCGACATTAAACTAATACATGGTCATGCCAGAGAATCTATATAATATAATTGATTATAAAAATTATAAGTTAAGGGAAATATTACTACGAAAAAACGCTACAGCAAAGATCATATTTCACAAAAATAGGCCAGTAGCAGCAGCGGTAAAGGAAATATTCACTATATAGGCCAGTGATTCTCAAATGGTGTGCCGCGGCACATTAGTGCGTCGCCACAGATTCTCAGGTGTGCCACGAATATTTTTGTAAAAAAACTGTAGAAATATTTTTAAAAAGGCCTGAAAAGTCTAGCACATTTGACTCAAAGGCACATCAAGTTCTTCAACAGCTGATAGATGAATTCAATTATGGCATCGTAATAAATCAAGCAATCGTTCAGCAGAAGAACAGTTAATTGATTTACACTGCCCTTTAAAAATAATCTGTTTCTACAAAAGAAGTTGGAAGAGTTTTGCCTGTCTGCTACTAAATGCTGTCAGCAATGCAACCTTGTTTATGTTTTGTTCATATAAACAATCACATCCGTCTTTTAGAGCAACTTCTCTCGGCCTAAGTGAGTCGTGAGAGTTTAATGATTTTCTAGCATTACACAATCCGATAAAGATTGGGTACGACCGATATAGGGTACGCCTATTACATATTAGCAAACAAATCCAATTACACAAACTATGAAAATCAATTAACAAGTTCAAATTGCACAATTCATCACAGTATCTATACAATACATACCATTCTCGTTAATACTGCTGGATGAGCTGTCCACAGAAATGGGCATGTTAACGGAATGGATTGAGCGCCAAAGTTCCAAACACAGGCACAGATGATCACATACCAAGCTACACGAAGGATGTGAAAATATTTTACTTCGATTCAGCTATGTTATCGGTCTGCATTGACGAAGAACGTAGTGAAATTAGTCACGCAATTGAATGCATTGGCTAAGACAGAAGCGTCGGGTCATGAATCAAAAATGAGTTGAAATTTAGTCACGCAATAAAATTCGGGCTAGGCCTATCAAAATATAGAGATAACAACTGAGATTCACTAAATAAAGAAATGTTTCAAATTTTAATATCTATATATTTTGTGATACGATTGTTGATAATGTGCTTTCCGATTCTCTACTAGTCGCTGACAATTACTCCTGTTCTGTACTGTACCTCCAAGAAGCTTGTTATACAACATATCTAAATGTACTACCGGTATATATATGATGTAGAACTACTCAATGCTCAAATTTCGATACCTACATAATATATACATAATAAATCTATGTAATATTGCTGTAATGCTATATAAATCTACCAATTCATTTGATATGACCAGCATACGTCACAAGAAATTGTCAAATTACATATCCATAACCTTATATTAGTGGTTGCGGATTTGTATCCCATTGTATGATTTTAGATTGAATAGTATATTCATATTGAAATGAACCATAATATTCTCAGCTGGCACTCGTCAGGGGTTATCGTCAGCAGCTAGTATAGAATTGGAAAGAACATTGTCGAATTCTCTACTAGTTGCTGACGATTAGCCCTGAAGAGTGTCAGCCAAAAGATATTTGGGTTCATGTCAATATGAATATACTATTCAATTGTATATTGAACTTCTGTACCTCAAGAAACTCTTTACATTTTAGGTTGGTGTGTTGAACTTCTACATACATAATTCTGTTGGATTTTTCAGCAAACAAAGAACAGTATGGATGGCAACACAGAACTACTAAATTTGAATGCAGCCTAATGTTTGAATCTAGCTGTAACCTCATGTGAGTGTGAAGTGTCCAACAAGTCACTACAAAAGTATACGTACCAAAATAAATAACATGAGGATCAAGATAGTTGGCATTAATCACCACACGCATAATGCCGAGGCTTCTATCTAACACTGAATCGATAAGTTACTGCAATTTCTCTCATAAAAATAACATTTGAATGTCAATGCTTTGTTTGACTGGCTAACTTTCATCGTTATCGGAGATTACAACGCCCACAGTGCCTTGGGTCTCGGGTGGAAAGCTTTCTTGGTGCTATTGCTTCTTCTAGCTAAACGAACTCCACAGATCATTCTAGTTTCATTCAGTCAAACACTAAAATTTCAATGATACCATAAACAACAATTTGAGTTAAGACCTGAGGAAATTAAGTGGATGTTTTATAAAGCATTTCCTGGTGGAATACACAAAAGAAGAAAGTGATATACGAATTCACATTAGAACACCACTTCCAACTGAAACATGATATGCACAAAATCAGAATTTCCCATTAGCACGCCAGCAGCAATTACCTCTATTTTACTTACAATGATGTAATTTTAACAATTATACCTCTCCTCAAGAGTCATACTCTTTGTACAGAATAACTGATATGATATATGCAATAAATCATATACCATCACACTGCACTCACTTTGCAGGTCAATTGATTGAGAAGTACTTTGAGTTGGATTTTAAAGGTAAACAAAGCAGATCTTTCTTTTCTTGTGGTAAACATAATAGTCAGACAAAGGATATTAGGCCAAAGCAAAGTCAACAGACCAAATAGAAGACAGAATAGACTATTAAAAACACATGAAGTCTTCTAAAACAGCAGTGAAACATGATATCTTATCATAATAAAATGATAATCCTCTAGTACAGAAGACCGAAAACTATAAAATGCTCTTATCATCAGTATGAGTCAATCTGAGTATGATGATCTCAACACAATTTCGCATGAAAGTGACTCACTCTTTCATGGGGGAATTTATAAGCAAAATTTAACAAGTTAGTGTGGAGAAATTGCGTAATTATTCTATAGTCCTTTTCATTACATACTGCACTAAAAATTAGTGAGCCACTAACAGTAAGGTATCAAAAATATTGGAATGGTAAAGTATAGCCTGTATTTTGAAGGTTAGTGGAAACCGTTTTATTAGTCAAAATTTTCATTAAATATAATCAAATCAGTCATTCATTATTATTTTCACCAGCATAAGACACCGCTAGTTTGCATTCGGCCTTAAAATATCGAAATTATTCAAAAATTGGCGACAACTATGGTCTGTGGATTACCCAATCAAGATTCCACGATTAACATCAAATTTGAGAAAAATGATAAAACGTTTTTTATTGAAATTAGAATCGCGGAATAGTAAATGCTTCCAAAACTTTCATGTTTGAACATTCTTTTTTCAATTAGATAAAGCACAAGGAAGACCTGCTTCATAACTGCTAAAACTTCCGGACTCGCATAAAAAGAATGGCCGTCCGAGACAAAATATTCTACTGTGCAAATTCTTTTCAATTGCCAAACTTCGAATAGCCCATTGATGCAAACATATTGCTGATTAGAAATGTTTGGTTAGAGTTTTGGAATAAATTGTTTGCAAAAATCCATTTTCTCCTGTGATATACATAATCGCTATTCCAGAGTAAGTCCAAGATGAGCTGTGATATCGAAATGACGAGACTGGGCGTTATGTATTCATTAAGGATCTGTTTGTTAAATTTGGTGCCAAATATTGCGACCATACCCAAAGGCCTGATTGGAATCGCTGGCCTTTTGGCCTGATATATCAGGTGAGCAGCGATGATTTTCCAAGTTAAAGTAATTAAATTAAAAAGAATTAAAAAATAAAATATAGTGTGAGCAGTGAGCACAGGACACCGATTCCAAACAGGCCCAAAGGTGTCGTCGGAAGTGTTATGAATTATTATTAAATTTGCCACCACCTAGGCAATATTTGTGGAAATGGATTTTCGGCACTAGATCATATTAAATCACTAACGCCGATTTTCAAGACACGACCGCGCATTTCAAGAAATGCAGTTACAGGGTTCGCTTAGAAACAAGAAAAGTCTTCTGAATGTGTATGTTATTATTTCAGGAAAAGTAACTTTGCTGATGTTTATCACTAGCGTGAAGTTAATATTTGAACAAGACAGATGACGATTGCACGGTAGTTGAGCTAACTCTAGACTAAAATGGGGGGCGGGGTCCGCGGGATCCGTGACATTCCAAAGGGGGTCCGCGGAGACAAAAAAGGTTGAGAACTACTGGTAAGTCTTTAGTACCCTTACCCCAACCTTACCCTGGAATGCGCCCAATTTTTACGATAATTTAACCTAAATGTATCCGAATGTCTAATCCTGATTTTATGATACCCCACCTCACCCTAACCTGCACCCAAATTGAACCCAGAAAATTTCAGCTTTTTCAAATTATATTAAAATCACAATTAAAACTACAGTTTTTTTCTAAATAGGATTAGAATTCGAATTTACTTAATTCGCGAAAACTATGGACATTAAGTGAAGATCTGTTCATATCAAATGAGACTTCATTATCATAAGCATGAGAAAGGCAAATGTCTGCGCAGGCGCAGCAAGCTCGATTCGTTTCGCACCATACAGTTCTCATGTTCGATTTTCAGGAAAACTCTAAATTAGATTAGGATTAAAACTAGAGCAATGAAAACATTCAACAAATTGGAATTACGATTAGAGCAAACATGCGCTGCTCGAACTCAAACACATGGCAATGCCTAAAGTGAATAAAATAAACTTAGTAATGATAAGCTGACATGACATTGACAACAACAAAAACAGATCTTACTAAGTAAAAGTTATACCCAATGGCTCTGCACTGATATACTAGAAAACATGAATAATCTTAGTCAGTTTAATTCATACAGAGTGATTTCCAGCGATATTGGAACATTTTGTTGAGATTTCCCGAGAAGTTATAGTTTCTCAGATCATAACCAATCATCAACAATTCCGATCATTTTCTTCAGCCCAAGACACACATGAAGCACTGCAAATAATATAATAGTCTGAAACTACTAATCGGCGACTACGTATACGTGCTAACTTCGTAACCGGTCCAAGTAGTAAGAACTACAAGGAACTGTGGAAACCAATCGCCCATTCCGTTATAAGACAAGCTCCATTTCTTAAACCAGCGCGAAAGCTTTCGCAAATTTACCTGAATCCTGCTTCGCTAGATAACAGGCCTAGCTAATAATTACTACCCTAGCGAATCAATATCTTGAAACACTATACACCTAGTCACAAGAGGCGGACTGCGCTGTTTATCATAATTACCACGCTGGTCAACTCACGAACTAACAAAAGCATCGAAACTAGATATCAGCACTCTTTTTTCTTACCCGTCAACCGTGCTAGTCTGTTTTTGTTAGTGAACAGATGTGGTGGCGCTTAACAATTCTATAGTTTATTGAATTGGCGTGAAATTGAAACATTTGAATCACATTGGAACATTAGAATCCACACAAGCAGTAATGCCAAGACTCCATATTAATAAACTTATTATTTTGGCAGTGGAAATGGTTTCCCCACTTGTCGCCAAATTGTCACGTGACTTGACGCAGAGCGAACCCAGAATAACAAATATATCTGGGGCAATATTTTGGCATATTTTTACCAGTTATTCAGAATCGAGGGCAGATTTTGTGTTTTAAATCGGCGTATTCTAATGAAAACGTTCAGCTTCGAATATATTTCAACGAAATGATTTGAATGAAGCAGGCGAAACTATATAAAAGCATTGTATTTCATCGTTTTCTCAATGAATCGATGCTGAGATCTGGCAACAGCCATTTCCATCTTCCTCTGTTTATTTGCTGGCCGCTTGCTGCCTTTGACAACAGATGGACGCTGGTTGTGAACTGCTGTAGTACTGCGTTTCGCTTCGGCTACATTCTTCAGAATCTTGTTTTTAATTGTTACATTTTCTGCCGGTCGGACGCGTTTCACACTGCACAGTACAGCGTACATCAAAACAATATACTTTTGGATTACTAGACAAGAGATTTCAACAATCCTCACGAAGGAAAACAGTCAGAATGGTGAGTTATCCATGTAGCAATCCAGCTTCATTGCCTTGTAATTTATGCTTTTTAAATATAATTCACGAGTATTGTATATTAAGTGTCGTATTCTTTCAGGGTCTCCTTAGTTATCTCCGTAAGCTGAAATCAGACAGCGTCAAGGAAATGAGAATACTGTTACTAGGATTGGACAATGCAGGCAAGACCACTATTTTGAAAAAGTTGGCTTCAGAAGACGTGAAAAGTATTACACCAACCCAGGTACAGTGGGAAATTGTCACCCAACGCTAATCTTCAAGTATATATTCAATATATTTACAATTCTCTACTAGTTACTGACGATTTCTCTTGACGAGTGTCACTCGTCAGTCTGACTCGGACTGTATATATATTTCAATGTGAATCTACCCGGATATTTTTATACAATGATGTTCTTATTCTTCCTGACTCTCTTGAAGTATGAATTCATTGCGATTAATTCTTGTTTTAGATATCATTTCAATTTTGACCTGTATTATTTTATTCAGGGATTTAACGTAAAGAGTGTACAAACTAATGGCTTCAAGCTCAATGTCTGGGATATCGGAGGGCAGAGAAAGATTCGTCCATACTGGCGTAATTACTATGAAAACACAGATGTACTTATCTACGTCATTGACAGCGCCGATAAAGCTAGATTTGAGGAAACAAATGTTGTGAGTATATTTTTATGGTATGTTGCTATACAGTGTATACAGTTGTTTGTATCCGGTATGAACAGTAGCTGTTGCTAGCAGATTTGTATTGACTACCAATGCAGTTAGTTGACAGTGAAGTAATTACTGGATTTTTGAGTAGTTTATAGTTCTATAATTGCAGATTTTGAGAAGCGATTAGTTCTGTTCGCTCTTTTTTAGAAAAAAAAAAAGTCACCGAGCAATAAAAAACACGCGATGAGCCGATTCCGATAACACAAAAAAGTTGCTTCTGACTTGAATCTAATTAGTTGTGTTTTAGTTGGATAGTTAAGGATATAGTTAAGGATATTAAAAGGTTGTTAGTTCTAGTTGCAACTTCTGAAAAGGGACACTAACAGTGGTGTAGCCAGGTGGGTTTGGAGGGTCAAAACCCCTCTCGTTTTTAACTTGTATTGATTCATGTAGAAATCCGATTTCGATAAAATAAAACTTGATGATTAGCTGAGGAATTGAATTTGGTTCGTTGATGGTTTTTTAGGGTCATTAATTCTAGTTCTAGTTGCGCATTTCAGTTCAGTTTATTATTAAAATTTTCGTCCAATCAATACACCACAAGATTGCGATACAATGAAACGACGGAAAGGTGTCGAAACGACATTGTGTAGGATAGTCTTAGTAATCAGACACGCACCTGGGCCTATGTGAAAAAGGGGTATGCATACTGGACCAAAAGTAGCCGAATAGAATATAACAAGATCCATTTTGAAAATCCAATAGTTTGTCTGAATGCTCGGCAAGTCTTAAAATGGTAATGCTAACTTGATGCATCGTAGAATAATACCCCACTGACAATACTTCATACTGTACAATTTTCAGGAACTAGAAGATTTGTTTGCCGAGGAGAAACTGCTGGGGGTGCCAGTTTTAGTGTACGCTAACAAACAAGACTTGCTCCATTCCGCGAGCGCGGACACAGTGGCGGAAAAACTTGGACTAGCGCAACTTCGAGATCGGAGTTGGCAAATTCAGGGTTGCTCAGCAGTATCGGGTGAAGGCATTCAGGTATTTCCAATTCCTTTCAATTGCAAATTCAGCACTCTTCTGTCCGCAATTAGGCAGCTTGTTGTCAAATATTTATTAGTTTCAGCTCACTGGACATGTTTTCTCCTTTTTTGTAACTCCTTAATTCTTTAGGTAAACTAATGAATTATTAAATGGTCTGGAAAGTAGTGTATCACCTGCAGGTGGAACGTTTTAGTTGCAAATTCATCGATGAACGCGAAATCCAATGACACACTCTGGCTTACTGTAGAATTAACACATTGAGTGAACAGTGATCAATAGCATTGATTTGTGTAGTTTTGTGTTACATTAATCTGGGAACATGACAGACATCATTTCATGTATGTGTGAAGTCGAGACGTGCTTTTACATCGTCATGGCATGAACATTACAAAAGAGTTCTATTTATCACATTTTCTAGTGATGATAGCTGCTGACCACAATCTTCATTGTATACTTCATTTTTTATGATCAAGTTGCACAATGTTTTGGGCAATTCTTCTTGTTAACACTCAAGTTCAACAAATTAACAACTCTAACTTGTATCCTAGACACGCATTCATCTCCCTATAGAAGCTTTATGTATGAGAAATCTGAACTAACTTGTGACACGGAGTCAAATTTTCAAGTCACTGAATATTCTATGTCGCAAAGCATACTATAACCGCATCTCAGCCTCACTTAAAAGTGACCATATCATTAGTGCCAGTCCGTTTCTAGTAAATTCCAGTGTCCAGTTATATTCATGCCGATAAAACACACCCTTGACTGCTGTGATATTTTTCTTGACTGGCAATTTAACATCAGTGCAGCCTAAGATATTTTGAATAAATAAATATCATTTGTGTGAAATAATTAGAAGCAAAAACATCAGCATTACTGACTGAACGTACCGTATAATTACTGTCATATTGTCTTGACTGGCAATTTATTATCACTCCTGCCAAGGATAATGTTAATTAATAAATATCGTTTGTGTAAAATAGCTGAACTGAAATATTTAGTGAATTGAAAATGACTTAGATATTTGGTACTTTGTCAATTTTAACTTTTGCCCAACTTGACATTTTGTAAAGAATTGACTCGACTCAAAATTTGCATTGACTCACGACTAGAAGGTAGTGATCTAACGCTAACTTTGATTCATACCCATTAAGAAGTCTAAAAATTTGCTGTGACTCGTAGCCTTGGTAATTTGAGTCAAATTTAGAGACTAGTGACTCCACAATTGAGTCTTTTAGCTAGTTTTATGGTAATTGAAAGAACTTATAGAGAACAGGATCTTCATGATCTCCATTTCAGGATGGTATGGAGTGGGCTATGAAGACTGTCAACAAATCAAAAAGCGGAAAACCGAAAAAGAAATAAGCCTTCACATTAGGAAACCAAATTGTGGACCAACTACAATCCAGACTCAGAGCCGACATTCCCCACACTGCGCAATGACCAATTTTTCTGTATTATTTACCGTCTCGATATCTATTGTAGTGAACCGTTCGTTAATTGTTGTTAATGAAGGAATGTTGTTAGACCAATTTTCATATGTGAGTAATTTGTTGCAGTGATATACGTATTTCGTCAACACCTCTTATGGTGCTAAGATACTGTGCAAAGCTGTTTTTAGGTGCGCAATTGAAAAGTACAACAATGTTGTTGATATAAGCTTGAATATCTTTGGCTAACCCTCGTTAGCAACTAGTAGAGAAATGGAATTCGCATATCAACAATCATCACCAAATATGACGTCAACAGCATAAAAATTCGCTTAACCTCGCTGTTTTAGATTATACACCAACTCCTACTGTGGGCACAAACTACGTAACTGTTGATATCCATTCTCTGCTAGTTGCTGACGATTACCCCTGAACAGTGTCAGCCGAAAATATTCGGGTTTCTTTCAATGTCAATATACTATTTCATTGTATATTGAAGTTCTGTACCTCCAAGAGTCTCAGAATTCATTAACCGTACCGTGTAGCACAAAAATAAGTATCATTTTATCTGACTTTAGGTCATGACGCTTGCACAGCATGGTTTATGATTAGGCTCACTTGGAAAAGTGTTCTCTGTTCATCCTTTAGTATCACGCACAAGGATTACCACAATAGTATGTATATTGTATATGTACGGTCGCTTTATTATAAAACTATCTCATGGAAAATATATTCTGTGAATTATTTAGGAATGCGGCGCAGTTCGTGAGCCAGCCATATTGTAAAAGACAACAGTGTTAGCGAGCCGGATTGGTGCATAGCCGCAGTTGGTGTCGGTACGTAGGTGAGAAGAGTCGTTACTCCGAGCAACACCTAAAATACAACGAAAAGCGGTCACAGTCTTGCTATAAGCTAAACTGTTACGATATTGTAAGCTTTTTTTCAAATTTTGCTGGGCATTCAAAATAATTATTGGCTTGGCTTGATAAGCACTGCACACCAAACTTGGCTTAATTCCAATTTGTGAAAATGGTTATCATAGAACTACCCACCGTGAATGCTATTATTTAAAATATGCTGGCCGCATTTGAGCCAAATTTGTGATGCATCGTTTTTTAGACCACTTAAAAATTCAAAGGGGTTAACAGCAAAATTCAAAATATATATTTTTTGCAATTAATTTATAATTTTTCAACCCTACTGGCTTTGCTTCCACACGTTAGAATTGAGCCAAATTTGCGTGCGGTGTTTTTATTTAGTCAACCACCAATTTCATCGAATAGCCGGTAAAATTTGAAGAAAGATGTTAGTTTTGAACAACACTAGTGAACTTCCTCAGCATCCACCACAATATTCGGATCCTCACGTTGCTGGCTCTGCAAATTCTCAAGCATTGAAAAACATGTCTAATCAACCAAGTCTGGGGCAAAGGAATTCAATTATTTCAGCTGTTTCGCTCTAAAATATATGTAAAATAAGCTATGGATGATAAAAGAAATTATTCAAGAAAAAAATGATGTGGCATTCCGTTTTACCAAAAAAATTAAGGTGTAGGAGTTGATACAAACTCGGATTTCCAAATTAAACTCCAACGCCCCACAAACTAGCCGGTATATAAAATGCCGAGTTAGCAACCTCACAATTTTTTGATTATTCATTATAGAGCTACTCACCCTAAATAGGCTACTATAGTCAAAACTTTCCAAAAAGAAATACGAAATTTCAAGTCTAGACGGTGAAGCTATTAGTGCTGGATAGATTGATTTGAAATTTTTTTGTTTTTATTCACTCAGAATTGAAAAAAGAATAACATGCCGAGGGCTGCATTACAGCCCTTGCTAAATTATAATGGGTCTAGCCAGATCTGAAAAGTACTTGCGTATTTCCAAATGGTAGATTTAGTCGACAGGTCACATAGTTTCATCAGTTGAATCAGAGGTGACTGCTTTCTGCGACTTCATGGCTATAGCCTGTATCTTTACCAATCAGAGGAACAGTACAACTAATACGTCTACCACTATATCTAATTCCCTTGATGTACCAGGGTTAAAAGATCCAGACACCCACCTGCACAAATACCATACCACACATGAAATTAGAAGCCAGTACCATTCTCGAATGCGTACCCTTGGATTTGCGAACCATATACCACAAGCTTGTAACGGCCGCCAATGTTAAGTGACCCTGTAAGTAAATAATATTGACAGTCACCCACACATAACTATTTATAACAAGGGCTGGGCAGGAACAGAGTATTAAGGCTTTGAGTCGAGTATCATTCAGCGTAACATCACGCCTGTGTGAATGATGTGGATAGATATGTAGCCTACCTTTTATGCAGGGTTGTAATGACTCGAGTCATTTTCCAAGTGCGTAAAATGACTCGACTTGTACCCGAGTCATTGCGCATGACTCGAACCAAGTCATATGACTCGAGACTAGGACGGCCAAGACAGACATTCCATTGTGACTTCGAAGAATAGTAAAGTTACCACATGACTGGTGTTTCGTCTATCAGTCCTGATACTTGGAAAATAGGGCCAACTGATAAGATTGAGGATAATGACGAATGTACGCCATTCTATATCAATTGAGCAGAGTTGAAAAAGTGAGTTGAGCCGGTTTGAACTGAACAGTGAACATGACGACTCAGACTCGAGTCTCTACTAGCTGACTTGGACCTGACTCGGTGGTGAATTGAAAATGTCTCGACCCGAATCAAAACTAGAAAAGTGAGATTGACTTGTGACTCGGCACCTTCTGACTAGGTGACAACCCTGCTTTTACGTGACCACAAAGACTATGGTGTACGGTCAATACCGAGAAAACCATTACCGAGAATGGACACCACCGAGAATGCAATATATGCAATGCAGGCATGTTATGCATATACACAGGTCGTGAGTGCATCACGGCGTTGCCACATTCGGTATCGATACTCAGGTATAAATTTCTCGACAGTCCCAGTGAGCTATATTCTTGACATTGACCATTCTCGGTAATGGTTTTCTCGGTATTGGTATAGAACCAAAGACTATAACGCCAGTCCTACATCGCATTAAAGAATATTTAGTATATTTCGACAATACATGTTTCATTGCTCTTTGTGACGATGCTGTGGGTTAATCACGACTTGACAGATACATGTCATTTCCACTAGCGCAGTGGTTCCCAACCGGGAAGGAATTCCCCCCTTGGAGTGAATTTTGCAATTTTTAGGGAGGAATTCCACTTCAGAATTGTAACAGATTTCCCAAATTGTTCATGTCCGAACCGTCATGTAGTCAACCAGTTATATCCGAACGTATGCTTCTTATGGCTTTTTTTTGCAGAAAGTATGTTCAAATGCTATTTGAAATCTCTTTTTCACATAAAAATTCCCCCTTGTTTTACTTAAACTAGTTCAGATGTGCTGCAGTTCGCAAGACAATTTTGTAGGCCAGCGACGGCCTCTCAATCAAATATATCCTAAGCGAGCAAATTTCGTGGCGAAACTATCACAACAAGGCCTCTGGTGAAAGTATTTATCTTATATTTTCAAGTCAACATTTTCAGACAGTGACAAAATATTTTAACGTCATCTATTCAAGTCAGAGAAATCGCTAGCCTTGCTTTATTTTTAGTGAACAGCTACCCGATCAAAAAAGGCATGTTAAGCTTGGTGCAATGTTGCCGAAACGTAATGGGTGTCCTAAAGCTCCAGCAGGAAATCTGGTCACTTGTATGTTATGTCTCAGGGCTATAACCAAGTCACGAGGCTCCGAGTCACAAGTCAATCTCACTTTCATAGTTTTGACTCGAGTCAAGTCGAGTCATTTTCAATTCACCATTGAATCAAGTCCGAGTCCAAGTCACCGAGCAGAGGGTCGTGTCCGAGTCATGGTATTATGACTCGAGTCCGAGTCCAAGTCATTGTGTTGACGGCTCAGTTTCCCGTTGAAGTCTAGTTAAACCCACTTTTTACAACTCTGTTTGGTGATGTTGAATGTTTTTAATTTATAATATACTAATTTTTCTCACTTTAAGCAGTTTCTTGTCGCATTTTCAAGTACCAGGATCAATAGACGAAATTCCAATAGGGTGGTCACTTTACTGTTCTTCGCAATTACAATGAAATGTCGGTCTTGGCCGTCTTATAGTCTCGAGTCATATGGCTTGGTTCGAGTCATGCGCAATGACTCGAGTCCAAGTCCAATCAATACACAGATTGTCTCGAGTCGAGTCGTTTCCATATTTTGAGTCACGTCGAGTCATCAAAAAATGGTGACTCCAGTCTGGTCAACCCTGCTATATATGAAAGTACCAATATTATTGGCCAGATGCATACGCAAACTTGAAAAAAAAAATCATGAGACCAGGGCAGGGCTTGGGCTTAAATTTCGGACAAGAGAGGCACGAGATGAAAAAGGTTGCGAACCACTGCACTAGCGCGCTTAGCTGCGACACAAGCAATCGTAGTTTACAGCCTCCCACAGTGTCAAAACTATAATTCTTGTGGACAAATTTACTTAGTAACAAGGAGCGCATCATTTCAGTACTCGTAAAAACCATCCCTCATTACTCAACTCGTCAGATTTAATACTCAACTCATTGTGTCCATCCCTATTTACAACCAATCACTGACCAGTATCCTGTGGTCAAACTGAACCGTCGTCGGATTTTCAAAGATATTCAACCACTTCGGAGTGATCGCTGTCAGGTCCGTAGGTATCCACCGGTCGGCCATTTTCGGATAGGAATTATACACGAGACCCGCGTCGAGTCCGGCCACAAAGGCACCTAGAAAGAAGAAAATTCCCTTACGTTTTGAGGATAGATGTACCAACGGTACTGAGAAACCACAAGTAGGAGACTTATTAACAAAATGTTGCTCAGATTAAACATATTGACTGTAATAGAATCATTTCAAAGAAGAACTGACAGCGTAACAACCTTTGATTAACCATATTGGCTAAGTGTACAGTAGCAACAACCAAAACTTGAGTTATATGTAGTTACCAACAATACTTGTGTGTGTTTGGAAGCTAGGCAACGACCAAAACGTACGTTATATTTAGTTAGTAGGGCGATTTTTTCAAAATTGTAGTGTTTTACAAAGTCAAAAATTTTTTGCAACCTGCATTTCGTTGGTATCGTAGATTTTGCACTGTCAGTGAACTTATCATTTGACATTTTACAACTTGTAGCCTACTTTATATGCCTACCGTTGTAGACGGCCCATTGTCTGCTCATTGTGAAGCATAAACATTCAAATGAAACAAATAGGTTGACATGGTGTTATGCTCAACGTATCGCAATATCATAACTGAAGCAAGACTGCCGTAGGCATCGCATGATTCTTATATCAAGAAGCGCATGATGAAAAATTGTGATGCAGACACCATTGTCAGAATGAAGCAACACGGTGTGTCACCAGCCAACAACTGCTGCTGTTCAACATTCTCTCTCCATTCATCGCAAGCTATTTAGTAAGGACTGACCGAGAATGTAGGAAAGTATCGTTCGTTGTACTAAAACAAATTTTAATTATTTCTACCATAATACGTGATGTAACTACTGGAATTCTTCATGGGGACAGATTTCGTTAAAATAAAGTTTTTCCTGAAAAAATTTGTCAGCTTTTGAGTCGAAAACATTTTTTCAGGCCAAACTACTTCGTAAGGACATACAGTTCCAACCAAAAATGAAGATAGGTGGTACAATTCTAACATTATGTGGGAAAACACCTAATTTGGTCAAATTTGAGTAGGCTACTTCAGGTCAAAAATATCAAAATTTTGATGTTTTAGGTCATAAAAATCGCTGTATTATTTAGCAGCGATATGGTATTTAATAGCTAACGAGAATGGTCTTCCTGATTTCAACCACAAACACGTATTGTTAACTAAACATAACGTACGTTTTGGTTGTTGCCTAGATCACACAACAGTGTGTTATTAGGCTATATTGGTTTCATCAATCTAGGCTCAATTGAGTTAGCAAGTTGATTCGACATGTTAGCCATTCATTGAAAATCCTTACCCGACAGAGCAGTGACAAAAACAAGACCCATCACACCGTATGCATAGTACCGCAACAGCACGTGGCTGGTAGGTCTCATTTCCAACGTCCGCAAAGGTAATAATTGAGATAACGACGTCCACAGCAACCCAGAATAAAGCAAGAATGCCGATCCCAGATGCGTAGCTAGTCGATATTGGCTGACGCGCGGAACGTCGCCGTCCCCGAATCTTTCTTCTAAACCACTTTTTACCATGAACCACCCGATAAGACCCTGTAAAATCAGAAACTACTACACAGAGGTGGTGGAAGTAGTCATTTTTGGTACTCCAGTAGTAGTAACGGTGAAAATTTTTACTCAATGTTCAAGTGATGCAATTTTTGATATACAATGTTCTTTCCAATTCTCAACTTCTCGCTGAAGTTTACCTCTGACGAATGTCAGCCAAAAATATTCCGGTTCATTTCAATATGAATTTAATATTTAGTTGTGTGCTGGCATTGATACCATTTTCAACTATATGGCTTGAGATCTAACACTTATTTCCAGACAAGCAATAACAAAACAACAGTCCGTTACTATACCTGTGCAACAAGCAAAGTTCCAAACACACTGCACTTGATTTTTAACCCTTTATTAAGCCAGCCTTTCTTCCAAAAGTACCCCATAGGAATCAAGTACGCCAGCCCGATGAGACGGCCCCACATGCGATGGCTGTATTCCATGTACCAGATGAATTTGAACTCCTTCAGAGTCATTTCATGATTCAATCTGAAATAAATGAGAAGAGCTTTTCGAAGGCACAGAATAGTCAATACACAATTGAATAGTATATTAGTATTGAAATAAACCCAGATATTGTCGGCTGACACTTGTCGGGGGTAGCCTGATGGTCAGCAACCAGTAGTGAATTGGAAAGAACATTTTATATATGAAAAATTGCCTCACAAAATATGACACCACGGGCATCAAAATTCGTATAATGCATCACAAAATTCTTACATTCGAAATTCTGGAAACTGTTTGTATTTTGAAAATTCATTTTCCCATTCTTCTTGCGTCGAAGGCGGCCTCATACCTTTTATCAAATGCCAATCGACCATTGACAGTCCCGATTCTGTTAGTCTCGTTACCCCTCCCAGCACTACAGCACCAACAACCTACAATAGAGTGAGGTCAGATTTGTGCAAACTATCGTGGTTTCAAAAGTCGCAACTAGAACTAGACCTATTCACATTCGAGAAGTTGCAACTAGAACTAGAGTTGCTCGCTTTTTCACTTTTTAAACCGGCAACTACAACTAGAACTACTCACTTTTTGAAAGTCTCAACTAGAATTAGAACTACAACTACTCACTTTTCAAAGGTCTTAACTGGAACTGCAACTACTCACTTTTCAAGTCTCAACTTCAACTACAACTACTCACTTTTCAAAAGTCTTAACTAGAACTACAACTACCGTAATTTTCCATGTATAATGTGCAAAATTTTACCAATTTTTTGCCCTAAAATAGGGGGGTGCGTATTATACATGGGTACAGCAAGATTTGAAAAAAAATCCCTCGATCAAAAACTTGAAATCACACCTTTCTTCATGCTTGTTTAAATCGCGCATCAGCTCTAGCCATTGCGCCCCGTAATTCGTATTATAGAGTGTAACGCGGCGCCAAATAGAGAAACGTGTAGCCAATTAACGAAAAGCGTGTTTCTAATTAACGAGAGTCGTCTGCAAAGCACACGATATCTTGCTGAGTTGCAGTTTGTACGCGAGCGAAATCAGGTCGCTGATTGGTACAACCGTGCGCGGCAATCCTTTTCGATTCATCGCGTTAACGACAGGTCTTAACAATCGCATACACAAGAGGCCATGTGCGCAAGATATAATCGCTTGCGTAATCAGTTGGGTCTTCAACAGGACTGGCGCGCCCGACATAACCGTTGGCCTGAGCAATCGCATCTGTAATTGTAATAGGCCTCGTGCGCAAGATGTCGTGTGTCACTAGCCTGAATTATCGCGTCGCTGACCTCACAGGCTTTGGCTACTATCTACTATCGTTTAGAGACAATGCCGTTAATTGTATTATGATTAGCGATCATTATGTCATGATTGTTCGACAGTGACATCGCAAAACAGAACAACATCGCGTACTAAAACACAGCTATTCATGCACTGCGAATGCAGGGTGCGTACTATACATGGGTACAGGCTTTTTCCCAGAATATACATGTCATTTTAAGGGTGCGTATTATACATGGGGGCGCACTTTATTCGGAAAATTACGGTACTCACCTTTGACAAGTTTCAACTACAACTACAACTACTCACTTTTCAAAAGTAGCGACTAGAACTACAATTACCGGCATTCAAGAAAACGGTAGTTAGTTCACCGTCAACTATTTAGATTGGTAGTCAGTACAAGTCTGCTTCGTATGCAGGCATTTTTGTATCCATCAGTCTTGTCAATTATCATGTATCTAATTAGATTGGCAGTTTGTACAATTCTGAGTGCAGTGATTCGATCATTTTGAAAATAGTTTGGCTTGGCCTAATTGCCTGAAAAGATTGTATTGACATTCACTAGGCCACGGTACTAGTTCACTAAATGATCATTATATTATTACCATTCCAGAGCAGCCCGCAAGCCACCATCCTACAATTTTTTGTCCCGGGTTCTTTGCAGTTGTGTTCCCGGCGATCGTTGTGGCATGCCGCTTTATGATAAAGCTCTTCAAAGAGTTCTGTTTCATCAAGTTAAGAAAATGGAATTTACATAAAAAACAATACAAGTCTACCATGGGTCGTAATGAATCAAGTTGCAATTTTTCGTGTATTGACTAAACTTGTAGGCCTACTCGGTCATTGCACATAGGCCTATGACTCCTGACATTCTATATGACTTAAAATCAAGAACTTGCATCATAACCGTAAGGCCTACTAGAAAAATACCGGTAGACCCAGAAACTGTCTTTTATCTGTTTGAAGAAATGTGTTTAGAGTGAGAAAAATGAGTGTATTATGAATACAAGGACTTCCATATCACCCAAGAGTTGTTGAAAATTTGTTTTAAAAAAGAATTGAGCCTGACTCGAAATTGAATAACAAACAGCGACAACTATGAATTGGACTCGAGTATCAACACTATGACTCGGACTCGGCCCTTTGCTCCCTGGCTTGGACACGGACTTGACTAGGTGGAGAGCTGAAAATGACTTGACTTGATTTGAGTCAAAACCATAAAAGACTTGACGTATTTGTTCAGGCGTGCATATACTTGTGTGGGTGTAGGGCAGATAGTATGTTAGTCAGTTAAATATAAATTATGCTGTCAAGTATTTCTACAAAAAGAATCCAACTCAAGTTCAAAATAACAGGAATCCATCACATTACATCTCCATCACTCGATGTGATATTTCTATGATGGTACCTTGAATTCACGTGTCATGACTTAAAACTTCAGAACAATCGAAACGCTAAAGATAAGGTGCCATATGGTATTGAAGGCTTTAAGCCTAAGAAGCTATAAGCATAAAAGACATCACTTTGAAAATATACTCTCGGATATCGTATTGCCAATCTATCTTGCTGCAGTTTTGAAAGGAAACATTATTAACCTTAACAGCAAACTGAACTGAACATTGCACAGTGTATAATGCACTCAGACACGCGGCATGTATACCTACTTTCGGCTTTGCGCGATGCAGCAGCGTTTGCAATGGTGATCTTTCTGTGGCAAAATACGGTAAATCGGACTTTTGAAAGAGTGACCTCATACACTTCCAACAATGAGACATGGCATGGAAGTCTGACAAACTTGTCTATCGACTAATAATATGGTACGGTACCTAATAAATAAATACGTAGGAATGCATAAATAAATGGTTATTGGTAAGAAGACTTGCATATGCTATGCATAGTAAATAGCAATACAGTACGAGCGCGCAACAGCCCGATATCAACAACTCAAACTTATATAATCAGTGTTGCCAACTCCGGATGGAAGAAAATCGCTAAAACTGGTGTCAAAAATCGCTAGATAGCGCTAAATATTGAGAAAAAAGCGCTAAAAAATAGCGCTAAATCTGCAAAAGGTGCTAAAGGTGTTAAATTGAACCATTATATCGATATATTCTTCTCAGTCATATTTTACTCGTCTGGGGCCAAAGTCACTTATCATATTTATAGTTCATAATACGTAATAGTCATATCTAACCGGGACAAAACGGCAGTGCATTTCGATAAAGCAGATCGCTTTGCGCAACGATCGCTATACGTGAACAGTGAACACTGACCAGGTTTGCACTTTGCAGGCATAACCGCTCACTATATCAGCGTGCCCTACTCGATGCGTCCGTGAATACGTAATGCGATGTACCGTGGTTATGCGCTTGACTTCTTCTCTAAACTGTGTTGGAGTTGGCCTACTTGAACACGACATGCGACTTGACACACGTGTACACGACATGCGACTTGACCCGACACAACACGACATTGAAACGGGTTTGTTTGCCACTATAAGTAGAGACCTTAAGAAAATAATCCGAGGACCAACCCGGTGTATGAAATGTAATTAATCTGGTCTTAAACGAATGACCAGACATTGGAGCGACCTCAAAGCCTGGAAATCGGCATTGATAAGAACAATCGCTGGACGAAATTGGTCATTGTTATGTTCATTGTGTTGCAGCGGTGCCATTGTTGGAGCAATAATGCCGGTTTTCAGACTTTGCGGGCTGTTTCGGGGTGCATGGTTCCATTGTCCGTACGAGATTTTATTTTGTATTTTCGAATTCACTGCGACACCATCTTTCGATCATGGCCATTGGCCAATTATATTAAATTTCAGCGTTCAGGTCGCCAGATGTAGCACTGCCAACTATGCTACTTTTAGATTACTCAGCAAGAAGAGACACTGTTTGCCCATGCGTAACCGCCAGGAGTTGCGTATCTACTACTATCTATTAGTAGGTAGTAATCTGTAATTATATATCACCGGATTCCGAACTCTGGTGACCGGTATAGCTAATGCAGTCGTCAGCCAGAACTGATCTTTAATGGTTATTTTCGGTAAAAAAGCGCTAAATAATCGCTAAATACTTTTTCAAAAATCGCTAGATTTATCGCTAGGCGCTAGATCCATATTTTTTGGCGCTAAACCGGATGAAAAATCGCTAGATCTAGCGCGAAAATCGCTAAATTGGCAACACTGTATATAATAAGCATAATTATAAGCAATGCATGGATGAGCATGAGCAAATGAGCATGGATTTGGGTTTGAAATACAAATTTTATGATTCAAATGCGCATTTACGATTTTTTTGAAGCTAGATTTGGATTTGCATCTGAACAGGGAATTTCGAGTAATATTATATTTCATGCCACTTTCGGACAATTTCAGCTATCACTGGATTTGGACATGAAGGTATTTATTCTGGTAAAGGATGTTGAAATGGATTTAAATCTGGAATCAGCACAAGGCTCGAAAATATTAAATACTATTTCAAGTTCAAATTTATTCATAAAATTTCATCATTTCAAAAGTCACAAGACTGCGATACAATGAAAGATAGGAATTAGGGGCCGAAACGACTTGGAGCTTATTAGTCTTTGAGATCAGACACCCATCTGGGCCTAGGCAATGTAAATAGGAGGCATGCACTGCACACTGAATGAAAGTAAAAGAATACAATATAAAATGTTAAGCGGCAAAATCAGGTGGCATGAGACGGAAGGCGAGATCAATATGTCAGGTCGTGGTCCGGTAAATGTTGAGGGCTGACTAGTCATTCAGAAGAAATTGCTTATATTTCAACGTGAATGTGGAGAACTGAACATGCTCGACGACTGTCGGATAGCCGGCGAGATACTGTTCCATGCCTCAGGTCCGGCATACTTGATAGAACGATGATCTTTCGCGTCGACCATATGATACTTGGACGACGATGACGCGCGTGTGTTGAACCTTAGACCATAGTGTCCTATATGGTGTCGACACAGGCAAATCTCACGCCTCAGTATCACGTCAAAATTTACATTTGGCTACGGGCAATTTGACGGTCATTTTTGACCGGTTTGCCGAGCATTAAATTTGGTAAAACGGGTATCAATCGAAAGGTGACTCGCTCCACTGATTACGAAAGTATAAATTTTATTCCGCTCGTGTCCCTGGAACTCCCACAATCAGCCTCGAATTTTTCATTGTTATGGAGATTGGCATTATGACGCAACAACTCTCTCGTTTCGCCAGACAGCATTGTTGCGTCTCAATGCCAATCTCCATAACAATGAAAAATTCGAGGCTGATGACGCAACAACTCTCTCGTTTCGCCAGACAGCATTGTTGCGTCCCAATGCCAAATTTCACTGTACTAAATACAGCGACACTTGAGATATTGATGACTAAATTCTCAGTTCCGACGCATTGGCAGATACTGGGTCCAGCAGTTACATTTTTAGTAAACTGTCGTACATTACAATAAACTAAAAAAGTAGTAAAATTTTTCTTCACGCCTCGCGTGTTCAATTGTCACACGATTTCTTTCTCTGTAGCCTACCCCCACTTGAAAATGAAAAAACGCCTGATTTAGCCGATTGAGTCTAACTATACTAGCAATTACGAGATAAAGTATATTCGCGTTTGCGCTCGCAGAAAGATCGTCGACGATGAAATGTAGGCACAAAATGATTGTCGTATATTACCGGAAATCTTCGATATCGATATGTCCAGATGCCGAATAGTCCTGTCCTTGCAAACTGAGCCCAGCGGACGGTATACAGTTGACCCGCAATATATCCAAGTAATAGTAATATTAACTTAAAAAATTTTACGCGCCTGGCGCGGCTAGTGGGCAACGCATTCGTTCGTCAATTTCATGTGGCACTTTAGCCGAGAAGGTTGGCCACCTCTGGTCTATATAGTTTACTAATTTACCCGTAGGTTAGTTATCTATAGTAATCTAGAGTCTGTTAGCCGTCAGTAACATCGGATGCAGCAACGAAGACATATAGGTGCCGGCTTGTGACGACATAATGAATACTTGTCAATTGTCGATAACATCATAGTTGCACTAGAACACACTTTACTCCGTGGCATTGCTGTGTACAGCATTAAAATTCTGATGCAGCGTTTTAACACTGGCACCTACTCGTTATCATTAAGCCATACAGCTCAATTCAATCTTTAAATGTGCGATTATTATTCAACTGTAACTGTAGTAAGAGCAATATGGGCGGATATAACGACGTGATCAATAGAAATTCGATTTGTACCAAATGGCCAATGGTTTGACGTTCGATATTGGTGCACTCGTTACCAGTCCATCCGGTGTCGATCAAGTCTATCGGAATATAATATTTTCCCGTTGAAACGAATCGAATAATCGAATTAAACACTGTGCCATGCACATTGCGCCATGCCCATAACGAATTAAACTATGCAGTATGCACATTGCATATTTACAAGTTTACGAAACAGATGATTACAAATTGGAAATCGCGTATCAAATCAGTAATTTGCCTCCAACATAAAATAACATGGGGTTTTGGGATACTCTTCTGCCATCCCCTATTTACGCTCGAAAATCCTTACTAGAGTGAATGACGATGATGCGCAGTAATGAATTCCAATTAGCATGCATAATTGCATACACAAAAACACTGTCCAATTTCGCAGCTCGATTAAAGAACTATCACGAATGAACGAGTATTCCTCATCCGATTCATAACAACGATGTGATGGAATTTCTCGGCTCGTGCTTGTCATATCGACATGTGCAACAAAATGACGTTTTTATCCTCTCTCCCATTTCGCGTAATACATAGTGATCATTATTTTCGCACCGTATACAATTGGCCAACAAGGTTATGTGCTGATGATGAAATTGCGGGTATGCCGAATACCCATGCACAATATTCACAGGCATATTTCGCATACCGAGGTTCGGCACTAATGTATGAAAATTAAACATTGAACATTGAACATACGACTGCTCTGCTGTTAAATCCCCAGGAACATGGTTAGTCGGAAAAGGTAGAGCCAAAGAGGAAAAGATTCTTAATTTCGCGAAGGCCTGCTGTTGAATTATGTGAACTCAGCAGATATGGTTGTTGCATATATATAATAGCATCTTATGAAATTCGTCGGAGCCGGAGCTACCCCTCAAATAACTGGCTCCAGCTCCGGCTCCGGCTCCGGCTGAATTTTATGTAGAGCTCCGGCTCCGGCTCCAGCTCCGGTAAAAATGCACGGCTCTGGGGCTCCGGCTCCGGGCTCCGGCTCCGGCTCCAAAGCCCTGACACAAATTTGGCAATTTCTAGTTTCCGCACATCTTTTATGAATAGGACACCGCAGTGATTTGTTGGACACACAACCTGGCCCCAAACCAAAAAGTTATACAGTCAGAATCAGAATCGTGTAAATTTGATTCAGCAATAAGTAAAGTAGGCTATATAATTATGAATTGTTCACACGATGATTCAGACTGCGGCTCGTGTGAGAGATTCGGGTATGTGCGTCGACTGTGAATGCACCGTACGTCCCCATCTATCCGACCCGCATTTTAACGAAATCGCACATAATAATAAATAAAACTTTGTTGGTTTGGACTCTGATGCACTAATATTTTAATCGGTGACACGTACGTATATAGGCTTACTTCATGCCAGACTTGGAGAACTAGATAATTCTAGTTGTCTAATTTCACTAAATCAGGGCGAAATGCCAGTAATATAATTTTTAATCTAATTTGTAAAATGTTTCGATGCCCTAATATTAATTCTAATCTAATTTGTGAAATGTTCTTATGCTCTAATTCTAATTCTAATCTAATTCATTGTCTTCCTGAAAATACCTCTTTTTCCGAGGCATTTTGCAGCAAGTTAATAAGAATATCCCTTTCGCGCAGGGAATTCAGTGCCAAGCCGCCATCGCCTTACACCGTACAGTCATATGTTATTATTACACTTGGTAGAGTAATTTTGCTGAGTCATGAAAGCGATGCCCATACATGGTCACTCTGCCAACGAAACCTGCACATGGAAACGGGTTAATTGTGACGAATAATAGCTTGATAGCATATAGTAGCTTGTAGTCTGCGAACAACATTCTAGTTTTTAAAACTTTATGGTAGTACAACGTCGCGTTGACTAACATGGGCGATGCTCATTGTTACCACAAAAGAAGTAATAATTTATTAAAGTAGTACAAATACAACATGATCATAAACGTCATTTTATTTTCAACTATGAGCTGCGCACGATACCCACAACCCTTTCCAGCGACTAATGAACAGAGGTGGTCGAAGTAGTCAAGAAAGCTACTAGAGAAGAAGTAGAAGTAGCGACGAAAAAAAATCTACTCAAGTACGAGTAGAAGTACTTCTTCCATAAGCCATCTAAAACTACTTGAAGTAGAAGTAGAATTGACCGACTTTAAATCTACTCAATTAAGTAAGTAGGCCTAGTTGTGAAAACGGTCCTAATTCGTTCACATAGATTGTCAAAAGGTGCACATTGAACTACGCGGAAGGTGCCGAGCTCGATTCATATTGATGCTTGCCAGGAGGTATCCAATTTTCGACAGCATAAGCATTCGTCCGCATCATGTGGGAATAATGACCCGTCTCCAATCTTTGGTTTCCAGATCAGTACTACGAACCATCTACTTCTCTCTTTTCCACTCACATCTGCAATATGGAATCGTAGTATGGGGAAATGCATGCACAACATTTTTGTGCAGAATTCGAACCCTACAAAACCGTGCGATACAGCTGATCTCATCCGTACCTTTACGTACCAATTTATCGCCTTACTACCGTAAGCATCGAATTTTGCGAGTTGATGAACTATATCGCTTCGAAGTATCAAAAGTTGTTCACAAATATTTTTCCAATAGTCTGCCTCCTGTGTTTGATGACTTTTTCATACCTGCTAAAAATGTCCATTCCCATTACACGAGATTCTCGTCAAAGGGAAATATCTACTTACCCCCACCCAATAGCAACCTAACTAAGAGATCTATCGACTACTCGGGACCTATCATTTGGAATGCATTACCACCACATATCCGTGAATTGCCTTATGATAGATTCAAAAAGGCCCTACTTGATCACCTCCTGTCGTTAGACTAACGCTGTTGCCCTACCTCACCCAGACATTGCTTCATTGATCATTTGCTACCATCGTTGAATTTTTCTTCTATTTTCCTTTCTTAACCAAACATTTTTTACAGCCAGACTGTTCAGAGTCAAGTGTAGGCTACCTGTTTGATGCTGGTGTGATCAGACTAGATGACCTTCACGATCTTATCGATCATTCCTATCTAATACCGAATACTGTGCACGCACATTTTCTGTACCGCCATCACTGCCGTTTGTTATGTATTTTGGTTGGATGAAAATAAAGACTCTCTCTCTCTCTCTCATGGGATGAAAATAATAGTATTGATATGGAAATGCTATACTAATCCTCTGTATTCTCGAACAGCACGTTTTAGAAAACAGCATGGTATAGTGCCCTCCCCCATATCACCCCGTAGTTTAGTCAAAGAGCAATACGGAGAAGTTGTATAGGGTACGGTGTGAACACTTTGCGCGATTAGTAAACGGTAATAAAAAATATGATGGACCGTAAAAATTCCATATTGTGTAGCTTTATTTTCGGAAATTAAAGACATTACTACACTTGCTTTTATACTTCAACATGTATGTTATCCAGACTGAACTGATACTAGTTAGAACTCAAAGTATATGATACTGGGAATCGAAAGTGAATTATAAATACTACTTCTAATAGCGGAACATGTATTTCATGTTTTTAGCCCAGAAAGTTTCTAAGGGGGTATGCTAAAACAGCTCTAAAACTAAAAGAAAAATGAGAGTCCACTTTTCCAGATTAGGACACGCCATGGACATGCTAGATTACGATATGATAAGTATATGCTAGATTGCAAAACATCAGTTTCAAACGTTGTGATGAGCCATATATACTGCGATGAAATATTTCATATTGGCGAAGAGCGACACTGTGGTGTGAACGGAACCACGCCAACCCGCTACCTAAATTATACTCACCGATACTTTCGTGAAATCACACTGGCTACCCCGTATCCCCTGCGCCCGAAGCGCGACGAAAATTCTGGGCTTTACTTAACTTTTATGAATATTAAATGTTAATACTCCGTGAAAACAGCCCCGAAATTCCTCAGGCTATCTTCCTGATTGCAGATTAAACTACTTCTACTTGACAAACTGAAAATAGCGAAAACTTAGTAAGTAGATCACAAAATCTTACGAAGTAGAAGTCGAAGTAGCGAAAATCAGATCTACTTGAGTAAGTACCAGAAGTAGAGGAAAACTACTTGAGTACTCCGAAAAAGTAGAAGTACCTCGTTATTGACCACCTCTGCTAATGAATCGATGATATTGGGGCTAGCCAGACATGTAACTAGCTGAAAGACTATCTCATCCTGAAGATTGATCTTCTGGGGACGTCCAATATGCGATTTTCTAAGCGTCTCGGTCTGGGCCATTGCACGTCAAGCCAATATGCTTATTGATATCAGCTGACTCTCCTTCGATGGAATCCTGTTGCAATCGCCGAAGCCGTTTCAGCTAGTGTGTAATAGTGTTGTTGCGTACAAGCGAACAGCTTGTTTTGAAAGAACAACAATAATAATTTGAAACAGAAACAATTTTTAGCATTTCAAAATGCTTTATTTCGCGTTCTTCCAAAATCACAAATCAGATCGCCGGCCGCGATTGCGGGACCCCTGGTATAGTATAAAACGAGCAAAGCTTGGTGTACAAACGTTAACCATTCTCATGGTTATGGGAATCCACTGTGACTTGATATGAACAGATTTTGATGCATTTATTTCCCATTCACAATTTGATTCAATTTTCCAGTTTTTGTGAATTCAGTAATTTTAATTCTAATCTAATTTAGAAAAAACTGTGTTGCTCCAATTCTAATTCTAATCTAATTTTCGAAAAGCTGTTTGGTTATAGTTATAATTGTAATCTAATTTGGAAACACGTGTGTAGCTCTAATTCTAATCTAATTTGGAAACACTTGTGTAGCTCTAATTCTAATCTAATTCGGAAAATCTGAAAATTTTTAGTTGTCCAAGTCTGCTTCATGCACGGCTTGTCATGAAAACAAATTCTTATACTTATCTTATACTGCCGTATAGCCCGCTGTGGCTGAATATGTTATCCTGGGTTGTAATGACTCGAGTCACGATTTTTGGTGACTCGACTTGACTCGAGTCATTTTTTCAAATGCGTAAAACGACTCGACTCGATTCAAGTCAATTTGTGTATTGACTCGACTTGTACTCGAGTCATTGTGCGTGACCCGAGACTAGGGCGGCCAATTGACAGACATTTCATTGTACTTCACTTCGAAGAATATAGTAAAGGCACCACATTATTGATGTTTCGTCTATATCACTCCTGATACTGGAAAATAGGGCTAGAAACTGTTAGAACTGAGGAAAATTACGATATTATAAATGCGAGCCATTCAATATCACTCGAGCATCGTTGGAAAAGTGGGTTGAAGTGGATTAAACTCAAAATTGAACAGTGACCCCAATGACTTGGACTCGAGTCGCAACACTATGACTCGAACTCAGCCCTACTGACTTGGACTAGGACTTGACTCGGTGGTGAATTGTAAATGACTCGACTTGACTCGAGTCAAAACTATAAAAGTGAGATTGACTTGCGACTCGGAACCTTGTGATTGGTTACCACCCTGATGTTATTTCCAGCAAAAGTTATATTTGAATATATTTTTCAATATACAATTGAATATTGAGGTTATGTACCTCCAAGAGTCTCTTCAATATATTTTTTCTGTAGGCCTGCTTTCTAGTCTGTGGCTCACAGTAAGGCCAGCAGGCAGGCTACTTACGTCAATAGGCCTACTGTAGCAATACTATTCCTGTCTTGTCAGCACACGTAAGTTTTAAGTAGACCGCAATGCTTGGTTGAAGCGATGACGTCTCTCTCAAGAAGTTTCACTTACACTATCTGGTTTAGTTCAGATTAGAATGACTAGCATCTATTGTAGGCTTAACCAGGCTCATGCAGTGGTAGGAGAATCTTTCGCAAAACCCGCGTATTTCTAATCAAGCCCAAGCGCTGGGCGTCACAATCAGTATGTCCTGCGAGTGTTAACTGGTGAAGCTCACCATACGACTCGAAATAACTCGAAAACAATGCTTGCAACATCTCCATATATATTGAAATCATAAACATATACGCCAATTACTTTAATATGAATGATAACACTACACCCACTGTTCGAAGCGACATCTTGAGTAAATGAAAAAATAAGGCTATGGTGGATCACAGAGTGGAGAGAACGCTCATCCTCAAGCCCTTCCTGCACAGACCCTTGTTCTTATGGACGAAGTAGTGGTAGCCGGTTGGCACGATGCACGATCCTTTGCAAGTGACAAGGTGACCTCCGGCAGTGTTACATGCGAAGAAAGCGCGCCTGTTGCGAACCTGTTGATGTACAATTGGTAGCTTGTAGTTCTGAGCATGACATAAACAGTAAATTTCAGCTACTCAATTTCCTATACCTGTACAACATTTTTCATTTCTTTTCCCCAGAAGTGAAGCCACTGCCTGGCGGATTTGACATTGACTGTCCAGGCAGGCATGCGAATATCTGTGTCCCATTCGAACTTCATAAGGTCCTCACCTGATGAAGTTTCAATATGTTAGATACAGGTGGTTAAAGGGGCTTCTCATAAAAGCGGAAATATAAAAACCTTCTGGTGATTTTTATCGAACTACTGGCGATCAGAGGTAGTCAAAGTATTCAGCGTTGCTAGTCAAGTTGAAGTATAAGTGAGGCGAAGGTTTTCTACTAAATTACCAGTTGAAGTAGAAATGTTCAGAGCATGCTAAAATTGCTTGAAGTTGAAGTTGAATATGAAAAGTCTAAGGTACTCAAATGAGTACTTTAAAAGTGGATTTGGTCCAGCGGCAGCATACTTCTGAAATATGCAAGACGCATCTTCGTGACAAACGCAAATTGATTAACTACAATACAAATAGGAAGAACCTTCGAAAATACATTCAGTCTATATGTCGAGAAATTTTTATGACAGTTTTACTCGTGAAAGCGATGCATATTCACCACAAAACTACATTATATTTTTCAATATCCAAATTGTAAAAAGTTAGTAGTTTTGCCTGAAAATTGACAAAGTAGAAGTGGCAATGCTCTAAAATTCAACCACTCGAGCAGTAAAAGTAGTATATCCTGCTTGAGTACTCTGAAAAGGTAAAAGTGCTTCGATATTGAGCACCTCTGCGTAATGGTGGAGATTCGAGACTGATTTCTCTAGGAACCCGATTCGTATAGCTATAGCAATATATTCCCAATAAATTGCGCGATCAGCCTCCCCACATATTACTCTTGGACAAGAAACACCTGCAGACTATTTAGCGATAGCCTATATAATACATGATGAAAATCTCACGGATATTCCTCGGGTACATCATAAGCTGCGGAGACGGAATCTTCGCCGCGGTCGTGGCGGAAACCTGGGGGCAGTTTGCCGTGCACACTCTGTTGTGGGTGTAGCACGCTCTGATGTTGAAGTTGGTGGTCGCCACCTCGTTCGGGTTGTTTGTGAACTGCATAAAAAGAGATGTCATGATTAGACTTGCGCTGTGGCGCATTTTATGACATTCAAATATATTAGCTCTAATGCAGGAATGTGCTAAATGTGCGGTCCGCAAAATTGGTTTGTAATTTATTAACATGTACTATGATACGTTTGAGCTGACCTTACGTGGGTCCATAGAAAGAACAAAAACACTGAAGTACTTTTATGTTGACTTTGTGTATGAATATTTTGAAATAGATTTGTTCAATACCGGAATTTCTTTTCGCGCCTAGCACGAACACACGCATTGTTCATTTTTCTGTGTAGTCCGACACCGAATTTTATCGATACGCAAATCAAGAACGGTACACCCCCATGCCTCAATCAGACGAGGTTGAAGTAGTCATCTTATGTACTCAAGTACAATTATAGAAGTAGGCATTTCTGAGTAGATAAAATAGTAAGTATTCTACGCCTAGTTTTGCCTACTATTTTGTTAAGTAAAAGTGGAAGTAGATTAAAATCGGAACCACTCAAGTCATACAAGTAGGCAAACCTACGAGAGTCATCGTTTGTACTCAAGTAGAAGTAAGGTCGTAAATTTCTGCTCAAGTTCTAGTAAAAGTTGCGATCTCGCGGTAAAGAATAGCGAGTATTCTATAGGCCTAGTGTTTCAACCAGTATACCGGAATTCAAACTATTGGCAACCCCCATGAAATTGTTAAGTAGTCCAAAAGAACTATACGCATCGAAAATTCGAATTAATTGTAACCGGTTGAAGCGAAGTTATTGGTATTGCAAAATTTGGATTTCAAATAATAGTATTTACGGTGGGTAATGATTAAAAGGTAAAGAATTTCCAACCGTAAATGCTATCTTTATCAAATCCAAAATTTTGTACTCTAATCACTTCGCTTCTACCGGTTGGAATATATCCAAATTCTGGGTGCCAACCTAACAATTTCATCGAATAGCCAATAAAATCTGAAGACAAATCAAGTTATCTTTGAATAACCCGTTAACGATTGTAATTGGCATTCAGCAAAATCAACCTACGAAGGTATCCATGCTGACGAGGAGCGGGTAATTGCTCTTCCACGGTCTTTCCGATTTCGATCCGAGAATGAGGGAGCTAGCCACGAAGCGCTTGTCAGTTTCAGCCATTTTTCTGTGAAACGAGAAATTCATTAGGATCTAGCAATAGTGACGGTTCGTGATACGCACACTTCTTTTCCGCCCGAATAAAACATAACGGTTTGAGATGCACAGAAGCCGCCAAAGATTAGTCATCGTTGGTAAAAGTAGTAGTAGTAAAGTCGTAATTTTTTGCTAGATTACTGGTAGAAGTGGCCATTTAGAAGACATTTCAACACTCATTAAAGTGCCAATGGTTGGAAAAAGTACTCAATAATAAACATGTAGTAAACAAGTAGATTTAGTCGTAGGATCCCATACTGTAGTACAGTGGTTCTCAAACACCGGTCCCTGACAATTTTCCTGCCGGTGCGCCAGATAAATTATTATAATTTTATGTCCCAATTCCAAAATGCAAGAAGTTGGGTGCTTTTTCATTGATTAGAGAAATAAAACGTCAAATTTTGAACATCTTGAGGAGTGTGGAACCTATTTTTGGCAAGGCGTCGCAATAGAGAGTTTGTGGTCTACGGAGATTTTTAAACAAATTTCAACTAAGCAAGTCTTGGCATTATAATAAAGCAAACAGCAAATTCACATTCCTTTCAAAGGCCACCGATCAAGCACAACCAAGTTAGTGGTATTTTATAGGAATTCGCCAACTTCGCCTTGCAGAAACTTCAATAGAATGACGTATAAATATCCAGTATCAAAAAGGCATCATTTAACGGAGTTGCCAATATTACATTCAAGTTGTCGTAATTAAATTTAGGGTGCATTTTAGTTTTTGAAGGTTCACCGGTCCGCGAGATTGGTTTTGAAGTTTTACGGGTGCCCGCGAGGTCATAAAGGTTGAGAACCACTGCACTGTATATTTAATCGGAGGTACCTTCTTTTAAAATCGCGAGATGTATCTTCGCGACTAATGAATAATGACTTATGATCATGTAGGTTGATATCATCTTCGAAAATATATCTAGCCATCGTGATATTGGGACTATTTCACGCGGTTCTCGTAACAATTTTATTCATAGCAAACCCCCAAACTACTTCATTTTTTACGAAATCAAAATTGTGAAAAACAAGTATCACTGCCTAAAAATTGTCCAGGAGCTTCTTGGAGGTGCAGAACTATAATATAAAATTAAATAGTATATTCATGTGGAAATGAACCAGAGCCCCTAGCTCTAATCCTAACCCTGACCGTAACCCTAGTCTAAAATAAGTAAAATGTGCAAGTCGCCAAAACCTACTTGAGTGCTTTGGAAAGGTAGAAGTACTTTATTACTGACCACATCTCAAAATGCGACATGCCAAGATTTGCCTGGAGCCGGGTCTCTATGGCTAGGATATCCGTTCAGGTATGGTTAAAGAAAATGTGATTGCTTCAGATCAGAGTTTCTTAACCCTTTCGGACCGTCACGGACACCCGAAGTAAGTGTTATTTCACATTTAGCTCAATTGTCGTACAACCGTCATCTGCTTTGCGGAAATATTGATTGCAGGCAACAATTTGACTTTTCTTATAGAAATTGTGGGGCCTTTTTTTGTATTTCAAAGCGAATTCTGCAGCTGCACTTCTTGAGCGTGGCCGTGTCTTGAAAATTCGTATCTTCGATTCTATATGGACAATCACCGGAGATCCATTTCCACACGGATAGGTGTAACGCTTTCGCAGCATATACGGCACCAAATTGAGAAACATATTATTTAACGAACATACAGCCTGGTCATTTCAATACAGCAGCTTATGTTTGCATCAGTAGGTAGTTGGCAATTTGTAAATTAAAATTAGTTGGCACAGTACGGCATTTCATCTCAGACGGCCATTCTGTTGATGCGAGTCCTGAAGATTTAGCAGTCATGAAGCGAAGCGGCCTCATGATTTTCCAAGATAATAAAATTACAAATTAGATTATCAATAATTTTGCAAATTCGTGAAAATGCTTCGCGGACCCCCGATGTAGAACCACTGCTCTAGATTATAAAAAATCGACCCGTTCAAACAATCAGATACTGACGAGCAATGCTTGATGGCCGGAACGCCTGTCATTTTGTTCTCGACGTAGTAGGAAATCTTCACGTTGCTTCGAACGTTCCTCTCGTATTGCACTGAAACAAGCCAGATGTTACCATCACGAATTCAATAGGCTAATTCCTAGACAACTAGATAATTCTATTAGTCTAATTAGACCAATTACAGCGACATCCTGACCAAGCAATTATACTCTAATTTGTCCGTTGTTTCTATTTTCATCATTTTAATTAATACTAATCGAATTTCTGATTTTCCTGAAAATGCTTCAGGAGAACTGTATAGTACGAAACCAGCCGAGCCTCGCACACAGACGTTTGCTATTCTCGTGCTTAAGAGAATGGCCTCAGATTTTATATGAAGTGAACTTGATTTCTGTTTTGTGCCTTTCAAATTGGTAATTGAATTTTGTAATTCTAATCGTAAGCGAATCTAGAAAAGCCGAAAATATTTTGACTGTCTCTATGAGTAATCGCTGCTACTCACGCAGAAGTAGAAGTAATGTCATAAAGTTACAGTCATGTGGAAGCAGGGATTTCCTAGCTAGTAAAAAGTAAGTATTCGACGCGTAGCAAGATGGAAGTAGAAGTAGTCCAAAATCAAAACAATTGAGTAAGTAGTATGAGTCAGTAATTTTACCCAAAATAATGTCCATGGCGGTCAAAGTACTCATAGTTAGTACTCAAGTAGAATTAGAAGTAATGCCGTCAATTATTACTCAAGTAGAAGTCGCTATTTACAAGTAAAGGCATGGTTTTGCCTAAAAAAACTGAAAACTGTCAAGTAGAAGTAGTGTGAACGCGTTTAAGCAGTGCATGTAGGCTGAACCTACTTGAGTACTCCGAAAAGGTAAAAATGGTTCAATACTAATCACTAGGGGAAATTTTTGCTGCAATAAAATCGTGAGCAAGTTTTACTTAATTTTAAAAAAAGTTGCATTTATGCACAAGATTTTTAAAAGTATTAGGGCATGAGACACTCGAAAGGTTCCGCTGTATACCCCAACAGCTCCCATATTACATGTATACTATTACTGCGCCGCTACAAGCTGACTGGTACAGTTTAATTAGATTCAAAGATCAAAATACTACCTGGAGTGGAAATGACTAGCGAGCTGCAGGTTTGACATCCCTGCATTTGACTGTCATCTTGCCAGATATCAAGGTTTTCGCTTCTTATTTGCAAAATAACGAATGCACTTTTAGAAACACACAGTCGAACTAACCAAGCTGTCTCAACAAAACTTGACTTTGAAAGACTATAGACACAACCTGTTTCTGAGTGTGCGGGCTTGACCAAAAGCCAAGTCATATTTCCACTTCTTATGTAGCTTTCAATACAACATCCATTGTAGTAAAATATTTATTCAACTCGAAGACTTTTCGGGTGCCTCTTTTCAAGAGTTAACGGCACACTGAAGGGATTTAAACAGAATGAAAAGCAAAACCAGAAAGGTGAAGTATGACGCAACAATCAGAAATTACATACCATGAAGTCCGCAATGTAACGATGGCAACAATAACAAACTTGAAGAGTACGATACAAGTAACAAAGCATTTTGAAACCAAACAATAACAAACACGAATTAGAACGCACTAATGGGAAATTTGTAAGTTATACAGAAAATCTTTTTGTCTAGATAAAATAGGCTTGGTCAATTGGATGATTGTTGATTCTAGGGCTTTCAAATGAAACAAGGATCTGCCTCGCGCAATGACTGTAAACATTTGGTCATCATAGTTTTGAGCACAAGAAGGGTTCTCACTTAAATGTTGGCCAATTGCCGAAGCGTATGCTTGGTAATCGTCGTAACAGTCGGTTTTGGCGGCTGATTTGCATTGTCGTGCGAACTCCGTACGGTCATTTGCGCAAGTTTTTGAGCGAATCTATTTGGGAATGTGTTGCGTTATCCGTTCAAACAATCTTTGTGATGTACGTCCCACATACCTACTATCACAGTGGCACTTAAATTCGTAGACGACGTTGCTTGCATTTAAAGCAGGAAGTACATCCTGTCAGAAGTTTGGCAGAAGTGGTTTGGTTGTATACACCACATGCGCATTTACACTATAATAACAACGGTGCACGGCCGATTTGATCAACTTTTCAAACCGATTCGTCGATTCGATCATCCAATTGACCAAGCCTATTTTATGTAGGCAAAAAGATTTTCTGTATAACTTACAAATTTCCCATTAGTGCGTTCTAATTCGTGTTTGTTATTGTTTGGTTTCAAAATGCTTTGTTACTTGTATCGTACTCTTCAAGTTTGTTATTGTTGCCATCGTTACATTGCGGACTTCATGGTATGTAATTTCTGATTATTGCGTCATACTTCGCCTTTTTGGTTTTGCTTTTCATTCTGTTTAAATCCCTTCAGTGTGTCGTTAACTCTTGAAAAGAGGCACCCGAAAAGTCTTCGAGTTGAATAAATATTTTACTACAATGGATGTTGTATTGAAAGCTATCTTCAAGTTCTGTACCACAAACCAACTGTTCACTTCTTATGTAGTTCAGGGACTGTCGTGCTTGGCTGGGCCTTCTCAATTTGTAGCTTGCAAGCCAACTGCTGCGTCATAGATAACATTGAGATGGAGCTAATCCATCACAGAGCTCATTCTGATGCAAAGCAACGAGAACAGAGCTATACTAGAAATATTTTTACAGTGGGCCTATGTTTTTTAAATCACTCCTTTACATTTTGCGCAATACTTGATAAAGTTGCAGTAAAACGTTGCACGAAAAATAAAGCAAAATTGTATTGTCAAATTCCTACAAACAGATTATAACATCATACTACATGGGTCACTATATTGTGAGATCCAAAAAAGAGGACCTTTGCAAGTTACAAAAGATATAATACTGGAAGAGTAAACGGGTAATTTAAAGATTTTTACGGGAAATATTATTGAGTTGACTAAGAAATGAAGGTCAATATTTCTACCCGGTCCCGAAAAATACGCCTCCCACGTAAAACCGGTTGGCGTTGACCTATTTTTAGTCGGCCTTGCCGTCATTGCCGCCGAAATCCAGATTGCGCGTCATTTATGGCATTTTAGGTGTCTGTATACAATCGCCTGCCCCTCGAAGCTATAAATGAGGACATTTGGGCGTCCTCGGAGGACATTTTTATTTTCTTTACCAAGGAGGACAAATCCTCCTGGAGGAGGACGTATGGTAACTCTAATACCACATAAATTCCGAGTATTTAGGAAGCTGCCGGAAGCTGTAAAAAGTTGCATAAGTTGCAAAAACTTGCCCTACTGATAACGCCTATAGTCACCAACCTCATCAATTGAACATCACGGTCGCGTCAAAATTACAACACTAGACGAGATATCAACTTTCCCCCAACTCACTGATTTGTACGGAATCGGTTCCTTGGACGACGTGAACCTTCTTTTCTCCATCGGGGAGCAGATACGTTTCGTCTTCCTCATCTCCTTTGGGGTGCTTCGCGTTAGTAGCGGCTCCGTGCATGTACAGAGTGTCGTATCTGAGCACAGGCACATGCTAATGGTTAGAGCTACTGCCTAAGATATATATTTTCAATAACAAGTAGGCCTGGTGATTTCCGTTATGGTTAGGGTTAGGGTTAGGAGCAAGTTAAAAAGTAAACTGTCTATTACATGTAGGATACAAGTATTCTAAAATTATAACCGCATGAGTTTTAGCGTAAGTAGGCGAAAACCTTCAATAGAATCCACGCCGTACGTTTTTATTCAATTGCAAGGTGGCTGTAGCGACTGGACATTGTGACAGCTTCATTCATTGCGTCACCTTTTTAAATCGTTTGAAAATTTTGAAAAATCATTGGCCCCCTCTATTTTTTAGCCTTTTCGAAAAAAAGCTAGAAACGTTATTATAATAATAAAAAAGTGGTTTATACAGTAACCGATAGTTAGAATAGTAAAATGATTTAAATGCAACACAGTAATTAGTTTTATTACATATTCGATTAGTGTGATGGTGAAGTGGTTTTTTCTGTGGAAATGTTTTAATTGTTGGTTTGGTTGAGGGGGGGGGGGGGGGAGAATGTGAATTCAAAATCAAGAAGTACATTATTTCTGTAGTAGTATTTTTGTTCATTTTTAATTCATTTCTTTTGTCACGGCCTCCAAGTTGGAAACCCCTGTTTTACAGCATCATTGATGTTTTTTTTTGCGCGTATTTTTCACGCAGACAAGAACATAGTAATAGTCTCCAACAAACATACTTGTATCCGAGCATCTCCTGGTAGTAGAACAGATCCTGCATCGAGGTCAGGGTATTCACTCGTTTGAACGTAGTCAGGGTCTTATTACGGAACGGGTTGAACGGCTCGCTGCAGTGAAAAAGAACGTTGTATGGTAATACCTCATATCGCATGAGATTGGAGTATTTGGTTGAGCAGTTTATAATTATGCATTTACTTTAATATATACCCTCAAATTGATGCTCAAACTGAGAATAAATGACTCAAACTTGGCCAAGACTTGCACTGGCACTATTCGCATCGACAATTGTACTAATGAAATTAGAGCCAGACCGAGAGCGGATTTTGTTAACGATAAAACGGAAAACCTCGATGTATTCGGCTGATAATTAAATAACTATGGAATCTAGCTTAAGGCGCATCTAACTTCGGAGCATTCATTTGATCCGCTTTACAGACGCTGCTACGTTTGGTCATGAAATAAACTGAAAGGCTGCATCTGGACGCCTGTAAGCTACACAAAATATATCAATATTCACATTCTAGCAGTCAGACTTGGACAACTAGAAAATTTTCAGCTTTTCTGAATTAGATTAGAATTAGAATTAGAGCTACATAGTTTTTTTCCAAATTAGATTAGAATAGTAAATAGAGCTACACAGCTTTTTCCAAATTAGATTAGAATTAGAATTAGAGCTACGCAATTTTTTTCCAAATTAGATTGATTAGAACTCCTGAATTCGCGAAAACTTGGAAATTGAATGATATAATGAATAGGAAATGAATACTGCAAAAATCAGTTCATGTCAAATCACAGTGCATCCCATAACCATGAGCATTGTTAACGTCTGTACACCAAGCTTTGCTCGTTTTCTACTATACCAGGGGTCACCGTAATTGCAGCCGGAGATCTGATTTGGGATTTTGGAAATTCTCGAAATAAAGAATCATGAAATGCTAAAATTGATTTCAGTTTCAAGTTATTATTATTATTGTTGTTTTCAAATAAGCTATTCGCCTGTGCCCAACAACACTATTCCACACTAGTTGAAACGGCTTCGGCGATGGCAACAGCATTCCATCGCTGATATCAGCTGATATCAATAAACAGATTGCCTTGACTTGCAATAGCAAAGATTGACTGCCAAGACAGAGACGCTTATAAAATAGGACGTCCCCACAAGATCAATCTGAAGGAAGAGATAGATAGGCTAGCCCCAATAACGATTCATTAGTCGTTGGAAAGCGTTGTCGGGTATCGTGCGCCGTTCATGTAGTTCAAAATAAAACGACGTATTATATCATGATATTTCTTGTTGTCATCATTGTACTACTTTAATAAAGTATAATTTCTTTTGTGGTAACCATGAGCATCGCCACTGTTTGTCATAACGGCATTGTACAAACGAAAGTTTCAAATGCTACAATTTTGTTCGCAGACTAAAAGCTACTATGCTAGCAGTCTATTATTCGTCACAGCAACTACTATGACAGTACGGTGTAAGTAAGGTGATGGTGGCTTTGCACTGGATTTACCTGCGCGAGAGGGATATTCCTGTTAACTCGCTGCAAAATACCTCGGACACAAGAGGCATTTTCAGGGAAACAGTAAATTAGATCAGAACTAAAATTAGAGCATAAGGACACTACGCAAATTAGATTAGAATTGGAATTAGAGCATGGAAACATTTCACAAATTATATTAGAATTAGATTACTGGCATTTCGCACTAATTTAATGGAATTAGTTGTCCAAGTCTGCTAGCAGTCGCAGATTATTATACTTCTCCGACTCTATACTACCGTGTCGTGACGTCACAAAAACTACCGACAGTTTTTACCTCTAATGGCCAATACCGATATTTCATTCAAAGTTCTTTTTGGTGAGCTGATCAGCCAGTCTCTAATAGTACCGGCCCGTGTCGTCACGCATGAGATTGGAGTATTTGGTTGTATCAAGTTAAAATCATGTACTGTACACTGTACAGTGTCTGATTATGCATTTACTTGTAAGTTATCCGCTTAAATAAATAATTAGCCAAAGAGGACACAAACCTGGCCTCAACTTTAACTTGACACCAGACTCGAACAACTTGATAATTAATCAGGCTAACAAGAGCGAAATGCAGGCAATCAAGGCTAATAGAATTTGTAAAGTACTTCTATGAGCTAGTTTCGATTCTGATCTAATTTCTTGTATTCCTAAAATGCTGCAGCAAACCTGTGTAGTGCGAAGCGAGCCAACCTCGGTATACGGACATTTGCCATTCTCGTGCTTATGAGAACGAATTCTGGATTGGTACGAACTTGATTTTGTTGTATTTCTTTAGAATTCGGAATTTAATTCAAATTCCAAGTTTTTGCGAATTCAGTAATTGAAATTCTAATCTAATTTGGAAAATACTGTGCAGCTATAATTCTAATTCTAATCTAATTTGGAAAATATTGTGTCGCTATAATTCTAATTCTACTCTAATTTAGAAAAGATGAAAATTGCATAGTTGTCTAAATCTGGTACAAACAACAATTATGCATATATTATCAAGTTATCAACTCAAATAAATGATTTTTCTGAATATAACTAACACGAATTTGACATAAACTTGCACCTGGCAGTACTAACAGAATTCACAATCGTACTAGTGCGTAAAATTGAAAGAATTCGGTGTCTGCGTACTTGAAATGGTAAATGCTTTCTTGCGGTTCCAACGCGGATTGCCTGGTCCACGCGGTCTCGCCTGCGTTCGCCATATCGCCCTGCATTCTGGCGATCTGCCTGTCCACGTTGGTGTGATGCATGAAGAAAAGCGGGTCGTAACCG